>NC_137941.1:31960095-32692595 GCF_963969265.1 Rhamphochromis sp. 'chilingali'
AACAAAAGTAGAGATAAACTCTTTTTCAGTCTTTGGTCTACTTTAAGATCTTCAAGATCAGGTAGAAAGGGATCATCTATAATAGCTCATAACTGTTTAATATTCGCTGGGAGCTATTTGACTGTTATTCAGAGATCACACTCCATCTACAAAGGGCCACACAGCTATGACAGACTTGTGACATGCTAGCTTCACCATGCACAGTTCACAGCAGACCTCCCATATGATGTAGCCTTCACAGATGCCAATGACAGTATTTATACTTTTGTGTATCGTGCACCTCCATTACTTTGTATTGTCACTGCCAAAAGGCTATATAGTGAAGTTTTCTCTTCAATTCGATCTATTCTCGTTCAGTCAATTTAACACAGGACCATGAATCCGGCGTGAGGCACACAAATCTGCCTTTGATCACAGTGTATCCACTCGCTTGCTGTTCAGACCTTTTGTTTGCAAGGGGTAGCCAATCAGAGCAAAAATGACTTAAAGGGACAGGAGCTAAAACACCAATACTAAGCAGTTGTACCAAGACCCACTATAAGATAAATGACTATTCTGAATAATGTCATTAGAGTTCAATAATAACAATAATAATAATAATAAAAGTTTTGGATGAATTAATCAGAAAGCATTTTGAATCTAAACCTCCCCGATTAAGTTTCAGTCAAGGCACAAAACAAGAAAGTGATGCAGTTTTTCCAGAGCAAGCAGCACTAAAGATGTCTGCTTCTGGGAACAGATGGTGGAAGGAGTGAATGGCTGATGAGAATATCGTTATCATAGTGTTGATAACCACTTTAGGGAAGGGCGCAAGAGGAGCAAGGCTGCTGGAAATCATTTCGTATCTTAAGATATCTTAAAGCAATAATCTACAGTTTATAAAATCTGCTAATCATCTTCAGCACGACCTTTTCTGTTTGCATTCATTGGACAAAGTCAAGCTGTATGTTGTAAACCACAGCAGTGTTATTGAAAATGCTTGCATGGCAGAAAACTTACAGAAGCTGTTGGGAAATGGGCCTCGCTAACGGGCCAAATTTGTGCAATGTTTAAATTTCGCTACAGCAAACTGACAGAGAGGAACAAGCGTCTGTTTTCTGTTTACATTTGGTTAAATGTTCATTTGGTCTACAGATCTGTTCAGTCATGTGAACTTTGTCCATCTGTTTATAGGGCAGCGATTACCACATACACTGAAGAGCGGTCACAGGTGCAAGGTACTGATAACACGAACATCTCAGGAAAAGACAGACACTTTACGTGCATGCGTAGCTCAGGATTTTACTTTCAATTCCATGTTATGTTGGAATTAAATTAGTTTGTCAGCAGGTTTGGTGTAGCAGCTTAAAACTGCACGAGCCTGAAACAACAAGTGCTTTCTGTAGGGCAGTCAAATATTTAAAATCAAGGATGATGTGGAAACAAACAGCAGTGAGCTCAGCAGTGATTGGCTTTAAACAGAGGTTGCAAACTTTGTATGCGTCACCATAACAGCAACAAAATGTTCTTTCAACTGCTGTTAACAAACAGCTCGCAGCTGTAGGAGACAAACTCTGGACTTCAGGAAGGGAAATATCACAATACTCAAGCACTGCTCAGGGTTCATCTTTTTGACTGACTGATCAGTCGAAACCAACATTAAGTTGCTAAAGTTTGTCCTTAAAAAAATTCTAAGCAGTATTTTAACTCATTTAAATGTTCATGTTTACTCAATTTCAGTTTGCTCTTCCTCCAATTTGCCTTTAACCTCATTTAACCCCATCTTGTGAATAGTTTGAACAGCGCAGAAATGTTTTGGAGAAACGTGGCAAATGTCAGCTTTTTAACATTTCCATGTTCCTAGAATGATGAAAAAGTCCTTAGCTAAGCTAAAACAACAAACTTTTTTTTATTTTAAGGGGAAGAGGATGTGATTTCAATGGAGAATTGAAACCCAGATCTTCAATGAATCGCATCAACCAGCAATAAAAGTAACAACTTGCTCACAAGACTGACACACCCTGTAGGTCAGTCATAAAGATGACTTATTTATCTTTGAGCACACAGCCTAGTGTGCTCAAATAACGCCTAAGACTTTTGGATTATTTTCCTTTGTATAGTTGTTGTGGATTTGTTAAAATATGCAGAGGAGGAGAATCTGTGCGCCTGTTCTTGCACCTCCAAGTTTCTACCTTCTGTTGCTGCTTTTAAATCCAATAAATAGTGTTTGCATTCTCAAGCGCCACCTGAATTTCATGGTTTGCATAGCCTTTCCTAACCAAATATCTGTATTTTTATATTTATTAATTATTTAGGTTTTTATTTGCACCCAGAGAATTTTCTGCACTCTAATTCAGGATGCTCACGCCTCTTGATTGTTAAGCATCAGATCAGACTATTTTCACAAGCTGAAAGGAAACACGCTGTCCTTAAGAACACTTTGAATCTTGTTCTCATGTTTGCTAAACCAAGTTATTTTTAACCATGTCTGAGAAATTCTGTTTTAAATTAAAGATGCGGTATGAGGAAGCCTTCCCGGAAATGTGAGGATGACCATCCCTGCTGGCCTGATAAGAGACGAACAATGTGGGAATTTTCTAATATAAATGACATTTCAGCCCTTAAGAGCGCAAAGGGAGACGTCTCAGAAATAGTGATGGAATAGTTTTCTAAAACTAGCCTGCAGAAACCGTGCCATCCTTGAACAAGGGTTAATGGCTTAAGTTTAAGACATGGAGCTTGTGGGAGGTTATCAAAATACATGACTCATTTAGCTCTGAAAAAGGGAAAGCAACGGGAGTTACCCTTCCTTCAGCCGAGCCTGAGAACATGAATAGTGTGACTGTGTTTTTTCACATTGTGGAAACAATATTGCAGGTAGTGTGAAATGGTAGTTTGTTTGTGCTTTTTGGTTTGAGGTGAAATCCTCTGTGAGAAGGCTGCTCTCGTTTTTTTCTATTGTGGCTCTGTTATTTTTCCTCTAAGCTATCTACCTTAAACATGCAAGAGAACATAATGTAGAAGGGTCTAAATGTCCAAGTAAACACAGTTTCTAAGAGCAGCAGTAACATACAGCTGTGAATGAGCCAGGTCTTCCGGTTGAGTGAACGCTGGCGCGACTGGCTGCCGCTACTCACCGGCCGCCACTCACCTAAGTCCACCCTCAAAACTCATCTGTTTAAAATTGCCTATTCTTAAATTTCTGTATGTTTTAACTTTTATCTTCTATTTTTATCATTGTGTATATTTCCAGTTTTTATCTGTTGTACAGTGTCCTTGGGTGCTTTGAAAGGCGCTATTTAAATAAAATGTATTATTATTATTATTATTATTATTATTATTAAACTCGAACAAACTGCAGGCTTGGGAATGCAGATGAATGCTCCAGAATTACAAGATTTTGTTCAGGGATTATACTGCGTATCCACATGAGAAGCTGAAGCCTACAAGTGTTTTGTTTTTTTCCCTTTGCTGTCAAATCACTGTGTACACTCCCTGCAGTCCCTGCCTTAAGCAAGCTGTGCCTGCTTCAATTTCCTCTTTTCTCCTCCTTATACTAATATTTGACAATTTGCTTAATTTCCTCCTGCATCAGTCTAGCCTATCCCTCATCACCCTGCTCTTTCAACACAGAAATATTCATAGGCTATTGTTTATGAAAATATCCCAACCAGACACCCTCTCATACATCTGCAGGTGGATTGTTCACAGTTCAAGCTTGGTGTTTAAGCTGCTGTTTATAGAGATGAACCAAGTGTATTGACTAATCCTCATATGCATCATTTATAATGCTAAAGAATAAATCCAGTGTCCTCTTTCTTAGCAGGAGAGTCAATGTACAGTTGATGTAAACATGGGGCAATAACCTGTTTTAACACAACAGAAAAATGACTGAAGTCCCACACAACTTTTTCTTATTTTCTAGCCAAACCACTGTGCATATGTTACATCTGCAGCAGCCATCTACATTTGCTCTTGGATTAAAACAAATAACAGTTATAAATAACTGTCCAAACTCCCGAGGGAGGTAGAAAGGTCTAAAGGGGAAGGACAGAAGCTGAAATAACATGACAAACAAATGCCTCTCTGTGTAACTCTTGAACTGATTTGACGATATGCATTTCAATACATTATTAAATCAGAAAAACCTTCCCTAAATCAAATCTCTCATTCCTGTCATCAAAGCCTTCATTGGGTATATTTGTGCAGGGTACTGATAACACACAAAACAAACAGCACTGTGGCTACAGGAACCTGTTATCAGGGTGCAGCGACAGCAAAGTGTTCACGTTAGATCATTTTACCTTTCTTGAAAATACATGAAAATACATGAATCGATAAATTTGAAATTTAAAGACCTTAATGTCATGTCATCATTATATAATATTCTGTAAACTTTCTAGGCATTTTAGGACAGAATATTCCTGATGAGTCTGTTGGTCTGGAATTACTCAGCTGCATGGCATTGCAGGATGTGAAAAAGCACATACAATGTTGACAAAGTTCAGTCACGGTAATGCAGGAAGAACTCCTACATAAGCTTTGGAGATGACAAACTGCGAGAAAACCGCACAGTACAACCCACACTGAACAGCCACCCAGAATGCACCTAAATGAATCACTCCTTTAATGTGAGGTTTTTGATTTGGCATGAAAATCGTCCCTTTTTCTTCTCATCATCTGTCAGTTTTATACAAGAAAAAAGGTGTCAGTATTGCTATTCCTGCTCTATGAGATCTATCCATCGCTCAAAAATCAAACATTTGTGTTGGCTGCAGTGGGCATCTTTACTATAGTGTGAAAGGAAGTGTGCCTCCTTTGTGGTAAACATTACAAACGCACTTTTTCGAAAAAGTAAACAGGCGAATGGTAGACCTCATATTTCTAAGAATTCGAGCACCGAGGCCACATTCAGTGGCAGAGTTTGCCCCAGAAAAGTCAGAAATTATTAAGAACATAAACAGCTTAGGAACAAGTAAGTGGTAAATATTGACTCACCTAGGAAAAAGAGACACCGAGGCACAACACAGGCGAAGGAAGGATGAGACAGTTTACTCGACACGGCAGACCTAAGAGAGGAAATCTCACCTCTGACCCTTGCATGCAGAGAGGAATCTCAAACGTGCTGCCCAGCCGGTGACTCAACAGCTTTGTTCCACCTCCACAGGACGACGCACAGACACAGAGGAGGAAGAGTGTGTTTGGATTGCACCTCTCAGCTCTCTGTTCTCCTTCCTTTGCATTTCAACACAGCGTTAAATCAGCTAAACCTTCCCGAAATCAAATCCCTCACTGCTATGTTAACTAAAAATAACTTATTCTGGTTCACTAACTGTTAACCAGAAAAAACGCCCATAACATAAACACGGATGTTAAATATAAACAATATATTTAGTTGCTCATATTGTCTACAAGAGCATAAGCACATTTATATTTGTTGTTAAATATGACTGAAAACTCACTTTTCATTCACAGGATATTTAACTGTTGCAAGATTTCAGCAAGAAATGTGAAATCTTTGTGTTGTTTTTTTCCGCAAAAGAAAAAAAGTCTTTGCTTTCAAAGAAATGTCTATAATGTAATGAATTAACAGAAGAACTAAATTCACCCTAAGCATGTTTAAAACGCTTCATTTTACTTTGGCGGAAAAGAAAATACACGCTATTATAGTTCTAATTGAAAAGATTAAGCCAGAAGAAGCAGAAAGCAGAAAAACTGTATATCCTTACTGTCAGATTTAATGAGGACGAGACCCCAAAGCAGGACTACAAACAAAAAGCGAAAAAGCAGGGAGCCAGAAAATCAAACACACAAGACACAGTTCTGGGATCAGCTCGGCATTGAGGCAAGCATGGGGAAGATGGCGGTTCGTACGGCCGGCCAGGTGGCCAATCGTGCAGATAAAGCAACTCTGTGGGCTGCCTGAGAGACCAGTGACTGAAACCCTCTAATGGTTTGAGTGGTGACAGGCATTGGTGATGGGACACGTCAGGCAGATGGACAACATGCCAGCAGTGGAGGTTCAGTGAGAGACTGTGTTGAAGGAGGAGAGGGGACTCCTCTAGAGGCTTGTGTGGAAGCCAGCGATCACTGAGACAGAAATACGCTGAAAGATGGATGGGAGCCCAGGAGCTGAGATGGAGCAATCACATGTCGCAGCAGGTGGTTGACAACAAGAAGGCTGATGCTGACAACAAAGGAGACCCTGGTGTAGGCTTGGGGGTAGGAACAATGTAGGAACTCCACAGAAGGCTCAGCAGGTATCTGCATTTAAGACAGAGACCCTTATACTCAGGCTGTTTGTTTGGAACTCTTGGATTCAGGATTGTGCTCACACACTTGCAGAGACGAATCAATGGACTCAAGCTGAGACGCAGGTGGAGAGGGACCCTTGGACTCGGCATGTTAACGGCAGTCAGGGTGCCATTGCCTGTCCTCTAAAGGTCTGTGTATCCCTTCATGGATATGTCCCAGATTATCACTGACCCACCGCCAAACCGTTCATGCTGGATGATGTTACAGCAAGCAAAACCTTCTTCTCCACAGCTTCTCCAGACACTTTAGTGTCTGTCATATGTGCTGAGGGTGATCCTGCTCTCATCTGTGAAAAGCACTGAGCATCACTGGTGAACTAACCAATTCTGGTATTCTATGGAAGATGCCATTGTTTCACTGTTGCCCCTCTAATGCACCTGTATTTAATTTAACATCAAAGCAGCTGAAATTAATTAACACCCCCCTCTGCCACTTAACGGACAAGATCAATATCGCAGAGGTTTAATTGCCTTGATGCTGAGTGCAACACAATGCAAAGGAGGAAAGACATCAGTAATGATCACAGAGAAGCAACTGTTTCAGCCCGTCAATATTAGACGGGTTATAAGGCCATTTCCAAACAATATGAAGTCCATCATTATGCAGTGAAAAGATCATTCAGAAATGGAAAACATTCAAGACAACTGCCAATCTTCCCAAGGAGTAGACGTCCCAGCAGATTCATCCCAAGATGCTCAGAGAAACTGTAAAAAACACCCAAATAACAACCCCCTGTCTAAATCAGAGACAAACAGCTGTTTATGTTTTTAAACCCATTTTGCACAGAGAGGCATTTTTTGAAAAATGTATTGATAGCAATGTTGAATATTATTACACAGGAAAAAAAAAACTACACGTAAAATAATCACACCGTGACGCCTCTGCCTTTGTAAATGGAGGGACAGTAACTGCGTGTTTATATGTAAGCGTGTAAAACCTGCAGATAGTCAGATTAACAGTATTTTGTCTCTATCTGCCATTCTGCAATTCATCTCATGTAAACAATAACGTGGCGCACAGCGTGACATGAAAAAAGGCACATACCTTTGACGCTGCGTGACGAACTCTGTATTCCTCGTCCACACGGAAACGCAAAAAAGGAGGAAAATCTCAGTTTTCGCTGATTCGAAACGGCGTTTACGTGTGGATGAAACAGCTGCGTTTTCAAAAATACCCGCGTAGGTGCGGACGTAGCATAAAAGAGTTAGTGGTTTATTTATTGCAGTTTACTTGTATTTGCTTAATTGTTTACTAAATGTTTGAGGTGTGAAATAAACCGCAATGGAGCAAAATATGGGTGTGTGTGGTTGGAGGATGTGTTAGTGCATGCATGCGTGTGCGTGTGGGGGGGCGCGAACATTTTTCATGTAAAACAAAGGGGGGCCCAGCAAAAGAAGTTTGGGAACCGCTGCATTAAAGCATTAATAAGGCAACCACGTGTTTGTGAATGTCAAAGCACACAAACCACAGGAAGGCATCCTTAAAACATGCTTCAGCATATCTGTGTATTCGGCACTTGACTCAGATAACCTAGAATCCGGACATACTGGGTCCTAACTAGAGCCCATTCAAAAAGTTGAGATGAGGTAGTCCATCAAAGCAACAAATGATAAGGGGAAAAAAATTCCTCCAGAAATTCAATTAAAGTCTCTTGAGTCAAGCCCAAAGCAATTATACAGAGGTGTGAAGCCACACCCGGGCTTCCCCAGTGGATAAAGGAATCCCCATGAGCCACAGCCATTCGTCAAGATATGAGTCAAGCCCTACATCGAGTACAATCCCTGAGTAAATGTCACATTTTCAAACAGGATGTGCTGCGAGAAATGTGTACCAGTTCAAAGCTACAATTCAGCAGTGAGACATATCCCGAGCTCACGCAGCAAATGTTCTCTTTTCTGTTTAAGTGAGTAACCTGAAGGTTTTTTCCCTTTTTCTCTGCCTACTCACTGTGTAGACTGTTGGTGACTTGTGATATTGTATTTACAATTTTCAGGTATCTGTACTTTACTTGAGTATTTCTTTTTCTGGCAACCTTTTGCTTTTACTCACTACATTTACATAAATATCAGTACCTCAGCGCCTAGCTAGCGTTACAGAAGAGGAGCGATTATAAAAGAAATAACGCTTTTTAACCGTTTGTGTGCAGTTTGTCTCACAGTCTAGCTAAAGGTTCAGCTGTTGTATTTCAGATGGAGAGAGAAGAAAGAGAGCTAACGTCACTCAGAGATAGAGAAAGATAAGAAAGACAGGACAGGAGAGGAGAGGAAGGAGAGAGGTTAGATGTAAAGGTAGGGGCTGCTAAGTGATATTTCATAAACTGGAAATTTCAAATGTTTTTAAATCAGATATTGGGTCTGTACATGAGACATTATATTTTTTCATATGTGAAACGTGCTGCAAAACAAACTGAAGTAGACGAACTATGTTATTTAAAGGTTGCATGACAATCCTCTACAGCAGGGGTAGGCAACTCCGGGCCTCGAGTGCCAGTGTCGGTGCCAAGTGGATCAAGGACACATCTAAAACCTGCAGGACACCGGTCCTCGAGGCCTGGAGTTCCCCACCCCTGCTCTACAGGTTAGTGCAGGATAAACAGGTTAGTTTGCAGTTGTGGACATCCACAGAGGGCAGCAGGTCAGTTGATTACAGCCTGCACACTAAGAAAATCTACTGGAGCTCTCAATAGAAATGATTGTGACTTATGATTCTTTTCCCCACACTGAGCCATTAAAACAATTTAAGATTTCACCACATCCCACCAGCAATGTTGGGAAAGTTACTTTTAAAATGTATTCCATTACAGATTACAGAATACATGCCCCAAAATGTATTCTGTAACGTATTCCGTTACGTCACTCAATGAGAGTAACGTATTCTGAATACTTTGGATTACTTAATATATTATCATGCTTTTTACAACTACGTGAATGTACTATTGCTGTGATTTATTACTGTTACTGAAGGTCCGCGGGTCCGAACCATAGTAAAGGGACCTCTGGTGTTGGGCTCGTAGCCGAAAAATAGCTTTACTTTGTTGTCTGGGTCAAGTTTGCTAGCGAGAGACAGAGAGAGGAGTTGAAAGGCTGCTCCAACGGAACTTATTGTTTCGGAGGAAAACATGAACACAGCATACAGTCTAGTCGTAATAGCTTACTTACAACTGGGCTCGTCAGGCACTCTTCTTGGCTGCAGTGGTTATTATTATATTTACATGCTTCCCGCTCCCGTTTCTGCTACGATAACTACTTTTCCACTCTCCTTTTTCTCCCTCCTCGCGCTCACAGACACATAACGGGTATGGCAGTCCATTCTCCCTGCAGCACGGACTACACTGCCCATAAGGCTACATTCTTTAGGGCTATGCCTGTAGCATTCTGCCTATTAGCTTAGCACAACAACAACAACAAAAAGGCGCTCTCTCACCCAGGAAACACGCAGTCGCAGAGAGTGCGCGTCACCATGGCAACCGTAACGCTGCCGCCTGGAACAACAGAACATAGCTGTCAAACCAAACCCAAACAGTCCTGACCCGCCACAGTATGAAACAGGAAAATTCTGCTGTGTAATCCATTTATTTCAACAAAGTAACTGTATTCTAAATACGTAACGGCGGTACATGTATTCCGTTACTCCCCAACACTGACCATTGTACTCCCATCCTTTATCCAGCCGCTGGTCTGCCATGTTTAAATGACACCGGTTAAGAGGGAGCATGCCAACTGCATTTGTGAGCGTGTTTGTGGGCGTGTGCTTGTGAGAAGAAAGTAGCTTAAATAAATATCACGTGTTTTTTCTTTATTTCTGAGTCCTCTGTTGGTTTACTTCAGGCTCCAGTGAGCAATGCTTTTGTAAAATATCTGGGCACATGTACGTAAAAGCATTAAAAGTAGGAAAATCATTTGAATCTGTCTCTTGAAGGAACAGAAAAAAATGTGTTAAAGTCTGTCTGGCGCTTACGTCACCGACAGGACTTCGTACCAAATCTGTTTTGGTCAACATGACACTGATCTAGAAATGAGACTGTGTTGAGTGCCACACATGCAGAAGCATCATGGATGATTAGAGTTCAGAGGTTTTGATGTTATGGTGTTAGATACCATTGTTTAACACAGGAAACTCACCAGACTGCTGTTATGTCAGTCCTTCTGTCAAGGCAACCGCCTCCTTAGTTTACGTGAAAGTCTTGTAAAAACATCTTAAGGTGGAAACAAAAAAATCTCATCTTAGACGTGTCCTTCGCAGCTCATACTTCCTCTTTCTGTGAGGACTTAAGCACATGTGGCAATTTCCTTTTTGGGAGATATTTTGAAAGCCAAATGATGTCCTAACATGTTGGGCAATCTTTGGGAGGAGAGCGTGCTGTTCGGGTGATTCACACATACACTGATCTCTTCCACGCCAATTACTGTGGAGCACCTTTTTAGTTCTTGTTAAAACAATCTTTATTTTAAGTGCAATTGTTGTTGTTGTTGTGTGTGATTTTTTTTTTTCCGTTTTCTGTCACATTAAGTGGTTCCAGCAGCCTGAGTGCGTCTGTCTCCCACATTTCTGCGTGTTATGACGGTCACACTGAGCCCTCTTGTGGCTGCACGGGGAGTCAGCCTGACACAACGTCGAGCTTTAGCCGTGAAATGTGTTTCAACTGATGCTAAACTTTGATTTTAATGGTCCTGCTGCACTTTGAGCGCTTTTTTAGCCTGTTTCTGGGGAGAGGATGAATCGAGAACTTTCTGTGTGGACTGCGTGTTTCTCTCTGTGTCTGTGTGCTTTCCCCTGTTACAGTACAAAGTCAGTCAGGCAGTTAGATGTTGGTGTGGCGGTGTTTGATTGTCTATATCTGCCCTTTACTGGATGTATGTGAAACAGGGCAAACAAGGATGTGGTGACTGTTTCCATGGCCTTGTTTTTATAGGCCTCTGTGGTACTCAGAACCACAGAACTGTTTAAAGCTTCTTGTGCTCTGCAGATGAATCACATTTATTCTCTGGAAATTCACACTGTAGAAAATGAGGCACTCTTACATTTGTGGAATAGGGACACTGCCTGCACTGTACACAAGGGCTCGTTATGGAAGCCTTTTTCTGCCAATGAAAAAATACTAGGCATCAAAATGTCAAATTAGGGACTTCAAAATTTCAATTTACTAGCTAAAACTTAGGGGTTAAGTAAAAATTGTGAGACACCTAACAAGGAATTGTGAGCTAATAACCCCAAATATTATGGTTGGAATTTTTTTTTAAATGGTGAAAACAAGTTTCCGTAGATCCCACTCGAAAACCTTTTCCTGTGAAATGTTTGGGTCTGTTTGCCCACTGCTCTGTGTCACATCCTGCCAAACGATGACGGGTTTGCAGGGTCTCTCATGTGGAGGATGATGTGGACAGCAGGACAGATATTACATCAGAGTCAGCTCACCTTGGTAATAGAATAGAATAAACCTTTATTATCCCACAAATAAGAAAATTTGGTGGTTACACAGATCTTATAGCAAGAGGGATATAAAATATAAATGCAAGACACAAAGTGGTCCTATACACATAAGCAACTGAAGTTCGTATGCATGTAGGGTGAACAAACAAGCTGATGAGTAAGATAACCAAAAAATTGTTAAACTGTGTTACAGAGTCTGACAGCTGTTGGTAAGAATGACCTGTTGGTAGCGCTCCTTCCTACACCGTGGGTGTAAACGTCTACTGTCGAACGAGCTGCTCAGTGCTCGTACAGTCTCATGCAGGGGGTGGGAGGGGCTGTCCATGATGGATGTTAGCTTAGACAACATCCTCTCCTCCCCAACCTGCTCAGTGGACTTCATTAACCCAGCAAATGTCCAAGTGTTCAGTGATAATTTTCATAACACATGTAACGATGGCCCTGTAATATCAATTCCTTTTCAGGTGTGACTACACATATAAGAAAGATTGTCTCACTACCACCTATGAAAACCTTAACTTATAGCAACAAAACATCATGACTGGTACATTGCACTAAGTCAAACATTCAGGTCACCTTGAAGATTTTCTCAAACCACTTTCTTTTAGGATAGCTAGGTTTGCCGTTTAAATGTGTAGATATAAAGGTTTGTAAATTAACACAACACTCGTCTACTGAACAACATGCTCAGAATATTTATTGCATATATATATGTGTATATACAGTGGACACTGATTGCAGTAGTAATATCTTGTGCAGTACAACACAACAGCTCTATTACATTTTTCCCACGTTACAAAGAAAACATTGTTTATATTTGGTTAATTCATTCCAGTAAATCCCCACTGCAAACTACAACCTCAATAATTAACATAAAATTATTCATTTGCTGATTAGCAGCCATTATAAGTGGATTTTACAGGCAAACCTGATAAAGATGGAGTACTTTGCTGATGCATCAGTTTGGTTACTGTGCGTTACAGTCAGGCACCAGTTACAACGGTGATGTTTGAATCTGGGGAGATGAACAACCAAGAGAATTAAATGTCAAAAAAGCGAGTGAACCTTAAAAATGTAACATTTGATTTACTTTACAACAGTTTTCCCTTTAGTTTATTTTATTTTTCAGTTTCATAAAAAAGATCATCATTCAAAGCTGGCACAATTCCCTTAATGAAAATGTTGCATCTGGTGTAATTATTGATATTAAATAGATGTTTAAATTATGCTAACATTTTTCCTGTCTTATTATCACTTTGAACAAAGACTTGCAGTCCAATTCAGGTTGGTCCTTTCAAAGCGTGCCGACTGCAGTGATGAAATAAACTAAATAAATAAAAAGCTTAAACAATAATCATAACTCTTTGTAACAGTTTATAAATATCTTCTACAGATAATGTTTTGGATATAGACTTCTTTAATATTTTGTAGTTAAAAGTTCGTTGTGCTGAGACCTGTGATTAGTCTGACTGGGAGTTTATTTACCTTGAACATCTGTTGTCATGGTAATAAAGTTATCCCATGTGAAATAATATAAAACTAGTCAACATGAATAAAAGAAGTTAATAGAAATGCTTTGGTGGATTAAATGTTAATAATGTTTTCACTGACCGGATGTTATTCAAAAAGTTTTTTACATTGTGCTCGTTCACACTTTGAGGACTGTTACACAAAGCATGGTTTGAGTTTAGTGAGGTAACTTCACTAAGCTCAAATCCAGGTTTTTCACTGTTACGAAGGTTCGCTTCTTACTGGAGTACATCGCCATGGTAACTTGCACTGCAGTCCTAAGCTGCTCTGAAGCTCTGTTTGGTATAAGAGAAATCACCACCTACTGACCAGTCAGTTTGACTTCTTTCTTTTTCATATTTTAGAGAAAAGATTACTTGATTAACTGATTGGGAGAACATACACTAGTCCTCAAGGTTAGTAAGCAACATTAGGTGAGATATAATGTTTTTACCTGCTGGTTGCAGACTGAAATATCTTTCAGGAAAGCCCCTGTCACTGTACGCACGGCAGGTGTAGTTTATGTTGAAGTCCTCCTCCTTCAGCTCAGAAAATATCAGCCAGGTCTCTAACCACGCACCTTTACTGGAGCCATCTTGGGGCAGCAAACTGTTGAAGACAATGAGATGAGATCGTCCTAAAATTCCCAAAAGTCTCAACGTTCTCAAAAGTAAGCAAATAAAACAAATTGATGGAGATTTAAGGTACTGACCGCTGTTCTAACATGTGGACACGGTGAGAGGTGTTAGTCTCAAAGAATCCATCTTTGTCCAACCAATAAATATCAACAAAAGGATTCCAGACACCCGGCACAAACACCAGGCACCTTTTACTGAAGTTGTACCCTGAACACATGCACAAACAGTAACTCAGTATATATACAGTGGGGCAAAAAAGTATTTAGTCAGCCACCGATTGTGCAAGTTCCCCCACTTAAAATGATGACAGAGGTCAGTAATTTGCACCAGAGGTACACTTCAACTGTGAGAGACAGAATGTGAAAAAAAAATCCATGAATTCACATGGTAGGATTTGTAAAGAATTTATTCGTAAATCAGGGTGGAAAATAAGTATTTGTTCACCTCAAACAAGGAAAATCTCTGGCTCTCACAGACCTGTAACGTCTTCTGTAAGAAGCTTTTCTGTCCCCCACTCGTTACCTGTATGAATGGCACCTGTTTGAACTCATCATCTGTATAAAAGACACCTGTCCACAGCCTCAAACAGTCAGACTCCAAACTCCGCCATGGCCAAGACCAAAGAGCTTTCGAAGGACACCAGGAAAAGTATTGTAGACCTGCACCAGACTGGGAAGAGTGAATCTACAATAGGCAAGCAGCTTGGTGTGAAAAAATCAACTGTGGGAGCAATCATCAGAAAATGGAAGACATACAAGACCACTGATAATCTCCCTCGATCTGGGGCTCCACGCAAGATCTCATCCCGTGGGGTCAAAATGATCATGAGAACGGTGAGCAAAGATCCCAGAACCACACGGGGGGACCTGGTGAATGACCTGCAGAGAGCTGGGACCAAAGTAACAAAGGTCACCATCAGTAACACACTACAACGGCAGGGAATCAAATCCCGCAGTGCCAGATGTGTTCCGCTGCTGAAGCCAGTGCATGTCCAGGCCCGTCTGAAGTTTGCCAGAGAGCACATGGATGATACAGCAGAGGATTGGGAGAATGTCATGTGGTCAGATGAAACCAAAGTAGAACTTTTTGGTATAAACTCAACTCGTCGTGTTTGGAGGAAGAAGAATACTGAGTTGCATCCCAAGAACACCATACCTACTGTGAAGCATGGGGGTGGAAACATCATGCTATGGGGCTGTTTTTCTGCCAAGGGGACAGGACGACTGATCCGTGTTAAGGACAGAATGAATGGGGCCATGTATCGTGAGATTTTGAGCCAAAACCTCCTTCCATCAGTGAGAACTTTGAAGATGAAACGAGGCTGGGTCTTCCAACATGACAATGATCCAAAACACACCGCCCGGGCAACAAAGGAGTGGCTCCGTAAGAAGCATTTGAAAGTCCTGGAGTGGCCTAGCCAGTCTCCAGACCTCAACCCCATAGAAAATCTGTGGCGGGAGTTGAAAGTCCGTGTTGCTCGGCGACAGCCCCAAAACACCACTGCTCTCGAGAAGATCTGCATGGAGGAATGGGCCAAAATACCAGCTACTGTGTGTGCAAACCTGGTAAAGACCTATAGTAAACGTTTGACCTCTGTTATTGCCAACAAAGGTTATGTTACAAAGTATTGAGTTGTATTTTTGTTATTGACCAAATACTTATTTTCCACCCTGATTTACAAATAAATTCTTTACAAATCCTACCATGTGGATTCATGGATTTTTTTTTTTCACATTCTGTCTCTCACAGTTGAAGTGTACCTCTGGTGCAAATTACTGACCTCTGTCATCATTTTAGGTGGGGGAACTTGCACAATCGGTGGCTGACTAAATACTTTTTTGCCCCACTGTATTAAACTCTATTTCTTTAAACTCTATCAACCAAAAAATGTATTTATTGAAACATTTTTATATTCATTGCTATGTTCATCCTAAATTATGGTCTCTCCCTGCACTATGGAAAGAATTAAAGCAGAAGTCTTTGACTTTCAACACAATATGTTGGCCTAAATGAAGCCTGACATACATAAATATTAAATCAACAGAACACCACATTTCTCAGAATATCATAGATTAGAAGACTTACCTCTCTGTGCTTTGATTACTTCATTTGAGGGTTCATGCACTTGTGGAACCAAAGAGTAATTCTCTGAAATAGAGAACATCAAATACTGTGTACAGTAGTCTACAATAGAGGTTGGACAATCACAAAGATGTGTTGGAAAGGAATGATATTTTCCACTATGTAGTTTACAGTTAGCAAACCTAAGCCATCACAAGATCACTGACCACCTGGACCCCTATAAACAGACTCCCTTCTAGATGTCTGGATTGTGGGTTTTAGGGAGGTCTTGGGCTCTCTCATGTTGGGCTAAGGAGGTTTAATGCACGTGATTGCAGAAACACTGAGTCCTGGGGGAAATGCTCTGACCCTAGTAAAGATGTGTTTATTAGTTCAGCTAACATTTTGGTTCATACTACTCGAAATATTCAGTACAAGTTTCAAAAGGGATATTTACTCACGGTATGCTTCTTAGCTAATGACTTGCCATTGGCAAGTTGTTGATTTGCTATTTTGTCTTGTAAACCAATTTGCCCAATGCTATGTTGCATAGAAAAAAACAATTTGAACAATGTTTACTGTGTCGTCACTGTTATTAGAAAAATCCCCTTTACATATGGACAAAGAAACTGCTGAAGTCATTTTCTGTTTCTACAATCTCACCTTTGACCTCTGCGCTAACAGTCTCTGATACAGACCCTTTGATGCCACCCAGGGTGAATGTCAGAGTACAGGTATAGGTGCCTTTGTGTTGAAGGTCCACACTGGTAATTTTCAGTCTGGTGCCCCAGTACTCATAGCTGCCTGTTCCGTCCTCTATGGGGTCACAACCCTAGAGGGAGAAACACATAAGTCTTTTTTCAAATTAACAATGCATGAAGAAAAATGTTAACTATTTAAATTGGAGAACAGTTTACAGCCACTGGGATAGTTTTCAATTCAATTCAATTCAATTTTATTTATATAGCGCCAAATCACAACATAAGTCGCCTCAAGGCGCTTCATAGATACAGAGAAAAAAACCCAACAATCATATGACCCCCTATGAGCAGCACTTTGGCGACAGTGGGAAGGAAAAACTCCCTTTTAACAGGAAGAAACCTCCGGCAGAACCAGGCTCAGGGAGGGGCGGGGCCATCTGCTGCGACCGGTTGGGGTGAGAGAAGGAAGACAGGATAAAAGACATGCTGTGGAAGAGAGACAGAGGTTAATAACAGATATGATTCAATGCAGAGAGGTCTGTTAATACATAGTGAGTGAGAAAGGTGACTGGAAAGGAAAAACTCAATGCATCATGGGAATCCCCGGCAGCCTACGTCTATTGCAGCATAACTAAGGGAGGATTCAGGGTCACCTGGTCCAGCCCTAACTATATGCTTTAGCAAAAAGGAAAGTTTGAAGCCTAATCTTAAAAGTAGAGATAGTGTCTGTCTCCCGAATCCAAACTGGAAGCTGGTTCCACAGAAGAGGAGCCTGAAAACTGAAGGCTCTCCCTCCCATTCTACTTTTAAATACTCTAGGAACAACAAGTAGGCCTGCAGAGCAAGAGCGAAGTGCTCTAATAGGGTGATATGGTACTACAAGGTCATTGAGATAAGATGGGGCCTGATTATTTAAGACCTTGTATGTGAGGAGCAGGATTTTGAATTCAATTCTGGATTTAACAGGAAGTCAATGAAGGGAAGCCAAAACAGGAGAAATCTGCTCTCTCTTTCTAGTCCCTGTCAGGGCTCTTGCTGCTCCTAATCTGTTCAGATAGACATTTAAAGAGTTCCATGATTTTTAATATTATTAAACTGTTTGTTTCCCTTCCACAAAATTAAAGGGCACGCACACAAACACACCGAGACTGGGATCTGCTGTCAGTCAAATTGCAATTTTTAAACACTCGTATCTCCCCAGAGTTTCAATACATTCCTGGTATTGATAGAAGTTGGAATAGTGGTAGTAAATAGTTGAGGCTGCAGCTACTGTGCAGTCTCTCCATTAAAACCATTAGGTTTCATGCAGCACTCAACAACAATTCTGGAGAACTCACTCTGTACCACTTGATGGAGGAAGAGATGTTGTAGCTGTTCAGCTTATTCATTTCGTTCTTCAGAGGGCAGCTCAGATTGTCAGTGACTCCTTTTGTAAGTAGCTGATAAGCTTTCCTCGGCCTTCCACATTCTCCTGTAGGTCTTTCATCCACCACCAGTCGGCTAGCCTCCCTGTAGCAGTGGGAAGGAGTCCTGTTGGGAAATTAAGCAGAAATATTATAAATGAATAGATAATTGGGCACACTCGCCCTGGCAGTGAGGGTCATTGTTTGACCTTCTTCACAGTCAAAAATCAAACAATATTAATATTAAATTTGTTGGAATTGTAAGGGATCTTGATCTTAGATTTTGAAAATCTAAATCAAATTCTGTGTTGGGGATAGATAATATTGCAGCAGTGCCGCTGCACGGGAGGCGGACGCACCTGAGCGGAATCCGGTTGTTATTGTTGGAGTGTGTGGCTGCAAGCTGCAAAGCTGCAGCCCGTGTGTGAACGGCAATCGGAATAAAAGTGTTTGAAAGTACTGAGATGTGGGCGGTTTCGTCATTCTCCTATTATAATTTCCAATACAGTAAAAGCCATAAACCACTCTGTGTTCACTGTGATTACTGATAGATCATGGAGGCAGTTCGATGAGTTGTGTAAGGTGTAAATTAATACTGTGTTCTACTCATTTCTAATATTTCTACTTCTACTAGTGCTTCCTACCTCAGTATGGTCACATAATCCCCACTGTCATTCATGGTTACATTGAGAATCCACAGAGTCTCCTCGTGCACCAGGATGTGACCAGTCTGACTGCTGATTTCTTGGCCTGACACCGAGTTGTACCACGTGATGTTGTACGGGACAGTTTTGAAATCAAAGACTTCTGAGGACACCAGTGTGCTTCTCAGCATAGCCACATCTCCAGGAACAGAGAAAACCCTCTCAAACTGGAGTTTGTAGTCAGTACAGTTCTCTGCAACATACATGTAAGTGTGGAATAGAGAAAATAGTTATTTAACCTTTTATTGCTGAGAAATCAAACATTTCAAAGTCAAATATAATGTTGTTATTTGTTTGAAATTAATTGAATTGAACTGAACTGAACTGAGATGTGACATATTTCCTGCTCCATGTGTTTTTACTTGAACTTTCCCAAGCAGAGTTAAAAATCAGTGTTGTTGTAATTCTATCCCTGGCCACAAGAGGGCAATAAAATACTTCAGATCATGCTAGTGGCTCAAACTGCAGCTTGGCAAAAACATGACATATGATAAATTTACAGAAACATTTAAAAATGTGTTAATGTGTTCAGTGTGTGTGTGTGTGTGTGTGTGTGTGTGTGTGTGTGTGTGTGTGTGTGTGTGTGTGTGTGTGAAGCAGTGTTACTCAGCTCACCCTGTTCAAATCCGCTACAGATTCCACACAAACCAAGGAAAAACACAAGGCTTGCCAGTGTTGAACTTGAACCCATGGCTGAAAAACAAAGATACAGAACATTTAGAAGTGAACATGCTAAGAGTCACAGCAAAAACCTGAAATGGAAATCAGCTGACCTAGTGCCAGGTCTTCCTGCGTCTTTAAATTACATCCAGAGAATGTGAAAAGCCCAAGAGCCTTTAAAATCCAGCAAAAACCAGAGAAACTGAAAGAGCTAACTGTACACTGCCTGATATTTTCTCTCTCCTGCTCACTTCTCCTTTCTCACGCCATCTAGCTCCTTCTCTTGATCGTGAATGACTAGCGCTCTGGTATTTGAGGAGCTGCGTGTGTAAGCCAAAATGCTGCGTAATGCTTTATGACTGGAAGCAGACCCAGAATTCCTGATAACAGTCCAGTGTTAAGTGTTGCTCCCTTGGCCAGCCTCTACATTTTTGCATGGAATGTATTAACCCCTCAGGAGGAACTGAATTAAAACTGGTGAATTTGTATGAGTGTCGGACAACATCAGATTTGTTGCTATGCAAATCATACCCCCAGACAGTAAAGTGTCAAGTGGGACTAAGTAAATGCACAACCCAAGCCTCCATTAGTTCGCCAAAAACACATAAAATAAAGTTTACTAAGATAAACAAAGATAGTCGCCATTCTTCCGAGGTTTCTTTACAATTATCCACTTCTAGAACAGTTTGGTTGCCCAAACTTTTTAACGAGCACAAAAGTGATCGTTTGCCAAAAACTGATTTCCAGTGTTGCCGTGTGTGTGTTTTTTTGTTTGTTTGTTTTGATGTGTAATGTCTTTACTTATATTGGTAAGTAGATTTTAGTGAACAGGGTTTACGGGGTTATATATAAAATTTTAAAATGACCTGTTTTTTAAGTATCTTTATGACTCTGCGTTATTGTACCAACATTAAAACCAATCCAGTCCCCTTTTGGCCACTAAAAATATCTTTATGGAACTATTGTTATATAGTTGCAATTTCTGCTATCCTCTTAGTCACTTTGTCAAAAACTGACTGCGGCTTCTAGCTTGTGATACCAATGTTGTTTTGTGGCTCAAGATGACTTATTTTATATTATTGAGGGATACATTTGATATGCTTCGCTGTTTAAAGGCCAAAAGTTTATTCATGGCAGTTTAAATACTTGTAATTACTTTTTGGCAAATGCCAGAAATCAGTTTTTGGCAGACGATCACTTTTTGGCACATCGGTAGCCTACGCCCACTTACACACACATGCAGTGTAATGATTGTTTACGCAGGCAAGCTTGACCTTCAAAATAAAAGCACCACAATTTGAACTAAATAAAATAACAAATAACAAATCCCACTTTAATATGGTCATTGGTTTACTGAAACCCACAATTGCTCCTATCGCATCCACCGTGATGAGTGCGAGTGTGATTATGACTGTTAAAGTGTTGTACGAATATGAATGTGAATGTGGCTTGTAGTAAAAAAGTGCGCGCTGAGACCGATTTGATTTAACTGCATGCGTCCGTAGTTTTAATGTGGTTGTTTACACATAGTGAGGTAACCTGGTAACCTCGACAGATTGCGGCTGTTTAGCCCGTTGTGTTTGGCACTGAACATTTGATCTAGTTTTAAACAACATGTAAGCAGGGACTGTGTTTACAAGCAGATAAACCAGAGTTTGTCTTCAAAAGGTGCAAAATGTGGGCCTGTACAGGGCAGGGGTGCCACCAAGGGGGTCGCTGGGCAACCCCCAAAATTTGCTGCCCCGCCTTAGTGCCTCCGGGCAAGACTGCCCTATGTTGGTAATAATGTAATAAGGTTGCAGACAAGCTGGTGCAAATCCCTGGACAGATCACTGGTGCATCTCAGGGCATAACATAACATAGAGACAGGCAACAGTTCACACTCTTGCCTGATCTAATATTTATGATTCTAATTCTTATATGATTGTAATATTTATTTGTCTTTCCTGACCAAGTTTGCTCTTAACCCCGGAGAACCAATGGGGCCAGAGCCGACCCCATTGGCTTACTAGGGAAACCATGGGGTCAAATTTGACCCCATGGTTTCTCCAGGGTTAAAGGATAACTCCATTCTGGGAGAGCCGATGCTTCTGCTCGGCTCTGCTGAGAATCATTAAAACAATGGTTGAGACTTCCAATCAATCAATCAATCAATCAATCAATCAATCAATCAATCAATCAAAACAGATTATTATGGATTTTAAAATCTTATTTGGTTTTGATATGTACCTATTCTTAGTGATATCAGCTGATATCGACAATTAACCAGGCAGAACATTCATTTTGCTCTTTGTCATACTTTTTCAAGTAAACTATATTTGCCGACAGCATATTAAAACTGGAAATTCTGGTTTTATGGTGTGTCACCCCTGTATGGCCACCTCTATGAAAACATTCTGGAGGCGACAGGGACACAGACAGAAGGGCAGGGTGTGGTCGAGTGAGAGCGAGGGCGAATGTAAAGAAGGTGCAGTGCTTGTTACAACCACGGCAGTGAATCAGAGAAGTAAAATGTTACGGTCCCAGCAGTTACTTTTTCAAGCAGAAATAAACACGCCCACACCTCCCAACAAGCCAGAGGGATGGTCTTGCTTCACCAGCTTTTGTGTGAAAGTAACCGTAACTTAGTTCCCATGTGTAAAAACAGTGGATTGAAGGGACCTTTTAGTTCCCTGAATCAGCTCCTGTGACTGAAAGTTCCAGAGAATCTGAGTTGAAGCCCAGCATATGACATTTTCTAATAAAGAAGCAATAAAATTTAAAATCTTCCCAGGAATTCAGTACCAGCTTTAAGTGCCGTTAGAAGCAACATCTGGGTTTTTTCACACCTGAGCACCTTGTTTCTTCTGGCTGACATCAGTTCATGAGTTTGCATAAATGTGCATGGTTTTCTCATCAGTTCAGTGTGGTTTACGCATATGTCTGGGCAATTATTAAAACCAATAGAAGACCAGAGAAAATGGCTTTTAACTTAGAATTACATATTACCAGCCTTTCACTGAACTAGTACTGGTATTACACAATCAGTCCAGTCATGAGTCCAGTCATCAGGTTCAGTTACAATTAAAGTACACGACTAAAGCAGAAGGCAGACATGAGTGTACTGAGTAAGGAGTGACTTACTCGGTACATTTTCTACATGGATCTGAATCAAACATGCTGATTTACTGAGTGATTAACATCTTAACAGATCCATTCATGTTTGATCCAAAATGACTGTTACTGCTGGTTTTAACTTCCTATTGAATTATTTGCATGGATGTGGTTGGAAAGCGCCAGAGGAAAAAACAAAACAAAACATTGCTTTCCTAAATATGGTACAGAAACCTGTCATTAACAGCACACAAGCAGTTAAAATAAAATCTCAATTGTTTCATAAATTCCCCTCACCCCCACCGACTTCATCCACCCATCTTCTGAAACTCTGTATGAATAGTAGTTTAGCATACATGCTTGAACTGGTTGAAACAGCAGCTGTAATACTCTGTATGAGGTCACGTTCAGATGAGATTTAATGACAGATTTTTTTTCTAACATTGTGTGACTTCACACCCGCAGAGTCTGTAGCTGCAGATAGTGTGGAAACTTCACACAAAACAAGTGCAGTGCTTTTCTGTGTTGAAAAGGTGATAAAATATAGAAAAAAATAAAAGGAAATATAAATTTAAAAAAATGACAGATATTAAACAAATGTGTGTGCCAGTCCCGGCTTTCATGATATTGTCCCCCCCTCCCATCAGTAGTAATTTAAAAACGTTTATAATGCTTTAACAGCTTTGGGGCAGAAACTGTTTTTAGTGTATATGACCATGATTTCATTGCATTGTCTACCCGATGTTTCGCGATGGTCCGATAATGAATCTATCAGCACATCTTGAGTCGTTTGCAATTTTAAGTAAAAAGAAATAAATTGGTACATAATATCACAAATCGGTATGGTAAGTTTTGACAATCTGCACCAAGGCAAGCAAAGGCTTTTAGAAGAACACAGTAGCAACGAAATGTGTGCAGCTGCTGTGGGAAGAAGGAAAGGAAATGATCGAAACCTCAAAATTCTCACCTGTGTATCACGATACAGGAAGAGCTACTGCTGATGGGAAAACTATAATGAATGGGAGATTGCTTGTGGTTAAAGAGGGCTCCAGTGAACGCTGTGAACGTGTCTTAACACTGAGTGGTGTTTGTTTAGTTTTGTTTCATCAAAATGTTTCACATCTTTCTGGGAAAAATGTAACCAGTATGCAGTGTGACACCACAGATAAAAACAAGCCAGTGCCTTCAATAAGTGTTATCCTGGGTTCACAGGCCAACCGTCAAAGGCAATATTGGTTGGTATCGAGACTTGGCTAATATTAGTGCTTTTATTGTTGGCTTGTGTTTTTTTACACTGCATGCAAACCACACAGGATCTCGATTACACGTGCACTTTTCAAGTGGTTGTTGTTTGTTTTGAGCAGAAGCTCTTCTGAAGAAATCTCGTTTCTAAGAAGAAAAGGTTCACAACATTTTGACTGTGAGAAACAGGCATGCAAAAGCAGGCTCCATCTATCTAAAGCTTATATTCACTCAGTTTTTGTTCATAAAAGCAAAACAAATAATGGAAAATAAGCACGGCTTAAAATAAAGTTGGCTAAGTGGTCTTTAGATTTAAACAAAAAATATTTTCAAGGTATAAAAGGAGAGCTGAATTTTAATTCATTTTAGACCCAATATCTGTGTCTGCTTCCAGTGCATAGTTGAGCTATTTAGACAAGTTCAGGCAGAGAGGGGCGAGCGTGGGAAGAAGTGAACTGGTTCATCGGGTCACGCTGCAGACATGAGGCTGAAGAAGACAGAAACGAGTGAGTCACCGGAGGTGTAAACCAGCGGGCAGGTCAGGGATCCCAGAGGTTGGCTGCGCAGTGGATTCAGACTGAGCTCATGTTTACCAAAAGTCAGATGACGCTTAACTTTTTCTTTCTTACTGTACTTTTGAATGACTCAGAGCCACACATGCACTCTTTGTGAAATGGTGGTGTACCACCTTAACTCCAAATAGATTTATAGTTGTGTAATATTACACTTTTCAGCACCTTATCTTGGTACCACTTTCACACATTACTGGAAACATCCTTAACTGCAGACAATGGCTAATCAGTGCAGCTCAAAATATTGCTTCCTGGCAGGAAAGAAGCAGGTTTCCCAGCCAAGATCTGCCTATTTTGAGCACTATTTGGGTTTTTGGAAGAGAAATTCTCTATCATTTTTGTCATTGGCAGTGTTGCAAGATCTACAGTTTATGCACTATTACAGCTACAGTCAATAATAAACTTCAAGCGGACACCTTATGCTCTTTATTTTGCTTTTTCCCCCTCATAAATACTCTGTAATAACTGTGGAAGCTCACATTAAATATAGTTCTCAGTAAAACAAAAGTAGAGATAAACTCTTTTTCAGTCTTTGGTCTACTTTAAGATCTTCAAGATCAGGTAGAAAGGGATCATCTATAATAGCTCATAACTGTTTAATATTCGCTGGGAGCTATTTGACTGTTATTCAGAGATCACACTCCATCTACAAAGGGCCACACAGCTATGACAGACTTGTGACATGCTAGCTTCACCATGCACAGTTCACAGCAGACCTCCCATATGATGTAGCCTTCACAGATGCCAATGACAGTATTTATACTTTTGTGTATCGTGCACCTCCATTACTTTGTATTGTCACTGCCAAAAGGCTATATAGTGAAGTTTTCTCTTCAATTCGATCTATTCTCGTTCAGTCAATTTAACACAGGACCATGAATCCGGCGTGAGGCACACAAATCTGCCTTTGATCACAGTGTATCCACTCGCTTGCTGTTCAGACCTTTTGTTTGCAAGGGGTAGCCAATCAGAGCAAAAATGACTTAAAGGGACAGGAGCTAAAACACCAATACTAAGCAGTTGTACCAAGACCCACTATAAGATAAATGACTATTCTGAATAATGTCATTAGAGTTCAATAATAACAATAATAATAATAATAAAAGTTTTGGATGAATTAATCAGAAAGCATTTTGAATCTAAACCTCCCCGATTAAGTTTCAGTCAAGGCACAAAACAAGAAAGTGATGCAGTTTTTCCAGAGCAAGCAGCACTAAAGATGTCTGCTTCTGGGAACAGATGGTGGAAGGAGTGAATGGCTGATGAGAATATCGTTATCATAGTGTTGATAACCACTTTAGGGAAGGGCGCAAGAGGAGCAAGGCTGCTGGAAATCATTTCGTATCTTAAGATATCTTAAAGCAATAATCTACAGTTTATAAAATCTGCTAATCATCTTCAGCACGACCTTTTCTGTTTGCATTCATTGGACAAAGTCAAGCTGTATGTTGTAAACCACAGCAGTGTTATTGAAAATGCTTGCATGGCAGAAAACTTACAGAAGCTGTTGGGAAATGGGCCTCGCTAACGGGCCAAATTTGTGCAATGTTTAAATTTCGCTACAGCAAACTGACAGAGAGGAACAAGCGTCTGTTTTCTGTTTACATTTGGTTAAATGTTCATTTGGTCTACAGATCTGTTCAGTCATGTGAACTTTGTCCATCTGTTTATAGGGCAGCGATTGCCACATACACTGAAGAGCGGTCACAGGTGCAAGGTACTGATAACACGAACATCTCAGGAAAAGACAGACACTTTACGTGCATGCGTAGCTCAGGATTTTACTTTCAATTCCATGTTATGTTGGAATTAAATTAGTTTGTCAGCAGGTTTGGTGTAGCAGCTTAAAACTGCACGAGCCTGAAACAACAAGTGCTTTCTGTAGGGCAGTCAAATATTTAAAATCAAGGATGATGTGGAAACAAACAGCAGTGAGCTCAGCAGTGATTGGCTTTAAACAGAGGTTGCAAACTTTGTATGCGTCACCATAAACATACAGATTCCGGTTGTGATTCAGATAAACGTGCAACAGCAACAAAATGTTCTTTCAACTGCTGTTAACAAACAGCTCGCAGCTGTAGGAGACAAACTCTGGACTTCAGGAAGGGAAATATCACAATACTCAAGCACTGCTCAGGGTTCATCTTTTTGACTGACTGATCAGTCGAAACCAACATTAAGTTGCTAAAGTTTGTCCTTAAAAAAATTCTAAGCAGTATTTTAACTCATTTAAATGTTCATGTTTACTCAATTTCAGTTTGCTCTTCCTCCAATTTGCCTTTAACCTCATTTAACCCCATCTTGTGAATAGTTTGAACAGCGCAGAAATGTTTTGGAGAAACGTGGCAAATGTCAGCTTTTTAACATTTCCATGTTCCTAGAATGATGAAAAAGTCCTTAGCTAAGCTAAAACAACAAACTTTTTTTATTTTAAGGGGAAGAGGATGTGATTTCAATGGAGAATTGAAACCCAGATCTTCAATGAATCGCATCAACCAGCAATAAAAGTAACAACTTGCTCACAAGACTGACACACCCTGTAGGTCAGTCATAAAGATGACTTATTTATCTTTGAGCACACAGCCTAGTGTGCTCAAATAACGCCTAAGACTTTTGGATTATTTTCCTTTGTATAGTTGTTGTGGATTTGTTAAAATATGCAGAGGAGGAGAATCTGTGCGCCTGTTCTTGCACCTCCAAGTTTCTACCTTCTGTTGCTGCTTTTAAATCCAATAAATAGTGTTTGCATTCTCAAGCGCCACCTGAATTTCATGGTTTGCATAGCCTTTCCTAACCAAATATCTGTATTTTTATATTTATTAATTATTTAGGTTTTTATTTGCACCCAGAGAATTTTCTGCACTCTAATTCAGGATGCTCACGCCTCTTGATTGTTAAGCATCAGATCAGACTATTTTCACAAGCTGAAAGGAAACACGCTGTCCTTAAGAACACTTTGAATCTTGTTCTCATGTTTGCTAAACCAAGTTATTTTTAACCATGTCTGAGAAATTCTGTTTTAAATTAAAGATGCGGTATGAGGAAGCCTTCCCGGAAATGTGAGGATGACCATCCCTGCTGGCCTGATAAGAGACGAACAATGTGGGAATTTTCTAATATAAATGACATTTCAGCCCTTAAGAGCGCAAAGGGAGACGTCTCAGAAATAGTGATGGAATAGTTTTCTAAAACTAGCCTGCAGAAACCGTGCCATCCTTGAACAAGGGTTAATGGCTTAAGTTTAAGACATGGAGCTTGTGGGAGGTTATCAAAATACATGACTCATTTAGCTCTGAAAAAGGGAAAGCAACGGGAGTTACCCTTCCTTCAGCCGAGCCTGAGAACATGAATAGTGTGACTGTGTTTTTTCACATTGTGGAAACAATATTGCAGGTAGTGTGAAATGGTAATTTGTTTGTGCTTTTTGGTTTGAGGTGAAATCCTCTGTGAGAAGGCTGCTCTCGTTTTTTTCTATTGTGGCTCTGTTATTTTTCCTCTAAGCTATCTACCTTAAACATGCAAGAGAACATAATGTAGAAGGGTCTAAATGTCCAAGTAAACACAGTTTCTAAGAGCAGCAGTAACATACAGCTGTGAATGAGCCAGGTCTTCCGGTTGAGTGAACGCTGGCGCGACTGGCTGCCGCTACTCACCGGCCGCCACTCACCTAAGTCCACCCTCAAAACTCATCTGTTTAAAATTGCCTATTCTTAAATTTCTGTATGTTTTAACTTTTATCTTCTATTTTTATCATTGTGTATATTTCCAGTTTTTATCTGTTGTACAGTGTCCTTGGGTGCTTTGAAAGGCGCTATTTAAATAAAATGTATTATTATTATTATTATTAAACTCGAACAAACTGCAGGCTTGGGAATGCAGATGAATGCTCCAGAATTACAAGATTTTGTTCAGGGATTATACTGCGTATCCACATGAGAAGCTGAAGCCTACAAGTGTTTTGTTTTTTTCCCTTTGCTGTCAAATCACTGTGTACACTCCCTGCAGTCCCTGCCTTAAGCAAGCTGTGCCTGCTTCAATTTCCTCTTTTCTCCTCCTTATACTAATATTTGACAATTTGCTTAATTTCCTCCTGCATCAGTCTAGCCTATCCCTCATCACCCTGCTCTTTCAACACAGAAATATTCATAGGCTATTGTTTATGAAAATATCCCAACCAGACACCCTCTCATACATCTGCAGGTGGATTGTTCACAGTTCAAGCTTGGTGTTTAAGCTGCTGTTTATAGAGATGAACCAAGTGTATTGACTAATCCTCATATGCATCATTTATAATGCTAAAGAATAAATCCAGTGTCCTCTTTCTTAGCAGGAGAGTCAATGTACAGTTGATGTAAACATGGGGCAATAACCTGTTTTAACACAACAGAAAAATGACTGAAGTCCCACACAACTTTTTCTTATTTTCTAGCCAAACCACTGTGCATATGTTACATCTGCAGCAGCCATCTACATTTGCTCTTGGATTAAAACAAATAACAGTTATAAATAACTGTCCAAACTCCCGAGGGAGGTAGAAAGGTCTAAAGGGGAAGGACAGAAGCTGAAATATCCGCACAACATGACAAACAAATGCCTCTCTGTGTAACTCTTGAACTGATTTGACGATATGCATTTCAATACATTATTAAATCAGAAAAACCTTCCCTAAATCAAATCTCTCATTCCTGTCATCAAAGCCTTCATTGGGTATATTTGTGCAGGGTACTGATAACACACAAAACAAACAGCACTGTGGCTACAGGAACCTGTTATCAGGGTGCAGCGACAGCAAAGTGTTCACGTAAGATCATTTTACCTTTCTTGAAAATACATGAAAATACATGAATCGATAAATTTGAAATTTAAAGACCTTAATGTCATGTCATCATTATATAATATTCTGTAAACTTTCTAGGCATTTTAGGACAGAATATTCCTGATGAGTCTGTTGGTCTGGAATTACTCAGCTGCATGGCATTGCAGGATGTGAAAAAGCACATACAATGTTGACAAAGTTCAGTCACGGTAATGCAGGAAGAACTCCTACATAAGCTTTGGAGATGACAAACTGCGAGAAAACCGCACAGTACAACCCACACTGAACAGCCACCCAGAATGCACCTAAATGAATCACTCCTTTAATGTGAGGTTTTTGATTTGGCATGAAAATCGTCCCTTTTTCTTCTCATCATCTGTCAGTTTTATACAAGAAAAAAGGTGTCAGTATTGCTATTCCTGCTCTATGAGATCTATCCATCGCTCAAAAATCAAACATTTGTGTTGGCTGCAGTGGGCATCTTTACTATAGTGTGAAAGGAAGTGTGCCTCCTTTGTGGTAAACATTACAAACGCACTTTTTCGAAAAAGTAAACAGGCGAATGGTAGACCTCATATTTCTAAGAATTCGAGCACCGAGGCCACATTCAGTGGCAGAGTTTGCCCCAGAAAAGTCAGAAATTATTAAGAACATAAACAGCTTAGGAACAAGTAAGTGGTAAATATTGACTCACCTAGGAAAAAGAGACACCGAGGCACAACACAGGCGAAGGAAGGATGAGACAGTTTACTCGACACGGCAGACCTAAGAGAGGAAATCTCACCTCTGACCCTTGCATGCAGAGAGGAATCTCAAACGTGCTGCCCAGCCGGTGACTCAACAGCTTTGTTCCACCTCCACAGGACGACGCACAGACACAGAGGAGGAAGAGTGTGTTTGGATTGCACCTCTCAGCTCCCTGTTCTCCTTCCTTTGCATTTCAACACAGCGTTAAATCAGCTAAACCTTCCCGAAATCAAATCCCTCACTGCTATGTTAACTAAAAATAACTTATTCTGGTTCACTAACTGTTAACCAGAAAAAACGCCCATAACATAAACACGGATGTTAAATATAAACAATATATTTAGTTGCTCATATTGTCTACAAGAGCATAAGCACATTTATATTTGTTGTTAAATATGACTGAAAACTCACTTTTCATTCACAGGATATTTAACTGTTGCAAGATTTCAGCAAGAAATGTGAAATCTTTGTGTTGTTTTTTTCCGCAAAAGAAAAAAAGTCTTTGCTTTCAAAGAAATGTCTATAATGTAATGAATTAACAGAAGAACTAAATTCACCCTAAGCATGTTTAAAACGCTTCATTTTACTTTGGCGGAAAAGAAAATACACGCTATTATAGTTCTAATTGAAAAGATTAAGCCAGAAGAAGCAGAAAGCAGAAAAACTGTATATCCTTACTGTCAGATTTAATGAGGACGAGACCCCAAAGCAGGACTACAAACAAAAAGCGAAAAAGCAGGGAGCCAGAAAATCAAACACACAAGACACAGTTCTGGGATCAGCTCGGCATTGAGGCAAGCATGGGGAAGATGGCGGTTCGTACGGCCGGCCAGGTGGCCAATCGTGCAGATAAAGCAACTCTGTGGGCTGCCTGAGAGACCAGTGACTGAAACCCTCTAATGGTTTGAGTGGTGACAGGCATTGGTGATGGGACACGTCAGGCAGATGGACAACATGCCAGCAGTGGAGGTTCAGTGAGAGACTGTGTTGAAGGAGGAGAGGGGACTCCTCTAGAGGCTTGTGTGGAAGCCAGCGATCACTGAGACAGAAATACGCTGAAAGATGGATGGGAGCCCAGGAGCTGAGATGGAGCAATCACATGTCGCAGCAGGTGGTTGACAACAAGAAGGCTGATGCTGACAACAAAGGAGACCCTGGTGTAGGCTTGGGGGTAGGAACAATGTAGGAACTCCACAGAAGGCTCAGCAGGTATCTGCATTTAAGACAGAGACCCTTATACTCAGGCTGTTTGTTTGGAACTCTTGGATTCAGGATTGTGCTCACACACTTGCAGAGACGAATCAATGGACTCAAGCTGAGACGCAGGTGGAGAGGGACCCTTGGACTCGGCATGTTAACGGCAGTCAGGGTGCCATTGCCTGTCCTCTAAAGGTCTGTGTATCCCTTCATGGATATGTCCCAGATTATCACTGACCCACCGCCAAACCGGTCATGCTGGATGATGTTACAGCAAGCAAAACCTTCTTCTCCACAGCTTCTCCAGACACTTTAGTGTCTGTCATATGTGCTGAGGGTGATCCTGCTCTCATCTGTGAAAAGCACTGAGCATCACTGGTGAACTAACCAATTCTGGTATTCTATGGAAGATGCCATTGTTTCACTGTTGCCCCTCTAATGCACCTGTATTTAATTTAACATCAAAGCAGCTGAAATTAATTAACACCCCCCTCTGCCACTTAACGGACAAGATCAATATCGCAGAGGTTTAATTGCCTTGATGCTGAGTGCAACACAATGCAAAGGAGGAAAGACATCAGTAATGATCACAGAGAAGCAACTGTTTCAGCCCGTCAATATTAGACGGGTTATAAGGCCATTTCCAAACAATATGAAGTCCATCATTATGCAGTGAAAAGATCATTCAGAAATGGAAAACATTCAAGACAACTGCCAATCTTCCCAAGGAGTAGACGTCCCAGCAGATTCATCCCAAGATGCTCAGAGAAACTGTAAAAAACACCCAAATAACAACCCCCTGTCTAAATCAGAGACAAACAGCTGTTTATGTTTTTAAACCCATTTTGCACAGAGAGGCATTTTTTGAAAAATGTATTGATAGCAATGTTGAATATTATTACACAGGAAAAAAAAAACTACACGTAAAATAATCACACCGTGACGCCTCTGCCTTTGTAAATGGAGGGACAGTAACTGCGTGTTTATATGTAAGCGTGTAAAACCTGCAGATAGTCAGATTAACAGTATTTTGTCTCTATCTGCCATTCTGCAATTCATCTCATGTAAACAATAACGTGGCGCACAGCGTGACATGAAAAAAGGCACATACCTTTGACGCTGCGTGACGAACTCTGTATTCCTCGTCCACACGGAAACGCAAAAAAGGAGGAAAATCTCAGTTTTCGCTGATTCGAAACGGCGTTTACGTGTGGATGAAACAGCTGCGTTTTCAAAAATACCCGCGTAGGTGCGGACGTAGCATAAAAGAGTTAGTGGTTTATTTATTGCAGTTTACTTGTATTTGCTTAATTGTTTACTAAATGTTTGAGGTGTGAAATAAACCGCAATGGAGCAAAATATGGGTGTGTGTGGTTGGAGGATGTGTTAGTGCATGCATGCGTGTGCGTGTGGGGGGGCGCGAACATTTTTCATGTAAAACAAAGGGGGGCCCAGCAAAAGAAGTTTGGGAACCGCTGCATTAAAGCATTAATAAGGCAACCACGTGTTTGTGAATGTCAAAGCACACAAACCACAGGAAGGCATCCTTAAAACATGCTTCAGCATATCTGTGTATTCGGCACTTGACTCAGATAACCTAGAATCCGGACATACTGGGTCCTAACTAGAGCCCATTCAAAAAGTTGAGATGAGGTAGTCCATCAAAGCAACAAATGATAAGGGGAAAAAAATTCCTCCAGAAATTCAATTAAAGTCTCTTGAGTCAAGCCCAAAGCAATTATACAGAGGTGTGAAGCCACACCCGGGCTTCCCCAGTGGATAAAGGAATCCCCATGAGCCACAGCCATTCGTCAAGATATGAGTCAAGCCCTACATCGAGTACAATCCCTGAGTAAATGTCACATTTTCAAACAGGATGTGCTGCGAGAAATGTGTACCAGTTCAAAGCTACAATTCAGCAGTGAGACATATCCCGAGCTCACGCAGCAAATGTTCTCTTTTCTGTTTAAGTGAGTAACCTGAAGGTTTTTTCCCTTTTTCTCTGCCTACTCACTGTGTAGACTGTTGGTGACTTGTGATATTGTATTTACAATTTTCAGGTATCTGTACTTTACTTGAGTATTTCTTTTTCTGGCAACCTTTTGCTTTTACTCACTACATTTACATAAATATCAGTACCTCAGCGCCTAGCTAGCGTTACAGAAGAGGAGCGATTATAAAAGAAATAACGCTTTTTAACCGTTTGTGTGCAGTTTGTCTCACAGTCTAGCTAAAGGTTCAGCTGTTGTATTTCAGATGGAGAGAGAAGAAAGAGAGCTAACGTCACTCAGAGATAGAGAAAGATAAGAAAGACAGGACAGGAGAGGAGAGGAAGGAGAGAGGTTAGATGTAAAGGTAGGGGCTGCTAAGTGATATTTCATAAACTGGAAATTTCAAATGTTTTTAAATCAGATATTGGGTCTGTACATGAGACATTATATTTTTTCATATGTGAAACGTGCTGCAAAACAAACTGAAGTAGACGAACTATGTTATTTAAAGGTTGCATGACAATCCTCTACAGCAGGGGTAGGCAACTCCGGGCCTCGAGTGCCAGTGTCGGTGCCAAGTGGATCAAGGACACATCTAAAACCTGCAGGACACCGGTCCTCGAGGCCTGGAGTTCCCCACCCCTGCTCTACAGGTTAGTGCAGGATAAACAGGTTAGTTTGCAGTTGTGGACATCCACAGAGGGCAGCAGGTCAGTTGATTACAGCCTGCACACTAAGAAAATCTACTGGAGCTCTCAATAGAAATGATTGTGACTTATGATTCTTTTCCCCACACTGAGCCATTAAAACAATTTAAGATTTCACCACATCCCACCAGCAATGTTGGGAAAGTTACTTTTAAAATGTATTCCATTACAGATTACAGAATACATGCCCCAAAATGTATTCTGTAACGTATTCCGTTACGTCACTCAATGAGAGTAACGTATTCTGAATACTTTGGATTACTTAATATATTATCATGCTTTTTACAACTACGTGAATGTACTATTGCTGTGATTTATTACTGTTACTGAAGGTCCGCGGGTCCGAACCATAGTAAAGGGACCTCTGGTGTTGGGCTCGTAGCCGAAAAATAGCTTTACTTTGTTGTCTGGGTCAAGTTTGCTAGCGAGAGACAGAGAGAGGAGTTGAAAGGCTGCTCCAACGGAACTTATTGTTTCGGAGGAAAACATGAACACAGCATACAGTCTAGTCGTAATAGCTTACTTACAACTGGGCTCGTCAGGCACTCTTCTTGGCTGCAGTGGTTATTATTATATTTACATGCTTCCCGCTCCCGTTTCTGCTACGATAACTACTTTTCCACTCTCCTTTTTCTCCCTCCTCGCGCTCACAGACACATAACGGGTATGGCAGTCCATTCTCCCTGCAGCACGGACTACACTGCCCATAAGGCTACATTCTTTAGGGCTATGCCTGTAGCATTCTGCCTATTAGCTTAGCACAACAACAACAACAAAAAGGCGCTCTCTCACCCAGGAAACACGCAGTCGCAGAGAGTGCGCGTCACCATGGCAACCGTAACGCTGCCGCCTGGAACAACAGAACATAGCTGTCAAACCAAACCCAAACAGTCCTGACCCGCCACAATATGAAACAGGAAAATTCTGCTGTGTAATCCATTTATTTCAACAAAGTAACTGTATTCTAAATACGTAACGGCGGTACATGTATTCCGTTACTCCCCAACACTGACCATTGTACTCCCATCCTTTATCCAGCCGCTGGTCTGCCATGTTTAAATGACACCGGTTAAGAGGGAGCATGCCAACTGCATTTGTGAGCGTGTTTGTGGGCGTGTGCTTGTGAGAAGAAAGTAGCTTAAATAAATATCACGTGTTTTTTCTTTATTTCTGAGTCCTCTGTTGGTTTACTTCAGGCTCCAGTGAGCAATGCTTTTGTAAAATATCTGGGCACATGTACGTAAAAGCATTAAAAGTAGGAAAATCATTTGAATCTGTCTCTTGAAGGAACAGAAAAAAATGTGTTAAAGTCTGTCTGGCGCTTACGTCACCGACAGGACTTCGTACCAAATCTGTTTTGGTCAACATGACACTGATCTAGAAATGAGACTGTGTTGAGTGCCACACATGCAGAAGCATCATGGATGATTAGAGTTCAGAGGTTTTGATGTTATGGTGTTAGATACCATTGTTTAACACAGGAAACTCACCAGACTGCTGTTATGTCAGTCCTTCTGTCAAGGCAACCGCCTCCTTAGTTTACGTGAAAGTCTTGTAAAAACATCTTAAGGTGGAAACAAAAAAATCTCATCTTAGACGTGTCCTTCGCAGCTCATACTTCCTCTTTCTGTGAGGACTTAAGCACATGTGGCAATTTCCTTTTTGGGAGATATTTTGAAAGCCAAATGATGTCCTAACATGTTGGGCAATCTTTGGGAGGAGAGCGTGCTGTTCGGGTGATTCACACATACACTGATCTCTTCCACGCCAATTACTGTGGAGCACCTTTTTAGTTCTTGTTAAAACAATCTTTATTTTAAGTGCAATTGTTGTTGTTGTGTGTGATTTTTTTTTTCCGTTTTCTGTCACGTTAAGTGGTTCCAGCAGCCTGAGTGCGTCTGTCTCCCACATTTCTGCGTGTTATGACGGTCACACTGAGCCCTCTTGTGGCTGCACGGGGAGTCAGCCTGACACAACGTCGAGCTTTAGCCGTGAAATGTGTTTCAACTGATGCTAAACGTTGATTTTAATGGTCCTGCTGCACTTTGAGCGCTTTTTTAGCCTGTTTCTGGGGAGAGGATGAATCGAGAACTTTCCCCTGTTACAGTACAAAGTCAATCAGGCAGTTAGATGTTGGTGTGGCGGTGTTTGATTGTCTATATCTGCCCTTTACTGGATGTATGTGAAACAGGGCAAACAAGGATGTGGTTTTAAAATTAGGTGACTGTTTCCATGGCCTTGTTTTTATAGGCCTCTGTGGTACTCAGAACCACAGAACTGTTTAAAGCTTCTTGTGCTCTGCAGATGAATCACATTTATTCTCTGGAAATTCACACTGTAGAAAATGAGGCACTCTTACATTTGTGGAATAGGGACACTGCCTGCACTGTACACAAGGGTTCGTTATGGAAGCCTTTTTCTGCCAATGAAAAAATACTAGGCATCAAAATGTCAAATTAGGTATCTCAAAATTTCAATTTACTAGCTAAAACTTAGGGGTTAAGTAAAAATTGTGAGACACCTAACAAGGAATTGTGAGCTAATAACCCCAAATATTATGGTTGGAATTTTTTTTTAAATGGTGAAAACAAGTTTCCATAGATCCCACTCGAAAACCTTTTCCTGTGAAATGTTTGGGTCTGTTTGCCCACTGCTCTGTGTCACATCTTGCCAAACGATGAAGGGTTTGCAGGGTCTCTCATGTGGAGGATGATGTGGACAGCAGGACAGATATTACATCAGAGTCAGCTCACCTTGGTAATAGAATAGAATAAACCTTTATTATCCCACAAATAAGAAAATTTGGTGGTTACACAGATCTTATAGCAAGAGGGATATAAAATATAAATGCAAGACACAAAGTGGTCCTATACACATAAGCAACTGAAGTTCGTATGCATGTAGGGTGAACAAACAAGCTGATGAGTAAGATAACCAAAAAATTGTTAAACTGTGTTACAGAGTCTGACAGCTGTTGGTAAGAATGATCTGCGGTAGCGCTCCTTCCTACACCGTGGGTGTAAACGTCTACTGTCGAACGAGCTGCTCAGTGCTCGTACAGTCTCACGCAGGGGTGGGAGGGGCTGTCCATGATGGATGTTAGCTTAGACAACATCCTCTCCTCCCCAACCTGCTCAGTGGACTTCATTAACCCAGCAAATGTCCAAGTGTTCAGTGATAATTTTCATAACACATGTAACGATGGCCCTGTAATATCAATTCCTTTTCAGGTGTGACTACACATATAAGAAAGATTGTCTCACTACCACCTATGAAAACCTTAACAAAGCCATCAATCATTCTTCGGTTTGTGAGTCGCAAAACAAAGATTGAGTTACTGAAACAGGGTAAGAAGCTAAAAGGGACTGGTGTGTATTTAAATGAACATTTAACAAAAAAGACTGCTGAAATTGCAAGACAGGCACGCAGCCTGAGAAAACAAAATAAGATACAAGCGACATGGACGAGGAACTGCAAAGTAATGATAAGACTAAATGGCAATCCCGAAGAAGCGAAATCAGGATATGCTATGGAATCTATTGGAAAAGTGACGATTGGATAATGAACAATGGGTATGGAAAGTGTTTCTGGCCTTACGGCTCAAAAACAATGGAAACAACAACAACAAAAACAAAAACACATAAATGACAAGTTTGGACACAGATTATAGGTTTCCATTCAGAGATATTGAAGAGGAAGACTTTGATTATGAAAAGGACTGTCAAGGTGGACATCAGAAAACAACTCCCTTTTCCCTGTAATTATAAAACCAAGTAGAATAACAATTGATACAGCTACATTGATAGATAATATTTTCACAAATAAAATTGACCATGAAATAGTAGGTGGACTTCTTATAACTGATATAAGCGATCATCTTCCTGTTTTTGCAATTTTTCAAAATTATTTTGGGATTAAAACTAAACAAAAGAATCAAATATTTAATATGATACGACATAGAACAACAAGAGCCATTGCTGCCCTCCAGGTGGACTTAAAGGAACACAGTTGGAATGAGGTTTTTGCAAATGAAGATTCAAATAGTGCATATGATGCATTCTTATCAACTGTAATTTCACTATATGAAAAACATTGTCCTTTAATGAAGATCACTAGAAAGCATCACAGATCAAATAAGCCATGGATCACTAAGGGGATAGAAGATGCATGTAAAAAGAAAAATAATCTATATAAGAGATTCATAAAACAGAGGACAAAAGATGCTGAAATAAAGTACAAGTTATATAAAAATAGATTAGTAAATATTATAAGAACAAGTAAGAAAGAATATTACCAAAAATTATTGGAGCAAGGTAGAAGTAACACACAAGAAACATGGAGGATATTAAACAGTATAATCAAAAAGGGCTCAAAAAATAAGAATTATCCAGATTATTTAAAAAAAGATAAAGATATTGTGCTTGATAAAACTAAAGACATTGCAAATGAATTTAATTATTTGTTTGTAAATGTTGGCTTTAATTTAGCAAAAGAAATTCCAGAGTCAAGAAATAATAACGACCTAAATAAACATATTACTCAGAATGTGTCCTCCATGTTTATTGGTGCTGTAACTCATAGAGAAATAATTAACATTGTGAAAACATTTAAAAATAAAAAGTCCACTGACTGTTTTGGTATTGACATGATATTAGTTAAAAGTATTATAGAATTATAGTATTATAGTATTATAATATTATAATAATAATAATTATAATAATAATAAGTATTATAGTATTATAATACTAAGTATAATATAATAAGTAATAAGTAATAAGTATTATAGTATTATTATAGTATTATAGTATTATAGTATTATAGTGCAACCTTTCGCATACATTTGTAATCTGTCCTTTCAAACTGGTGTGTTTCCCTCACAAATGAAAATAGCAAAAGTTATTCCAATCCATAAAAACGGAGAGAGATGTCAGTTTACCAATTATAGGCTAATATCACTACTCCCACAGTTCTCAAAAATCTTAGAGAAGTTATTTGTTAATAGACTTGATAAATATATTGAGAAGCATAATCTCCTAAGTGATAACCAATATGGCTTTAGAGTGAAAAGGTCCACTTCGATGGCAGTGATGGAACTTGTTGAAGGGATATCTAATGCAATAGATAATAAGGAATATACTGCTGGTGTTTTTATAGACTTAAAAAAGGCGTTTGATACAATTGATCATTCTATATTAATGAATAAACTAGAGAGATATGGCATAAGAGGGATAGCATACAAGTGGATGAAAAGTTACCTGGATGAAAGATATCAATATGTCGAATTCAATAATGTAAAATCTAAGCAGTTGAAGGTAACTTGTGGTGTTCCTCAGGGCTCTGTGCTGGGCCCTAAATTATTTATATTATATATAAATGACATATGTAGCATTTCCAAACTGTTAAAATGTGTATTGTTTGCTGATGATACCACTCAGTACTGCTCAGGTAAAAACCTAGAACAGCTTCTGACTACAGCTGAAAAGGAGCTAAATATATTAAAAAACTGGTTTGATGTAAATAAGTTATCATTAAATATAAAGAAAACAAAATTGATTATTTTTGGCACTAGACAAATGAAAAATGTATCTAAAATAAAGGTTAATGGAATTGAAATTGAAAGAGTGTACGAAAATAAATTTCTTGGAGTGATAATTGATGATAAGCTGAGTTGGAAGTCTCATATAAACCATGTGAAAACAAAAATGTCAAAAACCATTGCTATTCTCTATAAAACAAAGCATGTCCTGAACAAAAAAATCATTATACACACTTTATTGTACTCTGTTGCTTCCATATATGACTTACTGTCTGGAGATATGGGGTAATGCATATAAAACGAACACTCTTCATATTTTCAAGTTACAAAAAAGAGCTATAAGAATTATAAACCAATCAAACTATATAGAACCAACTAACATTTTGTTTATTAATCTGAATACCCTGAAATTTTATGATTTAGTTGAATATACAGTGGGGCAAAAAAGTATTTAGTCAGCCACTGATTGTGCAAGTTCCCCTACCTAAAATGATGACAGAGGTCAGTAATTTGCACCAGAGGTACACTTCAACTGTGAGAGACAGAATGTGAAAAAAATATCCATGAATCCACATGGTAGGATTTGTAAAGAATTTATTCGTAAATCAGGGTGAAAAATAAGTATTTGGTCAATAACAAAATTACAACTCAATACTTTGTAACATAACCTTTGTTGGCAATAACAGAGGTCAAACGTTTACTATAGGTCTTTACCAGGTTTGCACACACAGTAGCTGGTATTTTGGCCCATTCCTCCATGCAGATCTTCTCGAGAGCAGTGATGTTTTGGGGCTGTCGCCGAGCAACACGGACTTTCAACTCCCGCCACAGATTTTCTATGGGGTTGAGGTCTGGAGACTGGCTAGGCCACTCCAGGACTTTCAAATGCTTCTTACGGAGCCACTCCTTTGTTGCCCGGGCGGTGTGTTTTGGATCATTGTCATGTTGGAAGACCCAGCCTCGTTTCATCTTCAAAGTTCTCACTGATGGAAGGAGGTTTTGGCTCAAAATCTCACGATACATGGCCCCATTCATTCTGTCCTTAACACGGATCAGTCGTCCTGTCCCCTTGGCAGAAAAACAGCCCCATAGCATGATGTTTCCACCCCCATGCTTCACAGTAGGTATGGTGTTCTTGGGATGCAACTCAGTATTCTTCGTCCTCCAAACACGACGAGTTGAGTTTATACCAAAAAGTTCTACTTTGGTTTCATCTGACCACATGACATTCTCCCAATCCTCTGCTGTATCATCCATGTGCTCTCTGGCAAACTTCAGACGGGCCTGGACATGCACTGGCTTCAGCAGCGGAACACGTCTGGCACTGCGGGATTTGATTCCCTGCCGTTGTAGTGTGTTACTGATGGTGACCTTTGTTACTTTGGTCCCAGCTCTCTGCAGGTCATTCACCAGGTCCCCCCGTGTGGTTCTGGGATCTTTGCTCACCGTTCTCATGATCATTTTGACCCCACGGGATGAGATCTTGCGTGGAGCCCCAGATTGTGGGAGATGATCAGTGGTCTTGTATGTCTTCCATTTTCTGATGATTGCTCCCACAGTTGATTTTTTCACACCAAGCTGCTTGCCTATTGTAGATTCACTCTTCCCAGTCTGGTGCAGGTCTTCAATACTTTTCCTGGTGTCCTTCGAAAGCTCTTTGGTCTTGGCCATGGCGGAGTTTGGAGTCTGACTGTTTGAGGCTGTGTACAGGTGTCTTTTATACAGATGATGAGTTCAAACAGGTGCCATTCATACAGGTAACGAGTGGGGGACAGAAAAGCTTCTTACAGAAGACGTTACAGGTCTGTGAGAGCCAGAGATTTTCCATGTTTGAGGTGACCAAATACTTATTTTCCACCCTAATTTACGAATAAATTCTTTACAAATCCTACCATGTGAATTCATGGATTTTTTTTTCACATTCTGTCTCTCACAGTTGAAGTGTACCTCTGGTGCAAATTACTGACCTCTGTCATCATTTTAAGTGGGGGAACTTGCAAAATCGGTGGCTGACTAAATACTTTTTGCCTCACTGTATAATGTAAACAGAATTGGTCCTAGCACTGAACCCTGTGGAACTCCATAATTAACCTCAGTGTGTGAAGAGGACTCTCCATTTACATGCACAAACTGGAGTCTATTAGATAGATATGATACAAACCTCTGCAGTGCAGTACCTGTAATACCTACAGCATGTTCTAATCGCTCTAATAGGATATTATGGTCAACAGTATCGAATGCTGCACTAAGGTCTAGCAGAACAAGCACAGAGATGAGTCCACTGTCAGAGACCATAAGAAGATCATTTGTAACCTTCACTAAAGCTGTTTCTGTGCTGTGCTGAAAAATCCCCTTTACATATGGACAAAGAAACTGCTGAAGTCATTTTCTGTTTCTACAATCTCACCTTTGACCTCTGCGCTAATAGTCTCTGATACAGACCCTTTCATGCCACCCAGGGTGAATGTCAGAGTACAGGTATAGGTGCCTTTGTGTTGAAGGTCCACACTGGTAATTTTCAGTCTGGTACCCCAGTACTCATAGCTGCCTGTTCCGTCCTCTATGGGGTCACAACCCTAGAAGGAGAAACAAATGGGTCTTGTTTTCAAATTCACAAAACAAAAGACAAGTATCTGTTCAAAATTATGATAAACAGTGCAGTTGGTGAGTTTACAGCTGCTGGGATCCCATTTGAGTGCAACTTGGCGATTGCTAACTACATTTCTACTATTGATAGCAGGATGATATTGATCTTTTGAGTAAGCACTTTTAAAATGTGAAAGTTCAAAATGGTTGTAGTTGCACAAATTATGAAAATATACCAACAAAAAACACATGAATACTGGGATCTGCTTTCAGTCAAATTGTAGATTTTAAACACTGGTGTCAGAGTTTCAATACATTCCTGGTATTGATAGAAGTTGGAATAGTGGTAGAAAATAGTTGAGGCTGCAGCTACTGTGCAGTCTCTCCATTAAAACCATTAGGTTTCATGCAGCACTCAACAACAATTCTGGAGAACTCACTCTGTACCACTTGATGGAGGAAGAGATGTTGTAGCTGTTCAGCTTATTCATTTCGTTCTTCAGAGGGCAGCTCAGATTGTCAGTGACTCCTTTTGTAAGTAGCTGATAAGCTTTCCTCGGCCTTCCACATTCTCCTGTAGGTCTTTCATCCACCACCAGTCGGCTGGCCTGCCTGTAGCAGTGGGAAGGAGTCCTGTTGGAAAATTAAGTAGAAATATTATGAATGAATGGATAATTAGGCACACTAGTCTTAGCAGTGAAGGACATTTTTGACCCTCAAATTCAAATGAGAATTTCAAAGTACTTTAAATTTGCATAAATCTGAAATGATCTGTAAAATCCTTATTACCTGCTATAGTGGATATCAAGGCATCTAAGCTGGAAAACATGGTAATGGGCATGCATGTATACTTTAAGTGCAGCATCTAAATATAAATTCAGTTTAGTGGAAAAGCCATCTAACTTTAATACTATCAATATGTTTTATATTACAGGCCAAATATTAAAATAGGTTTTACTGGATACTTATTATATTGGTTTAGTTCACTAATTGTCTAGTCACAACCTCCAGAGAATCGTGTCTCTATTTCAACACTTATATTTATGTTAGGTTTCTGAAATAGAATACAGTGGTCCCTCGTTTATCGTGGGAGTTACGTTCTAAAAATAACCCACGATAGGTGACATCTGCGAAGTAGCCAACTTTATTTTTTACAATTATTATGGTGTTTTAAGGCTGTAAAACCCCCCCACTACACACTTTATACACTTTTCTCAGACAGGCATGAACATTTTCACGCTTTTCTCTCTTTTTTAAACACTCTCAAAGTTCAAACCTTCGTAGAAAAATAAGTCCAGTATTATAGAATGAAACCAAAGGCACCCATGGTTGCCTTTGACAGTGCAAAATCTTTCGTCAACATTGTTGTGTTTGCTGGGGAGAAAACTTACAAACATACAGCACTTCAGAGACAGACAAGCTGCACACATTCTGTACTGTACAGGAGACACGGCACGAGATTGATTCACAATGGTCCACAGCAGGGGTAGGCAACTCCAGGCCTCGAGTGCCGGGGTCCTGGAGGTTTTAGATGTGTCCATGATCCATCACAGCTGATTTAAAGGGCTAAATGACTCCTCAGCATTTCTTGAAGTTCTCCAGAGGCCTGGTAATGAACTAATCATTTGATTCAGGTGTGTTAACCCAGGGTGCGATCTAAACCCTGCAGGACACCGGCACTCGAAGCCTGGAGTTGCCTACGCCTGGTCTACAGCCAGTCAGGATGCAGAACACAATGCGCTGTCCAAAAAAAAAGCATGCAAAATTGCACACAAAAAATCCGCGAAACAGCGAGGCCGCGAAAGGTGAACTGCATTACAGCGAGGGACCACTGTATAGTATAATAGAATCTTTCAGGTTATATTGAAATTGAGTTACATATTTTTGCATGTAGCTCTTGCTTTTTTAACAGTATTTATTTTATTTTTTTCAAAATTCTTGCACGAGTTCTCATAATCAAAAATAAGCAGTCACATAGGTTGTGTAACTTACTGTTTTCTATTATTTTCTAATATTTCAAGATCTGCAGGTGCAGATCATGTGAGGTGAGGTAAGGACCCATATGCAGACAACACAGGAAACAGTGAACTTGGGATCAAAAAGCAAGCTGTTTATTTTGGGCTGAACATTACGATACAATATAAAGAAAAACCAGAATGCAAAAATAACCTAAACCGGTAAAACTACTAGGAAACCATGAAACACAATGAGACAAATGAGCAGAGACTCGGAAGAGGGACAAGAGAAGACTGAAACAATACATACACAAAAGGGTGATAAGGAAAGTGGAAACACATGGGAGCACAGCAGGAACAAATTAAACACAACGAGATAGGGGAAGCAAAACTGAACACAATGAGACAAGGGACCATCAAAATAAAACAGGATGTGACCTGCAGACTGAGACCCACACAAGAACACAGACTGGTGAGACAACCACAAGGAGGAGAACGGGTAAGGTGAACACAGACATGGCAAAGGTGTTGAGTGAGAGGGAGGAAGGAAAGAGACGTAAACACACATAACACGACAGACACTTACAGGCAACAAAGGGCAAGAGACCAAGACACAAGAGGAACCTAACAGACAAGAAACTAAACTGGGAATACCAGGGAACTCAGGAACATGAAAAGAACAGACTCAAGACTAACTAGCGGAAACTAAATATCATCATTACATTACAAAACAATCACGAAAACACAGGAAACTCAAAATACTAGGTCCAAGGCCCAGAACCACGACGCTAGTGCTTCCTACCTCAGTATGGTCACATAATCCCCACTGTCATTCATGGTTACGTTTAGAATCCACAGAGTCTCCTCGTGCACCAGGATGTGACCAGTCTGACTGCTGATTTCTTGGCTTGACACTGAGTTGTACCACGTGATGTTGTAGTCAATGATGTCTGAGGAGACCAGTGTGCTTCTCAGCATAGCCACATCTCCAGGAACAGAGAAAACCCTCTCAAACTGGAGTTTGTAGTCAGTACAGTTCTCTGCAACATACATGTAAGTGTGGAATAGAGAAAATAAGTTATTTAACCTTTTAATGCTGAGAAATCAAACATTTCAAAGGCAAAGATAATGTTCATCCATCCATTTCTCTGTTCGTATGTCTATTTTCTACCACTAATATGGGTCTGGGTCACGGGGGCAGCAGTCTAAACAAACCACTATTTCCAACAGTGTCCACATCATCACTGACACTGCATCGATCCTTCAGCTGATCTCCCGTTCCACTGTCTCCTCATGAACAAGATCCTGAGATATTTAAACTCTTCCAGCTGGGGTTCAACCTTGTGTCTGAACCAGAGTCAGCAGTCCACCATTGTCTTGCTGAGAACAATGGCCTCAATATTTGAAGTGCAAATTTTCATTGTAGTTGCTTGACACTCGGCCACAAATTTCCCCAGCTAGAGGTCACCAAGAGATGAAGCCAACAGAACCACATGACATGACATGGTGGAGGAAAGGTGGAGAGCAAGCTTGACTTTGTGATTTTGTAAGAAAATCTTTGATCCAGGAGCAAGTGAGAGTAAGTAAGATCCAGTAAGATCAAAATATCTGGAATGATGATGTTGAAATAAAAATGGATGAAGAGCATTGGTACATATTCCCCATTCTGTTTTAAAATAATTAGTACTACGTCGTGAGGGATCGTAAGAGCCTGTTTGCCTGTTTAAGATGTATGGAAACTGAGGTAGGGTCAAAAGTGGGACAAAAGTCTATTTTAATTTGCCTCATTGGCAGTCTGTCAAACACTTCAAAACACTACATTATTAGTCAGCGTAACAGCTTTGAAATCATTCAGACTGTCCACAGCAGGCTTTTTAAGAACTTGGATAATAGTGGGTGACTTAAGACAGAATAGGATGTTGACTTTTGCTAAATTAAAGATAAATGTAAAGACAGACGTTCATTGATTGGAGCACACCTTCAGGACTTTCCCAGGTATTCCATCAGTTTACTGACCTGAGCAACTGGAGTGCTTTATATCCCTGCACAGACAGGGCCGTAGTGTGTGCATCAGGTGTGGGTGTTGTTGCTGTGCTCAGGACAGGTGCGTTCTTGTCAAATTGGGCAAAGAGTCAATTGTACTCCTTCTCTCGAGTGAGGCATCTGTGTTGGAATGCAAAGCATTCTTGGAGTTGGGCAAGAGTTCAGGCCATGTCTTATTACTCTTGAATATGGGCCTTGTTTTCAGCCTGAGGGGGTGTAGGCTGGGACAAGGAGCATGGAAAGGTGGCCTGATTTCAGTGAAATCACCACGATCACCTTAAATATACATAGTAATAAAGTTGTTTTCTCTCCCTGGAAAATACACAAAGTTACTCCATTTAAGGCCAGTCTTCCTCTGTAGTGTGAGGAGGTATCATGACCACAACTATACATGTGAACTATGATTGCACAGGGTGGTTCGTGGGATGTTATTATTTTCTTAGAACTTTGCAAGTATGTCTGTGCTATCACCAGAAACAACGCCAAGCTGCAGGATGCAAAAAAAATTAACTCCACAGTAATATGCATGAATATGCCTGTCAGATTTAATTATTATTTAACTGAAACTGAAGCTGCTGTAACGTCATTCCATGTCATCCACTTTAACTCCTCAGTAATTTGGTCCAATATTGACTTTTCCACAAAAGTCTATTTAATTGCACTTGTTGTGGCTCTTCACCTAGGATGAGTTTTATTTTTTCTAATCATGGATTAGAAAAAAAACATCACTCATCAAAATACTTTGAATTTTTAGTGTACAGTTAACTTTTCCTTTTAGTGATTGTACTTTTCCAACATTTGATCAGCAGCTCCATAGGGTAGCTCAGATATAAATACTCTTAGGATTTCATGACTGACTCTTAGTATTTTTCCAAAATGATTTATCACCAGTAATACAACTGAATTGAAGTGGTGTACCATCACATGTAATATGATATTTTTTTTATAATGCTAAGGGACTATTTCCCTTGAGGAAAGCATTGTGTGTGTGTGTGTGTGTGTGTGTGTGTGTGTGTGTGTGTGTGTGTGTGTGCGCAACATCGGCATTTGTTTACTCAGATCCAAGGCAGGCCAAACCTCTGTGTTACAACCTACATACAAAAGACACACATTCACAATATATGGGTACACAAGTCTGTTTTATTTCAAAGTGTTTCAAACTTTACAGCGTGTGTGTGTGTGTGTGTGTGTGTGTGTGTGTGTGTGTGTGTGTGTGTGTGTGTGTGTGTGTAAAATAGTGTTACTCACCCTCTTCAGATCCTCTACATATTCCACACAGCCCGAAGAAAAACACAAAGCTTACCAGAACTAGACTTAAGTCCATGGCTGAAAAACACACAGATACACAACATTTACAACACAGCATTCATGCTAGAAAGTATATAAACATAAAATAGCAGTCAGGCAACAACTGGAAAATTTTATGCAGTGAAAGCAACAACTTACCAGAGCCTTTAAAACCCATCAATGATCAGCAGAAATGAACGACTTTACTCTGCCTCAGATTTTTCCTCTGCTTGCTTCTCCCTTTCTCTTTCTCTCACGATCTAGCTTCCTCCCTCCTCATTCCTCATGAGTGACTTGTGTTGTTGCATTTGAGGAGTTGTTTATATAAACCTCAAATGCTACATAATGCTCTTTGAGTGGAAACAGAACTTTGCAATTTTAGGCGTTGCTGGAAGAAGGAAACTGTCTTGTAAAGAAAAGTAGACTGAAACTAACAATGCAAAGTTTCCTCAACTGCAGTGCAGCCCAGAGAGAAAGTTTCAAGTGTAAACTGGAAAATACAAAGTCTCCAACCAAACAATTATCATGGTAAATGGACTGATTCTTATATAGCGCTTTTCTACGCTCCCGCAGTACTCAAAGCACTGTATACAACATGCCTCATTCACCCATTCATAGAAGCACTTCTAAACTCAAGTGGAAACTAATAAACATTCACACTCCAATGAATGCATCGGAGGGCAACTTGGGGTTATTATCTTGCCTAAGAATATTTGGCATGCAAACTAGGGAAGCCAAGGATCGAACCACCAACCTTCCAATTATGGTAAATGGACTGGTTCTTATATAGCGTTTTTCTACTCATCTGAGCACTTAAAGCACTTTACACAACTTGTGCATTCACCCATTCTCAAGCACATTTTTCTTAGTGCTTTATAACTAACATTCACACTCCGATGGATAGGGATGGGTATTGATAAGATTTTAACGATTCCGATTCCATTTTCGATTCTGTTTAACGATTCGATTCTTTATCGATTCTCTTATCGATTCTTTTTTTTTTTTTTTTTATAAAAAGGAGAACACTAAGGTCGATTAGCTTAGAACTTTGTTTTATATCTTCTCTTTGAACAAGATAGAAACTTAGGAGTAACATGGCCTTACAAACCCAACAGTGAGAGCTTCAGAGATCCAGCCTACGGCTCTTCAATGGGGTGTCACAGGGTCCCCAGGAAAAAAAAAATTGTAAATGTAAAATAATAAAATAAATATTCTTCTGTAGCAATAACAAAGTATAACATAAATTGTTCTGTGGCAATTACACAAGAATATCCAGTAATGTCCCTGCCTACAATTAAACACATTCACTTACCAAAAATCATCTGCTGTGGCAAACGGGTGCAAGCCTTTGACCACAAACTGAGTCACTGCTCTGTGACATTCGTCTATCCTGCCTGAAAGGAGACGCTGCCGGCAGACTGCAGCGAGAACTGCCAGCATCTGAGCCAGACTGTCACGGTGCGCTGTGACAGACCGTGCGGTGGTGTGTGTGGTGGACCCAGGTGCGAACACAAGTGAGCAGACGGGAGTGAACTTTAAACAAAAGCGAGCCTTTTATTGTGGCTGGTAACGCAAGAGAAACAAACAAGAATAAGGGCAGCACAAAAGCAATAACTAAAACAGAAACCTAAACTGGAAATGAACTAAGGTAAGGCTATGACTTAGAATACAACAGACCGGGCATGGAAACATGGAGGGTGGGAACACAGACGATGCGACACAGACTGTAAGAAACACAGAGACTAAATACACATGAGGGATGATCAGGGGAAGTGGCCACACATGGGAACGCAGCTGATATACATGAACTTAACGACAGGAGGAGTGAAACTGAATACACTGACATTCAATACAGACTTTCAAAGTAAAACAGGAAACATGGAGATTAGACATGACATGAACTAAACATAACCATGCAGACATGACTCATGACAGATAGACGCACGAACCAGGGAGACTCAGTACAGGGGAAGATGACAGAAGCGACAGCATGAACTTGACAACACAAGACACACGGACATAAACACATGAAGGGCAAGGGAGGCTATATACAAGGGTAATATAATTACAAATGAGCTGGAATAACTAAATGAACCTAAACAATCAATAAACATCAAAACAGACTAAACACAAAACACTGGGTCGCACGACCCAGGACCATGACACCACCCCCCCACCAAGGGCTGGCTCCAGACAGCCCCAAACCAAAAGAAACAGACCACCGAGCCCGGGCGGGCGGCGGGGGACCAGGACGGAGGGACCAGAACAAGAAAAAAAACAGCCAACAGAAAACACTGGAGCATGTGACAAAAGTCCAAACATAGTTCAGGGGGTCGGCCCGGAGGGCGGCAACACACCAGCCCACAGTTTACGAGTTCAGGCGGCCGACCCGGGGGTTGGCAACCCAACAGGCCACGCCATCTCCCATCAGGAGGCCGTCCATGTGAGAGGCAGTGGCTGTGCAGTTCGGGAGGCCGACCCGGAACGCGCGGGCACAAGAGTTCAAGGGTCATACAGTCGGGGGGGCGACCAGGCGGGCGCCACAGGTGACAGAGCCGGTCAGGAGGCCAGCCGTGCGGAAGGCAATGGCGGCGGCGAAGGGGACGGCGGAACAGCTCAGGGGGCCGGCCACGCGGAAGGCAGCGGTGGTCCTCCAGTGTCAGGCGTACTGGCCGAGGCCCGGTGGGCACAGGACCAGTCGAGGCAGGACCAGGCGGTGGCGTGGCAGCCACAGGCGACGGAGCCGGACCAGGCAACGGCGAAGCAGGAGCTGCGGCAGAGGCTGGACCAGGCGACGGCGAAGCAGGCGCTGAGGCTGGGCCAGGCGAAGTAGGAGCAGAAGCCGAAGCTGGACCAGGCGTAGCAGAGGCAGAGGCTGGACCAGGCGTAGCAGAAGCAGAGGCTGGGCCAGGCGAAGCAGGAGCAGAAGGTGGCTGGATGGGCGGCTCGGGCCCCCCAGCTGACGTGGCTTGAGGCCGGATGGGCTCCTCGGGCCCCCCAGCTGACGTGGCGTGAGGCCGGATGGGCTCCTCGGGCCCTCCAGCTGACGAGGCTTGAGGCTGAACGGGCTCCTCGGGCCCTCCAGCTGACGAGGCTTGAGGCTGAATGGGCTCCTCGGGCCCTCCAGCTGACGAGGCATGAAGCAGCGGGGGTGCTGCGAGGTGCCGAGGTGGCACACCCAGGCATCCAGCTACAGGTGCAGGATGAGCAGTGATGGAGACCCCTGGCAAAACAGAGAGCTGAACAGGGGACTGAGCCGTTACCCTGGCAGAAGAAAGATGCCGCTGACTCTCTGGGAAGTTTAATGTAACATCACACGAGTCATTTTCCTTCCCACACACAAAGTCAGTGTCTTTATTCCCAGTCTTTGGTTCTTTACACTCAGAGGCAGAAAAACACAAACTCAGATTGGCTGCCTCACCCTCACCAGGATTACATAGATTAATCTTGGTCACACAGGCAGCATCTACCCCGTAATATTGCCCAGAGTCCGTAACGGTCTCAGCATCAGCTCCAGCGGAAGTTTCGCCATCCCTAGCAAGCGAGTTAACTGTTAAGAAAAACCCCTGTTCGAAAGTTGGACCCCCAAGGCTCTCAGAACAGTTCATTTCCTCTAAGGAAACGTCACGTTGTTTTCCTGTGACAGTCTTCACCTGTGACAGGGTTTCAGTCACCAAAGGGGCTAGTTCAACCACATGAGCTGCGTGTATAACTGAACCGTTCATGGAAACATGGTTAATCAGTTCATGGCTAGGTTCCTGGACCTCCATTAAGTCGGCACAACTGGGTAAAGAAGACTCATTCACGTCCATTTTGAAGTCATGTGGTGGACTTGTAACCTGATCAGAGTCTGTGCTTACAGATACAGCAGTTACACTTAGTTCTGATGGGATGGCTGGCACTAGGTTAACGCCAAGAGTCTGAATGAACTTTTCTGTGATTGGTTTGACAGAGCCATTAGCTTTAGCAGAGAACATATTAGGCACAAATGAAACAAAAGTGGTGCTGTCAGAGGGGATTGAAGCCTCATTACGCTCTGACTGACAGGAATCATGCGGCTCGGCCTGGTATTTGGCAGTCTCAGGCCTGCATTCCCCAGCTAGCCCCCCACCAGAAGTTGATTTAGACAGAGACTCTGAGTCATCTATGAATGGAAGTGCAGCTAACGCAGTGTCTGATAGAGCAGTGGCTGCCAGTGGTGGTGCAGACTGGGAGCTTACTAAATCAGTAGTGCTCCCAACCAACACCCCATCCTGAAATGAGTTAGAAGAAACAAAAGAACATGATTCCAAATTTACACAAACTGAAGGTAAAACATGATCATTAGAGACAGTATCGGAGGCCCAGATCTCAGCCCCAGCATTCACTGTGCCCTGAGGGGTGCTGGAGCTACGTGGTTCAGACATGTGTTCCCCATCTTCTTCGGGGGGGCACAATTCACTTTTAGAGTTCAGAACATAACCCACATTGCCATTACTGTCCTCTTGACTTGGAACACAAAACTCAGGTGAATTGTGCTTATCGAGTACAGGAGTGAGAGCATCACTCAGAGGCTGCTTTGAATTGTTCTCCTCTGGTTTACCTAATAATTTGGTCTCACACAATTCATAACAAGCAGTAGAGTCACAAGATGAATGAGCTGAGGACCAGTCAGGTTGATCACTGAGTACAGACAGGGTGTCCTTATTTAAGTCACACCGCTCATGACCAGAGGTTATATCACCACCCTTCACACCAAACATGAGTTCGAGATCAATACTGTCATCGTTTAATAAGAGAACGGGTGGTGTTGGGGAGCACTGGGTCGCTATTGCTCCTCCAGCACATGTAGAAAATGTCTTTCTCTCTGGGGCGTCTGTGAACCCTTCATGATAGTCACATTCCAGCAACTTAGGGAGACTTTGAGGCAAAGGATTGTCACTAACCTCGAATATTAACGGGGTCCGAGAGGAAACGAGGGTCCCACCAACCTCCAGCTGCTGCGTGGTGCTCCGGCGACGTGGATGTCGCCTCCTCTTCGAAGAAACCACTGAGGCTGAAGCGTTGGCTGATGGGGAAGTGAGGGGTGGCAGACCCTGGCGGCTCCGAGGGCCCCCGAGAGCCAGGCGTGTTCCCCGAAAGATGTGCTGACAATCGGGGGTAGGCCACGGCTTTCCCCGGAGCTCCTCCTCTACGTGGGTGCAAGCTGCTTGCTGCTGCTCACAGAGACCGGACTCCATGATTTCCTTAGTAGGTCTTTCTAAACAACTAAACACTGTACTGTCAGTCTCCGAACACGATTCAGTCATAGTGTCCGGCCCCGGCAAATCAATGCTCATCTCACTCTGCTTCATAGAGGGTACGTGAGGCACGAAAACGCAGTCACTCACCGGAGTTAATGCGGTGCCACGGCGGCGCCGGCGCCGCCCCCTTCTGGTAGCTGGCGCGATGGGCGCTGATGGCACCAATGCAGGGGGTGACGTAGCGGCGATCTTCCCGTCGTCCGCCCACATCCTTGCCAGAAATGAGGCAGGCGAAGTAAAGTCTAAGCGGATTGGAGACGGCGAGCGGCTGGTAGGCTGTGCAGCAGGTGAGAGGTCCTCCTCCGGGATGAGCCAGGGCTTCCACCGGAGCTCGTCCTCCCGATAAGCCCGTAACACCTGCTGCCGCTCTTCCTCGCCAAAGTCTATGGCCTCCGTCGTCTCCGTGTGCCACGCCGTGCGGCCAGACCGCGGTGAAGACGCGGAAGCCGACGGGGCGCGAGCGGAGGGTGTGTCGGTGGCGAGCCTCACCGTTCCAACCGCAACTGCTTCTGGCTCGCGAAGCAGCGGGGAAACGGGACAACAGCAGGGCTCTGGCGGCACCGCCCGCACACTAGGCAGCCGTGGCTGCGGACAGAGTTGGAGAGCGGTGATGAGAAAGTCAGTGATCAGCGGGTGTAGTGCCTCCCATAGCCAGGGAAACACAGACACGCATACTCCCGCTTGGCGGGCTAACTCCTCCCGTTCCTCCTCTCCGGAGCACCGCAGCCATTTACCACATAGCGACTCCACCGTCTGGAGGATCTCCCTCTCTTGTGTCGCTGGGTCCGACATGGTCGCGTCGTACTGTCACGGTGCGCTGTGACAGACCGTGCGGTGGTGTGTGTGGTGGACCCAGGTGCGAACACAAGTGAGCAGACGGGAGTGAACTTTAAACAAAAGCGAGCCTTTTATTGTGGCTGGTAGTGATGGCCCGCTTGAAGCTGACGCTCCGGAGCGTGTGTCGAAAAAAACAACACACTGGTTCAGAAGCACTGTGTCGAGGCTTGCTTCGTTTGGCAAAAGTCACGTGACCAGTGACGTCCGAAGCTTCATTACGCACGTAACTGCTTCGGTACCTGATTCAAACGGATATAAGGAAGTGAATCATCCACGGGATTCGTGGAGTGTGTTGATGGTGACAGATAGCGACGAGGTGATCATTCCACTGACAGATATGGAGCCAGCGAGGAAGAGAGGACGTTCTGGCGTGTGGGAATATTTTGAGTTGATTTTGCTCAATTCATTTTATCTGCCGAAGTGAAAAACTTGAAATGTCCAAAATCATGTTTTCATAATGTAAATATCATTACAGCATATGACTTTAGGAACACTTCCATGTGAATTAAAGCTAATGAAGACTACAAAAATGTATTTGACACTATACGTACATTACATTGCTACACAGTTTAGAAAATCATTTTGTTTATTGTTTTTAGGTGATAGTCTGCAGGACCCAGGAATACCTGCATATCTACCAGCTTGCAGTGTAGTTCCTGCACTCCACAGCCTCTTCTGTTCCATGCAAGTGGATTTTCTCCAGGGCAGGAGAAACTATTTCTAAGAAAAGAAACAGACTCAGCCAGCGCACAGTAACACTAATCCTCTTTTTAAATGTAAATAACAAAAGGGCTACCTTACATTGATCATGTTTTTACTTTGCAAGTTCTTGATTAGGGGTGGGTTTTGATTATCGCCTTTCTGATTACAATCCATGCTAAATTGAATAAAGTGATATTGATTCATTAAAATCCCGTGTCGATTTGTAAATTAACGTTATTATGCCTGAAACGCCAGCATCTCAGGTTAAACCTCACAACATGTCGTCAAACACCATGCAGCTAAAACAGTAACTGGGAGCAGGTTTACGGATTCTGCATACAAACGTGAACACAGAGCGCGGACCCGACGCGTCAGAGTCAGATTTTGATGTGTCGTCGGGTCCGCGCTGTGTTTGCCTCTTTTTTTTCGCTGGCTTCTGCAGCTGCAGGTTTCATAACTCTCTGTTTACATCTCTAATTAAGTCTCACATGTGTCAGCTTTCTTTTAATAGATACGAAATTATGGATATATACTGTTAAATGATCAGACTTGTAATATTTCTGACTGAGGCAAAACTTTCCAGATTCCAATCAAATTGAATCGGATCCTGTATCGAATCAAAATGATTCTACAAATCAGTGACGATGCAGCCGTACTCAGCTTCCTAAGCATTTTCCCTTTCCAGTTCACAATCAATCCCACCCCTAGGTCAAAAATATGTATAGGACAATTGGCCTCATCTAATATTTTGTATGAACCTGTCCAGCTGTCCAGTGATTAAACGACAAGTAGATGGAGGCAGGACTTCACAGCAGGGGCATACTCCATAATGTGCTGTGCATTCTCATATGTATATTATATATATTGCTCACTTATTGTATTTACTAACATCAAGGAGTTATGAGCAAAGAAAGGCCACACCATAGTGCATGTTTAAATAGGGAAAGTTTATTGATCAAAATGTATTACGCAAATACGCATTACATTTTTTTCAGCCCCCCAATCGAGAAAACAAAACCAATTACATGTTCAAAGCAACGGAACGGTGGCCCGATATCAGAGAGAACTCCACTCTTGAGTGAGCAGCGATAATTGAGCAGTCCGTTTTATTTTGCAGATTCAAGCTGCTCTTCAAAATTTTCACCACCAGATGTCACCGGAGAGGACTGTGTTGAAAAGCTTCGAGTAATGAACCGTTTTTCAATACAAGCTTCAGTGCTTCGGAAAGCTTCATTTGGCCATCACTAGTGGCTGGTAACGCAAGAGAAACAAACAAGAATAAGGGCAGCACAAAAGCAATAACTAAAACAGAAACCTAAACTGGAAATGAACTAAGGTAAGGCTATGACTTAGAATACAACAGACCGGGCATGGAAACATGGAGGGTGGGAACACAGACGACGCGACACAGACTGTAAGAAACACAGAGACTAAATACACATGAGGGATGATCAGGGGAAGTGGCCACACATGGGAACGCAGCTGATATACATGAACTTAACGACAGGAGGAGTGAAACTGAATACACTGACATTCAATACAGACTTTCAAAGTAAAACAGGAAACATGGAGATTAGACATGACATGAACTAAACATAACCATGCAGACATGACTCATGACAGATAGACGCACGAACCAGGGAGACTCAGTACAGGGGAAGATGACAGAAGCGACAGCATGAACTTGACAACACAAGACACACGGACATAAACACATGAAGGGCAAGGGAGGCTATATACAAGGGTAATATAATTACAAATGAGCTGGAATAACTAAATGAACCTAAACAATCAATAAACATCAAAACAGACTAAACACAAAACACTGGGTCGCACGACCCAGGACCATGACACAGACTCTGTCTCTCTCATCATGGTCACCTACATGTACAGTAATGGCAGGTCTTGTAATAAGGCAGATCGCGCTAACATAATATGCACTGTTAGTTGATTATTTACCTGCCGCATTAACGGAAGAGGGCGTGCAAACGTTACCGCTGCTGCTGGGAGAGTCACGAGTCCGGAGTGGAATTAAAAACACGACATTCATTTAAGGTCATCGCGTGTTTTGTGAGCAAATGCTTTTGCATATTCGTAGTGTTTCCTCCCTTAAATGAAATATCTACTTTGCAAGTTGCCCTGTTGTCATCGGTTCTCATAAAGTATAATCAAACTTTTGAGCGTTTGAGCCGCTTAGGCGCCATGTTTCCTGCCAGGTAAATGACGCTCCGCAACGTGGTGACGTCATTCGGGGCGACTGGAATCGATAAGGGAATCGTTTGCAAAAATGGCAAACGATTCCAAGGAATTGAAACAGTGGGAACCGGTTCTTAACAAGAACCGGTTTTCGATACCCATCCCTACCGATGGATGCATCGGAGAGCAATTTGGGGTTAGTATCTTGCCCAAGGATATTTGTCTTGCAGGGGAAACCAGGAATCGAACCACCAACCTTCCAATTAGTAGGTGATCGGCTCTACCACCTGAGCCACAGCGCCTGGTATTCCCAGGTGGTCTCTCATTCAACTACTAACCGAGCCCAACCCTGCTTAGCTTGCGAGATCGGGCATGCTCAGGGTGGTATGGCTGCAGTCAGTCACTGCCTGACTCTGCCAGCGTTGGAGAAAAAAACTGCTTTACTTATTATTTTAACCTTCATCTTGGCAACTGGGGTGAGCACAGACCGCTGAAGTATTGTCAGTCAGTTTGTTCCCAATGATGTCACATTATTGCTTTCCATTTCTACTTTGATTAGTGCTTTAAAAATCCAAATGTTTTGGGGTCCAAGGGGACCACAATCAAAAGCACCCAATCCGATGTGTGAAGTTTTAATAAGTTTTAAGTTTAATAAATGGAACTCTTTGTAAATATTTGTTTCTCCTATCACATGCAAGCATGTCTGAAGACTAGCACGAGGCAAAACTGTGTGCTGTAACTGCCTGCAGTCCTACTGTTGTCTAAGGCTGTGCTGCCCTATAGGCAATTATTTGAGACTGTTTTTTGTGTTTAATACATCTTGACAATTGTGATTTTTAAAGTCTAGAAGAACTGGCTCGTTTCCCTTAGTTTTACTTAAAAGTAACTTTATTTGTCTGGGTAAGCCTGTGATGACATCACTTCCTGTCCAAAAAAATTCGGCCCTGTCTCACTATAGCTGTGTCCCAATTCAGGGACACAGCAATGACTGTTTAAAAGACTTTTATACAGTCATTGGTAGCGACACGTACAAATCGAGTCTACCCGATCCATACCTCGCATGTGCAGGTGTTTTCCAGGGATCTGGAAGCTGTTCGGCTGACTTAAAGCAGCAGCACTTTCTGCACCTGCATAAACTCCAGGACACGTTTACTAACAGTGTTTGTTGCTGTGTGTGCTGCAGCTGAAGCTTTGAATTTTTTTTTTGAGAGTTAATATTTTGGCTAAGATAAGATAAGATAAGATAACCTTTATTAGTCCCACACGTGGGAAATTTGTTTTGTCACAGCAGGAAGTGGACAGTGCAAAAGTTATGAGGCAAAAATTAGAATACAATAAGAATAAATACAGTACACAACTGTACAGAATAGAATAAAATAAAATACTATATACAGTAGAATAAAATAAAATAAATATACAATAAGATAAAAATAGAATACAAATACAAATACTATATACAACTGAGTAAAAATACAACGATGACAGAAAGGATTATTGCACTTAGTGTTATTGCACATGTGTGGATGTGTGTGTTTGATCAGTTAAAGTCTTTGTTGTGGAGTCTGACAGCAGTGGGGAGGAAAGACCTGCGAAATCTCTCCGTCCCACACCGTGGGTGCCGCAGTCTCCCACTGAAGGAGCTGCTCAGTGCTGTCACAGTCTGCTGCATGGGGTGGGAGATGTTGTCCATCAGGGATGACAGCTTAGCCGCCGTTCTCCTGTCACTCACCACCTCCACTGGGTCCAGAGGGCATCCTAGAACAGAGCTGGCCCTTCGGATCACCCTGTTCAGTCTCTTCCTGTCCCCAGCAGAGATGCTGCCGCCCCAGCTATGGTATCTTGTTATGAAATGTTGTGTGTCAAAGCTAAGTTTGATTGGGAAACTCAAAGCTCAATAACCTGTATCAACAACAATTCACTGCAGCCTGTGCAATATTTGATGCATCATAATTTATTCCAGTCTATCTTGCAAATACATGTTTGCAATGTCATGCACAAACACACACAACTATTAGATCCTTAAGATCAAACCTGTGTCATTCTTTTGGTCCACTGCAGTGTAGTAGTGCGACCATGGCTCAGGGGGTTGGGAAGCGCATCTGTAACCGGAAGGTCGCTGGTTCGATCCCTGGTTGTTGTGTCCTTGGGCAAGACACTTTACCCTACCACTGGTGTTAGCCTCCCTTCTGTCAGTCTGCCCCTGGGCAGCTGTGACTAAAACTGTAGCTTGCCTCCACCAGTGTGTGAGAGTGAATGAATAGTGGCATTGTAAAGCGCTTTGTGTGCCTTGAAAAGCGCTATATAAATCCAATCCATTATTATTATAGTAAAAAAAAAAAAAACTCCCCCCAAAAAAAGAAGTGAAGTGGCCCCAAATGGCCAGGATAGAGATCAGAGGGTTAATGCGCAAAATGTATAAAAAAAATATTGATTACAGGATAATACATTAATGTTAATATCAACAATAAGCTTTTTACTCTGAAGTTACAAGTATAAACAGTGCTGTTACATTTACACTTAAATTCTTTACTACAAGTATGGAAACAAGTGAACAACATTTTATAATAAGTTTAACTGGAATTCTGTACACTGAAAAGCAAACAACACATAAAAAACACAAACAAACAGCCATTACCTTCATCTGTCCATTAAATGTCAAACATCGCATTGACCCGTAGTCCCTGCTCATCAGCACATGCTTTTAAAAAGAGCTCCATGTCCTCTGCAAACTGAAAAACAAAGAGGAAGAAGTCCCTCTACACAAAAACACTGCAGATGACAGGCCAGGCAAACATCTATTGACCTGTTTGAATGCCTTCACATCATGTGAGCCTTGAAGTTTTTTTGTAAGAAGACTAAGACCACAGTGAGGGCGTTTCATTTTCATGGACTTTCCACAAGCCACAGTTTCATTTAGCACAGAGGGTAGAGCACATGAATGTTCTACCCAAGATTCAGAAAATGGTTTAGATGCCGGAGACAAGACATCGAGAGGGAGATGGGGCTCCACGGAGAGTTCAGTGGGGAGCAGTCCTGAATGCTGACATGACAATAATTGACTTGCCATATCCCCACGCTGTATGACTGTCATGTTGCAGACCGGGCAGTGAAAGTGCACCGGCATATCATTTTGTCTGTAAGAGAGAAAAAAAAGAAAAAAAACAACAACAACATCTAATTTAAATGTAGTTATATAGAATGCAATCAGTTTATCTAACAATCAGATTGTACATATTAACAAAAATATCCAAGCCATCCTCAATAATGAAAGCAAAATGGTGTGGATCACAAGAGCTGTCAGGAAATGTGGTGAACAGGAAAAAATATTTAATGAAAACACTTTTTTCTCTTGCTGATGAATACACTGAACTGCACAGTGTGAAAAGCAACATTTAAGTCAACAAAGAGACTTCAGAGGTGCTGAAAAGAAGTGCATATTTATAACTTTAACTATGAGGTATATTTAATACCAACATACCTTTGAAGGCAAAGCATTTTTAATGTGTCCATTTATATGCTGCTCAATCTTTGCCCTGACAGTAGGGCTGAGAGTGGGGCACAGAGGGCAGTGAAACAGCCAACACGTGGTGCATTCCTGCAATTCTGGCTTGGAGGCAGAACTCCAAATTGATATTTGCATCTAAAACAGATAGAAAAACAGATAAACACCATATACACATTTAGGTTCAGGTTTTAGCAGAAATAACACGTTACAGTTAGCATGTAAGAGATTTGGGAGAAAATTCTTTACAAAAACATAATTTACAAGACACTTATTTGTGACATACGTATAGATTGACATATAACAGACAATTTAACAAAGGCAAACTAAAATCTGGGCAATAAAAAAGCAGAACAGAATGGAATAGAGAATATTAGTATTTATACATATATAAAACTCTGTGACGACCTTTACAATGTTTTTGCAGGTGGAATGAGAGACATGAACAAAGTGCAATATGCAGTAAATGGAACAATGTGCATTGATGTTACAGATTGTGAAAAGTAGTGAAGTGAATTTGTTCATAACAAGCAAAAATCAAATACGTTTGAAACTGACCGCTAAATGCTAATCAGAGGTGTCAAAAGTGCACACATTCATTACTAAAGTTTAGATACCGCGGGGGTCTGACCGTTGTTGTAACGCTAACAAAGTGTAAGCAAACTAGATGATTCCTAGAATTATATAATTATTAACGGCAAATTTAGACATGAAAGACTCTGTCCCAACCTTTACAATCCAGTGGCGTGTCCAGGGGGGTGACCTGGGGGGGCACAGGCCAACCCCGGTGCCACCCCGAAGCTAAATGTATGATTATGTTTTCACAGTGAAGTTCAGATATCCGAGTGTAAGTGAATGCAGCATCGGCTTCTGCACTATGAGCATCATGTTAGCAAAGGTAGGAGAGCCAAGCACAAAAGACGGCGCAGCAGAAAACAATTTTTCAGCGAAAGATTAACAGGTTAACATAGCTGGACTGGCCATCGGGCATACCGGGCATTTTCCCGGTGGGCTGATGACTTATTTATTTATTTATTTTGTAACAGCATGAACAATGAGAGGTGGTGGATTGGCCAGATGCTGGCCGATGTGTAAAAAAAACTAAGTTGTTTGGTGGTGGCTATGGCGGAGCTTCCACAGAGGCCAGCAGGTGGATGAGGGAAGGGGAGGCAGGAGGAGCAGAGACCCGAGGCAGCCGCCGGTCCGAGTGTCAGGTGAACTGAACTTCAGGTAAGAAGTTATGACCTGCAGTCTATCTGGGTCAGATATGAACCAAGTTTAGGTGCAGTTTATTTTCATGTTGCTGACCTTTTACAGTCAGTTACAATAACTCATACTGCGTGAGCTAGCATGACGGAGTTTCTATACAGCTGGGTGGGTGCTATGATGTTACTGATAGTGAACTTTATTTTATTCATAAGGTTAGTTAGTAGAGTTGCCAACGGCTCCTTAAAAAATGCAATGGTCCCTCATTCAGAGAAAATATTACACGTTTTGTGTTGAGCTGAGAAGAGACGCAGTTTGTCCCGTTAGCTATAATGAAAAAAAGACACAAAGCTGGATTTATTCTGTCTTTACGCTGCACAGCTGCCTCTTCTTCTCTCATTCTCTCCCCTGCCTCTCCTGTTCCTACTTCAATCATGAAACTGATCAATGATCAGCTGATCGGCTTTTCTCTCTTGTTTATTTATCGCCCACTTTGCGCCAGAAAGAGGAAACCAGCAGATGTCGCGCTAAACAACAGCAGCACATTCAAGCTTGATCAGCTGTTGTTAGAATTTATTTAATATTAATTTCTAGTATCAGCTGTTGTTTGCTGGAGCCACAGCTGTAAAGCTGCTGGTCATGATGTCGGTTTGGATATGTGGTGAGAGGGAAACATGAAGATGAAACCAGGAGATGTCCTTACTGAATCATCAGAGCTGAACAGGTGATGGAGAAATAGGTTTACCTTTTAGGTGACATGAATGAGTTGAAGGGAAGTTATGAGCTGTTTCTGAGACACAAATAACACCAGGATCCTTTTCTAAGTAGCTGACAGCTGGTAACTGTGCAGGGGCGGGTCTAGCAAAGTTTTGCCAGGGGGGCTGTTAGGGCATTAACAGGGAGAGGGGGGCACAAAGAAATACTTTTCTTTCTTATTCTCATTTAAAATGTCTCGCTTTTATTAAATAATTATCTGAATCATGCGAACAAAGTTTTTATCTGACGTAAAAAATGTATAGAAATCATACATATACCAACAAGACTGTACATCACTGTCACAACAGGGTTTGTTTTCAGTCAAAGGCTTCATGGCTTTACTACCTGGTGGGTCGGTCTGTAGTCAAAATGCTCGATTTTCTGTCCCAGTCCAGCCCTGCAGGTTAATACTGGAAGTGTCACCATGCCAGCTGAATGTATTTCATCATCAGCCAGTGTTGTTCTTGATCAATATTACCAAAGTTTACCATAAGGCAGCATAGAAAGTATTTACTTGCTTTCAGGTTTTATTCAAATGTTAGTCTTTTCAGTTGTTTCCCCACTTTTTTCCTGTTTCAAAATCAAACACCAGTTTGTAGGAAGATTATCTTTTAATAGGCAGATGAAGTTTTACATTGGCATTGGCTAATTTGCCAATTGTATGTTAAAAATGTTCGTATTTTAATATTCAAAAATGTTTTTGCCCTGTAACACCGTAGTGGTTAAAATCTCATTCTAATAAGAGTTAAAAGCGCATTCGGTTATTAGGTTTACAGGGTTATTGAATTATGGTGAACGGTTGGTAGAATTTTTTTTTAACATTATTGTCATGGTCCTGGGTCGGTGACCCAGCGCTTTTAGTTATCATTTTCTAGTTTATGATGATGATTATTATTGTTTGAGTTCTGTGTGTTATATTTGGTCTGCCTTTGAGTCTGTGTCTCTGTCTATGGTGTCACCCCATCTGTTTGTGAATCTGTCTGTTTAGTTCAATGTCTTGTCTGGTTCCATGTGTCTGAGTTTCCTGTTTTATTGTGAAGGTCCGCGTCGTATGTGAGTGTGATCAGGTTACGTTTCCCCTGTCCCGTCAGCCCAGATTCCTCCCAGCTGTGTTGCCCTCCTGTCTCTCATCCCCTGATTACTGGTGTGTGTGTATTTAAGCCCTGTGTGTTCTCCTGCCTGTTGCCGGTTCGTCTGTTTAACTCCATGTCAGTCTGCATTATTCTGTTACCTGGTATTCATTCTGCGTCTCTCTGCCATCTCTCTTTGTGCATTTCGCTCCTCCTCCCGTGAGTGTCTGGTTTAAGTTTTGTTCTTTAGTTTTCCCAGTTTAGGTTTGTTTACTCCCCGCTCTGCTCTTCCTGTTTTGTCACTTTATCACCTCTGCAAATAAATTTTCACTCGCACCCCAGTCAGTGCCTGCATCTTGGATCCTTTTCTCAATTCACCACACGACTGCTGTGCAGCCGTGACAATTATCTGCCAATTGCATCTGCCACCCTTCTCCAAATCTGTGCCCCTACCTGGCCCCCCCAACAAAAAATTTCTAGACACGCCACAAGGTTTCCACAGTCGATGATCCATGCAGGAATGTCTTTCTGCCTGCTGTGGAGGTCACGTGTTTCCGGCCACTGTGGCGGTCACGAGTTTCCGGTTAGTGTGGAGGTCACGAGTTTCCGGTTAGTGTGGAGGTCACGTGTTTCCGGTTAGTGTGGAGGTCACGTGTTTCCAATTACTGTGGAGGTCACGTGTTTCCGGTTAGTGTGGCGGTCACGTGTTTCCGGCTACTGTGGAGGTCACGTGTTTCCGGCTACTGTGGAGGTCCCAATATGACCCTCCCCAGTGGCTGCAGCCAGACCCTTCTCAAAAAATCACGGTTTTAGTAACACAGTAACGCAGCGTGTTTATGGGAAAGTAACAGTAATCTAATTACTCTTTTTGCAATAGTAATCCCTTACTTTGCTCCTCCCCTTTGTGAGTGTGGACGCTTCATCTCTTTGCTCTTGAATGCTTTGCTTCTTATATTGATTTTTATTGATTTTTATGCTGATTTTTTCCCTTTTTTCCATGTGAGCTTACCTGCGATAACTTCTGGACACTTGTAGATCATTAGGACTAGAGTGTTCTTAACAGAAACAGCAACATTTTATGGTTACCTTGTCCTCAGCGCTCCGTGTGTCTGTGGCCTAGACACAGCTGAAGCCTGATTACAGCGTCTGGGCACCGAGCAGCCTCAATAGCCTGGAAAGGTGCTAACCGCTAGGCTAACTAGCAACAAGATGCCTTCCCTCTCCACAGATGACTACCACAGCCTCCTGCAGAAGATTGCAGTACTGGAGACAAAAATTCATCGTTTAGAAGTAAACGTGGAGGTAAATGGACTGTGTGGAAATGAAACAACCTTGCCTTTGATTCAAAACAATGGCGATGAGCAAGCTAGTACACAGCTAAGGAGCACAGATAACATGACCAAGAAAGTAGACTCTGTGCATTATTATAAATCCTCAAGTGATAATCCACCCTTAGACTGTCTTGGTGCAAAACCAAGACATAAATCATGTCTCCTGGAAGGGGGAGGACGTATCACAGGCAGGGCACAGCGAGCTGAAATCTCTGAAACCGACTGGCCTTCACTTCCTACGAGACAGAGAAGCTCTTCTACCCCTGTATACGGGAGGAAACAGGACTGGACAACCGTGAATAGGAAGGTTAACAACAAACCTCCAAAACAACTGAATGTGAAACTGCAGAACAGATTTGCTCCACTATCAAAGGACCCTGGATCTATATCGGACAACCATCCATCTAAAAGCAGCGAAATAAGGTCTGAAAATCTGTTGAAAAGTGAAAGGCCACAGGGAAAGCTAAAGGCTAGGCCTGAAACTCTGATTGTGGGTGACTCTGCCGTAAAGGATGTACAAAGGATGTGCGGTAAGAACACTAAAGTCCTCTGCTTTCCTAACGATATGGTCAACAACCTGAAGGAGAGAATTCTTCAAATTGCAGATGAATATCCAACTGTGACAAACATTGTTCTGCATACAGGGTCAAACGATGTGTCCAAACAACAGTCGGAGGTTCTGAAACGGGACTTTACTGGATTATTAAATACTGTAAACTCTCTGAATGCAGCTGTATTCATCAGTGGACCTGTACCGCCGGTCAGAGGAGGAGACGAGAGATTCAGCAGGTTGTTTACACTGAATAAATGGCTTATATCAGCATGTGCTGACCACTCAGTGCATTTTATCGACAACTTTAATATTTTTTGGGAACGCAGGCATCTGTTCAAAGCAAATGGATTTAATTTTAACAAGTCAGGGGTGAAACTGTTCACCTCCAACTTGTTTTATTCCATACGTCATCCATCCGTGCTTGGTGCCAAGGCTGAGATAAACGAGGAGTTATCTCATAAAGAGGAACAAACAGTACTCCAAGAACAGACAAAGCCCAGCAGAAACCTTGAGGAGGAGCTCCATTTGCCCCCACCCGGGAAGAGCCTCAGAAAGGAGAGACATCCATGGCATCTGAGGAAGAGCCTCAGAAAGGAGAGACATCTAAGGCAAGAAGAGGGGTCCCTATTTGCCTCCAACTCTCTCAACAACACCAACGACCAGGACAAGGGACCACGACCTTCCCCAGTCCCCCAAACCCCTGACAGGCCATCACCCTCCTCCCCCTCCCTTTCTCCCTCCTCCCCACACCTGAAATTCACTGAGGAGATGATGGAGCGGGTCAATGCTGGGCTCAGATCTACCCCCCGTCCCAATCCCTTTTTGTCCCCCATAAACCCCCCACCAGAGCGGCCAAAGGTTCGCCATCGAGCCCCACCCTCAACAGAGCAATCAAAGTCACATTGCCCAGCCTCGCCCCCCTTAGTTCCTCTTCATGCCCTGTCTCCGCAGTCTGATGCGTGATGTGTGAAGGGTCCGGGCTGTGAGGATTATGGCAGTGATGACTTTTCCCAGGAGAAGCTGGGACCCTGTTTACTAGAAGGTTTTAAAATTTCTGTACTTTTAGGTGACAGGAGACATGTGGCCTGGTCAAAACACAGAGAGCTGCACTCTAAAAGATCTTTAAACATAGTAAACATACCTCGTGTGCCACAGACTGCTCCCAAACACGAGGGGACAAGTAATACCTCTAAAACACTTAAGTTGGCTTTATTAAACATTAGATCTCTAGCTGGGAAAACATTTTTAATTAATGATTTAATCACTGAGCACAGCCTTGATTTTATGTTTTTAACTGAAACTTGGTTGGACCAAAGTAACAGTGGAGCTGTTCTCATCGAGACGACCCCTCCTAACTACAGTTTTATCAGTGAGGTCAGGGCGAGCAGGAGAGGAGGAGGGGTCGCTGTCTTATTTAATGAATCATTTCAATGTAAGCAGCTATCTCCTGGAAGTTTTCAGTCTTTTGAATATGTGGCTTTACAGCTGAAGGCCCCATCCAAAGTTGTGTTTCTTAATGTTTACAGGCCTCCCAAATACTGCACAGACTTTTTTAATGACCTCAGTGAACTGCTGTCTGTGATCTGTGTTGATTTTGACTGTGTAATTATTGCTGGGGATTTTAACATCCATGTGGACAACCCTCAGGACAAAGGGACTAAAGACCTGAGTAACACTCTGGGCAACTTTGGGCTGACTCAGCATGTAACAGAGGCCACACATAATAGAGGACACACTCTTGACCTACTGATCTCCAAAGGCCTGAGCATTTCAAAGGTTACTGTGTCTGATGTGGGCCTGTCTGATCATTACTGTGTTTTCTTTGAAAGTAAAATCTCAGCCCACACAAATATATCAACAACAGTGATCACAAAACGGTGTATAACTGAACACAGTAGTGCAATTTTTAACCAGGTCTTCCCATTAACACCTGACCTGTCCAGAGGGTCAGTCAATGAGCTCGTCAATAGCTTCAATGCTAACATGTTAAATGTAATGGACACTATTGCTCCCATTAAGGTGAAGGTTATCTCTGGAAGGAAAAAGTCTCCATGGAGAAACTCCACACTGGTGAAAAAAGAAAAAAAAGAGTGTAGGAAAGCTGAGCGCAGATGGAGAAAAACAAACCTCCAGGTTCATTATGACATTTATAAAGAGAAACTTCACAATTATAATTTACAACTGAGGAATGCAAGGAGGTCCTACTTCTCTGACATCATCACTAAAAACAGCCATAATGCTCGGGTCTTATTTTCTACAGTTGACAGGCTAACAAACCCTCCTGTGTCAGTGGCAGCTCCAGAATATGTACTGTGTCCACCAAAAAACTGTTTAAACACCATGAAACAGTTTCAACCTATTAACAGCAAAGACCTGGAGGACATCTTAGGTCAACTGAACTCCTCCTCTTGCTGTTTAGATGTCCTGCCAACAAGTTTTTTCAAAAAGGTCTCAAAGACTTTAGAGTCAGACCTGTTACAGATCGTCAACTTTTCTTTATTATCAGGTGTGTTTCCAGAATCACTAAAAACTGCTGTAATCAAACCTATACTGAAAAAGGACAATCTTGACAAGACACAAATGAACAACTACAGGCCGATCTCAAATCTCCCGTTTTTAAGTAAGATCATTGAAAAAGCAGTTTCTCAACAGCTCAGTTACTTCTTAAAACAGAATAATTGCTACGATGCCTTCCAGTCAGGTTTTAGACAGAACCACAGCACTGAAACCGCTCTGACCAAAGTGTTTAATGACATATGTCTGAATACAGACAGTGGAAAAATGTCAGTCCTAGTTTTACTGGATCTCAGTGCAGCATTTGATACAGTTGACCACAACATATTACTCAAACGACTGGAGAACTGGACAGGTCTTTCAGGAACTGTACTAAACTGGTTCAAAACATACGTAGAAAACAGGAAATACTTTGTATCAATAGGTAACTTCACATCTGAGCAGACAAGTATCACATGTGGAGTTCCCCAAGGTTCCATCTTGGGACCCCTTCTGTTTAACATCTACATGCTCCCACTGGCACAGATTATAAACAACAACAAAATAAACTACCACAGCTATGCAGATGACACACAAATATATATCACAATGTCACCAGGAGACCGAGGCCCTGTACAGGCTCTTGGTAAATGCATTGAGGAAATCAATGACTGGTTGTGCCACAATTTTCTCCAGCTAAACAAAAACAAAACTGAGGTAATAGTCTTTGGCGCCAAAGAAAAACGATTACAGGTCACCAGAGAACTTCAATCTATACATCTAAAAACCACAAACCAGGCGAGAAATTTGGGTGTAGTGATGGATGCAGACCTAAACTTAGAAAAACACATTAAGACAATAACAAAGTCAGCTTACTATCACCTCAAGAATATTTCAAGGATAAAAGATCTGATGTCTCAACAGGACCTGGAAAAACTAGTCCATGCATTCATCTTTAGTAGGCTTGATTACTGTAACAGCATCTTTACAGGTCTACCTAAAAAATCAGTCAGACAACTACAGCTCATTCAGAACTCTGCTGCTCGAGTCCTCACTAAGACCAAAAAAGTGGACCACATCAGTCCAGCTCTGAGGTCCTTACACTGGCTGCCTGTCCGTCAGAGGATAGACTTTAAAGTTCTGATGCTGGTCTATAAAGCTCTGAATGGTTTAGGACCAAAATACATCAATGACCTCCTGACCCAGTATGAACCATCCAGATCCCTCAGGTCATCTGGATCCGGTCTTTTATCAGTTCCCAGAGTCAGAACCAGACACGGAGAAGCTGCATTCAGCTTTTATGCTCCTTATATCTGGAACAAACTCCCAGAAAGCCTCAGATCAGCTGAAACACTCAGTTTATTTAAATCCAGGTTGAAGACTCACCTGTTCTCAGCTGCATTTGAATAAAGCACCAAATCCACACTTTAAGCTTAAATTTCAAAACTCACATTTAACTATTGATTTTATCTACTGTTCTGATTTTATCTGTTTTGATTTTATATACTGTTGTTTGTTTGTTTGTTTGTTTGTTTGTTTGTTTGTTTGTTTGTTTGTTAATTAGTTAGTTAGTTTATTTGCTTGTTTTAATCAATTTTAAATCATGCTTTTTATTTGTTCTTGTTTCTAATGTCTCTGTAAAGCACTTTGAATCACCTTGTTGTTGAATTGTGCTATACAAATAAACTTGCCTTGCCTTGCCTTGCCTTGCCTTACTTTACTCGTTACTTGAAAAAGTAATCGGATAACGCGTTACTGCCCATCTCTGTTCACGAGTGACGGGAGAAGGGAACAGGAGATCGACAGAGGGATTGGTGCTGTGGCTGCAGCGATGCAGACTCTGTATCGGTCTGTTGCGGTGAAGAGAGAGAGTAGAGAGCTGCTCCTTCACATCGAAAGGAGCCAGTTAAGGTGGTTCAGGCATCTGACAAGGATGCCTCCTGGGCGTCTCCTGGGTGAGTCGTTGCGGACATGTCCCACCGAGAGGAGGCCTCGGGGCAGACCTGGGACATGCTGGAGAAATTAAATCTCTCGGCTTGTCTGGGAACGCCGCGGTGTTCCCCTGGACAAGCTGGAGGAGGTGGCTGGGGAGAGGGAGGTCTGAGCTTCTCTGCTGGCCCTGGATAAGAAGATGATGGATGGATGGATGGCACTTGCAAATCTTGCATCTTAAAATCTCGTTGAAATGGTGCGCGTTTCTGTTTCACCCCTTCAAAAGGTATACACAGGCATTTTGAGGCATGGCAGTGGATGATAAACAAAAATGTGTAACGTACTTGACATAGGTCAAGTCAGTTTTTCCATTTAAATGTGTAGATATGAAAGTTTGCAAATTAAGCTCTTCAACAGAACACGATGCTTCCCTGAGAACATTTATTGCACTTTTTAACACATACACAGTATAAACACACCAGTAACAGTGGTAAAAAAGCAGTTTGCTACTGCAATGTTTTCACCTGTGCCAACTTTGATGATGTTCCAAGTATTACACAAAGAGGATAACTGGACAGAAACAGCACTTCAGCATTTAAGAAATAAGTTTAGTCCTGAGAAAAGTGAAACCAAAATTAAGGAAGATGTTTTTGAATCGCTACCTTATCGTGGTGGAGGGGTTTGTGTGTCACAGGGATCCCAGGGGCTATGTTGTCTGGGGGCTTTTGCCCCCTGGTAGGGTCTCCCATGGCAAATTGGCCCTGGGTGAGGGACCAGACAAAGAGCGATTCATAAGACCCTTATGAAAAGGACACCGAGGGAACAGTTTACCCTGCCCGGGATAGGGTTACCGGGGCCCCGCCCTGGAGCCAGGCCCGGGGAGGGTGCCCGAGGGCGAGCGTCTGGTGGCCGGGCCTTAGTCCATGGGGCCCGGCCGGGCACAGCCCGAAGAGGAGACATGGGCCCATCCTCCCGCAGGCCCACCACCCGCAGGAGGCGCCATAGGGGTCGGGTGCATTGTGTGCCGGGTGGCGGCCAGGAGCGGAGGCCCTGGCGGACTGACCCCCGGCTGCCAAGACTGGCAATAGGGACATGGAATGTCACCTCTCTGGTGGGGAAGGAGCCTGAGTTAGTGCGTGAGGTTGAGAGGTGGCGGGCTGGGATGGGTATCCTAATATACCCTCGGCTTGCTGCCGGTACATTGGGATTTTTCCCGGTGGACGAGAGGGTTTGTTCCCTGTGGGACTCCGGAGGCAGCCGACAGGTATCGACAGGCCAAGCGAAATGCGGCTCGGGCAGTGGCGGAAGCAAAAACTCGGGTGTGGGAGGAGTCCGGAGAGGCCATGGAAAAAGACTTTCGGACTGCCTCGAAGAGATTCTGGCAAACCGTCAGACGTCTCAGGAGGGGAAAGCGGTGCTCTACCTGCACTGTGTATAGTGCTGGCGGAGCGCTGCTGACGTCGACTGAGAAAATTGTCGGGCGGTGGAAGGAATACTTCGAGGACCTCCTTAATCCCACTGACACGTCTTCCGAGGAGGAAGCAGAGTCTGGGGATGAGGGGAATGACCCGCCAATTTCCAGGGGCGAGGTCACTGAGGCAGTTAAACAACTCCTTGGTGGCAGAGCCCCTGGTGTTGATGAGATTCGCCCCGAGTTCCTGAAGGCTCTGGACGTTGTAGGGCTGTCCTGGTTGACACGCCTCTGCAATGTTGCGTGGAGATCAGGGCCAGTACCTGTGGACTGGCAGACCGGGGTGGTGGTCCCCATCTTTAAGAAAGGGGACCGGAGGGTGTGTTCCAACTACAGGGGGATCACACTCCTCAGCCTCCCTGGGAAAGTCTATGCCAGGGTGCTGGAAAGGAGAGTTCGTCCGTTAGTCGAACCTCGGATACAGGAGGAACAATGCGGTTTTCGTCCTGGTCGCGGAACACTGGACCAGCTCTTTATCCTCTCCAGGATACTCGAGGTGTATGGGAGTTTGCCCAACCAGTCTACATGTGTTTTGTGGACTTGGAGAAGGCATTCGACCGTGTCCCTCGGGGTGTCCTGTGGGAGGTGTTGCGGGAGTATGGGGTGTCTGGCCCATTGCTACGGGCCATTCGATCCCTATACAACCGTTGCAAGAGCTTGGTTCGCATTGCCGGCAATAAGTCGGACTCGTTCCCGGTGGGTGATGGGCTTCGCCAGGGCTGCCCTTTGTCTCCGGTTCTGTTCATAATTTTTATGGACAGGATTTCTAGGCGCAGCCAAGTGGCGGAGGGCTTTCGCTTTGGTGGCCTCAGAATCTCATCTCTGATTTTTGCAGATGATGTGGTTCTGTTGGCTTCATCGGGTGAGGGCCTCCAGCTCGCACTGGAACGGTTCGCAGCCGAGTGTGAAGCAGCGGGAATGAGGATCAGCACCTCCAAATCTGAGGCCATGGTTCACAGCCGTAAAAGGGTGGAGTGCCCACTCCGGGTCGGGGATGAGTTCCTGCCCCAAGTGGAGGAGTTCAAGTATCTCGGGGTCTTGTTCGCGAGTGATGGGAGAAGGGAGCCGGAGATCGACAGACTGATTGGGGCTGCAGCTGCAGTAATGCGGACGCTGCACCGGTCCGTCGTGGTGAAGAGGGAGCTGAGTGTAAAAGCGAAGCTCTCAATTTACCGGTCGATCTACGTCCCTACCCTCACCTATGGCCACGAGCTGTGGGTAGTGACCGAAAGAACGAGATCGCGGATACAAGCGGCAGAAATGAGCTTCCTCAGAAGGGTGGCTGGCCTCTCCCTTAGAGATAGGGTGAGAAGTTCGGCCATCCGGGAGGGGCTCAGAGTAGAGCAGCTGCTGCTCCACATCGAAAGGAGCCAGCTGAGGTGGTTCGGGCATCTGACAAGGATGCCCCCTGGGCGCCTCCTGGGTGAGGTGTTCCAGGCATGTCCCACCGGGAGGAGGCCCCGGGGCAGACCCAGGACACGCTGGAGAGATTATATCTCTCGGCTGGCCTGGGAACGCCTTGGTATTCCCCCGGATAAGCTGGAGGAGGTGGCTGGAGAGAGGGAGGTCTGGGCCTCTTTGCTTAGGCTGCTGCCCCCGCGACCCGGCCCCGGACAAAGCGGATGAAGATGGATGGATGGATGGATGGATGTTTTTGATGGACCTGAAATCTGGGACCTGATGCTTGACACTGAGCGCAAAAGGAAATTGAAGCCAACTGAATTGGAATAAACACATTATTACAGTTTTGGTGGGAAATAGTTAAAATTCCACTCATCGTCTTGATATATCATTATCCAAATGTGTAAAAACATCAGTGATGTCAGTGTGTATCTCAAACATCTGGCGTGTTGTCTTAAATTGGATTTCATGTCTTGAATCGGTGTAAAAGAACTAGGTAACACAACGGCTCATCTTTTACATGCTTCTAACCTTACAAAAAACATTGTTCACCTTTGAGTGTCAGAGAGGTATTTGTTTAATTCATTCCAGTGAATCCCCCCAGAAAACTATAACATCAATAACAAACATAAAGTTATTCATTCGCTGATTAGCAGCCTTTAGCAGTGAATTTTATGGACAACCCTAAGAAAGACGTGGTGCTGCTCCTGGATATCACACGGAAGTAATGCATAAAAAATAATCTGATGTAAAAGGTAAAGTTTAAAAGGAGGTCTCTGATGAGGAAGCGTGCACAGCGCCAGAGCTAGAAGGTGCTGCTCTGCCGAGCCAGAAAGTAATCCCTGTTCTTTTTCCTTCTAGGTTTGAAGAGGACGTAGAGAAACACAGAGACCACTGTGAGGAATGAGATCACAGCCCCTGCAGCCACAACCACCCATGTAAAGGTGGAGTCTGTAGACAGAGAGGCAAAGGTAGATTAGTGTCTTTACATATCAAGGTTTAGTTGTCCTGTCTTTGGTTTGTTGAGGTGATCTCAACAAACCAAAGACAAAAAATATAACTTAATACTGTGTGTGTCGTCAATTTTGCGAGAGTTCGCAGCCTAATGTGAAGAACAGCTCACCTTCTAGTCGAAGCTGTGCAACAACTTCTCGTCTTCCTCCTTTGTTCTGAGTGACACATTTTAACTCTGACTTCTCGTCTTCTTCTGTTATTGGTTCGACAATTAGCCTCAACTCAATCTGGCAGCCTTTGGACACCCTGGTAACCCTGGAAACATCGAGACAAGCAGCCGTCTGTTTTTAATGCTGTGAACGAGGCGTGTCTCTAATGATTTCACATAAAGAGTAATCATTAGAGTCAGAGCTGTTAGCAACACCTGGTAGTAGATTATTTCAATACTGGTGGATCAAATATCCATAACAACCTCTCAGAAATGTGTTATTTAACTTGTCTGAGAGGCAAGACACCATCACAGTTTTTTACAGACCAGATCCTGTAGGAGCGCAAAAGGTTATGTTGGAAATAGGCACGATCGCAAAGTGGGTTTGGAAGAGCACGATGACCCGTGTTTCCGGCTACAGGGCTTATCTTTAGCATGTACATACACATGTTTGTCTGCTGGCCTTTCATTTGTATTTTCTTTTGCAATTTTTCTCATAATGGTTCCATCCATTTATTCTCTAACCTGCAGTCAAAATCGAAGAAGCTATTATCATTCCAAAGTAGCATCAGTTGAACTCGTAATAAACTTACATTTAAGTTAGATAAGGTTTACGTGTAATTTTAGAACCAGTGCAGACAAAATCAAAAATTACCTTCTTCCCCCCTGCAGAGCACGCTTGTCAAGGTACGATGACTCCACTGTCTGGCTATTTACCAACCACGTGACCTCAGTAGAATCTGCTGTTTGACATTCGGTGAGCACCTGACAGAACAGTTTCAGTCCTGAACCTAAAGAAAGTCAGAGGCAAATCTAGATGAGACATTTAATATATATTTACAGTCTGTTTGGTTGTATGTTTATTTAAGAATGAGGTTGTATTGTTATTATTTATTTTAGGACTAAAGAGTTTTATCACTCACCATGTGGACTTTCAAAAACGGTTCCATTTAGTGGTGAAACAATCACAGGTGGCTGAACTATTGGAGCTAAAACATAAACAAGGCATTTCTTCATGAACAGTCCCTCTGGGGAATTTGAATTAATCAAATAAAAAAAAATAAAACATCTATCTATCTATTAAAAAACTCACTGTTGACAGTGCTGGTGCTGATTAACCCAAGGTCAGAGGTCACAGAGATGTTAGGCACAGTGGATTTGGTTGTGATCTCAGGATCAGGGCCTGGAAGACACATCCAAACAAACGGCTCCTTAAATAATAACAACAGTGGACTATTTGGCACAGTAATAATCATTAATGTGTTTGATGGAGTTATCTGTGCGGCCCATGCTATTTCCCTAGTGGGCCAGTAGAGGGCAGTGCACCACAACGCTCTAGTTGTAAAGAAGTAAATTGATGATCTTTATGTAAAGTACTTGACCGTTGCACATTGTCATAAAATTAAAGTGATTTGCTTATTTAAGTATTAATTTAATGAATTTTTTTAAAGATTTTTTTTTCTCATTTGCTCTGCATGTTTACTTAAAAAGAAGCGTAAGTGTGATCTGTCCTCTAGCCTGACAGTTGTATTATACTTAATAATCTAAAACTATAAATGCAGTAATAGCCATGTAATAGATAAAAACTCTTATTTAACCCACATTTCTCAGCACATGCATGACTTTGCAGATCACAAACCTTGCACATGGAGAAGATAGACTCTGCTGACTTTGTACTGCTGGTTGTTAATGCGCACCCTGAGCTTGCAGGTGTAGATGCCTGCATGGGTTCGCTTCACAGCTGGGATCATCAGTTTGCCTCTGTGCTGTTGGAAGGACCCTGCTCTGCCTGCTGGAGAAGCAGTGGTGTTGGAGTCCTGCAAGAAGGCAGCATGTGGTTAAATGACTCATCACTACCAGCCTTAGCCGATTACCTCAAAAGAGTGTAAAAAAATATCCCTGTCAACCGCATCAGGCAGAAAGTTCCTTGCCAAGCGCCGACAGGTTCGTTCACTCACCTTGTACCACTCTATCATGCTGTCCGTCTTGTTGAAGTTACGCAGAGATGGACACTCTAATGTCAGCGTCTCTCCCACTGCGGCTGTCACTTTATGCGTCAGCTTTTTCATGTCTACTAAAGTGGGCTCGTACACGTGCAGCTTGATACTTCCAGTTACGCAGTAGGTCTCATTTCTGGAAACAAAAGTGTTACAAGTGACCAAGTTTTCTCCAGTTTGAAAGTTTCAATCCGGAGAGGAAAGTATAAAAAGAAACATACTTTCTGCTAGTTTCTGATATGTTGCTTTGTAGCCACCCTGTCTGTAAATTGGAGGGGGGGCGGTTTTCCATCTAATTTCTAACAAAACAGCAAGTAGTTTAAAAAAAAATTGTAAAAATTGAAATGTGAAAAATAATACTTTTATTTTAGGTAATCATTGCATGTTTAAGTGTTGGACATAAAAACTAAACAATGTTGTCATTTGTTCCTATCAGATTACTTATCAGCTTTTGCTAGTTTTACCAGCATCGCCTGTGGAAAGAACGGTCTTGTTACTTGGAGAGATCATTTCTCTTGACTCTGGTTAACTACCTGTATGTGCAGGTGTATTTCCCTGAGTCTGAAGCCACAGCTGGGAGGAGCCACAGCTGGTTATCCTGCTGCTGAACACGTCCCTGATAGTTTGTGCCCTCCATCTCATTGTCCTTGGTGATGGAGTACTCAGCGGTTGGGGGGGCAATGTTGCGTTTTTCAAGAACATGGCTGAATATCGGGAAAGAGAGGATTACTGCTTCACCCTCCACTCTGAATGTCGCCACCTCTGGATCGACCAGGTAGCAGCCATCTGCAAGTACATATTAGGGCCATGTAGTGATTAGAAACGACACGTGCAAAAAAATCTAGCAGTGCAACTCATAAAGTGTGATTCTCACAAGGCAGTCACACTGTCACATGAGCATTAAGTCAGTATTATCAAAAACCTCTTTCAGTCCCTCCAACACACCACCTACAGTGCTCAACATTAGACCTCCACCCGGTGAAAGGTTGATCTTGCTTAACCATTACAGTAACACTTTTGATGTTTCTGCAATGGTTAAGCAACCAGTATGATCAAGCTCTGAGATCCAAATTCTACTTTTTAATGTTAGAAAATAATTATCAGATTTTTTTTTCTTTACACTTTTACGAAAAAGCACATTATAATTTTTTGATGAAGATGCCGTACCTAATAATTTGCCAAATATATAGCTATAATTTTTAGTTTTAAAGAACTTTTTGACAGCCTTCTTTGTGTTTTCTCGTTCTAATAATTTTGGTAACGGCTGTACCTGTAGGGCTTGAAAGATCGCGCCCCAGCATCTACATGTAAACATATGTAGAGTGGGTGATGATCATGGAGTCGGTTGTAATAAGATATCTGTCTAAAAAGCAAGATCACCCCGCTGTAATACTGTAATGATCACAATGCATTCTCTCTGTGATGAATACTACTGCCTCTTACAGTATGCAGTGTGTGTAGTGTAGCTGCTGCAAGCTCACCTTTCGTTGGCAAAGGAGGTAATGGAGGTCCTCCATAAACACAGCTGATGATGACCACAGCACATGTTAAAGGCAAAAAGACCATGATGGCAGTCTGCAGGGAGACAAACGTCTGAAATAAAACATCCACCAGCAAAACTTGTAGTGATGTTTAAACAAGTCGGTTCAGTTGCTTCCAGCTTTCCAGCTTAAATGTTTTTTCCAGTAAAACATTAAAGAAAAGGCTTAAGAGAAAAAATAACCCACAGAGAGGATAAAAAAGGGCATCGAAGGCCAGAAAAATAACAAAGGAAAAACTTCAAATGTTATCCGGACACGAGGCTTTAAACACTGGGCTGCTGAGGTATAAGTGTCCTCGCCTCATAAAGCTTTAACCAAATCGGCTTTTATGCAAACTCTTTTCAGATTGTAGAGGTTGTGACATCAGCACATCGTCATCAAAGATGTCGGCAATCCACTTCATCTCGCCCCCACATCCTAGAGTCAAATTTAGGGAGTTTACCAATGGCACCACATGGGATGACTCATATTAAACCTTTTAAAGTCACTCACATCATAGGTCAGTAAAATGAATAACAATAGTAACTGGACTAAAGATGTAGTATTAAAATATGTTTTTGATGTTCGAATGAACAGAATGGCTTGGTGATAAATTGGGGTTTAGCTACTATTTTTTTATTCCAATACTAAAGACCTAAACTAGTAGTGAGGACAGGTGTAACCTATAGCAATTTTTTATTAAGATCAGGGCAACAATTTGGTAATATATTGCATATTCAGTCAACAATAAATATACATTTAGCAGGGGTGGGGAACTCCAGGCCTCAAGGGCCAGTTGTTGCAGCTTTTAGATCTCACCCTGGGCCAACACACCTGAATCAAAGGATTAGTTCATCACCAGGATTCTGGAGAAGTCATTTAAATCAGCTGTGTTGGATCAAGGATATATCTAAAACCTGCAGGACACCGGCCCTCGAGGCCTGGAGTTCGACACCTGTGATTTAAAGACGCATAAAAGTGCTGCATAATAACATTAGTGTAAAGTCTACTTGTATTTAATTTTTTCTAAATATAGTCCGTTTACTGTATCCTATTTGCACACATATAGTAGTATATAGCATACTTTGAAAGTTTTCCGTATCGTATTTAAATGCATTTTGTTAGGTAAGATTTCCATAGTTTTGTTTCCGTGGAAACAAGTGGATTTTCGCTTCTGTTTTCTCCTCCGATTACAAGGATCAGCTGAGAGAAGTGAACATTTTCTCGCTCACTCTTACACACAGACAGACAGACACGAGTGCCACACACATGCGCGTGTGATAAATCATTTCCACACTGAAATCCTCCATGTGTCATTAAAAGGAAGGCCCATAAAGTGTGGGAGTGCCAGTGTTGTAAATGAATATGCATACACAAGTCACAATGCACTGACACATTTTCCAGGATTAAGAGTTTCGATTAAAGCCGAGAACAATTTTATAACTCATTTATTATGACCGTTTTTTTTACTGCTACTGCCAAACCTTACAATGCTATCTGTAGTTTCCTTCAGTTTAAGTATAATATTATAAATACTGCATGTGCTCTTATGATAAGCTCAATATTTCATAATTAAATGAACCTTTTGTATTCACACAGTCTACGACGAAACTAGAGAATTTGACCTCCACTTCAAAAATATATCTCAAATTATTAACGCAATGATGGCGACTTAATTCGACATTAAGTTGCAGATGCCTTTGCATTTATCGTGAAAATCACTTATTTAAGAAAAAAAAGTATACACATCCTCGTTTGATTCAGTGGAACTGTCGGTCTGAGAAACATTTACATTTTCTTCCTACAGTGCACCCATACAAATATTTTATTATAGTAGTTTTGGATAAACTCTAAAGTCTCGATCTGTTGCAAACTAAGTAGATTTAAACATTTGTGCAGCAAATGAAATATTTAAAGTAAACATGCTGTGACAGTAAAACCCTGCAATGTAAATGGTTGCAAATATGACAAAACAGAATAAAATATGGAATTTTCAGTACTTATTAGTACATAACAAGCGCATTATTGTTAAAAAGTTATATATTATAGTTAGGCAGTTTTGTTATATAAGCAACCATATGTGTGTACATATAAATACGGCACACGCGTGTACCTAACCTTACTTTCCTATGATTACATACACAGCAATGCAGTATACTCACGGTGTAAAGGTGAGCGTGGCGGTGGTCCTGGCAGTGTGACACTGGTGACAGGTAGATGTGGTGACAGCGTGGACTGAAGCAGCAAATGATCAGTTTCCTATTAGCTCAGGGGAAACCTGCAGTCTCTTTTCAATGTTCCCACCCCTCTGAGGTGGAAATTTCTCAGGTTTCCCAATGTAATGCAGTGTGATGTACAGCTCACCACTCAAGTCTGGTGACTCCAAACACACAGTATATACACAAACCCACTCAGATGCACTGTGGGAAAAGACCTATAATGATTTCCAAACAGTTTCCCGAGTCTAAAGGCAGCATTCTTGTCTTACATCTGTTTACAGCTGTCGCTCACTGGAATGAGCTGCTGCTTGTGTCTGCATGGACATCTCTGTTTGTTTTAACACATGAACACACATCATCACGAGCGTCACAATGTACTCACAGCCAGCAATGCTGTGTGGAGCCATGCAGGCAGTTCCCCCTGTTCAGATATTGAGCTGCCTTTAGCCACCCCGTCATAAAGGGGTTTGTACTTTCACTGTGGTTCTGAAATTACTTTTTAAAAACTGTGTTCATTGAAAAGCTGTCATTTAAAAGACCCTCAAAACCTTTCTGCTTTCTTACCACTCTTTCTCACAAGGTCTAAGCAATTTGGACACAATAAGGCAATTTGTTTATTCACAGTTGTGATTAAACTGGTGGAGTAGGACAGCTCACCAGCTGTGGCGACACCTTCTACAGTATGTGAGCGTGCACACCTTCACATAAGCAGGGAGCGTTTGACATTTCACTAAGCAGAAACAAGAAAAGCAGCAGTTTTGCTGATGTCGACATGATAAACGATTTAATGTTAGCGTAGCTGAAACTGTTACTCATTTGGGATCTAAACCTTTAGTCATAAAATTACTGGAATTCTGGATTTCAATGTTCTTATTATAAGAAATGTAAACTTTTCTTCGAGGGATCCATAGACATTTCCAACTACTTTATTCATCATTTATATATCATTACTCCTCCTCAGTATGCCATTTATAAATACAGATATTATTATGATTATGATTATTACTAGCAGTGATGGTGTAGCACTCATGGCTGTACAAAGTGTAACAGTAACAGATGGATGAATATATCTGTACTTATAAATGGCATACTGAGGAGGTGTAATGATATATAAATGCTGAATGAAGTACTTGCTAATACATTATTAAAGTATTACCTTTTGTTTATATTATGTATTTTGAGAGAATAATCTAGCTCAGAGGTGGATGCCTCAGACAATCAGCCTGGCAGTGTTATTGGATTTAGCACTGAAATAGTTTTAAAGGCTTTTTCTAATAACTGATTTGCAATTTAACACAATAAGCTTACATTAGGTCACACTATATACTACTGAAAAACAGAAACCTACTTAGATTTCTGTATTAAAAATTATACATTTATTTTACATTTAAAAAGTGTAATTTGTTTAAGAAAAAAGAAAAGAAAGGATCCAAACTCGTCCATTTTGAGGTTTTTTTGTTTCCCTCGGCCAAATTTGTTTACTCAAACATTTAGAAAATGATATGCATAAGTTCTGCACATGTCCACAAAGCTTGCCCTCCGTATAACTAGAACAAAAGACAATTGCAGTATAGTTTTATTTTATTTCATCCAGTCTTATAAGCAGAAATATCATTGCAGTCGATTTTCCAAAATCCACAAATATAAACTGTGTTCGTTAGAAGAGAAAATTGGCATCCAGCTTTGCAGTTATTAATCAAACACAGGTCCGTAGTATTGCAGTGACTCATTGCTCTGACATCTCCTTGCGTAGCAAATACAGCGTCCATCTCTTGCCCATTATTCCTGCATTGCTCACTTTGATCCTGACTGGACATTTTCCAGTGTAGAAGTATGCGTATGTGTGACATGAAAACACTGAAGTGATGGAAGTGATGGGAAATAATCCCATATCAGGCTAGTGTTCACAACACAGGAAAAGGTTCCTGTTTAGATTCAGTGTATTTGATTACAAGTGAGACCAGCACATGTAAATAACAGTACTTGACTACATTCTAGAAAATGGCAACTTTGTGTCACAGTCCTTTTGAACTTTAGCCCAGTGTATCCATATAATGTGTAATCCTGTAATCCTCCACCTGCAAACTCATGAGTCCCATTATCCTCCACCATCTCCTTTATCAAAACCTGCTTTAGCAGCTGTGTCACGTGTGACATTTTGTGTAAAACTACGATAGTTTCCCATTAAGGTAATATTTATGCATTCAGGAAATGGAATGAATAAACATGCAAACGTATGAGCGTTGACATGTAGGCCAGAGATACACATTTTTTTGTTTGCTGTACCCTTTTCCAAATAGTTTATCCAACAAAAATAACAGTAAATATTACACACTTGGTATCAGAAGACAGGAACAGGGCGGATAATGCACAGCTATGCACAGGCCTTTATCACACACACAGACACTCACACACAAACGCATATATCCAAATTAGCCAGTATCTTTAACCCTTGGAGGTACCTTAAAAAGACATCCACCTTTGTGCCTAAGGACAATAAATGTCCTTAAGATCCTCCAAGGGTTAACGCATGCAGGTTAAAAGGAGACCAAGACAGAACATGCCGTTCCTTTGATGACCGGACTTTGAGGAAGCAGAAGATGTTGCGTGTTTTGGGAATTTTCGAGTTCGCCTCAGCATCTGTAGATAGCAGTACTGGATAGATGACTAAACAGTTTGACACGTTGGCTTTCCTGTCCGGTGCTAAGAAATCCACCTTTTAGGGAGTTGACATCCAGCAACAGGCCAATTTCTGTTTAAGAACCTGTTGAGCAGCTGAATATTAATTGACAATGTCGTGCTTAACTGAAAAGAGCACTTCCTTATGGGGGCACAGAACAAATGCAGAACCAAGAAGTGAGCTTAAAAACACGTTTAATTGTTTTCATATTTTTTCACCTTTATTTATTTACAGGGCTACCATCTGTGAACCAAGTATGTAAACTGACATTTGTACATTAAAAAAAACATCTAAGAAGGTGAGATTCGACTCCCCGTGTGCTGTAAAATCTGCTGCTCACAGGAAACGACACACACAATAAATGCCATTGTTTCATTACCCAGTGTGACAAACTAGACAAACTACAGGTTGTATGGAGTTGGCCAGAGCAGTTAAACTAAATTAAAGCTGACCCCAAACCCGGAGTAGTGTGAAGTTGAGAAGATTTGAGCTTTGTGCTGAAAGCAGCCATCAGACAAGGAGTACACTGTGCTCATGAGCTAAGTCAGGGGTGTAGAACTCCAAGCCTCGAGGGCCAGTGTCCTGCAGGTTTTAGATGTGTCCTTGATCCAACACAACTGATTCAAATGGCTAAATTACCACCTCAGCAAGTCTTGAAGTTCTCCAGAGGCCTGGTAATGAACTAATCATTTGATTCAGATGTGCTGACCCAGGGTGAGATCTAAAACCTGCAGGACACCGGCCCTCGAGGCCTGGAGTTCGACACCCCTGGGCTAAGTGTTGCAGGAAAATATCACCCACACCAATGCACCTACCATCCAGCAGACTCAGCCGACCAGCATTCTTCCAATTTTCAACTTTTAGTGAACCTGTGAGAAATGAAGTCTTAGTTTCCAGTTCTTAGATGAGTGCATTATTATTATTGCCTTCCTATCGGCTCAAAACAGTCTGGCCATTCACTTTTGACTTTTAGCATCATTGCGGTGACTGGGTATGGGAGTTCAACACTGCATTATCAGAGTGTGAATGTGTCTTACTGTGATGCAGAAAGCACTCGGACACAAAAACAAGTATATGGGTGAATGTTGTATACGTGGGAAAGCCTCTGAGATCTTCCTTATTGAACTTGCGCATAAGCTTCATTAATAACATTGCCATTCAAATGTTCAGCTTCAGCAGGAAGTCATGATATGTAATACATCTTGATATATGCCTAAATGCACTGAGTGGTGCACGTGATTGCACAGAAAACAACACTTTCACACAGCCCCAATCGGCCCCTACCTGAGTCTGGTTCTGCAGGAGGTTCCTTCCTTCCTATTGTCGCCAAGTGCTTGCTTGTAGGGGGTTGTCTGATTGTTGTGTTTTCTCTGTATTACTGTAGTTCCTTTACCTTACAATATAAAGCACCTTGATAGGACTGTCATAACTTGGCGCTATATAAATAAAATTGAATTGAATATAAATAATTAAAAAAGCTGTTATCTTTCAGAGAGTAAGCTGTTCGTGTGAATGAATATCCTCTTGCACAAGATATTCTGAGAAAATTACCTTTTCTTATTACTTCCCTTTTTAGCTGAGCTCAACAAGAATTCAGAATTTACAACATGCCAGTAAGATAACTGGACTTTACCGTGTCGTGAATAAAGGAACAATCAATATAATCCAAGCTTTTTTTAGTGCATTGCATCGTGTAGCTGAGCGGAAATGGTAATTTTGTCTGAAAACAATATGCACAATTTCCACAAACAAAGCATTTGTCGAAATCGCCCCATACATGCAACTGATGTGTTCCATTTTGGTCTGTTGGCCAACACCTGTTACAACATGTCTGTTTTCAATGTGCGTGCGTGTACTTGGGGAGCAAACATCACCATCAAGAGAGGCCAAAGAAGGAAGGGCACAACATTGTTGTTTTAAAATTACTTTTAAAGTTTATTCAAAGAAAACAAAACAAAAAACTCTCAGGAAAATACATGACTTCCTGTCATACACAGAGGACATAAGTTAGAGTAGCACGGCAGAAACAGCAGAGGAAAAAACACGTTGCCTCACGTCCAAGCCTGCAAGGAACGTTACTGTAATGTTTCCATGTTGAAGCAGCGTTGTGTGAATACCTGAAATGAACAACACGTGTGTTCTTTGTTGTGGAAAAAGTTAGCAGGGGTGGGAGAAATGACAAAGAAAAATAAATAAAAACTAACGAAAGATTTAAAATATCCAATAAAAAGTGGGCTCAAAAAGCAGAAAGTATGAGTTAAAGAACTAAGATGCATTATGCTCTCAAACATAAATACCATGATGCACATTAGTGTAACAAAACATTGCCTCTGTAAACAGTTTCTCCACCTAAGGTGAGTGTAATAATATTAAACCACCGCAGTCGCATAGTTACGTTTACATAGACTTACAGAAACAACAGAAACTATTGTTAAGCTTCTCAACTAGCTCTAAAACTTAAGAATACACAATGCTTCGAGTGATTTTTTAAGTTTTTTTGTTGTTTTTATTTTTTGAAAGAAAGGATTTCCAAGTAGTGGTTCTTATAACAACAGGTTTACACGTTTTAAATGCTGCCCTCTTGGCACTTTTTCCAACACAAGCCTGCAAACGACTGATTCGTCTCAATCGGCCGAAGAGCGCGTTTCTTTCTTTAGATCAATAAGAATATTGATAATAGCCACAAATTATTTTCATGAATTCAATACAGCCACTCATCAAGGCCTTGATGCAAGAAGAGACACACACCGAGCACTACTGCACACGCAGACCTCACTGGGGCCCGAACGGCTTCTCCATACAGAGACATAAACTAAGTGACCAACAGTAACCTTATCGTCAAGGAGGGAAAACACCCAAGATAAGCTTGTTTGTGTCCTGACAAAAGGTGTGTTTGGATATGACGTCATAGATCGGACTCTCCCCTTGCTCTTCCTGTGAGCAAATGATGAGAAACATTGCAAAAAAGAAAGGAAAAAATCCAGCTGGGCAAAGATCGTCCATGCCGAAGGTTGTTGCTCAGTCTTTCGCATACAGGGAACTTCAATAACAGCTGGAGTGGGACATGAGGGGGTTAGGGAGGGGCACAAAATAGACAAACTATTCCTTCCTATAAAAAAAAAAAGAAAAATGGGGATTCTCTCGTCAGTTCCTTCACAAACAGCCGAGTGAGGGAAAAATCTCTGCTCAGTGTTGCCTGTTTGGAGACACTTCATCACAGTAACAGAGTGCTGAATCAATAAAGGCGCGCGTGTTCTCGTTTGAACGGGAAAGCCGCGAGAAACGCTCCTCGGCTCTGACACACAGATTGCCGAAGGCTGCGAAACAAATACGGAATCGAAAAATGTACATCTGACGCAGAGGCTCTGCTGCCGCCGCCGCAGCTTCGACTCCAAAACCGAACACCTAGGATTGATCACTCGTGACAAGATACAAAGCAAAAACGTCATCTCATGCCTTGGACCACCACACAGTAATAAGTCTTTCTACATTCTTGACACTTAGTGCATTGAATACATACAAATGTTCTAAATGAAGCATGAAATGAGTCGAAATCATGAAATGGAAGATGGAACTCCGCCTCCTGTGCCAAAACAAACCCGCCGACCACGTGTTTACCTCTCTGCCACTTAAACCCAAAGCGATGCCGAACTGTTGACGGCACACGCGCACACATACACGTACTAAACTTTCTCATCTACATTATCTCTCGATTTTTTCCCCTCTCTCCACGTTATATCTGTTTATTCACAGCAGTTCAAGTTTCTCGAGTTAAGATCAGGTCGTCATGCTTCCCCGCCGCCGGTCCGACACGACAAAAGTTCCCAAAGCTTTATTTGTACATAGACACTTTATTTAATATTTTGGATCACACCCGCATTGCATTCTTTTCATACGGACACACCTTACACTTCTGTGGTTTTAGAGCAAGCAAGTTGTGTAGGTGGATGTGTGTGAATGATTAAAAAAACAAGGTAAAAGACATGTTTAACTCCACATAGTTACACTTATCTTCAAGGAATAATAATGATTCAAAAAATACTATTCTGAAATCCATCACCTACACCAACTCTCTCCGCCCTCCCCTTCTTTTTAAAGCGCCTGTCCGATACAACACTATACTTAAACCACACACACGCACGCACACACCCTCATGTTTGAGTCCTGTCAACCTGACCTTTGTGGTAAAAACCTTCAATATTAGGTCCCTTTCTCATGCTTGTCACTGAGCCTCCAGCTCATTGGACAAACCAGCATGTTAGCAGTAGGTGGACCAAACAGAAGTACACACACACACACACACACACACACACACACACACACACACACACACACACACACACACACACTACTGTAGCATTAATACAACACACTCTAGAGCCCCACCAGCCCCACGCTCACAAGAAGGGGCGGATGGTGGGAACATGGGGCAAAGGGGGGAACTCCCTTACAAGAGGCAGACCTGCAGAAGGTAGTAGCAGTGGTAGTAAGAACAATAGCGGTAGCAATAGTAGTAGAAGACCTCAAGCTTACTAACCAACCCGGGAAAGGATGCAGAGGTACAAAAATCTATCCCATCGCAATGCATCCGATGAGCACCAAGAAAACTGAGAGGGAAACAAAACGTTGCTTGCCCCTCCCTTTTCTTGAATTCACATTTACAGTATTACTACTTCCTTTCATTTATTAACCTTTGATTTCATTATATAAGCCGTCGCTTCGGATTTTACGGAAGGGACCGACGACTTGACCGTCTGTCTCTGCGTCGCAGGCAGACCCAGCAAGGCTGCAGCTACAGGGCGTTGCTGTCGACTGCTCCAGACGGCTGGTAGGTTGCTGTGTTTGTTCTCGTTTGGTTGTCCGAGGGCTGACAAGACATCAATGGTGGTTTTCTGAGATCCAGTGTTAGAGAGAGGGGGAGGACAATGAGGAAGATGAGGAGAAGGAGGAGAAAGAGGGCAGGCCGTGGACCTCTACCAGCTCAGCAGGTTGCTTCGGCCCAGAGTCATGAAGTACACCTGGCTGGAGCCTCCAGAACGTACAGAGGCGAAAAACACCTGAGGAGACAAAGTGAGATTTTACTGCTCAGCACAATCTGAGCACAAATGTTGTAACTGAAAGTGCCGGTGATTAAATACAGTGTTAAAAACCCCTAACCTTTAAATATATATATATATGTATACACTTGTATATATGAATATTCAAATAAAATTATCTGGGGAGGTCTTAAATGATTTCACAAGTCACTAACACTCAGAAACAAAACTCGGGTGGTTAAAAGTTTCTTCATTCATTTGTCATATGTTACCGTACTCTAAAAGTTCCCATTATTTACCGCACATGCTGTCAAAAATACAGACCCACAAAAAGAGAAAAACAGTCCAAAAAAAGAGAGAAGAGAAACTAGAGCGGCCTTAAGTTACTTCCACAGCTGAGTCAACAGAAATTGTGCAAACAAATTTGATGCCAGGATTTAGCTTCACAGCTAACCTGGCACATCTGATGTAGGTAGTCACTGTGTGTTTGCATGTAACTGAAGACATAAGGGGAGCCTTTTTCATGTTTCATCACTTAAAATCTGTAAACAAAATCAGTTTGATTTTAAAAGATGCTTCTCAGATGGCCTGCAGTCAAGTTGGAGGAGCTGGTCTTATTTGCTTGGAGGAGGGTTTTCTTGTGTTTTATTTTTATCGAGCAAACACAAAGTTGACTAATCCCAAAGATGTGCACGAGTCGGTTAGGTCACTGGCAGCGGTGCTGACATGCCAATCTCACCTTGTCATTTCTTTCACAGAGGAACTTGAGTCGCTGAGCTCTCTTGTGCATGAAGACGCCGTCCAGGTGACCGGTCTCCACAGAGCGGATCTCGATGGCCTTCTCGCCCCAACCCATGATTTGGTTAGACCGAATGTAGGCTGTGAAGAGATGTTTTAGTTAGTCTACGGATATCTAACTATTTAAAAACAAGACGAAGAAAATGTTAAATCCCTAGACCAGAGGTGTCAAACATAAATGTGCTAAAACAATCGACTTGTTGATGATTTTTAATCATTAAAAGAAAAAAAGCACCACTTTAAAAAAAAAAAAATCAGGTGTAAAGGTGTAGGTGCAGGGACACTTTAGCTCTTGGACGGTTGTGAGGCAAAAAGGCTGGGCAACACTGACCTAGACAGACAAGAAAACATTATAGGGCAGGTGTTTGTGTAGCTTTTCACCCAGTTACTCACCCACTGAGGTGGGCATCTCCCCCCACTGCAGCACCACGTCCTTGGTGATGCGTCCGTAGGTGTTGACATAAACACCCTCGTCCTCGTAGCACACGAGCAGTTCAATGCCATCAGTGTTAGGCAGAATGATGATCGCGTGAGACTGGATGCTCGTCTGGATCTGGAGGAAAAACAACAGACATTATAAGAGTGACTCCTCTTTTAACACATACAACAAACGAGCATGTGCGTTATTTTACAGCTGTGTTCTTACGTGTGTGGGCAGGTAGATGTCGTAAACGGCCCCAGAGTCGACATCCACGGCGTGAAAGCCTGAGTACGAGCCATAGATTACCTTTAACCTCTGACCTTCCTCCACAGTCAGGTCAACCAGCAGCGGCTTATGCACCAGATCACCGAAAGACTGAGGCGCACACAGATCAGAAATCTTAGTCTTTCAGCTTAATATCAGTAGATAGTTGCCAAAACACAGAGATGATAGATTGCTATCATTTGGAAAAGAAAAAACACAAAGAGCACAATAACAAGCAATAGCACCAACAACTAGCTGGCCGGTTTATTTACCTTGAAGGCCATGAATTTGTGGTAGGGCTTGGGTGCCCAAGCGTAGACCTCCACAGAGTTCTTCAGAGCCAGAACCAAGAATTTGATCCTTTCATATTTCACTGGGGAAATAAAAATCTGAATAAATCACTTAAAAATAGCATGTTTACCACAGGGCAGGAGAGTAGTGTGGGCTCATCTCTGTTTACTAACTTAATATTGCAACAAATGAAGGGAGAAAGTTATTATTTTAACTGATGTTTATTTGGGTTTAATCTGAAATATTCACAGCAGTTTGTATTGCACCACAGAAACAACAATTCCTGGCATCTTAAAAAGAAAACGGTTAGCCCAGAATGCCTGCACAATTAAATTAACAGAAAGTGCTGCTTTCAGCTTACATCTATGTAGAATAAGATAAATGCCCTCTAAACCCAACCCCGGTACAAGCTTACTTTTTGCAAACCATCTGAGGAACACAGTTAAATGTGCACTCTCAGCTCTTTTCCCCTACGTCCACATAAACCCACTGTTTTGGCAACAGTGTTACAAATGTTACTTTTCCAATATTGATTTTCTCATCATTGCTGCAAAGCCCTGTACTTTCCACAAGTGCTGATTCAAGAAAATAATGAACATGCATGAATAAAGCTGTTGGACGGGAAACGGATTCCTCAGCCAACAGCTCTGATCACTACATAGGAGTTTCCAACAGGAAGTGCCAGTCTTCGCAAAGCAATAAAATCATGAATGACATTCTGAGTTTTAGACAGGAAGGTCTACTTGCATGTCTTCTCAGATGCTTTTACCACATTATTACTTAATCAAGGGTTTTCATTCTACGATTTATCAATGGCATGTAGGTTCCCGAAGCACATATCCGATTTGAATTCCTACATATGAAAAGCACAAAGCGGAAACTAAAGGCTGATATTCATAGACACTGATAGATAGACATATTTGGCAACCTTGTTCCCAATTTGTTGCAGTGTGTTTGTTGTTGTTTTGCATTGTTAAGCACTTTGTGCAGCATGGACTGTTTGGAAATGTGCTATATCAGTGTCCAACTCCAGTTCTTGAGAGCTACTGTCCTGCAGCTTGAATGGCTTCTTATTAGGCCTTTGCCTTGATGGCATGCTGAACCATTTAATTCAGCTGTCTTGGAGTAGGGATGCATCTAAAAGCTGCAGGACAGTAGCTCTCGAGGACTGGAGTTGGACACCCCTGTGCTATATAAATAAACATGACCTTGACCTTTTGATCCCTGTCAATTTAAAGTTTTTGTTTTGTTGTGTTTCTTTGTATTTGTAGTTTCAATTCAATTCCATTTTATTTATATAGCACCAAATCACAATAACAGTTGCCTCAAGCACTTTATATTGTAAGGCAAAGATCCTACGATAATACAAAGAAAACCCCAACAATCAGACGACCGCAAAACTAGATGAACAAGAACTTTGGCGACAGTGGGAAGGAAAACTCCCTTTTAACAGGAAGAAACCTTCAGCAGAGCCAGGTTCAGCGAGAGCCGGCCATTTCCTGTGAGTGGTAGACAGGTCAGAGATTTCTCCTGTGACATTTAATTTTAGTCTTCATGACTCAGAAAAATTTGGGAATCACTTTATTTATTTTATTAATTATTAAAGCACTGAATAATTAAAAAGTATTATGTACATGGATCTGTTCTGTTCAGAAAGCTGCATAGCTACAGCCAACTTCCCAGAAGAGAGTAACCTCTCCTAGTAGTTCACAGAGTTTTACATGAGAATGAGCATCTGTCTGTGTTAAAACTGGTGGGGAGAAGCTGCTTGTTTTGCAGGCAGTGAGCTAAGAGGTGGCTGTGACCAATATCAGGGACCAGTTATCATGTCTACAGCTGCCAGCAGGTTTCTAAGTAATTATTCAATCAGTAAAAACTATAGATTCTACTAATCCCTTTTGTCCTTGTCAGATTGTCTCTTTGTTCACTGCACGTTGGCCTCTTGGTTTTCTTTTTGTGACTTTGTGTATTTTGCAATCTAGTGAGTGGGTCAGTTAATAGTTTCATTTAGGAGTGGTGTGCAAGTAACCCCCCATTAGGTGTGAAGTCAGTAAAAAAACAACACCAGTCCCTGCTGTGATCTCCACACACACTGTCCCCATGCACTTGCACTTTTGCACTGTGGAAGGCCCTTATCTCAAACTTACCACCTTGGTAGTCTGTTATGAGTATTTATGCTCATAAATACAGTGAAATCTTCCCAAACTCTTAAATGCAACATGTCCTTTTGTGATAAACGTACCAACTTTGTAGTGGACGCATCCCTCCAAGTCTCCTACGGTTGTCCAGCCTTGTTTCTTCTCAACCTCTGGGTCATTATGCAGAATCTTATTCCTCAGCCAGGACAGGTAGTATACACGGAGCTTGTTCTTCTTACCTGTAATTGATTGAGAAACACTGAAGTAAAGAAGAGCAAAAACAAAATGTAAGAATTGCTATGCGGTTGATCTTATCAGAGGCTCTGAGAAATGTCTGAAGCTGCTTGAAACTCATGAGGTTGTGTGTGTGTGTGTGTGTGTGTGTGTGTGTGTGTGTGTGTGTGTGTGTGTGTGTGTGTGTGTGTGTATATAGAGGAATTTTGCACCATCCTACAAAATAATTTCAGGTTGGCAGCATTTCTGCATCAAATCTTGATGGAACAGCCTTTTTCAGTTGCCTTAAGGTCTGAACTTTGACTTGACCATTTGAAAACATGAATTTAGTTCTTTTTAAGTGATTCTGTTTGTTTATCTTGCACCACTTAACCTTTCTAAGTTTCAAGTCATGGACTGTGGTTCTGATTTTCTCCTGTAAAATGCTTTTTCTAATTTTTTTATTCATGATTCATTCAACGACTCCAGAATTTGAGGTAAAAAAATAGCCCTAAACTCAGACATAATCCAAATCTGTTGCCCTTACTGTATATATGATCACTTATGGTCCCTTTTTCCCATATCCCACTTACTAGCACATACCAACTAGGGCTGGGTATCCCACTGATTTCTAGAATCGATTCGATCCACGATTCGATTCGAATCTGGGAAATTTTGCCTCAGACAGTCAGAAATATTATAATTCAGATCAGTACATTTACATATTTTTGTATCTATAAAAGGGAAGCTGACACTTTCCAGACTTTATCAAAGGTGTAAGCCTCACAGCAGAGGTCAAAGTAGCTGAAGATAAAACACAGAAAAACATGAAGGTGATTTTCCTGGCCTGGAATTTTATAAAAATATTCTGCAGTAGATCAAAAACGAAAGAAAATCTTTAATCAACTTATGAACATCACCTCTGACGTTACAGCGGTTTCATTAGAGACACAGCGTTTTGTATTTTGTATAATTTTTAAAAGTTTAAATTTGTTCAGAAGCCTGTTGAACGGCAGAAATTAGGTTTTCTTTTCGGAAGTAAGTAAAAGGAAAAAAAAAAAAAAACATCGGCCGACAGCGCTGTAAATAACGGTAGACTTGTGCGTAACAAGCAAGCAAATAATACAGAAAACAGATTTTTAGATGGGAAACTGTTCTTGAAGTAGAGAGAGAGAGAGAGAGAGAGAGAGAGAGAGAGCTGTGCATGAAGTTTGATTATATTGTGGTGGAAGCAAAACAGCAAAAGTAAGAGGGAATCCATGACGATGTTTATGTGAAGCCTAGTTTGGATCTTCTTCTGCTGGTTCGGTCAATATTGTTTGGAGAGAGTGTGGTGGGGCGTGGTCTGCGGTGCTGTGCAGGGAGGGCGGACGCACCTGCACGGCATTCATAATCACGCCCGCTGGGTTAAAACACAGGGACTCAGGTGTGTGTGGTTGTTGTTGTGGTGAGTGTGACTAAAAATGTGCCTTATTCTCACCACAGAGAGATCAAACTAACAGCTTTAGAATCAGCGCAAAAAGAGCGTAAACACAAAGCGTGGACCCGCCGAAACATCAGAATCAGCGAGCTGTCGGCTTTCAGCCCCGAGCGTGTCCGTGCCGTCGGGTGAGAAAGGCAACATCTCACCGATTCTGATCCGCGGGTCCGGGCTTTGCGTTTACGTCTTTGTGCAGAAGCCGTGTACCTGCTCTCATTTACTGTTTTAAATGTTTGGTGGTTGTTGAAATTTTGTGACGTTTCACCTGAGATTCTGGAATTTTGGGCAAAATACATTTATATAAAAAAATCGATTCAGGATTTTAATGAATCGATATTACGTTATCCAAGCCAGAATCGATTTTAATCGATGAATCGATTATTAAAACCCACCCCTAATACCAACCTAACCTGAAATAAAAAGTTACATTTAAGGTAAGGTGTTGTCATGATCCGGAGTTTGTGACTCCGTGTTTATGTTTTAGTAGTTATTATTATTCTGGGTTTTGTCCCCCACCTGTGTGTGTGATCTCCCTGTGTTCTCTGAGTGTTTTTAAGTCTTGTCTTCTGTCTTAGTCGTTGCTGGTTCGTCTGTGTTGTTTCCCCTCGGTCTCTCCGTATGTATTTCCCCGGACCTCCCTGCATCTTCGTTTCTGGTTTGTTTTATTAGTTTTACCCAGTTTAGGTTTCCGGTTTCATGTTCACCCACCATTGCTGTTTGTACCCACTCCTGTAAATAAATACTCACCTGCACCAGAGCTGCCGCCTTTTGGGTCCTTTCTACAACTCCACACGTCTGCCACACCGGACGTGACAGTACGAACTGGCCAGCATGGACCCTGCGGCACTCAATCCGTCCGAGGAGCTCCAGGATGACATCAGCTACAATGTGGAGATCCTCCTCGGGCTGTGGCTGGAGAATCCTCCGTACGAGCTTCGCCGCACCGTTGAAAACCGGCTACAACGGCTCTTTTCCGGCCTGCCATGGCTTCTAAAATCGCTTCCTCCGACCATGCAGGCTTTTCTCCGGCACACACCTCACCTTCTCTCAGCCACTCCTGCCTCGCTGCCCGACTCGCCGGATGTGATCTTGCCCGGCCCGTCGGAGCCAGCTGCGGGGAGGAAACGCAGATCGCGCCGCCGGCGCGCCACCCCACAGCCGGACGTTCGGGCTTCTAATTCGCCGGCTGTGGTGAGTGAGGACTCTTTTCCGTTTTCGGACTGTGTGACTGTTCATTCAGGGGCGGTGTTCTGTGCGGCAGATGATTATGTGAACAGCATATCACCTGCTCAGCAGCCACTCTCAGCTCAGTTAACTGCCCAGCAGCCACTCTCAGTTCTGTCTCCAGTGTCACCTGCAGTTCAGTTTCCAGAGCCTCCAGTGTCACCTGCAGTTCAGGCCCCTGCACTTCCAGTGTCACCTGCAGTTCAGGCTCCAGTATTACCAGTTTCACTCATTCACTCCATGCAGGGAGAAAGTCTAATTTCAACTCAAGGTGCTTTTCATAGTTTAGCTGCCATTGGCACAGTTTGCCGCTCCAGGGCTTCCCCAGAGGCTAGGTCTCAGTCCCCAGCTGATTCTGGACCCCTGAAGTTTAAGCAGCCACCTGAGAACTGCACCATGTCAGCGTTGCCTGGGCAGAGCCAGTGCTCAGTGCATTGCCAGTCGCCTTTGTGTCAGGTAGTGGCCTCCATGACTGCTGGCTTAGTGATGACTTCTGCTGGAGGGTCCGTAGGACCGCTCCGGCCTTCGTCTCCTGTCTCCGCTGGAGGGTCCGTAGGACCGCTCCGGCCTTCGTCTCCTGTCGTCGCTGGAGGGTCCGTAGGACCGCTCCGGCCTTCGTCTCCTGTCGTCGCTGGAGGGTCAAAGGGATCTGTCCAGTCTGCAGCGCCTCCATCTCCGGCTTCCACGCCGCCGCCTGCAGCGCCTCCGTCTCCGGCTTCCACGCTGCCGCCTTCAGCCTCGTCTGGTCCAGCTTCAGAGCCGTCAGCCTCGTCTGGTCCAGCTGCAGCCTCATCATCCACGCCAGCTGCAGCCTCATCATCCACGCCAGCTGCAGCCTCATCATCCACGCCAGCTGCAGCCTCATCATCCACGCCAGCTGCAGCCTCATCATCCACACCAGCTGCAGCCTCATCATCCACGCCAGCTGCAGCCTCTGCTTCAGCGTCGCCTGGCCCAGCCTCCGTGTCTTCGTCCTCGCCTGGCCCAGCCTCCGTGTCTTCGTCCTCGCCTGGCCCAGCCTCCGTGTCTTCGTCCTCGCCTGGCCCAGCCTCCGTGTCTCCGCCTTCAGCGTCACCTGGTCCAGCCTCGTTTGGGTCTGCAGCTAAACGGCCACTTTCTAGGCCACTGGCCAGGCGCCATCGCCGTCGTGGGCGGCCCCCAGACTCCCTTCACCTGAGTCTCCACCGTTGCCTTCCGCACGGTCGGCCCCCTGAACTGTGTCCATTTCGGCGCCGCTGCCTTCCGCGCGGCCGGCCTCCGGACCTCCATCGCCTGGGTCACCGCCGTTGCCGACCGCACGGTCGGCCCCCTGAACTGGTTCCACATCGCCGCCGTGGCCTTCCTCGCGGCCGGCCCCCGGACCCCCTTCGCCTGAGTCGCCGCCGTTGCCTTCCGCACGGCTGGCCCCCGGACCAGTGCTGTCGTCGTCGCCGTTGCCTTCCTTACGGTCGGCCTCCCGGACTGTTTCCACGTCGCTGCCGTTGCCGTCCGCACGGTCGCCCCCCTGAACTGTTTGGACTCCTGTGCTGTCGGCCCCCTGAACTCTTCTGTTTTGGACTCCATTTTCTTGGCTATGGTGTATTTCATTTCATTGTTTTTTGGTGCTGGACTCGTGTTTTGTTTTTTGTCTTTCTGGTGCTCCTGTTTTGTTTTGCCTCGATTATATAAAAATACAGCTGTGATATTAAGAAAACTTTCTCCTGCATCTGTGTCACTTCATTTATGACCAAATTCTTGAAGAGCACACAAGAACATGCATGTCTTTTATGTCTGCATGGTGGAGTTTTAGAGTTTCAAACATGTCTGGACTGAGGCCTTGGCTTTGCTTTGCAGTGGATTTTCCCTTTTTTCCTCCAAACACAGCGCTGTGCACACCTGCCAAAAAGTTCAACTTACATATTATCTGATTGTGGAACAATACAATTGATCTCTGGCTTCAGACACGTAGCAATGGCAAAGTGTTTTATATTGTGGTAAAGTTAACAAAGATTATATATAATATAATGATACCCAAACATTTCTGTGAGCTAGTTCTCGTTCTCCTTTGTGCAGGACAGCATGTCGTGTTGTTGATCTGATTTTCTACCAGATCTTAGGAAGAGCAGAAGTAGCCCTGAATTATTCGGACAATCTGTCTTATTGAGAATTAATGAACATGAAATTTTCATTTAAAACCTGCATTTTGTCTACCGTTAAAATTTGTTTGATGATCTGAAACATGCAAGTGTGACAAATATACAAAAAAAATAACAAATCAGGAAGGGAGCCAGTACTTTTTCACGGCTCTGTAATGTGCCTTTATTTATAGGGATGTGGAAACTTTTACAATCCACACTTCCAATCTCATACTCCTAACTTGAATATTATCCAAGATTCACGTCCCTTTTTCAGCTAAAGCTGTGAGTAATCACTCAAGAGCTTTTACTAGTAAGTGTTTGTGTTATGAGTTTAGTCAGAATGTGTTTATAATAGTGGATTTATGAAGACCCAGTAACATTTTGCAGAGTAATGAGTGCTGAAATCTTGGTAATTTTCTTCTGTCACACTGTCTCCTAGAAATCTACTGCAAATCAGTTACATGGAAGAACGTTTCCGTCCATCATGGAAATCTCAATTGTGTGTCAATGTTACATAGCATGCACATACATGACGTGGTTTCAGCTAACAGAGTTTTACTCAATATCCTTTTCACTCAGATTATCTGTTGTGTCATTTCTGTGCATTTGGGAAATTGTGAAAGGAGAAGTACGAGTGCGGGTGCTCTTTCAATGTGCGAAAGTAGAAAGCAGACTAGAAAACGACGGTCAAACAGATACTGAGCAGACTAAGCTGAAAAAGGAGAAAAGTGAACATTTTTTGGCCACATAATGTACAAACTGAAGTATTGTGCAAAAGTCTTGAGCCACCCCTCATTTTTTAAATATTTTACTTCCAAGCAGCCAAATTTTTCACTTTTACTCCTTAGTCATAAAAGGCTGATTGGGTATTGTCATCACCCCGCTAGGCAGGCAGCAACGACACCCAAGTCTGTGAAGGCGATAACTCAAGATAAGGCAATGTAGGAGCTTCAAATGTATACCATAGGTGTAGCTGCTAAAACTCTCAGACGACTTTGAATCTCAGTGATCTTGACCTCAAGGTCAGAGGTCAAGTTCTCTGGAAATCTTGTAAATGCAATTACCTGGAAACAAGACAATGTAGGATTTTGAAATTGCTGCTTTGCTGAGTTTGTTTGTTGAGCTACTTATCACTGGTCGGTGAATCATTCAAGCATGAAAAAAGCATTAACTCCTGGGATGTGCCAGTGTTGTGTCTAAACATAAAAGACAGCTTTGCAAAGATTCAATTTTAAATAGTATCTTTTGTCACTAGAAGCTGAATCCAGGAAAAATGAATACAATGAAACACAACATAAAATGGTTTGGCATAAAATATTTGACAGCAGAAATTTCTGGAACAATTTCGCCTACTTCCAAGGTGCATGGACGGGATGAAAAACTCACAATGCAGGAACTCCAGCAACACTTAATATGAAAGAGCAACAACTTTATTGACTGACCAACGCGTTTCGAAACGCATTAGTCAGTCAATAAAGTTGTTGCTCTTTGATAAAATATTTGACGAAAAATATTTTTTCATCTACAAAGTGATTCTTAAGAGTGATTACCTGAAAACTTGACAAGTAGAGAACAAAAGAATTTGCAGATAGCTGAAAGTCAAGTCTTAAAGAAACAGGAAAAAAGGCCAGCAAAACCTGACACAGGACCTGAAAGATGTATCTGGACCTTCAGCTGATCCATCTATTCTACAATGAAGCCTCACCAGCGGTCTCAGTGGAAGTGTGGCTGTCAAGAAGCCACTCTTAAGGACAAATTATACAAGAACTGGACTGAAAATCAGTGGAAACAGGTCTGATGGAGAGATAAATATAAATTTGAAAATTTTGGTCCAAATCATCATCATACATACAGAAGAGTTGAGGTAAAAATGAAAATACCACCAGATTTTCAACCACAATGCAATATGTTAAACATTATTGGCAGTGACTTCACTTTTTAGCACACTGCCAATGCAGTAAAAGCATAGCTGGACAAAAAAACACAATGAAACACTATCAGTCATAGCACGTCAACATCATTAAAGCAGTGTGGTATCAACTTGAGAGAGAGAGAGGTGGCCAAAGAAGAGCTTTGAATGTCCTTCAAGAAGCCTGGAGAAGAGTTCAGACTATGTTGAAGAATAATAGGCCGCCTACAGGGAGGAGGTGGATCGTCTGGCTGAGTGGTGCGACACAAACAACCTGCTGCTTAACACCGAGAAGACCAAGTAGCTCATCGTGGACTACAGGAGGAATGCTGGCCCACATCCACCCATCTACATTAAAGGGACGGCTGTGGAGCGTGTGAGCAGCTTCAAGTTCCTGGGAGTCCACATCTCCGAGGATCTCATCTGGACGACCAACTGCTCCAAGCTGGTCAAGAAGGCTCATCAGCGCCTCTTCTTCTTGAGGACTCTGAGGAAGAACCACCTGTCCTCAGACATCCTGGTGAACTTCTATCGCTGCACCATCGAGAGCATCCTGACCAACTGTATAACAGTCTGGTACGGGAACTGCTCCGCCTCGGACCGGAAGGCGTTGCAGAGGGTCGTGAAAACTGCCCAGCGCATCGCCGGAGCACCACTTCCTGCCATAAATGACATCTACGGGAAGCGGTGTCTGAAAAGGGCTGGGAAAATCATCAAAGACCCCAGTCACCCATCACATGGACTCTTCACCCTCCTGCCCTCTGGGAGGCGCTACAGGAGCCTCCGGACTAAGACCACCAGGTACCGGAACAGCTTCTTCCCCACAGCTGTCAGACTCCTGAACTCTGCCTCCTGATATCTGACCCACGTTAACTCATGGACAGAACATACACACACCCACAACCACCTGCACACACACACACACACACACACACACACACACACACACACACACACACACACACACACACAATGGACAACTGTACCCTCAAACACACAATAATAACATGGACTGAACCACCACTCACAACCACTAGCACTTTATATACCTCTGTAGAAATTATCCACACCCTCACTTATCTTACCTGCACTACTGTATAGTTCTGTATAAATAATCATTCTGTACATACGATAATTTTAATTCTACAACTGTTTATAACTTGCATAGGTCATATTTCTGTATAGCTTTCATATTTATATCCTGTTCATAGCCTGTACACCACTACAGCCTGTACATACTTATAGTTATACATTATTTTTTACATTACATTATTATGTGTACATTATAACATACCATAATAGACCCATATTTTGTACCCTCATACCTATAACAGACCCATTTCTGTAATATACTCACATATCTATATTATTGCTAATATATATTTGTAATATATCTATATCATGGCTAAAGCACTTCTGGATGGATGCAAACTGCATTTCGTCGCCTGTACTTGTGACATGTCCAATGACAATAAAGTTGAATTCTATTCTATTCAATTCTAATAGGTGGTCAGATTAAATACTAATTTCTGAGGCTACTTGAAAACGTATATACTTTGTTTTCACATCTTTTATCATTACACCTAATTCCAATTTTCCTAGCAAAATATAATGAGGGGTGGCTCAAGGTGTTTGTCGAGCACTGTACTTTCAAGGTAACTCTGTGTGCAAGTTTGTGCTTTATACTGCACAATTTTAGACGTTGGTTTCAGTCCATCTCTCATCGGTTCCTAATTCTAGTTGCACTAATCAGGGTGCTTAAAGTGTGCCTGTCTGTGTACCTGATATAGTGACCAAGACATTGAGTCCTTCCAGGACGTCCATCTGCTGGAAGCGTCGGCGGTTAATCAGAGGGTAAACTTTCCCCTGACCACTGCGATCCAACAGCATCAGGCCGCTTTCTGTTCCCACCAGTAAGTTCACTCCTACACACAAATGCACAAACATGCCCATAAGGATAACGTCCAAAAAAAGCCACTGAGCTCAACTGGAGGTCTGCTGCTTGGCCTGACGGCGCTAATATGTGGCCTTATTAGAGCTTTGCTGCCACCATGTGGTGAAGGCCTTTATAACTACAACTTCTGGTAAAAAGCTGGACTTTGATGAATGTTAATACAAATACTTAAACATTGGCACAACAAATTTACCTTTAATAATAATTTACATCAAAAAAATCCTTATTAAATAAGTAGCATTTTCTTTAAGAACCCATTATCCCCCCACCCCCACCCTGTTATTCAAAGTGACATCATAGTCTGATCAACTGATGGGTAATTATTTTAAAGTATCCTTTCTTTTAAGCCCTATCTTTTTGTTCTTACCCCAGAGGGCAGCGCAAAGAATCTCAGAGTTGAACCTCTTCTTGTATTTGCGGATCTCTGGGGTGTCACTCTGAGGGCGGGTGTTGACCGGATTGACGTTGACCACGGAGCCCTTCCGGGATGGATCTGCTCTCAGTGCCTCTGCCAGCCGGGCATCGTTCCCATAGCCTAAAAGGTCAAAGGGAAGGGCTTAGGTAGGATGGCGTAGGATTGTAGAGTTTACCGAACGGGGTGAGGGTCAGTCACATGATCAGCATTAGAAAGCTGTGTAGTGAACTGTGATATTTAAGAATGGAATATCAATATTGTGTGATTGATGTACATTTTATATTACTGTGAATAATTGGTCATGTTGTAAGTATGAAAGTTTGGAATGGGATACAGAAATATAAATATCAATGTAATGATTCCCACTACTGCTCCGCTCAAACCAGTAAAAAAGGGAGCTGATGTGAGTTTTTATGGTGTCTGTTGTGGATTACTCATTACCCGGCTCTCTTACATGCATTTGGTTCTAGATTCAGGCATCTGTAGGAAAACTTAACTGCCTCAAATCAGTGATTAAATGCTGACTGAACAATCTAGTATACTTAAGGGGGTCAATGGCTGGTCACCAGCTGCATCAGGTGAGGTAATGGCTTAAGATTTGGCCTTGACGATGAGAGAACAGGGCTGTAGTGATAAGAAAGCTTTGTTTGTTAATGACGATAGCTAATGAACTCTATGACCTGAGTGAAACAGAGTCCAACTCTTTTTGTTTGTTAATGGATAATGACATTTTCATGTGCTCAGCCTCTTTACTCCTTGAAAAGAAGAAGCTGTGTTTGTCAGAGCTTCTGTGTATCTGAGTGCAAGTTTGCAGCTGTGGACACTGGCGGCTAGTCAGACGAAGTCAAAACTGAAGCGGTGGGTTTAACCTAGAGGAACGGTTTTCAGAGAGCCACCACTGGGGGTGGCTTGGGGACGAAAGTTGTGTCGAACTTGGTTGTTAATAATGATGAATGATAATCATCAATTAAATCAACAAAGATAAACAACCAAAAGCTTCCTAACAATGATTTTTAGCACACTAAAATTCAAGTAAGATCTCTTTGTTTCACTTATGATTACTGAAAGAAGTGTGTTGGACAATATGAACCTCTTTTATGACTTTTGGAGGAGGAAATATGAGAAAAAGTCCCAGTCGTCAAGAAGATATTAATATTAATTCCCATTGCAGCCATTTATATGTTCATACTACCGCTCACCTGGCCAAATGCTTATTCAGCATCCAGGGAAAGACCAGCACTTGAAAATGTTTATTGTAAACTACAATAACTCAGTTATATTATTTTAAACCAAGCCTTAATTTCTGAAGCAGATCTCCATGTATTAATCTCTTTAGTGTTGATTATAGTTGATTATGGTCAATCACACACCTACTGCCTCAAAGACCTCACCTTTAGGCAAAGTCGATTTTGCAAAGCTCCTCATTAGTAGTTTTTTTATCCTCTTTCAGTCCTTCTTCTTTTTCCAGTTGCTCTCATTAATGGTCATTAAAGCAGATCATCTGCTCATCATCTCACCCTGTCCCTTTCATCATCCTCTGTCACACCAAGCTTCTGCATGTTCTTCACTACATCTTTCTCTCTGATTTTTCTCCCCTGCTGGCAGATGCATCATTTCTCCGATATATCCACTCTCCCTCCTCTACATATCTCCAAACATCTCAGCCTTGCCTCCAAACTGCTCAACATGAGCTGTCCCTCTTTCATATTTAGTGTTTTGGATGAATTTCACTAAACTATTATTATATTTTTTTCATTATTACCTTGATTCAGTTGTTTAATAACTGTACTAATAGTTTACCAAAATTCATCCGAATGACTAAAATGTCCCAAACATTTGTAAATTGTCAGAAAAGTAAAGAAAACCAGCCGTCAGTCATCATATGAGTCAACTGTTTGAAAGCTCACAGACTAGGGCTGGGCGATATGGCCTAAAATCAATATCATGATAAATTGAGCAGTTAACCTCGATAACGATGATTGGACGATAACCACCCCAAGTGCCAAAAAAACAAACGTTTTTGTTTTGTTTTTTTCATTTGATGGGGCTGTGGCAGGCAGCATAGTTCCTCCAGTTATTTTGATAATATTATTCCCCCCAGACCTATTCATTGCAATTATACTATTACCACTTTAAAGGACTGTAAAATGTCACTGAAAATAAATGAAGACAATAGTAGTAAGTACTTTTAGTGGTTAAGATTTATTAACTGAACAAAATAAAAAGTGTAGGACACCATATGTAACCATGCTCTCTAAAAAATGTATATCCCTTGTAAACAAAATAGTTTAATAATAAATATTATTTATTAAGAGGTTGGTTGTGTTACCTTGACTTGACACAACAGTCTTTTTGCAGAGTTTACATTTAACAATTTTTTGATCAATATCATCCTTGTTGAATCCAAAATGTTGCCAAACGATTGATGATGCATTTTTTTGTTAACAAGCGTCTCCTCTTCCTCCTCCACCAGCTCTACCTCCGTCGCTGCTGCTTCAACATTTAAATCGTCCTCCATTTGTTCACCCGTGTCTCGTCTTGTTACAGGTAGTAGAGTCATGTGACTCCACCCCGTCAAGTCTGTAACGTAGCACAGCGTCTTAAAGGGACATGAACATCGCCAACCTGCACATGCCTTTCCTTTTTTTTTTTGAATACCGAATTTACCGACATGGGCAAAATGACGTCGATGAGAGTCACGATCGGTAACGATAAATTTTTGATATATCGCCCAGCCCTATCACAGACTCAAGTCCCAATCTGAACAGCTAAGGAATTTTTGCTATCATATTTTGAGGCACCTGAACTCCACGTGTGAGCATGAGATCAGTGGTGCAGCTCAGTCAGGGAAGCACTCTGGGATTTCTCTTTGGATGTACTCAGAAGGGCTGTTCCCTCCTGAACGACAGTCAAACCTCAGAACTGCAGCTTCTATTCCAATTCAGTGACTTTGAGTTGTGAGTAAAAAGTTGGCTTGTGTCAGAATTGAAGTCATTGTGTTTGAGCTTTTCCAGAGTGACAACTTTTCCTCATAGTTTGTTCAAAGTTTGATTCAACAACCAGAAATGCTTTTTGGATTTGTCTTATGCCTGCGGTAAAACATCTAGTTAGGCTCTTCTCAGTGGGCCTAAGAAATAATTCTTTGACTCTGGAGCCTGCAGACCTTTATTGTGACCTTTATCCCCGTGTCATCTCTCACGGAAGTGTTAATTTAACCTAAGTTGACAAAGTGACCTTACCGACATTGTTGAGGGCACTGCCGGTGGATGGAGAGACCTGGAGAAGTCGTGGGTCAATGAACGGAGTGAAGGAGGAAGAAGACTTGTGCTTCTGCATGTTGTTACTAGACTGGCTCTGCAAAGAAGGAGTTTTGTAAATGTTTAAGTGTTGTTTTTCAAAGACCATAAACATATGCAGATATTATGGACAAAGATAAATGGAAACACTTAACAACACAGTGAAAACACAGCCAGGCAAACTGAGGATTTTGGTATGTGTTGCATGCAAATACAGTGGACAGTCATTCAGGAGGTAAACTTATAAACAGTGAAACAGGCAAAAAGGATGATGAAGGCTAAAAAAATATGAATACTGCTGACAAAACAAATAAAAAACAATAACAACACAAAAGGGAAAAAAATGCCGTTTAAAAAGTGTTTCCTTGGAAAACATACTTGCGGTTTCACTCCTAACTGCCATGTGTGCTACCATCTATTGTCTGGAGAATGTGAGAATATAGCTTGTTTGCTGAAAATAGGCAACATCAAGGCATAAAAATTGATTTAAATGTTTTGAGGAATGCTTTTAAGACAAAAGACAACTCTGGCAAAAACAAAATAAAACAAAAAACCCCCAAAAACTGAGCTAACAGATCTGTTGCGATAATAAATATATCAAGGAGATATTCACAAAAATGCAAGCTTCCACCAACACGAGCATCTCTCTGTAGAGAGATGGTGTGTCAAAATCTGAAAAACTGAAAAAACAAACAAACAAAAAACGAGCACTCATCTTATTTATTTGAATGATTTTAGTTGTTTTGGGGAGTTACAGTGTTATAGATGGCAATAATTATAAAAGCTCCCTTTGACACTCCTGTGCAAGAAATGAATACCCTAAGCCAGTGTCTGCGTTGGGACTTGAAGACATACCTCTGTGAGGATGCCAAGCTTGTCCAAGGGACTCTGTGGGGACATGGACGAGGGACTGGCAAGGCTGGAAGAGGAAGGGGAGTTGGATGCAGAGGAGGAGGGGGAGGAATGGTGGCTCTGCTGGATCAAGTCTGGGAGATGGTGGATGCGACCAGCAAAGCCATTCCTGTCCGAATGCTGTATGGGGTGATGATGGTGATGATGATGGTGGTGGGGGCTGGGGGTGTGGTGAGCGAGGCCCTGGAGCGACACCGAGCCGGGGCTCGGGGCAAAGCCTGCATGCATGCCAGGTGTCTGCGTTTGGCCTGGGCCAGGGCCCGTACGCTTTCTGTTGTCACCTGCACTCTGGAAGTAGAAAGAGGGGTACACAGCTTTGGGTCTAGATGTGTTCCTGATGAGTTCAGGGGAAGGGAAGGTATTAGCTAGAACAAAGGGTATACTAGAGCGGCTATTCTACAGGCGGAAAGAAAACTCTTGTTAGCAGTTGATTACATGGTAAGATAATACTTTCGTAATGCCCCAAAATTACTTAAACTGACCTTTTGTAGTGTGCATTGGTCCTAAATGTATGTGAAGATGACCTACGTACCTGATTCTTTTTCTGTCACCTGATCAAATGGCTTTTTAAAAGTTAAATGTCTGAAATTGTTCAACACTTCTCTGTATGCATTATTAAACTCTGTCAGCCTTTTATGCTTCATTTCTTAACACTGAGTTGCTATCCACTGGCCAAAAAGTAAGAACATGACCAACGAAACATACAAACAAAATGGATAAACTGTCGGGGTATGAACAAACAAAATGTACAAATAAAGGGAAAGCTAAAAAGTACGAGGTGAACGATTGGTTGTTCTTTTTCCGATCTCCCAGTACCTGTCTGACAATCAGCGTGCTGTCTTTGCATGGCGTTGTGCCCGCGTCACTCTCGCCCTCTTCGTGGACGATCATGGTTTTCACAGACTCCGTTTCTCCGTTACTCAGCCGAGAAGAACTGCAGGTGAGGGGAGGAGAAGTTCAACACAAACACATCATGTTTGGGCTCCAATATGGTTTTACACACCCGTGCAAGCCATGAGAAAAAGCAGCTTTATAAAAGACAGACACGGCACTCAAAGGTACTCTGCAGAGCCGAAGGTGATGGTTGCCCCGGACTTTACCCAACGAGCCAACAAACAGCTTGCCTGACAACAAATTAGCCAAATGTCCTCTGCACATAGGCTCAAAGCAGTCTCTACTGTGCTCTAGGAGGCTTTCTACATCTCGCTGTAATACAGGTGTAGGTGAATGTGCTGTCTACACCCATAATATGACTAAGTGTGACATTAGTTTAAGTCCTGTGGCATGTTGATCATCTCGGGAATCAGAATCAGAATACTTTATTAATCCCAGAGGAAATTATGTGGTCACAGTTGCTCCAGAACAGTAAGAACAATAACTAAATGAAATGAAATAATCCAGTATATTACAAAATGTAACAGAATATAAAAAAATAGCTCCAATTATAAATATCCCAGTATATCACACAAATTAAATACATATAGTTAAAACTGAGGTGATCTTCTTATCAATACATTTGTTGTTTTCTTTGTAGAGGATATGATATTAAGAGTGTGCAACTACTCCAGTGTGTACTTGTGCTTTAGATAGTATCTGGACTTAAAGCTTAAATGTTTAATAGTAGTACAGCATTTGATTAAAGAAAATAAAATGTGATTTGACTGGTGACTGCAGACTTTCTGCTTTGTTTTATGCACACAAGGCTCCTCCTTATTTAGACAGGGCTGGTCCTGTCAGCCTGCAGGCATTACCAAGACGACTGCAGTCTGGCTTAACTTGCCTAAAAAAACTTTCAGATAAATCAAAATGCATCTCTGCTAAGCAGGAGCATAATCTCATCCATTAACCCGAACCGATGAATTCTGCTCTGAAAGTGTAAAGCCTGCAGGAACGTTGTGTACATACACAGCTCTGGAGTCCTCCGGGCCAGAGGTCGACTCTTCACCTGCCTCCTGATCCACCTCTTCATCGTCATCTTCGTCAGTGGTGTCCGAGTCTTCACTGGAGGATGAAGGGTAATCTGTCACCTTATTTGGGGGGCGAACATCATCCACGGCACGCAGTTCTTTGGCCAGAGCCGTCAGGTCCTAGAAGCCGAGACATAAAAAGTGAACCGTGTTTTAATGTGTTCAGTCATTCTTGCTCTGCTGATGTATTGTCCGTTCTTCATCACTGCATATTACATGCAAATAGCAAGGGGCACTACGTAAGATTTGCTGTTAATCTTGCTTAAGAAACGCAGGAAAGAGAAAGCTGCTGGAGAAGAAGAATGGTTATAGATGTGCGCCGGCCAATGAGAAACCAACGGAAGAGCAAAGCCAAAAGAGAAAAAAGAGATGACTCCAGAGCAGTACAGCTGGTGCTCCTCAAGCTACAGTAGGTAAGGTTAGTGGATTAATTCTAATAATGAAACAGTTGTTAGAGCTGCAAAGATGAAAAATTAAACCAGCTCAGAAAAAATAGTTAATTTATTAAGTTAAGAGAAGCCATGAGTTAAAAAGACCACCGCTGAGGAAGAGACCGCTGAGAAGAGAATGCGAATAATACGTGCAGTAGACCCCTTCAGCCAATAAGCTCAATCCAAAGATAAAACAAGCATTTCTTAGCCTGAGCAGACCAGTCAGTTTATTTTCATTCATATACCCACACACAAAAAAGACTCAAGCAGCAAGATCCCTGTCACAATTTGTTAATAATCACACTCTCCATCTATCTAACAGCAACTAACTGGACGCAACATGTAACAGTCACCACGCACACAGAATTTAACTAAACCCATCCCGCCTAGTGAGCTACTGGCTAGTCAGCTCCGGGTCCACTCTCACCGCTGATCTGTTCGGCCTGAGCACGTCCCTCCTCTCCTCTGGTTTTTTCCCAGCATTCTCTGGCCGCTGGAGGGGTGAACCCTCCGATTTAGAAGAGGCTAAAGGAGGTGGAGGTGATAAGGTCAGCATGTTGGAAAATGTTGGAATAAAATCTACACGTTTAACTAATGTTGTTAGTGATTTCACCTACATGTTATTACACACTTTAGCACAGCTATTTTTTGAGGTGATTTTTTAGTTGTTTGTTTTGTCCACCTCCTGCATGTTTCTAATTGCTGACTTGGTTAACATATGTGTGAACTCACAGCGGGCCCTGAACCTCTCTCCTGAGCCACAGTGAGAACCGGGCTGAGAGCTGGAGTTACTGGAGCTGCTAGAGGAACTGGAGCCTCCGCTGCCAGTATTACTGGTCGTTCTGGGAACCAGTTTCTCCACTCGTTCCCACAGCAGCCGAGGCTCCGCTGCACTGCAGAGGCAACAGAGTCAAGAGAGTCAGGTAAACTATCATAGATACAGAAACTTTTAAACAGCAAATTAAAATGTTATAAATAGAGCACAGCTAATTTAACTTCTTAAATTTGCTAATTATTACTGACATGTTATTGGATTACAGTTAAAGTTCTTAATGAGCAGTGTAAAAACGCTAAACACTTGAAATTACAGAAAGCCAAGAGTTTTAGATATTAAAAACAGCACTGCAGGGTAAAGAGGAAGGAAGAGAGATGGCACTCCATGAAAAGGTTTGTGGTTTGAAAATAGAGACACACATTTACACACAACTATAGAAGTAGAGACAACAAGGTTAGACAGCTAGAACTATTACATAAAGCCTCCCACACAACTCCGCAGACTGGGACTGCAACAGCACAGACAGTGAAGACGCTGAATTAATTTGTCAGATCAGATCCATCACTAAATGAAGTGTTTTTGCACAGCCTTCGTGAAAGTCTTTTCTTTCTGGATGTCTTTGTAATTGCAGAGTTGAAAACAGGAGACTGGATTCAACGTGCTCTGAAGCACGTTGAATCCAGTCTCCTGCTTAAGACACTGGTGGAGTGCCACAGGGTACTATTCTGGGCCCAGTTCCTGTCGTTTAACGAATTATATTTTTGTTATTTCAAAGAAGACTCACGTGTCATACTACACAGATGCTTTTTAAAAATAGCAAGCTTGGCTTTTCTTTTCTAAATATCACATATCTAGAATGTCAGCCATATCGTTTAAAGGGCACGTTTCCAAATTTTGGAAATGAAAAAAAAACAACAACAAAGACTGCAAGAAGAAGAATGCAGTAGTAAAGCAAAGAAAGGAAACACATTTACACAACACAGGTTACTAAAGTTTACCTGGCAGCATTGTGTTGTGCTGCGTGGCTGCTGTGTACGGCGTTGCCAAGGTGATGAGGCGAATCTCGCCTCGGCAACACTGGTGACCTTGATGTAGTCCTGACGGGAACCTTTTCATGATAAAAACAGTAACCAGCTTACAAATACACACATTTTAGGCATCGATGTGCTGTCATGTGCCCTGAATATGCAAATCACATATTTTTAAACTTCACCGTCACATGAGTGTGTCACCATTTTAATCCACTGGAAAACTTCAGAACTAGTAGCTATACCACAACATGTCAGGATGACTAAGGTAAACACATTATTTGGCTGGACTAATCGTCAGACTGGATTCCCAAATAGAAACTAGAGAAAATAGAGATTCATAACCTTTACTGATTTTGTAGAGATACCTTTCACTCAGTGATATAAAAGTACAGATTGTGTGTAATTAATTCTGGCCCAGAGATGAAAGCTCCAGTCAGTCAATTTAAAGTCTGACTTGGCAGTAAAATTACACCCAAAGCTTAAAAAATGTCCAACAAGTAATAATTGTCACATATTAGAAGGATATCAGAATTATCAGGGGGAAGGTGTGAGTAACTGAAGTGTTTTAGTATTCATGAGTTTAGCAAGCATAAAACAAAAGTGTTAAAATAAAAAGTAGCAGCTTTGGAAGCTAGACAGTTGGTACAAATCTTGTAACGAGCTTAAATGTTGTTCTGGTACTGTCAGGATAAGTAATCTTATTATCTTTCATGTAAGGGGGAGTAGACTGCCTTCTAATAGAATACACAATAACTGTGTTCACATCAGACTAAATTAAACAGCTGGGTTTGTTTAAACAACGCACCAACAAGCTCACATTTCAGGTTGGTGATGACGTGACTGAAACAAAAACACAGGATCTATGCGTACTGCATCTCTGCTGCTTATGAGCTGCGCATCTCTGACGTGACTGCCTGTTGTGTTCTTACAGTATCTAACTTGAAATGTATAAATGTAGGTACGCCAACTAAAGCCTTCATCGTAGTCACAGGTCACGCATGTGAGGCACATTTTCCCCTAAATCAGTCACATGTAAATTCAGTGAAGCCAACGCAGAGCAGAGCAACACAGCCATGCACAACAGAACCTTCAGCCATTTATTTATTTAAGAGTTTAAGTTAGGGACAACATGGAAACAGTTTGAGCTGATGTTACTGATTGGTCAATCTTTTCTCAGTAGCATTTTCCTCTATTTTAAGGCTGAACCTGCTTGTGAGGTCCACCATTGTTTACTTGAAGCTTTCCCATTGTGTTGCATTGACAGGGTGGATTCTCTTAGGAAACGACTGTCTTCTTATGCTTACATTCCTCATCTTGTTATTTTTATGTTTTTGTGCGGTGGTGCAGCAAAAGTCTAAATTAGTGTGGTGAGGGAAGAAGAAAGCAGCATGAGGCAGACTGTCTCGACTCATCCTATAAGTGGAACAACAGTCGAGTTATAGAACGGTCACGGATTGAATGTTGTGATGCATTTTAACTAACAGCTATTTTTGCATGAACAAGAAATTTCACCACACAGTAACTTCCTCTTTTGTCAGATATTGTGTGCAAAAATTGGACTAAAATGCCCTGCAATATCCGATTTCCTCACATACAGTGGATATCGTGTTTCTTGGTCTCCATACAAGGAAAAAAAAAAAACAGCTGTTTAAATTCTGATATTGTATTAAAAAAAAAAAAAATGGTGGGAAATAATTACAGAAGACTGTCTTATTCAACTAATGCTACCACACTGGGCTTCTTTCTTCTAGTCCTTACCCTCGGTGGGACCTCCGCTGAAGGGGCTGGTTCATGGGGCCTAGGCTGAGGATGGGGGTGTGGGTCAGTGCGAGCAGGCGTTGATGATGAGGATGATAGTGGTGATGATGATGATGGAAGGTGACGGCGGGATTCGTGGCTGTTTTGAAGGTGGAGATTTTCAAAGCTAGGGGTAAGTGGCTCTGTGAAGGAGTGCGATCGCGACACAACAGGCGGAGTGGCAGTGGAGTTTGATGAGGCCACGCTGCTGCTGCTCTTTAAAGCAGCCAGATGAGAACGAACCTTGCGGACGACACAAAACAGAACACAATGGGGGAGCGCAGGTCAGTCTGCATGCAGGGTATTCAGACAAGGAACAAGCTCAGGGACTGTAGGGTATTTTAAGGGGTTTGTCACATTTGAGCTAATGTTAGTAACACTAACATTAGACTTCTCAAATGTGGAAATCAGGGCGATGCAGGTCCTACTGGTTATTGTAAGGTTATTTTGGGTCATTCATAATTAGATGTGGAACAGTGAGAGGGATCTTACAGCACGAAAGGATCCAGCAATGAGCAGAAAGTAAAAACAACAAAGAAAAGCTGCGATGACTTAACAGAATGACACATCCATACACTGCAGCTGTCATTTAGCTCCTACTTGCTGCCAGGCTTCAGCTGAAGAGCTCTTCTGCACATTCAGTTGGTATAGATGTAAATGAGAGGATATAATTACATTATAGATTTATTATAATGCTCTTAAAGTAGATGGAAGATGACATATTTAACCTTTTGCTGCTACAGTATTCACTTTTTCCAGTGGCATTAAGTTCAATCAGGGATTCTAGATGGAAATGTTCTTTCAGCTCAGATGCAAGGATTTTCAGTCTTGGTCATTTGTGCACAGAGCATTTATGATTTATAAAAACACACGGTGTCAGATGTGGCGAGTTGATCTGACAACTTGGCAGAAGCCAACACGATGTTAACAACCACTGCTCTGAAATACTAGATCGTTTTTAACGCCACAGAAGCTGATTTCAGTTAGAAATTGACACAGCTTGTCTGTAAAATCAAAGAAGAGCTGTAGACATTTCAAAGGCAAAGACTCAAATCTTTGCAAATCCCCTTAAGAACCCAAGAGTGCAACAGGAGGGGAGAAGGAGCACTTGTGAAATAGACATATCTGCACGTCATACCTGTTATCACCTGGGCCACCCTTTTTTTGGAGAGCAGAAATTTCACTGTAAAAGCTTTTAACTAAAAAAAAAAGAAGGGTAGCCTGGATAAATCAGGGAACGACACAAAATATAAAAGAAGACATAATTCACAGGGAATGGAGAGATTAAGCTGAATTGATCCAGGAAAAAAAATATTGAGTCATGATTTTACTGGCTTGGCTTTTAGTCAGCTTTTTTTTTTGGACATTTTAGTCCTTTTGATATACTACACGGTCCTTTTAGATCACCTTCAAAAATTATCTGGAGATGATGCATGAATAAGGAGTAAAAACAGGCTGACATGCAAACAAGCGTGCCGACAGAACCACAACGGTCCACGCAGCATGCACACATTCATGGCTGGGAGTGGAGGAAAACGTGACTTTGATAGTGGGCACTGAACATCCTGCCTTTCACCTTATTCATAATCACCATCTTAACCTTAACTAATTTTTGCTTCCATATTTGACAGCAGTGAGATTTCTTTAGGAAGGCAGCTAATAAAAATACCTCACGTCGGTCCTTAGGCATCATGATATGAGACCTTTGTGTGGTGAATACTCTATAGGCTCTCTGTTAATGAGAGTAATCCACTTTTAACATTATGGGTTAATAACGCTCTAGTGAATTACATCGTCACACCCGCGGCCAACACAACCCCCATCCTACTGAATAACAGCATCATTTCTATATAATGTAATCTGTGTGACATATCCAAAACAGATTGACTTATATGAACTGTGATTATTCATGCTTCGTGTGCTCAATCCTTCACTGGGAAAATGACTAATACTGCCTGAGTCACCCTGCAAAATTTGGATGCCCATGAATTATGAATGTTTTAATCACCAACACACAATAAGGAGTTACAGCATGTAGAGCAGAGATGTTCAAACCCCCCATTACAGCATCAGGCAAATCCCATAAACACACACATTTGCACACCTTGTGGTAAACACACATCTGGTGAAAGGGCTTTTGTTTGCATTTACATATTGGGAGGACAACTTGTCAGTCCAAGAGTTAATTATGGCAGAAGGTTGGACTTGGTTGATTTTCATTACCACAGGGAAGCTGGGTGAAAAAGGGGAGATTTCTTTTCAAATCAGTCAAGAGTTTTATGCTGTTCCACATTTTAACTGGTTAAAACGAGGGAAATGAAATTGAGGTAATAACAAGCCCGAGGCTAAAAAGAGTCATGAGAAGTTCAGCAGCAGCACACAGTTGGAAACATTATTCAGATGAAACGACCTCAAAGCTAAAGATACAATCCATGAAGGCAGAGAAAAAAAGCAGAACAACTCCTAAACTGAGAAACAATAAATCTTCCAAAGTGCAAAGATTTCAGTTTTCCTCGAGTCACCTGAAGGAGAAACCTAATGAATTATTATCGGGGGAAAAAAATCACAGATAACATCTTGAAGCAATGTTCAGGTTATTAAGAAGGTAAATGGACTTTTCGAATAAACCGGTATTTTGTGAAAAATGAGCTTTTCAAAGCATGCATGCAAGGGTCTATAACACATTTCAGCATCATAAATCCACTCAAAGTTGGCAAGGCAATTTGGCAATATAAGGCTGACAGCATACTCTTAACCAGGGGTGTCGAACACATGGCCAGAGGGTCAGAACTAGCTCTCCAAAGGGTGCGTTTCAACTTATTAATTCATTATTAATTTTACAGCCTTCTTACAGACAAAGATGTTAACTATGGGTTACAATACCACAGTGACATAAGGTGGTTAAGCTTTGGCTCTTTGATTTATGACAGTAATGTTTCATTTTAGTGACAGTGAACTGACTGCAGGAAGGAGGGGAAAACTGAGTAAGTCATTACGCTATGACTTTGCTTATCATGCCCACTGCAGATCACGTCCGGTACACTGTGGCCCAGGAACGAATAACTCTCGCCCTAATTTGGCTTGTTCACATAACTGAATGACAGGTTAGCAGCCATAAAGTCCTCAGGCATGCTCAGCCCGACCAAGCTCCACTATTACTACTTCCATGTAGAAAAAGGGAAGTCGATATTACAATCAGATCTTGTGTCATGCAAACATTATGAAACTGTCAAATACATGAATCTCTCTCTCATAATCTCATAACCCCATCCACTGCTCAATATGCTCCAACACCCTTTAAGATGTAAATCACCAGTGGACTGTTCCTAGTCCAGTGATCCAGTGGACACCAACTCACAGCTGTAAATGTAAAAGCAGAATAGTTTAAGAGAAGAAGAAATGGTTTGAAGTCACTCTTACCTGTGGTTCCACAGGCCGGTGCATGGCCTCAGAAGCAGAGTTCCCATTGGGGTATGAAGACTCAGATCGCGGCGGCACCGGAGGCTGCTGTGGTTTGGTCTGAGCCGCCTGGGGAGAACCCTGGATGTTCTTCCGATATCGCTCGTCAGCCTAAGAAGGACACGTGCAAACAGCAGCATTAGCAGCAAGTTGAGAATACAGGTGGGTACAGGTCAGTACACGAAGAGGAGAAAAGACAGAAGCCATCAGCCGCTATGGTTTGTTAGTTTCTTCCAACAGAGAAGAGGTGATTTGTTCTGGCAGTAGTTCAAGCACATCAGAAAGTTATCTGCTGATACAGGCACACCAGCAGGGACAACAAAGCACCTCCTCAAAGGCAGCAGTGTTATTGGCACCGCAGTGTTCCCACATCCCTACGAGAAGGAACCAGCAAGACTGTCATGCATTTTCATGTGGAGAGAAGACATTCACAAAGGAAAGGTTAGGTCACACACTGAGGTCCAGGACACGGTTCACCATAGAAAGTCAGATTTTGAAATGTTGTTTGGGTTGTTCTTCAAAATGGATATTTGGATATCTTTTCCATTTGTGATTTTTTTTTTCTTCATGTTGCCACTTTATCAGAAACTTTGTGATTACAGTGTTATCATTACGACAAATATGATGGCTGAACTATCAAAAGATGACTATCCTGTTTGTTCCACCAATGTTAGGGCTTCTGAGCTGTTTTGGCCAATGATGTGCTTTTATTTGGCTAGCGTCTCTGTCATTATCCTTCCCAATAGGCACTAAAAAGGATACAAAATGCCATAAAGAAGAAAGAGACTGTAAGTCACGCTGAGCACTAATGAGGTGGCTCGTTTTTATTAATGTGGGGACAAGGACTACCATGAGGATAATTAGAGACCAGTTGTGTCCTTCTTTAGAGGGACGAGCTGTTCAAGTGAGCATTTCACTGCAAACTCACGAGAAAAAGCTCAAATGACATCTGCTCATACACTGTAAACAGAACGCTGACATAGCCACCATGACACCAACGTTTGGGCTTCTGCTTTGAAGGCCAGATTGTCACTTTCAATATCGATGTCTTGTGTTTTTGAAACTAGATGATAGGAGCATGGGGGTGGATCTGACTGAGAAACCAGGGATTTTAAGTTGTACCCTGGTTTATCATCTGCTGTACTTGAAATGGGGCTATAATTTGCAAAGGAAGCATCAAGATTTATTTAATAAAATGTGAACTTGGCAATCGAGACCCTAAAAAACTGATTACTGATTTCATGCATAAAGGGAGAAGTAGGTTCATTTTCTCACAGGCTTCTGTACAATCTTACTTATCTTGCAACCAGAGGAGTTGACCTCTGCTGGCCATTAGAAAGAATGCACCTTTAAGGCACTTCAACATTGGCAGCCCTTTTCAGACTCAGAGGCTGTATTTTTTATTCTATGTTTCAGGAAGTCTGAAGGAATCCTCGAAGTGAACATGAATATGCTGCATCTAGATATTAGTTTGTTGGTATTTGGTATAATAATTTCTTTAGTTTCCCAACTTTTTTCCTATGAGGATTTCACAAGTATTGGAAATTAGCAATACTATAAACTCTATGTGCAGCACATCAGTTTCATGCTCCATATTGGACCTACGTTAACCATTATTCTCCCTTTTGTTTCTGTTTCTCTCTCAGTTAGCCCTGCTTTAATCTTGCTTTAAAGATTGGTCTCAAGTTGAGTTCAATTTATTAGAACTTCATATTTAAGTTCACCTAAATAGATAAAATAACTGCTGTTGGTCCTGTAACACAGGCATATATGTGCGTCATGGACCTGTTTAATTATTAGACATGTGAGTTTAGAAACAGTCTAGCTACAGAGCTCGTCTACAAAGCCATTCACCCCACACCATCAGCTCACCGTCACCATCTACACACGATACACTAAAGACAGCGGGAGTGAGTATACACAAGCAAAGGAAGCATTTTAAAAGCAGTCACTGTGACTGATCAGCTAACGAGGTTCACCTCTCTGACTGGCTCAGAGTCAGGGGCGGGGCCTTGAAGGTCAGCCACTGGTAGCCTGCTTTCTGTAGTTTTTTCCAGACTGGAGGCTGGACTGGGCCGTGTCTTCTCACTGTCAGTGTTCTGTGGTTGTTTTGTTGTTTCCTGCTCAGGGGCTTGCAGAGGCTTTACCCTGTCAGGTTCAGGGTTCTGTGGGGGTTTGGGGGTCTGTTGCTGGGCTGTTTTGCTACTGTCCAAGTTCTGGTTTTGCTGAAGCGACAGCAGGTAGGCCTGCTCCTGCTGCAGCTGTCTCTGGAGTTTCTGAGCTTGCCGCTGCTCCTCAAGCTCCCGCCATTTGTACTCCTGAGTACAGGGAGGGTCAAGTTGAACCAAAACCGCTAGCACACATAGGCTGGTCGACACTTACTATGTCCAAAAAAGTCCTTTTTGATACTTTAAGGGATTAAGAATCCATTTAGATGACCCCATACAGTTACACCAACCATCCGTTTGGAGTCACATGCCAGCAGTGACTGTAGGAATACGACTGTATGAAAACTATTGTGTAGAAGCTAGCATCAGAGATGGAGAGAGCACTTTGTTTTGAAAGGCTCTTGGTGGTAATGGCATTATAATATTGCAAGGCTTTTAACTAATTTCTTACTTTTATTACATATTATTTATCCTTATATATAAGGATATATTTATATTTAATATATATCCTGTAACTGTGAGCAATGACATCACAGCTGTTAACAAACACGGCACACATAGCTTTATATTCTAGTTTCTATAAGGCTGAGTGTCTCAGGTCCTAAAAATGTTAAATGCACCCTTTATGACTGAAACACTGCTAATTCAACTCACAGTGTGATTTGACTGTGTAAAAATGTGCTCTGTTAAAACATTGAGTTTCAGGCTAAGTCAGGCTTTAGTGGAGAATTTAAATGGGAGGAGACTAAAAAACAAACGAAAACAAAACAAAACCAAACAAAAAAACTAAACCATCTGATGGATACTGGTGGGGGAAAAAATGTCCAACTGCACGCCTGTTAGACCGCTGTGGTGAAAAGCAATTAAACCAGTGAAGCATTAATACAGTTTTATGCAGTGGGACAGTTGTGCCCATTGCCAGAGGCTCCATCTAATTATAGGTTGTTAATTCAAACATGTAACATTCATCCCTATAATACAGCTCAAAGTAATGTGTTTCGCAGTTTAAATAGAAGTCAGCTTGTTTTTTGCATGAGTTTGTGAATGGTGACTATGCAGGAACCACATGGTCAGAGATTAAGTAATGGTTGAAACTGGAAGTGAGGATGTTAACGGTCATATCCTTTTATTATGTGAATATCCGCTCCAAACCCCAAAAGGAACAGAATCCTTTAAAAAGAAAAAGAAAATAACAACATGGTTTGAGTATCAGTATCGCCTCCCCTGACCCTTTAACATCTGGAAGAGGGGAAGCCCTCTCTTTCCGTGGGATGACTAGTTTCCTGCTGATGACATCACCTTCACTGAGAGGCTCGTAAACATCCTGATTTCCCCGGCAAAATCTGAGAACGCTCATTATACTCTGACCTCAACCGTTAACGGCTCCCCTCGGCTTCACTAAAGTCAAAAGTTATTTCTAAAAACTTGATGAAGTTTAGCACAGAAGGCAAATGGACTCAGGAAAACTCATGTAACGGAGGAATAAAGTACCTGCGTTAGGAAATTTAACAACCTGGGAGCTGCAGAAACATTAAAATCACTTGGGGCATGAAAGTAGAAACAGCATTAAGCTCATTTAGATTTTTTTTTTAAATGATAAAAGGGGGAAAAATGAAGTTGAATGTGACTCACCAGAAGCATGGCCTGTTCATGGAGGAGCTGCTGTTGCAGGATCTCCAGGTGCCTCTGCTCCTCCTCCAGCTGTCGACGTATATACTCCTGTCAGTCAGAGTCCACAGCCATTAGTTAAATATCAGAAAGGTGGGTGTAAAAGTTCATCCAAATTAATACAAATCCTAATTAAAGTTGATAAAACAAATCTTTCAGTGTCTTGCCCAGTCGATTCCCTCCTACCTGCTCGCGGTCGGCCCTCCTCTTTTCCTCCTCGGCCCTCCTGCGCTCCTCCTCTTCTTTGCGGCGTCGTTCCATCTCTTCGATGCGCCTCTTCTCCTCCTGCTCGCGCCGGCGCTGCTCACGCTCCTGCTGCCTCCTCATCTCGCGCTCACGTCGTTGTTGCTGGAGGAGTTAAAAAAAGAAAGAAACTGCTCGTCGTCCTAGTTCTGATTTTTGTCAAGTCATACGAGACACTGACCTCATGTTTCCTAATCAGTGCTGAACTAGAATCTGCATGACTGGCACAATATTAATATTTAAATTTGACCTGGATTGGTAAGAGAAGCAACGTGAGACCACAAAGTGTGCGACTCACACGAAACGGTTAAAACCCTGTTCAAACATTCAGCACACTGCTGTATAGCGCACATGGTTATTGCTCTGAATTTTCCTCCATAACGATAACTGCCTTTGGTGCCACTCGAGTGGCAGCGTCTGGGGCAGAAAAATGAAGCCGCTCTAAAAGTGTATGAAAGTGGTTCTTTGCCACACTCAACCTCAAACACTCCTATGCTAAAAGGCCCAACATTACAGCATCATTTGGCTTAATCTAAGGCAAATCAATGGGTTACTGGATAATCTTCATGTTTTAGGTAAAGTCTGCAGTGTCACTGTGATGGGACTCCAGAAGTGTCTCTGCTTCATCACATCAAGGAGATACATAGTGAAGGCTGCTTATAGAAGTTACACCTTCAAAGCAAAACAATCAAGAGGCTCAAGAGAATCAATTTTCAATCATTTTCTGAGTTCAGCTATGTTAAGATTTCTCTATCACACAGATATAAAAAGATAAAACCATGAATTTGACTTTTTAGAGGCCATCAAGGATGAATTTTAACCCTGCAGGGCTCAAAACAGGATGAGTTATAGATTAATTTGGAATGCACTATGTTGCAGGTCATCTCTTTAATTATTTTATTCACGGCTGTCAAGGATTTACACAGCTCTACCAATGTGGCTCAGAGTTCGTTTTAACAGCGATCCAAATTGTGTTGTTTTGTTTTTTGTTTGTTTTTTTATTTGGGGGTTTTGGGGACCTTTTAAACTCAGTTTGCAAGTATTTTTGAACAGATAGACATCAGTATAGGTTGTGGCAAAAATGTATTATTGATGTGAGCAGAGAAAACATAAATACTACGGAGGTGTATGAGCTGGACAGACAAGTAAAAAGACGATAACATGTCAACATTTCAAGGACTGCATTAACACTGGATATCTTAATCAGTGTGAAAGTTCAGGCCTGACAGGCAGCGTGTTTTTGTTTAAGCTTGGCTCTCTAAGCAGACACATGAAGAAATTACACTGATTTCTGTCTGTGAGCGAGTTGTGACAGGGTGCGGTGAACGCTGCGGGACTGCAGGTCACGGATTGCGTACGATGACGCATCGTGTTTGCACAGATTCTGTGCTCAGCATTCAAGCTTCCAAACGTGGGGATCTATCAGAACAGGAGAGCACATGTACGCCGATATTTCACTGACGTGGCCGGCGTTCAACTGTGGCTTCTCGCTGTCTGATTCATCCACAAGCACCGTCATGAATCAAAAACGGAGCCTTGAGCTGTAAGTGCAGTGGGAAAACACGAGCAGAAATACAACTTTGTTCTCTCTCTCTTCCCACAGAGGCCTTACACTTGTGCAGTGCATTTATATGTGCTCAGTGAATTTTTGAGCGTGTTTAAATTTGCTTTTTTTTGGGTGAGTGGGGGTGGGTTGTTTCCCCAGTCCCTCTTTTAATATTTAGAGCTGTCTCTTCTCTTTTTCCTCCAGAGAATTTAGTTCAGTCGTGTCCAAATTTATAATCATCTATTTGAAGCTTTTTTCCTCCCTGCACTTCCTTTACTCCTCTCCGGTGTTACTGAACTTTTTTCTCTCTCTTCTTAAGAACAGAGGATGAAGCCAGGTTCAGAAAAGTGATTATAGCTTAAAGAGATAATAGGACAATTACAGCAAAGGTGTTCAAATTCACTCTCTGGGGAAACCAATTAACTTTTTTCCCACTCTAGTCAAAAATTGATTTTGGAACATTATATGAAATTATCAAGTACAAAATCTAACTGCTATCCCCCCAAGTAAAACAACTTTAATCTCACCAACATAATGTACACACATATTAACTGCAGCAGACAAACTGGCTAACCCCCCAGGGTTCACTGCCCAAACAAGACGAGCTGAAATCAAAGGAACAAGGACTTTTCTACTTAGTCATTCTAACTTTCTGCTGAATTTGTCGCTTTGAAAAAACAGCAAAGTGTTACTGATTCAGATCTGTTGAATTTTATGTTTTTTCATTTATAATTCAAAGCCCAAGAAGGACCAACAGTCAGTTCCAAATTTAATTTAAAATGACACGAATCAAAGCCGAGAAGATCACTCAGTTAGCAGTTCTGATTGCCAAAGTCTTGTTTTGACGAGTCAAATTACTTTTATAATAAACCACAAGTGTCAGAGGCGCCGGTGAGGTCGGCTGCCGTCACAACTGCTCCGACCACTTTTTCTTTGTCTTTGTTTTCTAAGTTAGTTTTCAGCGTTTCTAAATCGGCAAAATCATCACCATTGGGTACATTAGGTATGACAGTGACACTCTTGTTTCTATTGGTTTACAATGTACTCACAATTCGAAGTTTTTAACTCCGGATCCGAGCTGGCCGAGTGAGATCTCGAGGGAGAACAAAGGGAAGCGGCGGCGGCCTAGAGGGAAGCGAGCCGGCGTCAGGAACAGGCTGAGAGCTCGTGCACACCGCACACCTCTGCCTAGCATCCTGCTCGCCAACGTCCAGTCACTGGAGAACAAGCTTGACGACCTCAGGGCCAGGATAAAGTTCCAGAGAGACATTCGGGACTGCAATCTCCTCTGCTTCACCGAGACATGGCTGAACCCAGCGGTGCCGGACCACGCCATCCAGCCGGCCGAGTTCTTCTCGGTTCACCGCATGGACAGGACACGGGACTCGGGGAAGTCAAGGGGAGGCGGCGTGTGTTTAATGGTGAACAACAACTGGTGCAACAGTGCGAACGTTGTTCCTCTCACACGCTCCTGCACACCAAATCTGGAACTACTGTCCATCATGTGTCGTCCTTTTTATCTACCTCGGGAATTTACATCGGTCATTGTAAGTGCCGTTTATATTCCACCACAAGCGGACACGGTCACCGCCTTATGCGAGCTGCATGAGGCACTCACACAGCACCAGACACAACACCGGGACGCTGCGCTTATTGTGACGGGGGACTTTAATAGCGCCAACCTCAAACGCGCAGCGCCGAACTTTTATCAACACATCACCTGCCCCACCAGGGGTGAAAGGACACTGGACCACTGCTACACTACGGTCAAGGACGGCTACAAGGCACAATCCCGCCCCCCGTTTGGCAAATCTGATCACGCCGCCATCTTCCTCATGCCAAAATACAAACAAAGGCTGAAACAGGAAGTTCCGGTTCAGAGGAAGGTCGCGCGCTGGACGGATCAATCGGTGGCCGCGTTACAGGACGCACTCGATGACGCAGACTGGGGCATGTTCAGAAACAGCTCCGACGATGACGTCAACGTGTTTACGGAAGCGGTTGTGGGATTCATCGGGAAACTAGCGGATGATACCGTGGAGACAAAGACTATCACAACGTTTCCCAACCAGAAGCCGTGGGTGGATAAAACCATCCGCGACGCTCTGAGATCCCGCACCGCTGCCTACAACACGGGACTCATGACGGGGGACATGGACCCGTACAAAGCCGCGTCATATAACGTGCGGAGGGCGGTGAAAGAGGCGAAGCAGCATTACGGGAGGAAACTAGAGTCACAACTCCAACAGAGTGACTCTAGGAGCCTGTGGCGGGGACTAAGGACAATAACGGACTATAAAGCACCAACAACCGGTATGACGAACGCGGCCGTGACTCTGGCAGACGAGCTGAACACTTTCTATGCTCGCTTCGAGGCTGCAGCTAAGGTCTCCAACAATGCTAGTGTTAGCGGCGCTAACGGCTGCAGACAGGAAGATACTGCCAGCACCGGAAACGTGCTCGTCATCTCCGAGCATGAAGTAAGGAGAGCCTTCAAGAGAGTGAACACCAGGAAAGCAGCAAGACCAGACGGCATCCCAGGTCGTATCCTCAGAGACTGCGCATACCAGCTAGCTCCTGTGTTCACTGAGATATTCAACATCTCTTTATCTCAGTCGGTGATCCCCACATGCTTCAAAGAGTCCATCATTGTTCCTGTCCCGAAGAAACCCCACCCTGCTTCTCTCAATGACTATCGCCCTGTAGCCCTCACCTCAGTAGTGATGAAGTGCTTTGAACGCCTGGTCAGAGACTTCATCATTTCTTCACTACCAGACACACTGGACCCACTACAGTTCGCTTACCGTCCAAATCGTTCCACAGACGATGCCATCTCTCATCTCCTCCACACATCACTCACTCACTTGGACACTAGAAGGGGGAATTATGTTAAAATGCTCTTCATAGACTACAGCTCTGCATTTAACACCATAATTCCCTCCACACTCACCACCAAGCTGGAGCATCTGGGACTCAGCTCATCTATGTGTCAGTGGATCTCCAACTACCTAACTGGCAGACCACAGGCAGTAAGGATGGGCGGACATGTCTCAGCCTCCACCACTCTCAGCACTGGAGCCCCCCAGGGGTGTGTTCTGAGTAAGACAAAGGAGCTGATAGTGGACTTCAGCACTAAGCAGGAGAGGAACTACCAGACCCCCGTCATCAACGAGTGCCCAGTGGAGAGAGTGGACAGCTTCAAATACCTCGGAGTTCACATCACGCAGGACCTGTCATGGTCCTGTCACATCAACACCGTGGTGAAAAAGGCCCGACAGCGTCTCTACCACCTCAGACGCTTGAGAGACTTCCAACTGCCCTCCAAGGTGCTCAGGAACTTTTACTCGTGCACCATAGAGAGCATCCTGGCGGGAAACATCTTAACCTGGTTCGGGAACAGCACCATGCAGGACAGACGAGCTCTACAGAGGGTTGTGCGGTCAGCTGAGCGCACCATCCGCTCCGAGCTCCCTGACCTGCACTCAATCTACAGCAGGCGGTGCTGGACCAAGGCCAGGAAGATCGTGAAGGACCTCAGCCATCCCAACAACAGACTGTTCTCTCTGTTCAGATCATGGAAGCGATTCCGCTCCCTGAAGACCAACACAGAGAGACTGAGGAGGAGCTTCTTCCCGCAGGCGATACGGTCTCTCAATCACACCACCACACAGTACTGACCCACACATACAGTTCTTACACACACACTGGACTTTCTGGACTTTGGTTTTGCACAACACTGGTCACTATATTCTTCATTTCCGGTTAATACTTGTACAGCTGCTGTTATTGTGTATATATTTATTTATATTTAGATTTCTTCATACATTCTTATATAGTTCTATATTGTGTATTGTGTATTTTGTTGTACAGTTATTTTATTTTCAACTTTAATTTATATATTTATCTTTATCTTATTCTTCCCAGTTAAATTTACCCTTCATTCTAATTTGTGTTGTACAGTTATTTCATTTTTAACCTTAATTTATATTCTATTCCTTCCTAGTTAAATTGACCCTTTTTAATTTTTCATATTTATTTCCTATCTTATTCATAGCCTTTTCCTTTTTTGTTTTCTTTAGGTCACGAGCAGTTGTCCAAGCATTTCACTACATATCGTACTGTGTATGACTGTGTACGTGACAAATAAAATTTGAATTTGAATTTGATGTGTGACAAATATAGAGTGAAAGGGAAGATTTACAAGAGAGAAGTGGGATCTGCTACGATGGATGGTTTTGGAGGTGGTGGCACTAACAAACATACAGCAGGTGAAGCTTAATGTGGCAGAGTTGAAGATGTAAAGATGTGCATTGTGAGTGAAAGTGACAATATCAGCTCAGGTTCAGAAGTTTAGAGGCAAAGTTCGAACAGTTCCACTAGCCTGGTTTAAATCATATCTATCTGATCGCACTCAGTTCATTCAATTAAAATCCTTCACTTCTCAACTTTCTCCTTTATCCACTGGGGTGCCCCAGGGATCTGTCCTCGGGCCCCTTCTTTTCATCATCTACCTTCTTCCACTCGGACATATTTTTCGTAAATATAATATTCAGTTCCACTGCTACGCCGATGACACCCAGCTCTATCTCTCTACCAAACCTGACTCTACTCTTCCTCCACCCTCCCTTATCCTCTGTCTAGCTGAACTCAATTCTTGGTTCTCCTCCAACTTTCTTAAACTCAACAGCAATAAATCGGAACTTCTTCTGGTTGGCACCAAACGACTGCTATCCAGAATTAACAATTTCTCTCTCACCATCAATAACTCGCTGGTCCCTACCTCTCCTTCCGTGAAAAGCTTGGGTGTCATTCTCGATAGCACATTATCCTTTAACTCGCATATCAATAATATTACACGTGCAGCATATTTCCAACTCCGTAACATTAATCGCCTCCGCCCCTTCCTCACACCTTACGCCACTGCCATTCTCATCCATAATCTTGTTATCTCTAGAATTGACTACTGCAACTCATTATTATTTGGCCTCACACAAAAATCTATCAACAAGCTCCAACGTGTCCAGAACTCTGCTGCCCGTATTATTACTAGGACTTCTTCTACCCACCACATCTCCCCAATCCTGAAGCAACTTCACTGGCTCCCGGTCAAATTTCGCATCCATTTTAAAATAATTCTGTATACATTCAAGGCTATTCACTCTCTCTCTCCACCGTACCTCTCTGACTTATTACAGATGAAGCTCCCATCCCGCTGCCTCAGATCTTCATCTTCTCTTTCTCTCTCTGTTCCCTCTGCTCGTCTGATCACAATGGGAGGGAGGGCCTTTAGTTGCTCTGCCCCTCGACTTTGGAATTCCCTACCCCCGGACCTCAGAAATATTAGCTCATTCTCTCTTTTTAAGTCCACCCTTAAAACTCATTTGTTTAAAATTGCCTATTCTTAAATTTCTGTATGTTTTAACTTTTATCTTCTATTCTTATCATTGTGTATATTTCCAGTTTTTATCTGTTGTACAGTGTCCTTGGGTGCTTTGAAAGGCGCTATTAAAAATGTATTATTATTATTATTATTATTAAAGTTAGAGAGGAAAGGCTGAGGTGGTCTGGGCATGTGAAGAAGGAGGATAGAGGATAATGGAGGAAAAGGAGAAAAAACCCACAGAGGTGGTTTACAGATGTAGTGAAGGTGGACAAGCAGAGGGTTGTGTGGCTGAGGATGAGGATGTAGCGTCCTCTAATGGGAGTAGTCAAAAGAAGAAGTAGTAGTAGTATACATGTGAGCAGTACTTTGGATATTGTTGCCATGATAAGATCTAAGACTGATCTTTTGATTTTTTTATGATGTCAAAATAAATCAAGATTTACTGGAGAAGCAGATGAAGTCAAATAGGTTAGAAATGTCCTTTTCTTGGGCGTGAGAGTCCAGAGTCATGTTATACATCCATAATCTAAATAATATATTTAGCATAATAAATATATTAAGTTTCCCTGCATCCAACGAGCCACATCAGTTTCTTAGTATTTTAAACAAACATATAGAAGGTAACACTTAAGAAAACTTCAGAAAACATCAAAATTTACTGAAAACCCTTCAGTTTTGTAAAAACAGTGATGGCATTCATTTTCATGGGAGAACCTCTCTGTGTACAAAACTTCATAAATAATTAAAATCTTTCCCTGCAACAGGGTTATTTTTAGTCCTATTGAAACTTCCAGGGTAAATGCTTAATTAATAATAAATAACTCATATTTTAAATATGGTTTTTGTTTAGGCAAATTTACATCCCTCATTTTCTTTTTCGTTTTTTTCCTCACAGATTTTGCCAACATTTTTCTGACTCTGTGACACAGTGTGGTCAGGCCCGAACTTTCAGCCTTAAGAGTCACTCAAATACACGACTCACATTAAACTGAACCTCCTGTGCAGTGGTCGCAAACAGGCAAGTTAGCTATGGAGACATTTTGGTAATAAATATACTGACTTCTGCTGTTGAGCTGGGCATTTTAACATCTATGATTTGTTAGGTTGTCCTGCTGGATTCTGTTCTGGTGATATCACCACTTTAGATCCAGTTACACTGGATTATTACATTACAGGAACACAACAGTCAAACAGCAGTCTATCGCCTCTTCTAAACACACAGTCTTACCACAGCACTGTGTCTACTCGATTAACATAGAAATCCTATTAATTTGTTATGAGGTTTCAACCTCCTCCAGCCGTCTCCGCTGCTCCTTCTGCTGCTCGATACGTTTCTGCCTCTCAGCCAGCAGCTGGCGCTTGTACTCCTCCTGCTCACGGAGCTGCTGCTCCTGGAGGAGCTGTTGGCGGCGAAGCGCCTCCGAACGCTCCTTGTTCTCCTGCTGCAGACGTATGAAGTCACGACGCAGGGTCGACTCGCCCGGCACGTTGACTATGGAACTGTACAGATGACCCAATGAAAAGGATGTAGAAACTGACCCGTATGACATCATAAAATACTTTTCATATCAAGGGTGTAATCATGTGACCTTGTGCTACACAAGTACTGAGGCTGTAGCGTGCATATGTATGTGTATAAAGGAATCACTAAGATGACTTCAAAAACATGGTCAGAATTCACTTTATGATGTTTAGCTTATAGTAAAAAGCTAAAACTATGTACTGTAACTATGTATTGTTAGATGGATCGATACCTTGGCTCTCCTTCTTGCTCAGATGACTCTTCCTCCTCTTCTTCACTGCCACTGTATTCATACTCTGTCTCATCTGCAGATAGTTAACAAAAACAAAGTCTAAAAATTAGAGTCCTCATTAAACCTTCATCATAATATATGTATATTTTTTTTAAAGACACAAAATATGCCCTTTTGAGGGAGTAGCTTCTGATTTTTATCAATAAGTTCATTTTTGCACGTTAACACTGACAGAGCTTTGTCCTGGACTCACCTTTCTCGCCCCTCTTCTTCTTGGTTCGGTCGATGTGGTCTTTGAGCTGGATGCGGACCTGCCTCTCATTGGGCTGGTCCCGAATGAAGGGGTGTTTCAGCAGCTGCTCAGTGGGAGGGCGCTGGGTGTAATTCTTCACAAGGCAACTCTCAATGAAGCTGAAGAACTTCTTTGACCTATGATGGCAGTTAGACGTCATGTACAGAGTTCGGATCGGCATGGTTTACTGATATCAAGAATAAAAGATGGAAAACATCTCACCACTTTTTGGACTTGAGTCGAGGAGGTGGGTTTCTGGGAATGAGGAAGAGGGCTCTCATTGGATGCATGTCACACAGAGCTAAAGGAAACAACAGAAGAGAAACCAAATGAGAGATCAGAAAAAACTAATATAAATGTCAAAGTCATACATTTAAGATGATTGGGGGGGGGGGGGGGGGGGGGGTGCATCTGTATTGCCTGCATAAAAATAAGGGGTATAAATAGAAAATGTAAGTCTATAGTGAAGCTACAGTTAACAGAGTAAACAGAGTTCTCTTCTGATCATGCAGGTTTGAAACAGAAATACACCAGTAAATTTGTTTAGAATAAAAGTACCAGTTTCTACTCATGATATCATTGAAATCAGGTATTGTACTTACGAGGAGCTCCCTCAGCCATTTCAATGGCTGTGATTCCACAGGACCACAGATCACTCTGAAACACAAAGAGATACGATTAGTTAGAGTCTGTGTGCTTCTCTGAGTAACACATGTGATGGAAATGACAGAGCAGTCTTCTCATTGGTCATATTAATGATTAAAACTATAATCTTTTCTATCACATGGATGATGCTCCTATTTGACTGGTTCCAAACTCATTCTGCACCATGAATCCCACTAACATCTGCGACCAGATGCAGTTTTGCATGCTCACCCTGTAATCGTAGGTAGCATCAGGGTTTTCGTCACACGCGATGACCTCTGGAGCCATCCAGTATGGCGTCCCGATGAAGGTGTTTCTTCGACCTACCGTCCGGTCCAGCTGAGCGCTCACACCAAAGTCCACTGAAAGAAACACGAAGCATTCAAATGAAGAAAACAGACTAAAACCGTTCAGATCCTGCACCAAGGCAAACTACAACTGTGAGAGGGGCCCCTCAAGTTAACTTGAGTCTGCCTCAGAGTGTAAAGGGTCAGGTTGCTGTATTTTAACCACGGTGGAGACACTTTGTTTAATGCTGTGTCACGGGACATTATTAAGCTAGGTAACACAGGATGGCCTGATTACAAGTTGCAACTGAATTGTGGATAATTAAAGGGAATAAAAACAACATTGATCGGTGGTTTCACACAAAGGTTTGGTGAAAAAGAAGCGATTTTTATACAGAAGTTAAAGCTTTTCTTTGAAAGTTAAAAACACTGTGGAGGCTGATTTACAGATCAGCACAACTGGACACTAAATCTCCAAAACTCAGAACAGATTCTTCTGTCTTTTTGTGCACATATCATAAGTGAAATCAAACGTCTAGGTAGTTTTGTTGCGAGAAATTATTGTGACACTGTAATCAGAAGAAATCTAAATAAAGACCAATTTTGGAGCTGTATATAGACCTTATGTTTCATAAGGATTTGACTACACAGGCCTGCAGCTGTGCGATCATGTGAAACATTCGAAAACAAAACACTGGCAATGAGAAAGCTCCAGTTGGCATCGCCACAGTGCTGACTCAGATCTGCTGGTGCAATCGCTTTTCCATGCACCGGTCCAAAACCACAGCGCGGGAGCACTTCCCGTCTACAGGCCCGGTCTAAAGCCAACTGACTCACCCAGCTTGACTTCAGCGTTTTCAGTCAGCAGCACGTTTTGTCCTTTGATGTCGCGGTGAATGACATGATGAGCATGCAGGTGAGCTAATCCCTGGTGGGATAAAATATAAATTAAAACAACTTATTAGGAACACGGGCTGTATCAGACGGTCAAACAAGTGTTTGTTTTGTTTAAATGCAAAAGTTAAATTATTTAAAATCATACTTTTAGCAACATTTCGGACACAAATAATATAATCTAGTGAAGATGTTGGCAGCAGACTGTGAGAAATAACTGACCCTGAGGATCTCTCGGGAGATGTAGGCGATCCAGTCTTCCTTCAGCGAGTTGCCCTTGGTGTTCTTCACCAGATCTGTGATGGAGCCGGCACCACAGAACTCCATCACCAGCTGGAGGTGAGAAAGAGATGCATTTGTAACACACACACAAACGCTCACCATCATTCTACCATCAGCGTAAGACGCCATGCAGCGTTTTACTATCGATACACCATTAAGACATTAGTTATGTATTACTGTAATGCAATATTAAGATTTCAAATGTGCTTTATTGTGTTTATTTACATTTATTACTTAATGATCTTCTTTATTTTATTTCACTTTAATGTGTTTCATTGCACACCTTTGATTTTGTCTAATTTTTCATTATTGAGCTATTCTAGCTTACTGGGCTCTGACAATCTTATCATGTTGTATTTTATTTTAATAATCCATCCTAGTTTATTTTAAGATTTGCAGCTTGTTGAGTTTAATGGGAAATTCCTGTGTAATATAGGAATTCCCCAAATTTGGGAATAAATAAGGTAGCTTATCTCATCGTATTAGAGCTACCTTGAGCAAACAGAGCAGTTATTGAGAAACTCAGTGGTCCCAGTTAACTTTGCATTTTCCTTCTGTAAGCCACCACGCCTCATGTGAATGCAAATCATCTGGAGTGCTGTGCAGCACTTCAGAGTATTCTTTCTGCCGTCAACAAGAGACGGCAGAAAGAATAAAAGGGAATGCGGAAGGAAAAAATGCAATCACTTCTACTAGTTTACCCTGTGCTGTGATTGAGACAGGAAGCCAACGGCTATTAGGAAATGTGGTTTTAATGCAAAAGAGAAAAGCATTAGCAAAACCACAAGTGTAGGAAGCTGGAGACAATACAAATACAGAAGTGCATCTGTTGAATCTCATGGGTTGCCCTCGTCACTGTTTTACAATAAATTTAAAGTTGGAAAGCATTTTCTGTGCACCTCAACAGGTGGCAGCTGTCATGCTGCGACCTGGGGGACTGATCCGATTCATTTTTAGTACTACATATGTGACAAACATAAAAAAATCCTCAAACAAATATGTCAAGACTGGCTCTCTAATGGTCACTAAGCCTCTGATACCGTGTCTCTTACTTGCTTACTAAAGGATATATGCCTCATAAACACATAAAGTGATCTTCTTGAGACAGTAGTCTTAAGTGGTGTCAGCACAGAACCTGAATATCATAAAACAGACACACACTCTGTATGTCACCCCCACGCACGGCAGACAGCATGAATCCACAACAGTGGAGGCTGTAAACGGGGCGTGGAAGCAGCTGTAAAAACAAATACAGGACTGTGTTGTGAAGTGAGAGTGAGATCCCTCCTCCTCCTCCCCAGGAACAGCAGAGCCTCCGGGTCATAAAACGAGGTAATCCTGCCTCGGACAAACGACCAGCTCTAAATTTTTCCTGCTGCTGTTCTCTACTTCCTGATCCTCCCCACCTCTCCCTTCTCTGATTGACTCTCTTCCTTTTGTCTCACTTATGCACCATTTATTTAATTCCACAGTCTTGTTGCTCTTTTCTAGAAATCTGTTTTGTTTTTTTGTGTTGCTGTCATTTCTTTTACTGCTCTTCAAATATGAAGAACTGCATATTGGCTGTAATGAGGAAAATGCATAAAGCAACTTCAACTCCATATCAGCTGGAGAGCTTTCTGACTTCATGGTATGTAATATCTCTCTTATCTGTCATCACACAATCAAATAACTTTCTAAAAATAACAGTGTACACTTTGGCTGTTATACAGGAATCCCTAATATTGTTTAGTTTGTCTTTTTTTAGCCTGGCAAATCTTTTCATTACAGTCTCAAAATACCTTCTAACGTGTGATGATAACACACTGAATGTATGCAAAATCAAATCTTGTTACGTGATCTTACAGTTCCTGCTTGAATATGAATTTAATCCTACTCCGTCCCTTTGCTCAATAACTCCACAAATGTTCTAAATTAGGATTCTTCAAGATTCAGTTCATTAAGAGATATATATATATATATATATATATATATATATATATATATATATATATATATATATATATATATATAAGTTTAAATTGAACCTGTAATGTGTGTAATACTGTGCTCGTTATAGAAATGGGATGTTAAACTCACCCAGAGCTGGTCATCATGGCCTGGTGGACTTTTCTTGATGAAGGCTCCGTAGTAGGTGGCTATATTTCTGTGATGGGAGTACTTCTTCAGCATGTTGATTTCCAACTTAATTTCCTCCTCTTCATCCTATGAAAAAAAAAAAAAAAAGGTGGAAAAACAGAGTTAGGACACTATCATTGACTGTGGATCAGCTGGGAAGCAATTATTTGAATTAACAGAGTAGATCCAAACAAACAGTCATGTCTATTAGTTCTGTTATCTGAAGGATAGGAACGAGGTACATATCACGCCCCCGTGTCCTGGCTGAAGAAACCTCTATTCAAACCCTAAAGACGACCTGTAATGACATGGTTTTGGCCCCGCCTGCACTCACTCCCTGTAATCACAATGACCCCGACTTCGATAGCCGCTCTTCACCGAGCCAAGCTGCGTAACAGGGCAGCCTTGTGTTATACCAGGAGGCACAAAGGTGTAATTTCGTCTTGCCAAATAGATCCCAAATCTGGGCCACTGTGAAAGGGTGCAACCTCCAATCCCTCACCAGGGGACAGCCCCTGGAGGGAAGGTCTGGCCCCAGGTTCAGGTGGCCTGGAACATGGGTGGCTCTTAGAGACAGAAAATGAACACTGCGCCATAGAAGCAGAGAGCGAGACAGCTTTAACAGGGGAAGAGAGCGTATCCCTCCCTGCCTGTTTATGTAAGAGACCACTGTTAAATTGTCTGTCATCACTAGGACATGCTGGACCCTCAGAACAAAAATGCCTGAGAGCTAAGAACACTGCTAGCAGCTCTAAGTGATTCATGTGCAGCTCAGGCTGCTCTGTGGTCCTGACACCTCTCACTGATGCGTCATCGCACAGAGCTCCCCATCCCCATCTGTGGATACCACCTTGTGAAACAACACCCTCCCAATCTGAGAGCCCTGGTGCAGTCTGGGCTCCCTCCAGGGACAGACAGCTAGCATGCAAGATTCGTGTCATTGTCAGGTGACACGATGCACACAGGTGGTGAGAGAATCCACAGAAACGCCGCCTGCATTCCAGTTGAAACTGTCCAGCTGCAACGTGGAGAATCTGCACTGCTTGTACGGCAGAGTTGTGGGGCCACCAACACCATGGTTGTGGGACGGTGCCAGATAAGCAGCCAGGGATGGCTCCATACCAGGTGTGTTAGCTAAGCCAGCCTCGTTGGTGTCATCCATGTACTCCATGCTTCCCAGCTCCATGTACTGTCAATAGGCAGGCACAGTGATATGGTTGGATGGCGGTTTGCTCCATGATGCAGTTAGCTTGCAAACAAATTCTAGGAACATGGGAAGATGAATTTTTGGCCCCATGGGCTCTGGTGGAAGGAAAAATTCTACAAACTGGTGGAGGAGAGGGCCAGTGGCGAAACAGGGATAAAGAGACGCATCATCGTAGCTGGCCAGCGCAGTAGCAGCAGCACGCTGGGCTGACGATAGGCTCTCCTGCTCATCCTCTGACAAACCACGGCTATTTCATGTGGTCAGCCCAGCTAACTGCAGGTACATCGACCAGATACTCCTCGACTTCGGACTCGGGCAAAGCTGGGGCCCCAGACTTGGAGAGGAGAGGGCCATGCTGTGCAACAGCTGTCTCTCCCAGCACTTTCTCCACAAACATCACCATTGTCTTTCCAGCGCTCAGACTTCGGGCTCAGTCAACACTCTCCGAGTGTGGACAATCCCCAGGCAGTCTGGGGGTATCAGTGTCATATGATAATAATGATAATGATCTTGAATCTGTAAATGTTCAGCTTACACACTGCTAAATATTGTTAATAAGGCAAAAGCATGCCAGAATGCACACACAAGTAACAGGAGCACCTGTAAGCACGTACATGTAACACTTTTACAGCCAATCGGTGCCAACTGTTTGAAAGAACTACGGTAACACAGACATGATTTGAACGTGTATAAATTGACTGGCAACTGCTTTATCTATTGACGGCATTTAAAGTGCAGACTTTAAAAGTCTCAGCTGGGCTGTAAAAATGCCAAACAAAACAACGAGCAATCTAGAGGAATATTTACTATCATCTGCCAGACAGTAGTGTCAGCTGATGTATTCATAAATTAAATAGTTCTTATTGTGTGCAGGCTTAAATGTTTTGTTTTTTTGTCTGAAGGCTTGCAGAGCTGTTCTGTGCGCTTTTACAGCACCACCTTTTGCTGTGTTCCTGCATAGCAGATTTACAGCTGAGATCTACACAACTCTTAGTCTCTACTTCTCAAAGTCTTTATTTGACTCCTTATTTTAAATGGTAGGAAAACATTTGACTATGTTTGAGGATTCTTTGCTATGCAAGAACTGGTTTTCATACTTATATGAAAGTCTGGTCTCAGTGGGAAACTTATAAAATGGGCTGTAACTAAACCAGGTTGTTGTGTTGGTAGTGAAAACTAAAAGAGAAGCTAATTTTGCTGTTTTTTTGCATCTACTTGTGAAAGACAGGGCCAGGCAAGAACACAAACAGTGTCCAAAAGAAAATCTAATAAATGTATAGCCCTCCAAACAAACATGGAGACACAGCCTGAATTCAAAATGATAACTGAGCCAAACAACCCCCCCCCCCCATGTCTCCCCGTCACACTCACAGGATATTACAGTACAGGCTCAGACACACGTTCAGGCACATAACAAGATCAAGTGATTATTTCTCAATCACGGTGACAAAGCTGGGTGACATTTGTTCCTGAGTGTTTTTGCTTCAGCTGAGCACGTGCGTTTGATCTAGCGACCCAACCGGGAGTGACATGACGTGACATTTTCTTTCCAATGGCGGCTGCTTGATAAGCAGGAGCTGCAGCCTGGACTCCTTAGTAAACTGCAGCAGCATCATATGTCCACGGAGGAAAGGCCCCGAGGAAGTGCTGGGCAAACTGTTTGGCTTTTCATATCGAAGATGGTGACATTTTAACATGAACACTGCTGATGTTGCAACTCTACTAACCATTCTCTTTATTGTTGTTGCACTCTGGTTGTGTTGCAATAAGATTAAGATTTGCTCTGTTTTATGGAGAATATATGCAGAATCCTTTTCCACACAATAATCCAGGTACATCTTCATACTACGACATATACAAGGTAGAAACTTGTCAATCAGGTTGGCCTGCCCTCCCTTAACCTCGTTTACAACTCCAATAGAGACTGTATCGCACAAAATGATGATCATGCTACTAGAAATTAGAAACTAAGATCATACAGTCATGTGGAAAGTGTCTACTGAGGACACAGATCAAAGTAGCCGAGGGTGATTTTCCCATAAACGTCCATACAAGCAGACCTATTTTTGCAAACATCAAAGTCCCGTTTGAAAGAATGCAGGTTTAAGGCACATGATGTTCACTTTTTAGACCCAGAAGGCTACCACCACTTCATATATTTCATCTATAATAATACAGTGCAAGACAACAATTTTTGTGGTGACCGTTTGGGGACTTTCCACAAAGAAATGGTTGTCCTTCGCTGGTAAAGAAGAACTTCATCACTCTGCACAATGTGTCTGGATGCTCTTTACCCAAGAACTTCAACTAATCTATAATCATACTACATTGTCTGTGAGTAATCTGGCAATCGGTTACTTAGACTACTTCCACACTAGCCCGGATAGATATGAAAACGGCCTTTTCATCTGAAAACGCTTCACACTAACGTTTTCAGTCGTTTTCACGGAGTTGTGTGTCCACATTGAAACAGCCGAAAACGCTTACGTTCCAGTCCTGCGCATGCGTGAAGCATGTGAAACATGTGGAGTGACCTTTGTGAAATAGTAGCCCTTATTACAGTTACTCATTAACCTCCTAAGACCCGAACTCTTCCACGGCATGCATTTTTAATTTCTCTTTGATATTTGGGCTGATTGAATGTAAAAACAAAGAATTACCAGATTTTTTTTACCTTATTTTTGTTTTTAAGAAAAATAAGACCATATGAGGATATTCGTTTAAAATTTCGATAGAACAGTAGCAGTATAATGTCCTCGTAAGTGGATATCAGGCCCTTGTAGAGCAAAACTGAGTATTTTGGTCTAAATAACCCAAAATGTGATGACCATATATGTGGACACCAGGTCCTAGGAGGTTAAACCACTTACTGCCTTTGTTTGATTACTTAAGTTTTTACAAATATCCTCATACATCAGCGAGATGGGCAGATGGGAAAAAAAACAGTAATGTGTAATGCACATTTGCACATCGATCACCCAGCCTCTGTTTGAAAACAACAGAGTTTGAAGGTGGAAACGTCACGTTACTTGAAATTTGTGCAAGAGAAGAGCAAAAATGTGACGATGCAAACTATAGCTAGGCCACAAATAACCGTCAGGGTTTCCTAATATAGGGTTTCTAATATGCTTTAAAAATATATAATATAACATATTGTATGCTGTCACTTATTACATGTGTAAATGTTAACTATGATTCACGGCTCTCAGTGGTATAGGCTGTACACAGTGACTCACTGCACACGCAGAGATGCACTTAGGTCAATACAGCTCCTCTGTTCTGTCTGTACCACGCACAACATTAATTGAGCATAATATTAAATTACCCCGAACCCTACAAGTACCTGTTTAACAACCTTTCAAGGTAAAAACCCCCAGGCTATTTACTGCAGCAACCGGGATATCAAATCTCCCCAAACACCTGTAAATGCAACATTGCTAATGACAAGCTAGTATGGACTGACGCCTAACGTTAAGAATTGGTAAAGAAATTTGAGATCAGACTATGATGATCTCAACCACGAAAGCTTTGGTTTAACAGGTAAGTAAAAGAAGCAATGAGTACGTTCATTAGATTAAAAAACACTAAGAGAAACAAGAACCCAGAGCCTGTAGTTTACAAATCAAATACATTTCTGCACTGAGGACACCATCTCACACTTTCAGATGATTTGCTACCAACAGAAAATCTTCTAACCAACATCACACTGTAGTTACATAAGAATAGTGGCCAATTCACCATTGGTTTTACTGCAACTGTAATAAAAATCTTCTTCCTACTCGCAAGTTAATGCCGCTTGATGACTGCCAAGACCTTTATATTTATCCCTGCAGGTAGCTACCTCACTCTGTTGGCTGTCAAATTCAACTTTCTTGTCAAAGGGGATAAGAGTGGCTTTTTATATTTTAACGGCAGGTTCAATCTTATAAGTTGGCGCTGGAAGAAATTAAAACGTGCACGTCTTATCGAGAACTGCAGGAGCAACAAATGACAGGCAGCTGACGGCTGCTACCATTTCTGAATCCGACCCAGAAGTTAAAGGGCAGTTCTGCCAGACTTCAGCATTTAAAAGATAAGAGATGGGTTCACTGGCGACTCCATTGGGTAAATAAAAGCGAGCAGCTCAGTTTCACTATCTCTGATATTCAGAACACCCAGTAAACATCACGTTTGGATAACTGACAGCGCACAAGTTCGTGATCACTTTAAAAGAAGATATTTTCATGCTGTCAGTCATGTGGACAGTATTTCAGAAGCAGTGTTTTTTTTAAACTATTTAAATATTTCTGCACTTTAAGCAGCTTTTAAGTAAAGCTCTATATACTCTGTCACTTCCTGCAGCTAAAAATGAAAGCTAGTTTACTTTTAGCTTCCATTGGACAAATTTTCTGATATTTATTTTTACTTTAACATGCTGAGAGTTTTTAAGGACTTCAGCAGGAGCTTTGACTGTCATAAAGATGATGGGGTCAGTCGGTCAGACAGCCAGCAAGCCAATCCCTTGAGTCACTGTCCATCAGGCAGCCCGCTGGTTACTGCTCCAGCCAGGCAGCCGGTCATTTGGCTAGGCAGGCAGCCAACCAATCAGTCAGAAAGCCAGCAAACCAGACTGCTGGCCAGCTAGTCCTTCTGTTTATCCACTCATCAGCAGCAGGCCCGCAGTTAGCCAGCAGCCGTCCAGCTACTCACCCAGCAGGTGAGCCGGCCAACCTGTCAGTCAACCAGTCGGTTGGTTAGATGAGTAAATTATACTTTGAAAGTAAAAACAAAACTATAAAGGGTGCTAAAGGATGCAGAGAAAGATCCACACAGACACCAGTACCATCTATGGTCAACAGAGCATCCCTCGCCCACAAAATGTCAGTCATGTGAACATTTTTTGTAACAACTGAGAATAATTACAGATGCGGAGACCAGAGTGAAGGCGGAGGAACGCAGCAGGAACATTCTTAAGCATTACCCAATATGGGACATGAATCACAGCTAAAACAGCGGCTAAAGGAGACGAAGACGAGAATCCCCTAAACTGACAAAACACAACAGTGTTCAATACAACAATGCATCTATAACATGCACCTATTTTACACTAAAACACAGCAAAGACTTCAAATAGGGAATCTGAAATCACTTTTATTGATTCTGTACTTTAAATTTGTTGATTCTACTTTTGTTTAAAAAAAAAATTGCCAGAACCAGCTAATCAAATGCATGCGATCTTTAAGCACTCACGCTTGCCAAAGTATTACTATTATCATCATTTACACATTATTATTATTATTATTTATATCATAACAACATTACTATAACCTTTGATAAATGATCAAAACAATTAATTTACAGTCAAGATTGGTGGTGATTAATTTAATATACAGTTATGAATGAATCATCATCATCATCAACATCAGTTTGTCCAGATCAGACACATAAACTGTGTGTGTGTGAGTGAGTGAGTGAGTGAGTGAGTGAGTGAGTGAGTGAGTGAGAGAGAGAGAGAGAGAGAGAGAAGAGAGAGAGAGAGAGAGAGAGAGAGAGAGAGAGAGATATGTCAGGCCACAGCTGCTTTAACGAGCAGATGACATCACCCCCTCTCTTTTTGTCACATGTTCACCGTGTCTCCTTCTCTCCATCTTGTTTGCACATTTATCCTGTCCAGCCTCTGTCCTCCTTGCAACATCACTTCCAGTTGTCCTCTATAATGACTCTACTCTTTACTTTCACGTTCATCCATCCCGTCATTACACATCTCACCTCGGCCTCTCTCTTTCACTCTCGCCATCTCTCGCTCTCTGTCTCACTTTCCCTGATTTGTAGTCAGTCCTTCAAAACAAGGCATCCTGAAACTACTCATTATCATTCCAGGGCATGAAATGGTGGGGAGACTCTGTTGCAGCCATATTGCTTCTAAAGTATGACAGCACACAATTTGAGCAGCGCTCACAGAACTACCGACCCAGGGGAGCAGACAGCCGCAAAATGGAAGCATAATGGAAAATGGAAGCAGAGTAGCAGGGAGACTTCTTCAGAGGCCAAAAAAGGTTGACATCCTTCTAACAGACAACCGGGAACATGGAGAGACTTGTTCCAGGCATTACTGGGTTGGCTGTCATACCTGAAAATGCCCCCATGTGGATTCCTCATATATGAAGAAGGGTGATAGAGGGACAAAATCCACAGTATTAAAGTCTTACAAATGCATTTTCAATTTCTGCGTAAGCTAACACTGTGGCTCAGCAAGGAAACACTTTGAGAGAAGCTAAAAAGGCTGAAAGGATGAAAGATCCCAATTTGATTCATCTCACTTTTAGCATTGCTTAAATTAAAACTGTTGGAAATGGATTTATTTTACAAATTCTGCTTTAAACTGGTCTTTGAGGTTAGAATATATGAAACAATTGAGTTACATACATTGATTTATCACACTACATGTTATCAGTCTTTAAAAATGATCCTAGATTGAACATGAATAGTCTTAACCAAAGATATTCTAGATATTTCAGTGAATAAGTGAAAATGCTGACTGAAAAGCACTGAAAGTTGTTTCAAAGGTTTTCAGTTTTAACTACTTGGGAATATCTGATGAATATCTGCATCAGTTTGTATGGGAATCCTTCAATGATGTTGATGTTTCACTCTGAAGTGACGAGCTAAGTTTTCTCAAACCAGAATCGAGTTCTTTTGTTGAACACATCCAAACTGGAGGAACGATTTCAGAAACTTAAACTCAAAAGGTTCAAACTTGGAATTCAGTGTAATAGGTTTTATATTGCCAGACATTTCAAAATGTTTTATTATGTCATTCACTCTTACTGCGTCTTCCACACCTTCCCACATTCACACCTCTGAGTGTACAGGGAGCAGTGGGAGAGGGAGGTGAGTGAGAGGAGAGAGAAAGAGCTCTCTTGGCTTGTGATGTCTTTCAGTTCATGCACAAAATTTACTGAGACAAAAGGATGCGAGGAAAAATGTCTAGAATAGTAATTTATTTCCCGAGGGAAGCGAAAGGCAGAGAGAAACATGCTTGCTGTTGAGTTTTTCCTCTAATCAAGATTGATTTTTTCCCCCCATTAAATTCTGAGTCCTGCTGTATTACATCAAGTCAACAGCAGCAGTGGGAGATGCAGAATGCAGCCATGCTGCAGCTACAATTCCCTCTCTACCTCTTCCGCTTTCTTTCCAATTTCCTATAAGGGATGATGATGACTTCACTCCCTCTGTCAGTTCTCTCACGCGTTCCCTCATTTCGCAAACAAAACAGAGGTGGTGGCTGGTGAGAGATGGTGAATGATGGAAACGGGGGAGAACACAATGGGCATATTTGTGCCAGAAACTGGAAGAGCAAGGGTGAAAACACAAGCGAGGATGAGAAATTTAAGAAAAAGAGAGCAAGGAGACGACTGATGTAAGAATCTGGAGAATGGATGTGATTGAGCCTGCAAGCAGTGATAGCCCCTCCCATAATCCCACTGCACTTTACATGAACCTTCTCTGGAGGAAGGGGGGGCATTATCACTGATTTCTTCTCCTTATCTGAGCTTACTCTCTTATGTAATCGACAAACATCCAAAAAGACTTCTTACAATTAATCAGACAGCTGTACTACGGGGACAGACATTCCTAAAACACAGCATCGGCACTGCTTTTCTATCTAAACTTAAACAGACTGCAAAAATAAGGATTCCTGCACAGGAGACATTAAACTGACGGACATTAAACTGCCAGTTGCTTTGGATGTACAAAGTCACCGGTGTGGCATTACTGGTCTGAAGTAAAGCACAAGGTAAAGAGTTGCCACCTGAAAGCATTACCACACAGTAAAACATAAACAAAAAAAGAAACAGCAATTACAGCTGTCTCAGGAAGCAACACACTACTGTCTCCAGCACGCCACACTACAACAAAAGCACATCCACACATCTAAAACGATGTAATAGCATTTTACAGGCATCACAAGAAACTGCGTGGTGCAGAGAAGCCTGCATACACCATCTCTCTCAGTCTTAAGCACAGGAAGCAAGCTCAGGCTAATTTCCTCAAAAGTAAATGAACAAAAAAAACTGTGGTAAACAGTTCCAACCCTTTTGGAGAGAAAGGATGCAGTATTTCAGTGTCACATAAAAGGCACGAGTACTGCTCCACTTACAGAAACTTCTAGTTTATCATGTAAAAGCCAGGAGGAAGAGAAATCTATGTTAATGCCACTTTGACTGGTTTTGAAAAAACTACAATTATATCTGAACAGCGAGAATCTTTAATGTCTGTTTTCATCTTATTCACTCTGTGGGAGATGGAGAGGAAGACACAGATGTTTCTAGTCAAAACAAAAGCTTCAAATAAATTAGTTTTACCTGTTATAACCAGAACCAACTGTGAATCTGTGTGTTAAACGCCGGTTTAGCTTGCACAGCTCTACCACATTAGCCCAAATAAAAGACAGTGTTTCTGGGGTTTCAGAGGTTTGCAAGTCTGTGTTGAAGCTATTTGTAAATTTGGTACTGCAAATAAATATTTAGTTATAATTGATTTATTCTTCAATATTCTTTATTGTTAGCAGAAGTAAAACAACAACAAAAATGCTCATAAGAGAGCTTTAAAGTGCAAATCGGCACCCTTAAATTGCCTTTATAGTCCAACCAATCAAAACACAGACATGTTATGACTTTAAAAATGTTACATTCTGTCTGAAGCAGTCAAATATGAGTGAATGTTGCTAAAAACATAGTCTAAGAATAATACAATTATCAAACCAGAAAAAGTATGAAGTAATATGAAAATCTCTGTATGCAGCCCTGGAAGTTCAGCTGAGCACAGCCTGAGGAAATGTGTTCTAGCCTCAAGAAATCATCAATGCTGTTGCTGTTTATTGCAAAAGACGTGCTGCCAATAAGGAGCTGATGAAAGTCATTGAGTTACAAAGGCAATTTAGCTCTGCTGTAACCTTCACATTATGACAATTTGCATGAAATCAACATTTTAGTTTACAGTTATACCCGCTCATCTTTAGCGGCCTATTTTTCACACTCTCAGTCTTTTAATGGGGTATTTAAAGGTTTAACAGAAACTTTAAAGCAACTGAGGCTCAGAATGACTTGCTTATATCACAAAGCCCAACCTTGTGCACTGTTACTCTATAGCCCTACTGTTTTCTTAAGTGTCCATTTTTCACCCTCTCTCTCTCTCCCACACTCTCTATACAGAACAGGAAGTGGTATGTGGGTCAGAGCACATATGCAGAGATAAGCACAGGGAATCGAGAGCGTTCCCAGAAACGCACACACATAGGAAAGAAGATGTATAAATGGGAGGTTTTCCATCCATGACTTGTGAGTGCATGAAAGCTCCTGTGGTTCCCATCTCTCTCTCACACACACACACACACACACACACACACACACACACACACACACACACACACACACACACAGACATACATATGCATATATACAGTAACTGTTATACTGAATTTGCGTACATGTGCAGTATCTCAAATTTTCCCAATGCAAACAACTTCCTCTGCCTGACAGTCATTCTTGGCCGGTGTCCAGCCAAACAGGCTGTGTTTATTTTATAAAAATGGCTGAAACCGTGTGGAAAAGGGACCACTCAAAACATTTTGGTGGAACGGGAGGAAAAAAAGTAACTGCCAAGACTCCTCAACATGTGTATTTCTCTTCAATGATTCATCTTGTATGAATATATAAACATGTCCCCATCAAATGCTCTTGATCCTTCCTCGTTCCCTTCTTTTTGATCTCTGAGGCTGGATATGTAGATTTGTTCCTGCAGGCCACAGAGTTACACCCCGAGCTCGTGATTGCCGCTTTTAATGTTTTACCGTGAACTAGATTTTTCAAAGGCAACTTCAATATGCGGCATGTGAGAGCCCAGATGTGCTGAAGCTGTAGAGTAAGAGCCTTATGTTTGTTGAGAATACTGCCATGGACTGTATAACCCAAACTGCTTCCAGACACTGGTTTCCAGCTGCTCCTGGGTCATGATTATCCAGAACCAGCAATTTTGATTGTTTGTTGTAATCTTTTTGTTTACTGATCAAAACTGTCAAATAGGCCAGAATACTTGTTGCACTAATACGAATCTGACTTTAAAAACAACACAAAAAACATTTTTTTAATGAATTTCAGAATAACTATTTATAATCTATTAACAGTGCTATACAAAAGTCTTAAGCCACCATTATATAGTAATACGCTATAATAGTTTCCACAATTCTAATAAACTTGAAAGTCAGTATTTGGTATGACCACCTTTATTCTTCAGCACGTCCTGCACTCACTGCATTGACAGTGTGTTTGGGATCACTGTCATGCTGAAAAATGAAGCTGTTGCCAATCAGATGATTTCCAGATGGTATTGCACAGTGGATCAAAATCTGACTGCACTTTTCTACATTCACACGTCCATCAATGTTGACAAGATTCCCAACACCACTGGCTCGGAGGCTGTCATGCTTTTGGACAAGATACTCACTGTTGTACCTCTGTCTGAGTGGCCATGTCTGAAGAATACTTTGAAAGACCCTCCTAAAGGGTCATCAAAATGTGCTGGCAATATGTCCCTATTGCTCTCTTGTAACACAAGAAAAACAAATTTTCTTAAGGTATGTCATACTGCACCATCACAGTCTGCTACACTGCTTCCATTTATGGTGCACATAATGTTGTGCTTTAAAGCTTTTCCCTGTAAACAGCCTTCCAGATTCTGAGTGGAACCATGTTTTAGACAGCCCTGCATAAAGACACAGACTTTAACACTGTCGCTTTCATCCATAACTCAGAGGTGGTCCCAGAAGTTAACTTGGGAGGTGTTACAGAATGATTGAATAGATAATTAAAATTAAATACTCAACAAACAAAAAAAATCAGTGGCTGAAACACTTTCTTTTCTTTCCATTTCATAATTAACTGATACTACAACATTTCTGAGGTCTCTAACAGTCCTGGAGGCTGATTACAGCACTACCATCTTTGTTACAAATGAGCTCTTATTATCACAGAGGACCAATTTCAACAAGGATAGAGTGGGATGCACATTAGATAGTAAGTCTTTAGAGATACAGATGAAACCAGCAGGGTCCTGAAAGGCAGACCGTACAATCCTCTTCAGTGTGACAGTTAACCCAGATTAAAGCTCTGTTGGTACACTCATTCCTCTTTAAGCCATCTGCAGGAACATTTTTCTTCTTGGCTCATTTGGCCATTGATTCAATGATGAGTAAAAAAAAACCCAAAAAACAAAAACAAAACATCAGCATGAGGTTACTTTAATAACATTTTCTGCTTGTATACACATTAAGGAACACAGAACTAAAAAGGCAGAAACAGCCCTCTGGGGCCCAGTTTAACTCTGTGGATCTCAAAACATTTACATGCACGAGTCTAAAATCATCATTAGCTAAAGTGCCCTGAGAGAAGTGAAAAATCTGCTTGCTTCAAACGTGACCTCCTCAAAGTTCATCTAATGAACAGAGACCACTGTTAAGAGTGATGGAAGCTATGTGATTATATTCCTGACCATTTTTGGAGAGAAAATATTGACATGAGGGTGTGGAATGGAGAGAGGCTGTGGAGTGGGGAAACTGTTTGGTGTTTATCTTGTATGCTTCAGAAAAGCTATTTATTCCATCACATGCAATAAAACTTAGTCTGGAATCAATTACAAATATGCAAAGTACTAAAAGTACTAATGTGCCAACTTCCGCGTGCAGTAGGTTTCATGATCAGGCCTACTAACTTTAAACAGATGTCTGCTTGCAGTTAGAACCAAATCAAATTTCCCTCACAAGACGCCTTTCCAGCACCAAATCTCACGTGTTTATCTATGTTCCAGTGTAATTTGTTTTCTGGATTGAAAGAGTGACTCTTTTCATCATTTTATCTATATAAAAATTTATTGGCTGACAATTACTAAGGCAGGTATTCCTATAGTCCTACAGCCACTGCATCTGTTTCAGTGGAATATAGCTGTTTCTGTAATGGCAGAATAATTTTACTTCATTCAATCCTTCTCGTGACCGGCGTTTGCTGCAGGATTTAACAATCCCACAGTGCAAGAGTGGTTTAGCTGGGATTGAAACCTGATTAAAGACAACAAAAGATTACAAGCGCATGCTGATAGGTGTTACTGACCTCGGTGACGTCCATGACCTTGATGGCCGCCAGCTGTCCCGTCTTAACATGTCGACCCTGCAAAGAAACACAGGAGAGAGGAGAGATGAGCAAAGTGGAAATCTGTATTTTTGTGCATTGTGAACAGCTGCTACCAATGTTTGTGATTAAAGTGTAAGCTTGGTTATAGGACAATTAAGAGCACAATGTGACAATAAAAGTTGCTGCTTTATTGAAGGCCAAGTATATGACTATGCAAATCGACGGTAGTGTCCAAGGCTGAGTACACATGGAGGCTTATTCAGCCGTTCCAAAAAATAAAAACCACATTTATAACAAGTTATTTGTCTCTATAATAGCGTGGAGAACCACAGGCAATAATCCAAACCTTTATCATTTCCAAACAGGCTGAGCACAGTGTTTCCAACGTGGACTGGTGCAAAGAATTAAAACGGTAAACTCATTTTATCCAGGCAGAGCAAACACAGTCTGAACAGCTTTTCCAAATTTAAAGGACATAAACAGCGTGAAATAGTATGTGACCTGAAAGAGGCAATAATGATACCATGCTTCACTACATGTGTGAGTAACTAGCCTGCAGCTCCACCATACTGCATGCATGTTTTTCATAATTTCAGAATGAATGTGACAAAACATGCAATAGGCTTGCACAACGTTGGATGTGTACCTTTCTTTTTTTTTAGAAAAGAAGTTATTGCCAATAATTGTTGAGATAACCGCAAGCTTGTGGTCAAAGCAGTATTATCTCATTCTTGAGAGGCTTTCAGAAATACTTTGAGACTTCGTGAAACTCAGCACCAAAAGTATATAAAAGAAAAATGAAGGGGGCTTTAAATGAGCTAGAAGCTGGAAATAGATTATATGCTAACAATAACTTTTGGGAGCAAACTAGCATGTAGCAATTTTTGTTTTTGTTTTTTAATACCATGTAAAAATTAAACCAATAGCTTATTTTAAAGATATTGTGAAGACTTCACTTTTTATCGACTTTTTAAAATATTTCAAGCAAAAAATAATTACTCTGAAAGGATAAAAAACTAACAACTTACATGTTGCAGTTGCTCTAAAGCCCCCTAAATTAATTCAGCGTTAGGGCCACTGGGAAAGAAAAAAAAAAAAGTGGGCATGTCTTTTTTTTCTTCTTTTTCTTTTCCAGAATTCTGAGAAAAAAAGTCAGAATTCTAAAATAAAAATAAAAATAAAAAATCTAACTTTAATGTCACAATTCTGACTTTTTTTCTCAGAATTCTGGAAAAGAAGAAAAAAAACAACTTGCCCACTTTTTTTTCCAGTGGCCCTAATCCTCTTCTGTAGAAAACAACTAATAAATACTCACACTGACAAATACTAATGAAGCACTAGCTACTTGAGCAGTTTAAAAAATAGACTGTAAAACTTAAATTTCAACCATTTGGAGAGCTAAAATTTTGCAGTTCACCATGAAAAGAACAAAAATTACCAACATATTTTTCCAGGTAAAAGAACACACCGTTCAAGTAGTTTTCAGATGCCAGAATAACACCCAAAGAACAAACCTTATTCTCACACTAGCCTACATCGCATTACAGGAAAGGTACACAGCTGTTACAGCCTGAACAAGCAAGCACTTTTGAATACAGCAATGGTGTAGAGATAAACAAACTCTTCCAGGAAAGACAAACACAGAAAGGAAAAAATTTGAGATGATGCAATGCTTTATGACTGTATTATGTGTGTAGTGCCTGTGTGCGTCTGATCAGGTTTCCTTTGTGAGAAAAGGCACTGTGACACCTGAACCACCAGCCCCAACGACTGAGTGATGAGAGATTAACCCATTTCAGTTTAGTCAAGGGGGGCGTGTGTGTGTGTGTGTGTCTATATGTGTGTGTGTCTATATGTGTGTGTGTGTGTGTGTCTATATGTGTGTGTGTCTATATGTGTGTCTGTGTGTGTGTGTGTGTGTGTCTATGTGTCTATGTGTGTGTGTGTGTGTGTGTCTATGTGTGTGTGTGTGTGTGTGTGTGTCTATGTGTGTGTGTGTGTGTGTGTGTGTGTGTGTGTGTCTATATGTGTGTTTGTGTGTGTGTGTGTTTGTGTGTGTGTCTATGTGTGTGTCTATATGTGTGTCTGTGTGTTTGTGTGTGTGTCTATATGTGTGTGTGTGTGTCTGTGTGTGTGTTTGTGTGTGTGTCTATAAGTGTGTCTGTGTGTGTGAGTGTCTGTGTGTGAGTGTCTGTGTTTGTATGTGTGTGTGTGTGTGTGTGTGTGTGTGTGTGTGTGTGTGTGTGTGTCTATAAGTGTGTCTGTGTGTGTGTCTGTGTGTACGTTTGTGTGTGTGTCTATAAGTGTGTCTGTGTGTGTGTGTGTGAGTGAGTGTCTGTGTGTGTGTGTGTGTGTGTGTGTGTGTGTGTGTGTGTGTGTGAGTGTCTGTGTTTGTGTGTGTGAGTGTCTGTGTTTGTGTGTGTGTGTGTGTGTGTGTGAGTGTCTGTGTTTGTGTGTGTGAGTGTCTGTGTTTGTGTGTGTGTGTGTGTGTGTGTGAGTGTCTGTGTTTGTGTGTGTGAGTGTCTGTGTTTGTGTGTGTGAGTGTCTGTGTTTGTGTGTGTGTGTGTGTGTGTGTGTGTGTGTGTGTGAGTGAGTGTCTGTGTTTGTGTGTGTGTGTGTGTGTGTGTGAGTGTCTGTGTTTGTGTGTGTGAGTGTCTGTGTTTGTGTGTGTGAGTGTCTGTGTGTGTGTGTGTGTGTGTGTGTGTGTGTGTGTGTGTGAGTGTCTGTGTTTGTGTGTGTGAGTGTCTGTGTTTGTGTGTGTGTGTGTGTGTGTGTGTGTGGCTGACGAAAAAGGTCAAGGCTGATGGAGACAGCAAACTGCAAAACTGACAGGAAAACAAATCTCTGATGGTGCTTTTTGGTGGGGACTATCGAGTTACACTACGGAACACAATAAAGGATACAGGAGGACTCTGACTTTTCTATAGTACGGTACTAGATTTCGATATTCTGTTATTTTGTGACCTTTACTTTATGCCTTCTTGTGGCAATGTGGCTCTTATCTCAAAATCTTAAACCTTTCTCTTTATATAATCTTAACAAAATATTATAAGAGAAATAAAGGACAAACAAATGAGAAATAAACAGATGTTTTTAAATGCAGAGAGGAGATAGAATATTAACGTAGTACATTACTGAAAATGCTGAGAATGAAGTAGCTACTAAACATCAAAAGGATCAAGCTGTTTTGACCATTTACATAACGTGACATCATTTTAAAAAGACTTTTGTTGCTTAAATGTAGCCCAATTTAGGTTCAATAAGCCCCACATACATTCTAGCACATGAATTAACTATACAAATGTTTATTTTATTTTCTCCAATGAATATAAACTTCGACCATCAGTTACATTAAAAAAAAAAAAACATTTTGCAACACACTGGCGAGTCAGCCACTTTGTTAAATCCATCGCCAATACTGTGATGAACTTTCTTGTGAATGTCTGGATGCTAGCACGCTGCTGCAGTGGCCTGTAGTTTGCATAGAAATGTGAACTTATCTGCAAAAACTCGTTAACTACTAACTGAGCGATACAGAAACTTCCAGAAAGTCCAAACTTTTACTTTGAATGAAAATGTCTCTATCAGCCTCCATCAAGCTTAAGTATCTATCTTACTGCAGCGCTGCTGAGTCAAACGTTTCTAAGCCATGACACAACCACACTGCAGGTTTTCCCTATTATGTACTGATGCACACAAACTAACCGCCACTAACAAATGCTCTCACAAGGAGATTTGCAGGCACAAAAGTATATGAACCCTCACTATTCCCCCGGCTTACTGCCTCCTCAGTGTGACCTCACCACCTGCATTTCAGACTTTGCATTTCTTTTTCTCCGAGCCATGTTTAACAATTTGCTGTCAAAGAGAATAGCAGGTAGGATACCAGCCCATTTTAGCTGATGATGCAGTTTGTAAAGGCGGCAGGATGTGTCTCACACACACACGCACACACTGCAAATACTCTGAAACGTCTTATATTAACTCCCTGACAAACAATGGAAACTCAAGCAGACACACACCTTACATTCCCCATACACTCACACACCCGAGGCTCAAAGATTGTATAGAAGTTGTGTAGATACTGATGAAATCATGAAACGAATGTGTGAGAACATATGCATCTCCCCCCCCCAGGTTTTGTTGCATACAGTTAATGTGTAAATATGAACAAATATAATTACGACTGTGTGTGTGTCACAGACTAAATTACTAACAAATTTCTACGCGTCTGCATCACTCGCCTTTGCATGTGAGAAAGGTGACCTCAGCACAGCACAGACTGTTATAATTACAGACACCCCCCCCCCCCCCCCCCCCCGCACTAGACAAGCATACAACGGTTAAAAGATGACATCATCTTCTTCCCAGATTCTTTTGTTCAAAAACGAGACACAGATATACGCACACACCTGGCCTTTATGAAAAACCAAAAGACAGAAAAAAAGCCAGAAGGAAGAATCATCAGTCTTTGGAAATAACAAAGACTTCCAGAGAGGAAGAGAAAGAAATTAGATGTTCACACAGGCTGTCCAGTTTTGCAACAATATCTAAACATGTGGTTCTAAAAGTGGACCCTCCAAATTGCCTCAAATCAAATCTGCTTGTAGGCCCATCTGAAATGATTTACTTAAAGGATCCTGTCTTGTGTCTATTTACGTAGCTCTTGAGGCAGAGTCCAAGAAGAAGTGGACAACATTTCAAAAAGCACAAGTGAAATGTTTCAGTGACATTAACTCTCAGTTTCACTCCACTATAAAGCATTTCTTTGTCTGTAAGGATGATGGTCTTTTCCACAGCAGTGGAAAAACTCAAAAACCACCAATGTCAAAAACAGAAAACATGAGCAGCCCATGTTTCAGAGTAGTCTATAAACTTTTATCACTGCCCCCTACTGACAGTCCACAGCTTCAACATACAAATGCAGGTCTTTAAGGCCTAGCAGAAGCACTCATGGACGTCTGAGCTGTAGGATTTTTATTTTTGTTTTATTTAGATAAAAACTGAAACATGCTAAACTACTGAGATCACGATTCATTGTGCTAGCCCCAGCATCTTCAGTGTTGGTAAGATTGAGTCACTGCACAGATGAAACACATTCAAAGAGAAAAGGAAACAAAATCGCTGCCGGAGGTTAAGACAGTTTATATATAGTTTGGATGCTCATACCACTGCAGTAATAAGGACACTGGATTTTAGGGGTTAAAACATCAGTTACTGCCTTAATAGACACTCAGGCATATATTTAGTTGCCAATCTTCCAGTTTTAGAGTCTTCCACTTTAGAGACAATGTTTTTTTCATTTCAGCACATAAATCGTCACAAAAGATGATGATTTACCAAGCTTTACTCGTTGGGTATAAACCATATGGTTTTTAGCACTTAAATCAAAACTGAAAAAATAAAAACATTATGACTGCTGCTGCTTTTTTTCCTCCGAGAAGAAAAGAAGATTAAAGGGGAACATTAAACTTCAGTCAATCCTTCATTCTGCTTTTTAAGAGCCCTTTATTGCCTAACTATGAATGCAAATAGTACAGTTACTGAAACTCTCTGTTAACACCTCCCAGCTGACTCCATGCCCCATTCAAACATGATATAATCTTTCTGTCATCCGACTCTCCCATGACTAGCACCGTGATCTATCCATTCAACGCTCAGTCAATTCTCTGTGTGGGATGTTTGGACCAGAGTTTCCTTCATCATGGAAAAGCCTGCAGGGCTTAGGAAGTGGAGAGGAGCTGGTTTCAGCAATGAAGTTCGGCTCATATTTCCTTAACAAGTTTTTTGAGACAGCCTTAAGGGAACTTTTGCAAGTTTGAGATAACAATACACCCTTGGTTTGGGAGCTTTTTTACATGGATGTACTGTGTACCCTTTTCCATTAAAGGTTTTTTTAGTGCCATCGTCCAATCTTAAACTGGTTCTATGCAACTCCAAAGACTGGGGATGCCAAAAGAGCTTGCACAATTTAAGAGGCATTATGAATGGCTTTGCATTCATATACTCATTGATAAATATAAAAGTAGGTAATTAAAGCAACAATCATCAAAGACGAATGAGCACCATGACAGATGAAGAGTCGCAGCCTGACCTTTAGGGATTCCTTCACTCTCATTGTTCATCTCTCCAACCAGAACCCACCAATGGTTTAATGAGGACCTGACCCTAGAGTTCACAAGGATCATTCAGGTAGTGTGACCTTTGACCTCAAGCTACAACTTCAAGGGGCAAGGGATCCAGGTTCTTTTCACTGAAGTGAAAAGCTATGTCCACATAGAAGGCCTGGTGTTTACAGGACATTTGCCCCATCTGTTTCCACAAATGATGTGTCAAGGCAAGGTAACCAGATGTAGGTCATCCTCATTGTACAAGTGCTTAGTCCCAACACACATCCCCTCTACTTACAGACAATAAATAAAATCCGAGCTTAAAAAAGCTCCAGGTCATGTTTAGAAAGTCGACGATTATCTGGTGGATACACTGACATACATATACCATAGGCCTGCACAATAAATTGAAAATTTATTGTCATCGCGATATCAGCCTGTGCGACGGGCCCATTGCAAAATATGGCGTAAACTGCGATAATTGGGTACATTAAAATGTTTACACACGTGCTTTAAAGAATTTACCAATCAAAGAAACCCCTTTACACATTTGACCAGTCGAATAGAGCCCTTCACGGCATTAACCAATCAATGGATTACAGACCCGCCTCCTACGTAGGTGGGGAGCGAACAGCGCTGCATTAACGAGTCAGAGTTGTAATGGCTGACTATGGCTACTGACTATGAACTCGTGGCTAAAAATAATAGTACCTCGCTTATTTGGAGGTACTTTGGATTTGATAAAGACGACGTTCTCCAAACACAGGTGCTCTGCAAAACTTGCCGAACACTCGTGGCAACCACCAGAGGAAACACGACTAATCTCCACCATCATCTTCAATACAACCACAGAGAACTGTTTGAGCACGATCTGATATCATCGTGTTGGTGTTGTTCCCAGATCAACATAGTAAATGTTGTTCCAGGAACAACACCAACACGACGATATCAGATCATCCACTGTTTGAAGAGTTCCAGAAAGACAGGGCTAGCCAAACAAAGGTTGCTAATGTTAAGACAAAGAGCGCAGCAGTCCAACAGCCGTCTCTGTATCAGAGTGTTTCAAGTGGAACTCCTTATGAGAAAATGTCGAAGCGCTACAAAGAAATAACAGAGGCCATTACACATTTTTAGGCTAAAGACATGATGCCTATAAATACAGTTAGCAGAGAGGGCTTCACTAGTCTGATACATAAAATGGACCGGAGATACCGCATCCCCTCACGAAACTACTTTTCCCATGTCGCCATTCCACAAATGTACGAAACATGCCGCAAGACCGTCATATTTGAACTGAGCCAAGCTGAAAACTACGCAAGCACTACAGACCTATGGTCAAGTCGTACAACGGAACCATATATGAGCTTCACAGTGCACTTCCTCACCGAAGACTTTGAACTGACAACACTGTGTCTAGAGACTGCATTTTCCAGACTCTCACACTAGTGAAAATATAGCCCATGTATTAAGTGAGGTGCTGGCCAGGTGGGATCTTAAAGAAGACCCAAATTTTTTTATGGGGGCAATGTTTCAATGTTAAAGTGCACTTTGTTGCTACGCTGCTAATACAGCAGCTTTCTTTAAATAAAACTGTTGCAGTAAAACAGAAATTATGTATTCTGGGTTTGTTTGTTTTTTTGCTATTTATTTTATCGCAAGTCACATCGTTATCGCAATATTGATCACAGTTATCGCACATCGCAGATTTTCCTAATATCATGCAGCCCTAATATACCAGATGCTCATTTATCAGACGGTTACTTATTTTAACTTCCCTGAAATGACTTTCTGCAGGTTTAAGGTGTTCAAAGTGCATGCAATAGAGATGGAAAGTCACACGGGCTTCCTGTTATATGTAAGCAAGAAATCATGACTTCTCAACCCACTGGACCCTGTAATCCTCCTAACAGAGAACATTGTACGGTTCTCACTGTGCTACATTACAATAAAAAATAAAAGTGTCATTTTTCTTTTTTTCTTTTTTTACAAGTGCCCACACAAAATAAGTTTGAAGCTGAAGAGGTTTTACTGCAGAGCGTGCATGCTGCTTTCTCGTGGCTGCCCTTTACCCTTGCAAAATAAGACCACACTCTAGACTTCCTGCCTCATATACGTGGGCTTATCACAAACTAGGAACCACGGGGACCAGCAGGCTGTGACCGAGCGCCACCACTTCCTGTCAGGTTTAAGATATTTTTTGCCCTATAACCAATAAAAACACATCTCTTATCATTGATTGACATCTGTTTGACTATTACACACCACACCACACCAATTATTTCACTGACTTTTTGTTTGTTTAGTTTTTTCCCCCTGTTGCTTTTTTATGGGGGGGGCACACAACACATTTAGTGTTGCTGGTTTGCTTTAAAAACCAGGAAATCTGGTTTTACATTTTTTTCCAGCTGCTGCTTGGAAACGGCGGAAGTCTGGAGAGATATAAAGAAGAGCGAAGACGAGCAAGACGAGGCTGAGAATCAGAGGGTTAGAAGGCGAGGAAAAACAAGAAATAACAACATGAGTTGGTGTGTGTGTGTGTGTGTGTGTGTGTGTGTGTGTGTGTGTGTGTGTGTGTGTGTGTGTGTGTGTGTGTTACAGATAGAAGCCAGATAGAATTAAGACAAGGGGGGGGGAAAGAAACTGTGCGACTTCCCCCTTAAGGAAATGCCAAGGAAGTGGAGTCATTTTAGAGCAAACACACACACACACACACACACACACACACACACTACAAATTGTTGTCAACTGTACACATAGTGCATGTTTATCTTTAATCTGAATATATACCTGATTTTACTGGGCATACGTGTGAGTGTACATGCATGATCCATTTCAGGACAAAGCGTCCTTTATTGTGCCCCTCTGAGCTTTCGGGGCATAGAGAAGGAGCCAGGTGCAAGCTTTAGTGCAAACACAAATACTTTCACAAACACATTCACATGCACAGATGCACAGAGAAACCCCCAAAACAAACACACACATATAGAAAGATGTGCACAGGCAAACACCCTGCCTATTTCTGCAGCTCGGCAGTGTGAAAACCATCTCGCTAACAAGTCTTTATTGATCAAACCAACAACGTGTGGAGTTTTGAAAAGTCTTGAAACCATCATGACGATGATGGGCTTCGACACCTATGAGCGAAGCTGCTCATAGGTGTATGCTAAACACAACCTCATAACTGCTATAACAGCAGACACACACACAAAACAAGGTAGAAAGAAGAAAACACAAGGGCCAGAGGAGGAATTTAAACTTTTATTGCTGCTTCCACATCACAGCTGCTGCTCAGTTCTCTTGTCAACAACAGTGACAGTGTCGATCGCTAACCCTACGGTGCTTCTATTCTCGTGGGGAAAGCACAAAAAAATACAGGCACACTTACAATTTATGAAGGTGTCATAAGGCAGGAATTCTCTTTTTAGTTAGTGTGTGTCACAGTACATAGTTTCCAAGCACACCACTGTGTATTATTTAGAAGCAGGGCAGTTGATTATTTCTGCTGCTCATTGATCTGTCCATTAAGTGCATAAAAAAACAAAATACTGTATGTGTGTGTGTAACTGTTCTCCAAACAGTCGCAGTTGGGAAACTTCGATGACAAAAATCCATCTACCATCTGCCATCAGTACAAACGGACACCTGTTTTAAGCTGTAAAACTTCAAGCAGCTGTTTCAGAAAATCCACCCAATCAGCTCGCATTAAATATGCAGACGAGAAGCCTGCATTTCATATCATTTACTGTCTTAACAGTAAATGATATTATTCTTCAGGCAAAACATTTTTAAAAGTCCTTTTTGTTATCCCTTAAAGCCTAGATAAAGCTCAGCTTTTACTTCTTATTTTGGCCATTATAGCACCCAGAGTGTCTCCCAACACTGTAACCTGACATTCACGATTCACTCAAAGGTTTGGTTGTGTGGCTCAAGCAGAGGAGCTCATCTGCATCACTTCCTCCTGGTTATGACAGGGTACCGTGCAAATGAAGAAGACATCACTTGTGTTGATCTACTGCTTTGTGACAAACACCCAGTTAATGCAGAAAGCTTGTATTTTTGAGCTATTTTTATCAGTGCCCCCTGAGGAAGACTGCAGCTGCCATCTTTAATGGAAAGAAACAAGAATAATGACAGTCAGAGATTTTTTTTTTTTAACTAAAAACATTTTTCTGCCTGATAGTAAACAACCAACCAGTGTCAAATCTCACGGAGCTGAGTCATATTTGTGGTGCTTTCTTTGTTTGTGACTCATTCATTCCCCTCCTCTTTTTATTCCCTTATCTTAAACTCCACCTTCGCAGATGGGGAATGAGCTGCATTTTTGCTATTTCTATATCAATTCAGACTGGAGGATTTTCATTAATCTACAGTACCTACCAGGCTCCCGCCTTTGTCTTCTCCTTTGTCTAATGTATGTCTGTTTCTATCATTTCTGGATCTACAAAAATCACTATTTATCAGTTTGTTGCTTCTCCCAAAAACAGGAAAACAACGAGAGACTTGATAAGATGTTAAGCTCAGTTTCTGCTTCTCCTTTGCTCTGCCTTAGTGTTTAAACAGGGAGCTCTGTGTAAGTAGGCCAAGAAAACAGTCTCACTCTGGGGAGCAACACAAAGACACGGAGAGGGGGAGAGAGAGAGCGAGGTTGGTCAGTAATAAATCTCCATTGATTGCTGTGATCCAGCTAAAATTCAAAGAGTGTCTGCACCTGCACTAATGATGACCACACACACTTACAGAGAGACTGACACTATCCTTTTGATCTCCACACACATACAGATACCACAAATCTTTAGTTTCAGACATTAAAAAAAGAAATAAAGAAAACAGAAAGGAGTGAGGACATTAACGTATTACAGAAAGGTGAAAAGTGGATAGGTAGGTGGGGGAGACAGTTGAGGGATGGGGGGGGTTGGCCAGCGCTGCATAGCTGCTGTAATGAGATCTAGTGGTAGTAAGGGGGTTACATTCTGGGCAGTGCCGCAACTTTCCATAACGTAATGACCTATCACCCCATTTTTAGACACACTAGGAGGACTGACGGTCATTGAAATGGATATCGCTTATGACCAGGCCGACAAACCACAACATCAGGGCTTTTCCAAAGCTGTTCACAGGCAGCTGGGAAAATGCTGAGTGCCGCAAAAATTTTAATCCTGCACCTGAAGACGAGCAGTATAGTGGAGGTAACCTTTCATGAGCCCAAACCTCTACTGAGACCTCAAAACCTTCCAAATTTTAGTGCTAATGACATTAGCAAAACATTGCTTCCTACTGCTCCAAAAGACACATTAAATTCAAGTACCCTATGATAATTAGGCTCCAAGTCTGAAAAAACACAAACAAAAGACAGACAGCTTCATTTGACACAAGCTTCAAAGTGATGAAGATGAGTGGAGGTGTTGGAGCATTTTGCGATTGTGAAGGCTGAGGACGTCTAAACACAAGATGGCTTAGCATCCTTTTCATCACGACATTCCTCTAGCAGCTCCTCTGAGCCTGGAGGATCAGCAGGAAAAACACACCGATACAGAGGAGACAAAGGCAGAGAGCACGGCATGAAGGACAGAGGAGAGGCAGATCTGGTATGAAGACGTGAAAAACACTGAAAGTTGAGCACATGAAGGCACTTCCCAAGATACCAATGTTTTGGTGGTCTCCTGCACTAACAAAGATCTACATGCATATAAGGACCAAACTGATACAAATGCCCACAATGACTGTTTAAATGTAACATGTGAAACTGAGTTTAGAGCGAGTCTTTTGAGGCAACTCTCAGATATTAAATAAACATTAAATTTTTTAAAAATGCCTTAAAAAAAAAAAAAAAAAAAAAAACAGGGAGCCACCTCCTCTTTGCTTCATCAAACTGTCTCCAGGTCTGAAGCCTGTGGACGGAGCCCAATGAAGCGGCCGAGCACGCTGGAGGAATTAGCTAACTGTCGGACACCATTACCCCCGTTGTTACTGAGATATGGCACTGACTCCGCCTCCACACGCTGTCCTCCCTCGCCCAAAGAAGACACAGTAGAGCTTATTATTCTCTTTCAAAGGCTCATTAGTGTTGATCTTGGCTGACTGAGGGTTGCAGAGATATGAATCGGGGAATAGCACACTATTAAACAAATCCTGTTAGAGAGGCCTGCTCGGAGGCCTCGAATGAAGCTTAATAAACTGATGGAACAATGTTTGCAGGAAAGAAGATAATACTCCTCATCGGAGAATCATTACTGGAAATTAAATTCAGCAGAAAAGAGGGAGTAAACGGAGAAGTGGGTGACAACTTCTTCCAGTTTAGCTGAATAAAGCACTAACAATACCAGAGTTTACAGTTCAACTGCCTTTAAAAGACAATCTAATACATGGGTATACTGTTCCTGTAAATGGTTATCTAGGAATGTGTTCTACAATGGGATTCAATTATCTTCTAACTGGCTTCATGCATGACAATTTGACCAACCCCCGCTTTGAGCTAAGACTTGGAAGATCTCAGCAAGTTCGGGACTGCTGTGGACTTTTGTACAGAAAGTAGGGCTGCTCGATTATGGCAAAAATGATAATCACGATTATTTTCACTGAAATTGAGATCACGATTATTTGACGATATTTATTTAACCCTTTAAGACCTACTATAGAACCAAGTCCACCAGAGCTTATATTATTTTTTTTACATGCTGTAGTGCCATTTGTGGGAGCATTTCAAGTTGCTATACATCAATACAACTGTTATAGCCCATATTTTAATAATATGTATGCATTAAGTCCATAGTAACTACATAAATTGCAAAAAAGTGCAATAAACTACAAAAAAAATTGAAAATCGCTTTTGTTTTGTTTACATATATTTCTACTTGGAGAAATTTAAGAGGCTTATCCCTCAAAACTTTAAATACAATAAAGTTGCAAAAAATAGTTTCCCACCACAGGAAATTTATTTTGAGTGTCTTCATAGTTTTATTTTGGAGATACAGCAATTTTTATATACTGCAGGAAAAACAAAAAACAATCCTATGATGCAAGTTTGCAAAGAAAACAGCATGTGCATCATTTCACTGTGGGAAGTGTTACGAACAACTGATCGGAACGGCAAAGCGTGTTTCTGGAATATTATGTTTTTGTTCCTGCAAGCGCTTTTTATGCAATTTTTGCAAAGCTATATGTGGAACGAAACCGTGACCGAGGACAAGCTGATGGCATCAGATGTAAGTACAACTCCTCCGGTTTCATATGCAAAACAAATTATTGCGCTAGCTTACACGGTTCAGGTTCTACAGGGATTTAACAATAGTTACGCAAAACGGAGCGTGCTGCTCTGACGGCTTTAAAGGGTTAACAATGACTTTAAAAAAATAATATAAAATAGTGTGCAACACCACTGAAGTTTTTTTTTTTTTACCTCTCTTTTCAACCAACGGCAGTCACTCTCCAAATAACTTCTGCTTAGCTTTCCGAGCTTCCCTCGGGTCCTCTTAAACAGCGGTCTCCAACCTTTTTTGCGCCACGGACGGTTTATGCCCGACAATATTTTCACGGACCGGCCTTTAAGGTGTCGCGGATAAATGAGGGAGGGGCTAATAATCGGCTCAGTCATTTTTAATGATCGTTGAAAGCCCAGATCGTAATCGTGATTAAAATTCGATTAATTGAGCAGCCCTAACAGAAAGTCTCCAGAAGACTTTTCCACATGACTTTGTTGTCACCTAACGTGGCCCCTGGCCTATCACGAGGACAGAATCATGATCTTTTTTTTTTTTTTCAGAATACTTTGTTATTGTTTAGAGCGATAAGATTAGAGAGATGAGGGTGGCTGTAGCTCAGGTGGTAGAGCAGGTCATCTACTGGTCGGAAGGTTGATGGTTCGATTCCTGGATTCCCCTAGTCTGCATGCCAAATATCCTTCGGCAAGATATTAACCCCAAATTGCTCTCCGATGCATCCATCGAAGTGTGAATGTTACTTAGAACAATGTGTTTGTGTGAATGGGTGAATGCACAAGTTGTGTAAAGCGCTTTGAGTGCTCAGAAGAGTAGAAAAGCGCTATATAAGAACCAGTCCATTTACCATTTATTTTTAGCATCATAGTATTTGCTTAAAATCACCACTATGGTCGCTAAGGAAAGCCATAGATGTTAAAACAAAGCTTTTTCTCAAAAACTGCATAACCAGCTATTATCATCATTGCTGCAGCTCTAAAGAGAGGCCTGTTCACATGTTGCATGTTGACTGGATCAGTTGTTCCTAACGTCACAAATGATATTTTAGGGAAATCCCAGTTCAAGATTGGTTTTATTATTCAAAGTCAGTTATGAGCTGTTTTCTTAGCTACTCAGGAGGAGTTTTGTTTCCACTGGGTCAATTTGACTCTCAACTTCTTGACTAATTTAAAGGAAGCAGGTTGGCTGCCCTAAATACTCTAGTCTCAAATTATATTCTGCCTTTTGAATTAAAGCTTTCTTGTAACTGCTGTGTGTTGTAAAGTTTGTAAAAGGTAAACACCCATCTATCCATATTTAAAATCTCCTTTACAGTACTTTCACAAACACTCCTTGGCCAACAACAACAGCAGTGATTAAAAAACAGAGGACTGATGGGGGTCATATACAGAGTGACTATTTAGGAGGTGACCTAGGTAATGTAAACTACAGCATCTGTTTTTATCCTTGTCTCACTGCCCTCTGCAGCTCCCTTGGTGACCCATAACTCCCACAATCTTTCTTATCTTCTCCCAGGCTTAACAAAACCTCCACCCACCAAGCCGACATGAGACGAGAGACTGTGGCTGTTTACGTTTTGCTTACAAACTAGAACAGGAGTTCATCTAAGGGACACAGAGAGCTACTGACTCAAACCTTTTTAAATATTTTCACACAGCTTTAGTCAGCAAAATTAAAGTGGGATTTTTCACATGTTCATGTGTTGCAGTGAATGAGGGGGGAAAAAATACGGATGACAATCTTATTCATTAGGACTCCGTAATATTAAGTAACAATAATCTCCATAGATTGATTTCCAGAAACCATTAGATACCCAAACAGCTCATTCTAATGCAGGGAGTCTGTGTGGGCTTCGGCAGCTTAAACTATTAATTTCTTTTACGTAGTTTGGGGGTTTAAATGCTCTCATGTCCCACAGTGGGTTCCCAGCCTAATTTCAGCCTAAAACACTTCAAAATGCAAATGATGTGAATGAAAATGTGCTATGGAACAAGAGGATAATAACTGACTCTAAATCTTGTTGAAGCACGGCCGAATAATCCGCACGGGCCAGAAGCTGCAAAAAAGACAATGCTGAGCCTAACGAGAGCAGAGCAGGGAAGTCTAAAATGCAAACTCAATTAGCTCATAGCTGAAGGTGGTTTAAGTCTGGTTACCCTCTGAAATAAGTGGGCGGGGGAGTGCTAAGAGCTAAGCTACCATCATGACACCCAAAAGCTTTCTTTTAGGAAATATAACTCTAAAGTTCCTTTGCATACTTCTTCTAGGTACAGAGAAGAGAACTTTAAAACCTGATTGCAAAAATAATTACAATACAATAAGAGCAGTTAGCTGTTGGCTCAACTACTCCGAAGCCCAGAACTGGACATGTTAACCACCTTTTAAAAGTATTTATATTTGCAATTATCTGACGCTTCCTTTGTGTATCAGCAGATTCTTCAGTCATTTCTCAGTGAGTAAAGTTATTCTGTTATATTTATATTTGGCACTAATAAGATTGCTGTGTTTACTTATGAAGTACATTAACCAAGATGCGTAGCATTAGATTGTGACGTACTAAAAATATATAGATATTTTGCATTTCGTAATTTTTTTTTGCTTTAATGTTATTGTGGTTATACATACTTCAGGTACCACTAATGCTGTTTGAAAATAAAAACAAGAGAAAATTGCATCGTCAAGATAAAAATAATGGAATAAATAATCAACTGAAATCTGTATGTTTTTTTTTTTTTTTTTAATGAGTGTGATTTGTTGCAGACATCTCTGCAACAAATCAGCCAATTGCAAAACGTCTCTATTGAATATCAAAAGGGCTGACATACATCACACAGAGCCGGCCTGCTCACTCAGCTGCACAGCTCCATCTGAGGGGGAAACAGAGCGCAATTGGAAGTGCAGCATGTGCATCCGATCAGCCATGTCAGACAAGGCTCGTTTTGATGGCACGCGTGTGCAGTGGTGATCAGCTGTGTGTCCCTGTTTGTGCTGTGCGAAAGAGGCCGGTGGCCTACTTTCCACCACCACTGATGCAATTTGGGCACTGCTACGGCGCTCTATTTAGATTCAGTCTAGCAACTGAGGAACAAAGACCTGCAAACATGTACGTGTATTATAGACTAATTAGATAACACTGCAGTATTTACATGAGTTATTTTTAACAATGATTACAATTCAAATAGTCATGAGTGAAACACAAAGTAAATGTGTGAGATTGGACTGCTTTTGTGTGTGAATATTTCCACATTTTCTTGTGCATGCAGAGCAATGTGGGAGCATGCCATGAGAAAGTCCACTGACTAGGGCTGTGCGATATGACCAAAATCTTATATCCCGATATAAAACCTGTATCGTCCCGATAACGATATTAATTCACAAAAATGTAACATTTTCTGTCAATTCTGTGAATCTCGGGTTGCTGAAGTGTTTCCAGCTGGGCGTCGTGTACCCTGAGTCGAGTGTTTTAACCCAGCGGTCCCCGGTACTGGTCCGTGAGAGTTGAGGCTCAGGTGTGAAATGTATGGTTTTCAGGGTTTTTATCGGTTTTCAGCGTTATTTTGTTATCGTTTTTATCGTTAACTCGGTTTTCCTGGGTCTTTTCACGTGTGTTATGAATAAATCTTCTTGTTTTCGGTACCGGTACTAGTTTTATTTTGTTGTATTTATCTGGCGACACCTTAAAGGCCGGTCCGTGAAAATAATGTCAGGCATAAACCGGCCCGTGCCGCAAAAAAAGGTTGGGGACCGCTGTTTTAACCGATGCATGAAACGATACATTTTTAGACATAACTTGTAACGGCCGCCGTTTCCTTAGTGCGTGTTTATTACACGGCGTGCTGCGGGGAAAAGCCGGTTCTAACGTTTAAGGTTTATTATTTAGCACCTGACGGCTGTTTTTTGCTTCTCATCCGTAAATACTCTGCATACTTTTTCACGTGATTCAGTCTCAACAGGATCTTGAGCTTTATTGTGAAAGGTTTATGTGGAAAATAAACAAGCGGACACGCGGTGGTTTTACCGTCGTTGTTGCTAACGACAACGCATAAAAACAGTCGCTTGTCCGTCCGTAGTGTGGTTATATTAAATATAAGAGAAAGAGAGAACTTTAAGAAATTAATATAGCCACTACAGTGACCATCAAAATGATGAAAAAATATTGCTGTAAAGTTTATTTTGCGACACCACGAAACAAACGATAGCGTAATATGAAATGCTAGACGTTTTTATATCGTCATCTGATATATATCGTTATATCGAACAGCCCTAACACTGACTCTGACAAAAAATAAATAAATCAAAAATCCACATAATAATTTTTCTAGGTAAAATATAACATTGGCATGAAGACTATAGTCAAAGCTTAGTCTAGCGAGGAGGTGCACTGAAATGTAACATTACTGGGAAGAGGTAATGTGGGTGTTTTGTATTGATGAGAATTCAACAGCAGTGTTACTGCTGTGTATGTTTTAGCTTTTACCAGTATGGAAAAAGCTGTAGGGCATTTGCTTTAGTACCTGTGTGTGTGTGTGTGTGTGTGTGTGTGTGTGTGTGTGTGTGTGTGTGTGTGTGTGTGTGTGTGTGTGTGTGTGTGTGTGTGTGTGGGGCAGGGAACTAATGTGCTCCTTCCCATGATGCAGCAGCCTTTCCATCAGCTGTAGCACATGGCGTCACCATGGAAACAGAGCGAACTGTGACAATGAGAAGGCAACAATGTGATTTAAAGATAGGTCAAAGGTCAGCAACATGTCTCACCTATGCAGAAACATCAATGGCTAGAAGAAGAAGAAGGGAAAAAAAACATCCACACACCAAGAAAATCAGAAGCATGGCTATGATCGTGGGATCACAATCACAAGTGTCAAATTTTCTAATTAAAAAAAAAAAAAAAAAAAAAGGTGCATCTGACGGACATTTGCATCTAAACATAGTTTTCTTTACTGGTAGCACACCAGTCTATATCAGTCCCTGAGTCTGATGATCCTTTCTGGGCCAATAATGTTGATTATACTACTCACCAATGCTTTGTGTATCAACTGTGTCAAGTTTATGTTCCAAGCTAGCCACATTACATCATGTATACAGTGCGGGTTGTTAGCAGGACTGAGTGTAATTGCAAGTGGCCACATAGTTCCACCCCGCTGCTCATTCACAATACGAAACACCCACCTTATTGTGACAATAGCTTACTTGTTGTCCAAATAAACATGTTCTTGGATGCGCTTAACACTCTCTGTTGTGTGTATGTTGCCCTAAAACCATGTCAGTCTCACCAGACAAACACTGCTCAGGTCTACGCTGCTTCAAAAGTCAGGCTGTGGACTTTTAAGCACCTATGATTCACACCATTAGAATGTCTTTCCTAAACATTTTAGAACGGTGACCTCATTTTTTCCCGCAAAGAGGAATTTTCAAGACCCCCTAGGAAGTTGCTACCAAACAGAAATAACAAGAAATGCAGATTTCTTTCAAAAATGGTAACAAAATCACCACCTTTACTATAGCTAGCATAATCATACTTATTGCAGCGTCATCCCTAAAGGCCCCATTTTGAGCCAGGAAAAACCCCTGATACTAATGATACACAACAAGACACAGGAAACGACAGGAAGGGAGGGCTGTGTCCCTGCAGTGTGTAATATATAGATGCATCTGACTGGGCAAAGCAGCTAGGCCCGGGTCCAAACCAAACCTTGGCTCTCCTGGAGATTCTGCCCTTTGATAGATGGTGCATAGGGTACTGCAGTGTTTAGTGTGCTGGAAGAGCTGGCATATAAACAAAATCCTCTGAACGTACAAGCGGAAGGAAAGGAAGGAAGAAACAAAGACGGGAGGGTATCTTCAAAGAAGAAAGTGTAAAGTGTGCCAAGTTTTTTTTAAAACAGGACCAAAGAGAGCGATCGTGCCTCTCCATGAATCTTCTTCTTCTTTTCCTGCTCTGTCATTTAAAGCACAAGTCTGGACCGTGTTCCCTTCTGAAACATCCCTTCAGCCCAGTTCCTAGTCATGCTCAGCTTCGACATCGCCTGCCTCCAGACAGGAAGCTATTTGTGGTTTGTTGTATAATTGTGCCATGAGTAGCATTTTGTGCAACCTGTAGATTTGGTGTTTCCTGCAATGACTTCAAGGTTGCAGCCACTGATGCCAACTACACCCTCCATTTTCAGACACAAGGGCAGGGCGATATCCAAACCACTGGAACTTTCTACCCTGGCATTTTTTTATCACCCCTTCAAAGGGCCTGCAAGAGTAATGAAGGGGTTTTTCTTGGAGGGGGCAAGCTAGGGGGGCTCTGGCTCTCCCCTCGCTACTAAATACAGGGCTTTACAATAGCGAGGAGTGAGGTCTGAAGGCGGTTTCATTCACAGTGGGCTGTAATAAAAGAGAGCGGCTCTTTTTTTCCAGTGCAAGGAAGGGTGAGGCGCACTTAATTAAGACAGAGATGTTTTAACCGCCTGTGAAAACACACAGCTGAAAAAAAATAAAAATGAGGTGGCGGCCGCAGGAGACAGGAGAAATTTTAGACTGAGGGTAGGCCGACACTGGATATTTGTCATCGGAGATCCGTCTCTTCTGCGGTCCATGTTTTTCAGTTCTGCTGCACTTATGCACGTGACAGAGCCATAAAATCCTCCAAGGGCTTATGGAAGTATTTTACCTCAAAGTGAGAAGTTCAACTTGAAATGTCCACTGATGACATCAAAATCTCAATCACTACCATAAATCCCTGGTCTGCAGCTGACACTCAGGAGATTCACAGATTTAAAAAAAACAAGATTAGCTACAACGTTAGATTAATTTCGTTTAGATCTTACTCAATATTTTATCAAAAAAACAAACAAACAAACAAAGAAAGAAAGAAACAAAAAACACTACACTGTCCAGGTCCAAGAGAGTAAATGGGTAGCTGAGGCAGCCTCCCACTTCCTGGTCTTTCAGGAAGACAGCAAAGCTTTCTCAAGCCAGCAATGAGACATAACTTGAGTCTGCCATGGGGTCTTCTTTGGACTGGACATGCCTGAAACACCTCTCCTAGGAGGCATTCAGAAGACATCCTAGTTCAGATGCCTAATAATTGGCTCCCTTCAGTACAAATAAGCCACAGCTCTATTCTGAGCCCCTTCCAAATGACCAAGCTCTTCATCCTAAATGGTGTCTAATGATACCACAGTGATATTTGTACAACTTCAATAAGTCTACAATCTAGATACCACACAGCCCAAAAAAAATTGGTTCAAATTTTACCTTTTCACAATTTTTGGTTAGCAGAACCAATCAAAGCTTCGGATTAATCAAAAATAAAAAACAAAAATTTTGTTTGGCTGGAAGCAGTCTAAAAATCTAGCTTTGAAAGATTAAAGAAGGAACAAATCAACACAAAGAAGGTTTATGTAGGTAATCAGTCATCCAGGTCATACAAATCTAAGGAGCTTGGAAAGAAAAGCGAGTGGTCTTCTTCCATCCCAGAAGCTTTTCGGACGAGAGGTCAAACGTCTTCAAGAAACGTAAAGAAGTTGCTTTTCTTTCCGAGCTCCTTAGAAACACAAAGAAGGCTGTCTCCAGTGTGGTCTGTGTGGCAAACATTAGTGAAGGTCAACATACAGACGCCAAAGGTCAAAGTAATAATGGTGTGTAATTTCTCTCTTCAAAGTGCCCCCACATACCAACTTGTCAACAACGATGGATTTAAATTAAGAACATAATACCGATGCCAGATCCTTTTAATTTTCCTGCAGATCTAAAAGCTCCATTCTGCATCACTTTCTGTAAGTCAGATAGCTTTACACCCTCCCCTATACAGCGTGTCAACCTTATCCACAACGGCCACTTTTCTGGCTCCATTCTCAGTTATGTCACAAACATTATTACTGCTTTTCCAGGGCTCTGTTGTTTGAAATCTCTATGCATTGAAAAGAAGGAATTATTACCACATGACTGACTATTGAGAGCAATAAAAGGCCACACAGCTGAAACTGTCAAGGGTTCAGTTTAGTGGATAAAAATGTTCCTTCACAGCAATATAGAGCTGTTATGCACAAAGCTGTGTGCTTATGAGAAATTAGGAGTAATTCAGTCAAATCCTAAAGTCAACAGTAACCAAACAAAAGCTGGTTCACTTCTTGATGAGCTGTGCTGCTGAGGGGAGGGAGGCTGATTTGGCTTGGCTAGCATCATAAACCCACATGTCCAAAACAGCCTGTAGAAACTTGGAAATGACAACATTTTAAGCCGTGGGACACAGCAAAATAATACCCTCCTTCGAAATATAACTAATAAAACTTATGGTGTTACGTAGAGGTGTAGTACGTCCATACGCATGCCAGATATTTAATAATTTGCTAATTTGTTTTTAAAGCTGTACTGTGCTGACTTTGTGTTCTGCAGACCAATGTCAGTGGGTGGCACCTTTAATAACAGTGAGTTGCCTGCTGACCTGGATTGAGCTTGACCCAACCCCTTCCTTCTGTCAACATCAACACACTGGCAACCAGCTATTTGACAAATACAGTTCGCAATTGTGCATGGACAACAGTGCATTATACAGCAAAAGCATGAGCAGAAACAATTAAGGAAAGTATTGGTCCAAAGTCAAAAGGCAAATTCCACAGACTTTTCTCCTCTTATTCATAACATGACAGGGCCCCTTTTTTCTTCTTTTCAAGACATAAAGCAAGTTGTAATGCACCACGCAGCACAAACAGCTCCTCCTACTCCCTCTCAACATACTGACCCACAATCCAGCTCCACTGCTGCTGCTGCTCACTATAAATAGAAAGAGATTTAACCTACAGCGAGGGAGGGAGGGAGGGAGGGAATAAAAGGGCAGTGCAGTGCAGCAAGATAAAGAGGGATGAAGGCAGAAACAAATATGAGCACAGAGATCTTCTTCCTGCAGATATAACTCATATCTGATGACAACATGAGGTGCCGGCAAGTTTGAAAAGACCTGTAAGCAATCAGCAACCACAGGAAGTCACAGAAGTCTATTTCCCCCAGACAAATTAGTCAGAGATGTGGCTTCTGTGGCCTTTGCACTTCATAATACAGGTGACTGCAGACAGACAGCAACAGTGAGGGGTAGAGGCTTGCCAACAGAGCAGTGAGCATTCTGTCTTCTAAAGCACACAGTCAAAACTAGGACAACCCAAAGCACGGCGACATGAAAGGGAAAGAAAACGTCTGCGTCAAGGTTAAATGATGCATAAAGCAAAGAGGGATTCAACAACGCTGCCCAGAACTAATTAAATATTCTCATTAATCACTGATCTATTAAATAATTATGCTGATTAATTCACTTAAATTTTAAACTAATGAAACATCAACATTTTAATTTTGATTTAGTTACATTTTATTGTCTGGATTGTCCCTTGAGAATATTTTTCACCACATACAAAGTCCATCAAAAAGAATCATCCATTTATAAATTGATTAAAATCCATTACTGGGCTGTTCACCAGTAACAATCCAAGCATGTGCTGTTAGAAAGAGACAAATCGTGAGTTTCACATGGCTGCCAGTAGAATTTTCCCTCCCTCTTTCAGTCTGTTTACAGTCTGAACTACTGAACATGTTTAAGCAGCCCATGCAAAGTATTAAAAAGGAAAGACATTTGCCAAAATGCAACCTCTTTAAAAAGAAAAAACTGGCTATTGTGTGATTGAGTGGCAAAGACCAAGCTTTGTAAAATATGCTTCTGTGAACAATAACTGGTACCTAAACAGGAAGTTCTGGGCAAGCTAAAACGCTGGCCGCTGCCTCTGAGGTGAAGTCAACAGACGATAGGTGGTAGGTTTCCATATTACTCATGCCTTGAAATGTCTGCACCAGAATTCAGATACAATTTAATACTCCAAACTACAAAAATACCACATAGTTAACAACATTGAAGCTCACAGCTCAAAAAGGCAACCTCACCCCGTCGAAAAAGACTCCTGTGCCACTCTTGTAAAGAAGAATCAAATAAGATTTAGGGCCTGCAGTGTGAACACAACCATAGCAGAGCAAAAACTGTTAAGCCCCTTCGTTCTGCTCTGGTTGATAATCCCCATAGCCTGGCTCCTCTCATCTGACAACATGAACCCTCGCCCAGTCCAACACAGGAAAGCCTAGTATGATTTATTTAGCAAGTAAGGGGAGAGCTGGGATTACACCTGAGGAGAGGAGGATAGGACAGACTGCAAGAACCTGAATCTTAAACTGACAGAGTGACAATAAATTCTCATCAGGTTTTCGTCTTTGTACTCAGGTGGGCTTGACACAGGTTTGCATCATCTGTTCTACATCTGCCTCTGGCTCAGTTTTAACATCAGGAAAGATGTCACCCCCTTGCTTCGTATTCTCCTGCCTTGAAAGAACGATTTGACAGTAGGACGTCCTGGCTGGCAGCAGGACAACCGTCGTGTCCAACAACAGACGCGCTCCCTGCCGAAGGGCCTTTCATCTAGACTGTGATCCCAGGACAGGCTGAGTCATCATGGGTGTAAACAGGGGAAAGCAAATCTAAAAATGCTTGTTCTGAAACCCTGCAAACTTGAAGGCCAAATACAAAATGAACACTTCAAAGACATTAAGTGTGCCACAGTATTTTTGCCTTTTTCAAAAGGAATTTGGTAACAACATTTACACCAAGGAAATGCTAATTAAAAGAAAAGTATTGCATTTTTGAAGACATTTTTTCCAAGAGAAAATAACACAACGCGAGCTCCCACACACCTGAAACAACAGGAAGTAACTAGCAGCAACAATCCCAGTTTTTCATGTTTCATAATTACTGCAGGATTCGTGTAGGGTTTATTTCTGGGTTGTCTGTTTGAAAGAAGCCATTAACGATCCGTTATGCCTCCTGGCATCTTGTCACATCTCCACTCAAACTTCATTGTCTTTTCCTGAATTTTGGTTTTTGAACAAATCAAACTGCCAAACTGAATACAACTTCAAGTCAAAGGACTCCAAACCTTTGTCCAGCCTACTAAGTCCCAGTTGATGTTAAAAGGGTGAATTGAGTATTTTCATGCTGGGTGTTGGATAAATACTGAATCATATGTGAAAATTTGAGAGTAGCACTCGACCCATTGCTCAGCGGACTGATATCATCAGTAGCTATTTACCATACCATTAGTATTGGTATTTATACCAGCTGACAAATTTATGTTAAAACAGTAAAGAAGAGACAGGAGAACACCATTCTACCATCTTATAAGTGTTGACATTGCACAAATAACTACACATGTTTGGGAAATTTGTTTGTTTTCGTAGGCCTAAAATTAAGAAAAATATTGCACGATATGTCAGATTTTTAAATCACCAAATATTGGCATCAATATTGGTATTACAAGTCACATATTGGTCAGACTCTACATGACAGGCTTTCAGAAATGGAAATCTTTGAAAACATTAGTCTCCTGATAAGGGTAGTTAATCATTTTACGTCACACAATCTCTTCTTATTCTTCCTTGACAACGTGTAGAATTTAGCTTTCCAGCAGGACCTCAGACTAGAGCTGCTACTCTGCTGCAATGAGAAGAGCAAGTTAAGATGATGGAGGTCTACCAGGCACACCCAGCTGGGATGAGATCCAGAAGGTGGCTCAGGACGCATTGGAGAGTTTACCTCCCAGTAGGTCTGGGAGTGGTTCAACTTCAGCAAAAGGATGGATAGATAGAACATACGTAGACAAGCGTGGAGGCATTTACCTCCACGCTCCAGGCTCATTAAACCAAAAAACAAACATACTAATTACTCCTGGATCAGACTAAAGGTCACACCTTTGATCAGATCAGAAGGTGAGCCACAACAACCATACTGCCATAAAAACAAATAAAACGTAATATAGGTCATACCACTAAAATGTAAAGTTCTACAGCGGCTCAGCATCACTTTGCTGTTAGCACCTCCACATAAAGTAATTCTTCTCTGAGGCCTGCAGAACTCATCACGAGTAGCCAAAAATAACCAGCAAACCAGGCCCACAAGTTGCCATAGGATCAGGGCGGAGGGGTGGACATCAAGCGTTTGTTTTAATCACATGGTGGCAGAGGAAGAGGAGGAGAAGGGGATGGTGGCAGTTAGACAAGACAAGAGACAGTGGGAGAAAGAGAGGAGTGAGGGTGATTACAGAGTGATTTCACTGCAGAGCAATGCCAAGATGATAAAAGATAAACAATAAGCCCTTTGGCTTAACTGAGAGATTTACTGCGAGTGTGTGTGCATGTGTGTGCCTGTGTGTGTGTCCACGTGACAACAGCGTTTTATAGCTAGGCAGATCTTCTATTTATTTTGTCCTTTCTATTGTTGAAAAAGTGCCAGATGTACGCAGATGTTTTCGTTGCTTGTAAATTTTTTCATACACACACACACGTTTCAAATGCACAGAGACACACACGCATGCACAATCATTCCTTTACATTCAAGTCAAGCTTATTTAGAGAGCCAAAAAACACGAGCCACCTCAGTCTAATACATTTGACTTAGATAAGAAAAAAAATTAACTATTATATCAATCTGGCCTTTTTGTCACCTAACAAAATGAAGTAGATAAGTATCAAAAACCTATAGACTGTTTGCTGTGTGCTATAAAAGGTGCTACCTTTCATAACAAAACACACACACAGGTAATCAGTGAGTGTTCCTCTGAGTGTTTACATGGCTTTTTATGACGCCTGTTAAGCATGAAGGACCCTTGAACTGCTGTGCAGCAGCAGCCGGTCAGAAGTAGGCCAAGTTATGTGGGGCAGAGTACACAGAGCGAAGCCTGTAACACCCATCAGCACCTTCCACCAATACCACTCCAAAGAGAGGAAAGTACATGACAGAGAGCAGTGTTCAAAATGTCAAAGCTGATGACATTTAACAAAAATTTATTTCACATTAATCAAATCTGTTTCAGTGGATTGTTGACAGTGGGTAGAAACTGGGGTGAATAATTGCAAGTCTTTGTTTTTCTAAATTATCACACACTCTTCAAAGTCTTAGCGCTTTGTTATGTAATTATTTTTATGTGCAGGTCAGCAATGCCAGTAATGCTGCAGTCATGCCAGTTAGAAAAAAGTGCTAAAACACCTGTGTGAAAAATTTCAGATATCATCTCAGAGAAACTAAAGAAACTCTCAGATCTGATATTTTGGAGAAAATAGGCAATCCACCAACACAGATCAGGGGGTGAAATTTTCTCCAAAGGGCACCGAACAGAATAAACCAAAACATACACACATAAATACAGGTAAAATATCAGCTCTTATCATTTAAAATGGTCAAAATAAAACCTTGATGGGAATGCCAGAAATTCAAAAACAATAATGGGCATAAACACAAAACATTCAGATAAAAACCACACAAAGCATATTATTATTTTACTTTTTGTAAAGTATACAATATATGCTTTTGGGTGTGTTAGGAAAAGAAGAAACTATACTGACTATAGATGTGTGGTGTAATTAAGGGTAAGTATGCAGCAGGGACACTGCACGCAGGTGTAGCAGTCTGTGCTATCCACTGACATGTCCAGGCTTGTTCTGGAAGCCTGTGGTGTGTCAGTGAGGTTTGATGAGAACGAAAAGTCTTAGTTATGGATCATGTGTTTCTAAGTAGCTGAAGCCAACTCTTTCTTACAGGTCACTGAACAATGAAAGTACTTTTAAATTGCAACCACACCTGCGCCTACACAGGTGATGTGCCTGAAAGTTCCTATTGACCCACTTTGATTTGAGGAAGTATTCTATAACAGAAGAGCATGTCAGAAAACAATGCAACCAGTGAGAAATGTATTAAAAATGTACATCACTGAAACAAACACTCATTTGATAATTACTAGGTATAACTAGCTAAAATCAGTGTACTCTAAACCAACAAGCTTGTAATGAATCCCAGACTGTGTAAGACTGTGGGAACTAAATGGCAACAGTAATAATGTAATAAAAAAGGATCATTAACTTATACATTAAGAAGCTAAATGATTCAAAGAAAGCTACAGTTTTTTCAGATGTCTACAAACTGCTGCTGCTATTGTTAAACCATGCTGCTTTAAAGCTCTGGAGTTTTGCTTTTCACATACTGAAAGACTAGTTAAATGCAACATATTTAACAAAAACTGCATAATAAATGGTAACAAAAAACATTAAATTCCTGAGTAGCTAGATTTATCTGACAATAGCTTTTCTCCATTTAAGTCAACGGTGTCAAACATAAGGCCCAGGGGGCAACATTGCTCCATGCAAAGTGCATAAAATATATTATTACTTTCCAGTAATCTCACTTCAGCAATGTGGCACACTTGACATTTTGAAAAATGTTAAGGTGAGCATAAACTTTGGACTTTTAACAGTATTTGAGGTTTTGTAGCTTTTGCAAGACCTCTCCCATGAGCATCCAAACTACACCAAAGTAAATAAGAAATACATCAATAATTAAATTAGAACAGTGCATGTTTCTTTCATCATCTACTATTTTTGAGTCACAGTAAAAAAAAAAAAAACATATAAAATAAAAGAAAAAGAAAAAGACAAAAAGAAAAACTGAGTTTTTTGGTTTTATAATTACAGGACAGTCTGGGCAATGAGCAATTTATTTCTTCCAGTTTAAGCACAAAAAGTTTTTCTTTTATTTACTAAAGCTGCATTTTTTTTTATCATGTAGAAAAACTCAGACACACTGCTGAAATTTTATTTATTTTTCTTCTACGGAGATATCTCAGGCATTAAATGTGCATTTAAACTTCATACTGATAGAAAAGAGAGTTTCACTGGTTCAGCCCACTTAAGGTCAAACTGGGCTGTATGTTGCCTCTGATCTAAAATAAGTTTGATATCCCTGATTTAAGGCCACCTTTAATTTAAGCCAGCTTTGTTGTGATTGGCTGCCCACTGGAACCAGAAGGTCTGAGAAACAGAAAGTGGGTGGAGCTATGCTAACAGCTAGTCTGAAGGCCTGAGCTTTTGGTTAAGATGGATTGCCGTCATCTATGGCTTAATAAAAAGTAACAATACTGTAAGGTAGTAATATGAACATTAAAAAGCATTAGAAATGTTCCTCATTAACACTTTATTTTGGTTAGTTTATATGTAAAATCAGCACAGAAATCACATCTTTTAAGCATCTCACACAGCAATAGATTTTTCCCATATACCCCCCTCCTCATTTTACATAAAGCACCAGTCTGCCGAACACTTTCCAAACCCGTCTCCAAGGCAACCTAGTTGACTGAGGATAGTACGATGAAGGTGTGTGTGTGTGTGGTAAGGGTCATAAAAGGTGCTAGGAAAACAGAGTATAGAGCTGATCCTACAGTAACCTGTGTGCCAGCTCAACACAGCGAGGGCACAACATTTCACTTTCACTGTGTGTTATACTTGTATAACTATGCATGTGACAAAGGAAGAACCTTGAACCTTGAACAAAAATCATCCAACATTCCCACAACAACCAGAAAAAAAGCTTCTTAACACATTTTGTAAATGTATCTGTGTGTGTACCTGTTTAGACATCTTTGTCGGGACCAAAAACTGGAACGTTACTATACTTGTGGGGACCAACAGTCACTTATAAGGACAAAGGTGCCTGTCTCCACGAGTTTGAAGGCATTTTTAAGACTCAAAATGTGGTTTTAGTGTCCGGGTTACAATTAGGTTATGGTTGGGTTTAGACTAAGGGTTAGGGTAAGTGGCTATGGAAAGCATTATGTCAATTAGATGGCCTCACTAAGACATCAAATCGAGAATGTGTGTGTCTGCGCAGTGCTTTCAGATGAGAATGGTGTGTGACACATCAGAGCCAACTGTGAGTGACATGTTTGTTTCCAATGACAAGATAACAAAGAGAAAGACAAATACAGGAAAAAGCCGGTGACAGGGATGAGTGTAAAATGCATGCAGGGTTGCTTCTCCTTTCTCCAATAAAGTTGGATTACATAATTGTATTTATAGGGGAACCAAGGATGAAATCTAAGGGCAGAAAGTGATTTATCGTATACATTTTTTTTTTTCCTAGGAGCAAAGCACTTTGGGAAATATGATTATCAGTCATCAATTTGAGAATTAGAGGAGTATGTGCTACCACCCTCACTCTCATTTCCTATCTGTATTTCCACTGAAACTGCCGACTAAAACTAATGAGCTGAGCTGTCCTATGCTTGGAGTGGATGCACAAATGTGACACTGAGATTGATCTGCTGTTCAAACTCTGTTCCAGCAGTTTCTCCCTCCCCGCGTGAGCAAGAAATGCATTTATTTGTATCTGCCTAGTAACACAAACAGATTTCGAGTCACGACAACATCGCCTGCATTAATTAGGTTTTTGTTTTCCCAGGTTCTGGCACGATGAGATGAAAAAAAAAAAAATTCGTATCCTGTGGTTACATCATTTTCAGGTTTTCACTCAGGCTGAGCTCATAACTAAAGATGCTCTTTGTTGCTCCTGATATACTGATATTTTTACTTAACGGTAAGGCATCTATGTTTTCTTCTATGGCTGTCAGAGGTTCCCTCTACATAGTTGCAGAAACTGTCTCTCTTCACTGCAGTCTGTATATGTGTTTTGAAACACTTCAGTCCTCATGGGAACTCGCAGTCTGCCCGGCTACAGGAGGAAGTGCTTTGAGAGGCTCTAGCCCAATCAGATGCCTGGCTTCTGGTCAGCTGGCTGAAGCTCAGCGCTGTGGTCCAATCATGAGGCAAAGTTTGTGGTCAGGTGACAGATCAGACCGGCTCACAGTGTTTTGAAGCAGATGAAAAGAAAAGCTAATGTTGCTGTCAGTCGGCCAGCCAGCGGCCTCACTGTGCGCAGGGCTGAAAGGAGCTACAGAACTCAATTAAACAAAAACAGGGTTTATTATAACTGCGGCAACAAGCGAGTGTGTGTGTGGCTAAGAGCCTGACCGATACACTTAAAGCAAGCAAGGCAGGCAAAAACTATTGAATAAAATGGTAAAATAAAATAAAATAAAATACATGCATGGCTTTGCAAATGCGCCGACGTTTTTGCACCTCCAGTCTAATTAGATGCTGATCTTGGTTGATTGAATGTTGCATAACTTGCAGAACAGTTGCCATGTTTGTTTCCAGGTTTAAAGCTGGTGACATCGCTTTTAAAGTTCTTCTTCATCAGTTTGCCCTCCAAGACTTCTCTTAAGCTTGTAACCCAGGACAAACACCCCTCCCGCCAACCCAAGAGAAGCTTTGACACCCCCCCCCCTCCAGATGGCCACTCATACACTCAACCCCCACCTCAACATTACACACACATTCACACAGAGTTCACCGTGTGCACCCGTTTAAACCACAGAAGCTCAGACAGTCCAACAACTGTCATCAAGAGCTTCGACCAGACACTGAGAGTTAGCTGGCGCGTATGTTTCGTGGGGGGGTGGCGGCTATGATAAGCCAACAGGAGGGCCACTGGGTTCTGCTTTATCCGGAGGTGCAGTTAGTTCCCTTCTTATCCAGTCAAAACCCAGCCAAGGACGCATCTCAAGCCTTTAAATTGAATTACTTCCTCTCCAAACAAGATTTCAGGAACGTCTGTAGACTGAAGCTCATCATTTACCGTCAGAGCAAGCTCCCAAGTTCATTAATGTCCTCTGCTAATTTTTGGGCCACTGGTTAAAGTGTGAATTTAACAGGGAATCTAGTTCAGTAGTTCAGTGAAGTTTTTCAACTAACACACACATACACAGGTCTGATTTTTGTGGTTTGATTCCCTGACAGAGATGCATACTGTATAAAAGAGAAAACATTAAGGCTTTTAGAGCATCCAACTCTCCTTCTAAGCAGATATTATGCACTAATATAGCTGAAATGACAGCAACGCTGTTGTCTTGACTGTCTTTATGTTTACGGTAGCTTTCTCAGAAAACATAGTTATAAAAATCAGGACAGGCCTTATGAGAGACTTCCCTTATGACATTAGTATATTAAATGTTTATTAACATTATTTTGCAAATGCATAAAATAAAGTAAAAAAAAAATCTACCAAAATTCCAAAAACTCAGATCTGATCTAAAAGCATTACAGGTCCATAGTCAACAAAGATGTGGAAAACCTGAGTGAATATCCAACTCCTCCGACTTTTAAACAGCCTTTCATTTGTTGGCATTATAAAGCAGCACCTCATAATAATCAGTAAAGATGGTTGTATGACCTGAGAGGCAATGCACCAGCTTCAAAATACTGCAAAACAACTCTAAAAGATCCCACAAATGCTCCACTACCTAGATGGTAGCCTAAACAGAGGCTTTTAGTCAGAGTTATCAGGCAGAAACAGGTCACAGATAACATAATGAAGGGGCCTTTGTACAAGATGCAAGCTAGTGCTATGTGGAAATCAATAAAGGTGCAGTCCTAGGAAGAGGGAGAGAGAGCGAAAGGGGGAAGAGAGGCATGAAACCCATCTAAGTACACTACACTCGCGTGACAGATCCTCCGACCTTGGAAATATGACTGTGTGTACGTGTTCGTACTCACGACAGTTTAGCTGAGCTCCAATCTGAAGAAGGTGGGAGAAAACTAAAAGACTGTGATGAAAAAAATGCTCCTGTTGATTTTACACACACATAAACGACACCTATTGTGATATTAACAGTGTGAATAACTGCAGCAGCATCAAAATATTTCTGGGAAATTGAATTGATGCAAATTGTAAATTAAGTCAATGGTGACTAAGCTGCAACACTCCTGTATTTGGCTCAGATATCAGTCTGATCCTGGCTCAAAAAGCTTGATCAGATATTGGTGCCAAGTCTGTTCTCTTGTATGTTTTTCTGTGTTTGCGATGTCATCGGTCAGCAGCGGTAAACAAGCACTCATAAGAGGGCGAATACTGCATGAAAGAAGCGAACATCAGTTTGGCAGGATTTTAACATAGCAGCTTTTCTTCTTTTGCTTAATATTTTTTCACTTAAGCACAAACTCTTAAAGGCTCTACACCAACTCTTTCTCTCGCTCGCCTTTTTAACTCCAACTCTTATTATGTTCAGTTTAAGGCTTGATGGTAAAACAAGAACACAACAAGACTCACACATTAACCTCCTAAGAACCGAACTCTTTCATGGCATGCATTTTTAATTTCTCCTTGCAATTCGGGCTGATTGGGACCTGATGAATATAAAAACAAACAATTATCTTTTTACCTGATTTTGCTTTACAAGGGTATCCACCTATGAGGACATTTGTTTTAAATTTCGATAAAACAGTGGCAGTATAATGTCCTCATAAGTGGATATCAGGCCTTTGTAGAGCAAAATTTATTATTGTGGTCTAGACAACCCAAAATGTGATGTCCACATATGTGGACGCCAGGTCCTAGGAGGTTAAGCTGAAATCCATGTAAGTGAGATAATTAAGATAAATATATGATGGTAATTTCCCCCAAAGCCAAGTTATCAGTATCCAAACAGAAAAACCAGAATCAGGGCAACTCTAACAGTGTTATTACCACATTGGCATTTACCCATGAGACTGAATATTTTAGAGAATGGCTATTTTTATAAATCCCCAACGACAGAGGATTTGAACATAATGTCATTTACTTAAAAACTTCAACAAAAAAGAAGAAAAGCAAAGAATGCCATTTGATGCCTGCTCTATAAAACAAAATGGATCTGCTGTTATCTTTTGTCGAGGAATAAATTTTCCTAAAAGTGATTTTTTTTCCTGCAGAATTTCCATCTGGATTTTAGCTTTAGCCCTGTGGTTGTTGAGTTTTAGAGGACGAAGATTGCTGGCAGTTAGGGAAATATGACTGATGTAACACACAGGAAACATTAAGCAAGGTGAAGCTGAAGTAAGCAAGGCTACTAATAACATCTCATCACTTGCCAGTCCTGGCATGTGACATAGTTTATGGGCTGGATCATAGAAAAATGGACTCTTGTGCCTATCGTGTGTGTCAGCGTGACTGTAACTGAGAACAGAGGAACAAACACAGAGGGATATCTGTTCACAACGAGACCTAATCAATCTAATAAACTGCAAAACACCTTCACTCCAAGTCTTACAACAGCCTCCTCACACTGACAAACAACTGCACCACCTCAGCTTTTAAATTACATTTGGCCTTCTTATCGCTCTCATCCGTAGATACTTAGAGTAAGGAAAACTGAGGCTCACTGACTCTAACGCTGAGAGAGAAACAACACAGTACAGGCCAAGAGAAGCACATACAAGAGATTAAGTGGATGTTTATCTATTTAGAATAGAATAGAATAGAATAGAATTCAACTTTATTGTCATTGCACATGCACAGGTACAGGGCAACGAAATGCAGTTTGCATCCATCCAGAAGTGCTTTAGTGATATAGATATATTACAATATATATTAGCAATAATATAGATATGTGAGTATATTACAGAAATGGGTCTATTATGGTATGTTATAATGTACACGGTATGAAGTATGTTGTGAATATTCTATAACTATAAGTATGTACAGGCTGTAGTGAGTACAAGCTATGTACAGGATATGAACAGGATATAAATATGAAAAACTATACAGAATATGAAATAAATAACTTTACAGAATCTGGGATATACAGCTATACAGAAATGGGAACTATGCAAGTTGTAAACAGTTGTAGGATTAAAAATTATCGAATGTACAGAATGATTATTTACACAGAGCTATACAGTAGTGCAGTTAAGATAAGTGAGGGTGTAGATAGTTTCTACAGAGGCTATATAAAGTGCTAGTGGTTGTGAGTGGTGGTTCAGTCCATGTTATTATTGTGTTTGAGGGTACAGTTGTCCATTGTGGGTGTGTGTATGTTCAGTCCATGAGTTTAACGTGGGTCAGATGTCAGGAGGCAGAGTTCAGGAGTCTGACAGCTGTGAGGAAGAAGCTGTTCCGGTACCTGGTGGTCTTAGTCCGGAGGCTCCTGTGGCGCCTCCCAGAGGGCAGGAGGGTGAAGAGTCCATGTGATGGGTGACTGGGGTCTTTGATGATTTTCCCAGCCCTTTTCAGACACCGCTTCCCGTAGATGTCATTTATGGCAGGAAGTGGTGCTCCGGCGATGCGCTGGGCAGTTTTCACGACCCTCTGCAACGCCTTCCGGTCCGAGGCAGAGCAGTTCCCGTACCAGACTGTTATACAGTTGGTCAGGATGCTCTCGATGGTGCAGCGATAGAAGTTCACCAGGATGTCTGAGGACAGGTGGTTCTTCCTCAGAGTCCTCAAGAAGAAGAGGCGCTGGTGAGCCTTCTTGACCAGCTTGGAGCAGTTGGTCGTCCAGATGAGATCCTCGGAGATGTGGACTCCCAGGAACTTGAAGCTGCTCACACGCTCCACAGCCGTCCCCTTAATGTGGATGGGTGGATGTGGGTCAGCATTCCTCCTGTAGTCCACGATGAGCTCCTTGGTCTTCTCGGTGTTAAGCAGCAGGTTGTTTCTGTCGCACCACTCAGCCAGACGATCCACCTCCTCCCTGTAGGCGGCCTCATCGTTGTCACTGATGAGGCCAATCACCGTGGTGTCATCTGCAAACTTAATGATGGTGTTGGAACCATCAGCAGGTCTGCAGTCGTGGGTGAAGAGGGAGTAGAGGAAAGGGCTCATCACACAGCCTTGTGGTACACCGGTGTTCATCGTGATGGTAGATGAGCAGCGGTTATCCAGCCGGACATTTAAGGCTGGAACAACAATTCGAGTTTGACTGAAAATAATACAAACTAAAGAAGGGGTAAAGAAGTTCAAACCCCCTGTAGACAGAGGTGTAACAGAACACTGCAGCAATATATATCAGCAAATAAAACATATTACACTAAGGGAGAGCAGAGGAGGAAGAAAAAGAGGAAGAGGAAGAAAAAGAGGAAGTAAAGATGAAACCTCGTGTCAAACAGGTGGAGATATTTAAATAAAGATTGAAGCTCAGAGTTTACATACCCACATGGAATCTTTTTATATTTAAATATTCAAATTATGCTTTGATTTATTTTTTTTATGTACTAACTGGAACCCGATGCAACCTGTTAATAGCATGCGTGGAGACTGTCCGTCCTCATCCATGCTGAACGTCAGTGAAAATAATAATTGGGGATTTGCCAAACCCTGACTTTCAATTGATGCACTCTGAGACGTTATCATATCTATACAAAACTAATTACAAAATAAAAATGTGATTACAGAGAACTTTAAGCCTGGCCAGTAGCTCCATGTCAGATTTCAGTACATGGCAGTTTTCAATCTTTAGTGCTACAGACATTTTGGTCCATACCAAATGCTGCCACGGTGCACTCATTTACAATACAAAGGCTCATTTCTTTTGTTGCTCATTTTTGGAAATGTAGCATCTACAGTTTGACACGGCACACAGGCAGAGCTAATGCTCTGGACAAGCCATCTGTTTGCACTGTCTGCACGCTTGCATCCATCCACCTAACACCGCATACACACTGTAGCTGAGTGTATTATATAACAACCTTTCCAGGAGCCAGCAGACACAAAACAAAAAAAAATAAAAGAGGGCTATTTGTTAACTAAGATGGGTTTTTATAGACATGCATAAGTGAGACAAACACAGCTGATGCTACTGTCTGGATTTACATGTGGCATCTCAGACATTTAGCTGAGCCAGAGGAACAAATGGGGAGTTTAAATATAGTTTAATACATCTAATATATCAAAAATCCTCCTCAGAGGCATTCAAATAGGAATCAAAGCAATATTTTACATTGGCAGGCCACTAATGGGTCTATTAATGTCAGTCTGAGTGTATTTGGTTACTCACTTCAGGAATGATGGATTTACCAGTAGACACCCCTCATGCCCTAATTATGGAAGTTTTTTGAAAAATATCTCTGTTCACATGAAAAGCCAAGAAACCATATCAAGCACTGTCAAGGGCAAGTTAAAGAAACAGGAGGCAATATGACCCTAACCAGGCAGAAATATTGGCCAATCAAAAGCCTACAAACAATAAAGTGGTAGAGTCTGATGTTTACTGGAGCTGCACACCTTTCATGTTGCAAAATGAAATCTCTGTAAACACAGAAACGGAGTTGGAAGGAGGTTTTTTTTTCCAGTGATCCAAAACGCTGTTTACGTGTGGACGAAAAGCCAAAACACAGATACAAAGCTTACCCCACCACAGTGCCGCACCAAGAGTGTGAACATGGCTCCATTGTGGGGCTCTGCTTAATGTGGACAGCCCACACAATGGGCTGCCCAACACTGCGGCGCCCAGATGTGCTCTAAATTTCAAACCAGTAGAGGGGCCCACTGTGGACAGGTCACTGTGGACCCACGTGGGCCAAAAGATTGCATCTTTGATGGGTATTTGTCTCGATTTAAAAAGCATCCACACACACAAACAATCCTTTTTTCCAGACTAACTGATAACACCACTTCAGCAATTTCAGGTGAATTCCTGAAAAAAGAAACCTTTGCTTTGTGAAAAATATTTTAACAGAAACATAAAATATGTACTTAAAAGCACAAAGGGACTGATACACAATTACATCTCAAAAACTGTAACTAAGAGCTGAACAGCAGCAAGTGTAGCCACTTTTTTCTCTTTATCCTGATCAGTCCTAATTCTCTCTCTCTCTCCTCCGTGCCATCTTGAGGTAATCAAGCCAAGGTTTTCCAGTTTTGGGTCAACCAACACATCGGCCACAATGGTTGACTGGTATCAGCAAGTAAGAGGAAATTGACTGAAGGCAGTTACCAATCCTGTGAGGTCAAATGAGTTATGTGCTTGAAATTTTTTTAAAAACTAATATGATAAAGAACTGAAATTAGTTAGATATTTTACAATGAAGTTCTCTCAACTGATAAATGTAAGAAAATGAGGAAAGGGAAAAAACATTTCAAACTATTTAATATATATTAATATAATAACATTAAATACATAAATAATCCTTTTATTTTTATATTTTGGTCGCATTTTACTTTAATCTATTGCTTTGTGTTTATATTCTGTGAAGAATCAATTTTTTTAGCACAGGCAGCGATCTCATCTTTTATATTGTTGGTTTTAATGATCAGTTAAACTGCAATCAATGCTGTGCTCAAGAGAACACACAAAAAAATAAAGATCAATAAAAGCAGTGAGGTAAACTTGCGACTAGAGATTCAATCTCCAGCAGAGTTAAAAGTGCCAATCTTGTTCTGGTGACAATGGTGTAAAAATGAACGCAACAAATGGAAGCAAATGTCATCTATGTCAAAATCTCTTGAAATACAAAAGAAAAAACTAAATCTTTCTGCTGATGGATGAAAGGATCCTCGGAGATTCACCAGCAGAAGCAGTACAGTCACTGCATCAGTCCGCACCAGTGCGAGCATCAAAGACATGACCCAGATACTGTCTGAGGCTTGTGGCTTATTTTTAGCTTAACTTTAGCTAGCAGGCACGGTTGGCTACTGCTAACAGATTCATTAACAACAGTAGCAGGGTCACCTTTGAGTCGAATAAAAAAAAAAAAGAAAAGTGCTTCTAAAAGAGAAAGTCACCTACAACTTATAAAAGATTCGAGCACTACAGGCTTGAGCAATGTGTTGAAGCACTTTTGTGAAAACCTTTACACTGAAAGGCTCGGGAGCAGTTCCATCAGCGCTTTAGTGCAACTTCTCCATGAAACACGGTGACACAGTTGGGTTCCTGTTACTGCTATCAGTGGCAGAGCTTCCACTTCTTCTGTCTGGAAAGGTCACAGCAGATAAGCGCAGCTCTGACGGTAAAGAAAGTTCCCCATAGAGAGGTGGCAGGCTTTTGCTGCTTCACTTCCTGTGCTGAGAAAGGTCGCAGCAGACAAGACTAACATTCCAGTTTGAATAGCCGGAAGGCCGGTGAGCCGGCTTTGCATGAGCCTATTCCTTCTGACAGCTTTGTAGTTCCTCCACTTTACAGAGCCGGGGCCCCGGCTATAAATAGCTTTACCCGTACAAGTTATAAAACAAGAGAAATTTAGGAGGTGGGTAATAATAATAATAATAATAATAACGTGCTCCTGATGAAATCTTTTTTTAATAGGTTTAAGCTCGTACACCATTATTTCTGTGGATATTCTGAGTCACTGAAATGTAGATATTTATTTTTTAACACATTTAAACATCCAGCCTTTATTAAGGAAGTGGCTTTTGTCAAGATTGAAGATTGTAGTGACGAAAACACACAACAGTGGAAGTTTCCACTTGGATTAATCATCATGTTGAGTTGTTAGATGATAAAAAATTATTTTGTCAGTCAATTATTTGACTTATTTGCAACTTCTCATGGAGAAGTTGCACCAAAGCGCTGATGGATCTGCTCCCACGCCTTTCAGTGTAAAGGTTTTCACAATTATTTTTGGTTTCAGTTTGTCAAATCTGTGGATTTACTGTAGGTCAAGTACTGTGCATACTCATTAGTCACAGTCCTAGTTTGTAGCACTACTGGATAGGGCTGTTCGATATAACGATATATATCGGTTGACGATATAAAAACGTCTATCGTTTCATTTTACGCTATCGTTTGTTTCGTGGTGTCGCAAAATAAACTGTTTACGGCAATATTTTTTCATCATTTTGATGGTCACTGTAGTGGCTATATTAATTTCTTAAAGTTCTCTCTTTCTCTTATATTTAATATAACCACACTATGGACGGACAAGCGCCCGTTTTTATGCGTTGTCGTTAGCAACAACGACAGTAAAACCATCGGCCGTCCGCTTATTTTCCACATAAACCTTTCACGATAAAGCTCAAGATCCTGTTGAGACTTTTCAAAATAAACTGAATCACGTGAAAGATTATGCTGAGTATTTATGGATGAGAAGCAAAAAAAATAAACCTTAGCGTTCTAACCAAACGTTAGAACAGGCTTTTCCCCGCAGCACGCTGTGTAATAAATACTCACAAAGAAAACGGCGGCCGTTACAACTTATGTCTAAAAATGTATCGTTTCATGCATCGGTTAAAACACTCGTCTCCAGGTACATGACGCCCAGCTGGAAACACTTCCCGCAAGTCGAGCTGCCCGAGATTCACAGAATTTACAGAAAATGTAGAATTTTTGTGATTTATATCGTTATTGGACGATAGATGTCTTATATTGGGATATGAGATTTTGGTCATATCGCACAGCCCTACTACTGGATACTACAAGTCAAGATTCATGATATTATTTCAGTCACAGAAAAAGCCAGATACACCAGCTACCTATCAGGTATGGTGATTCAAATGAACTGGGTGTTTTTAATGATTGGGGCGATCGTGGCTCAAGAGTTGGGAGTTCGCCTTGTAATCGGAAGGTTGCCGGTTCGAGCCCCGGCTTGGACAGTCTCAGTTGTTGTGTCCTTGGGCAAGACACTTTACCCGTTGCCTACTGGTGGTGGTCAGAGGGCCCGGTGGTGCCAGTGTTCGGCAGCCTCGCCTCTGTCAGTACGCCCCAGGGCAGCTGTGGCTACAATGTAGCTTGCCATCACCAGTGTGTGAATGGGTGGATGACTGGACGTGTAAAGCGCTTTGGGGTCCTTAGGGACTAGTAAACGCGCTATACAAATACAGGCCATTTACCAATTACTTTAAAAACATTTAAAGAAAATCCAATTGTTCTGCAGCTGTGGGCATTACTAAAAGCAGTGGGGCAATATTTAATATTCAAAAACAGCACTGCAGTCACTTCATTGAAACAAACTGAACCTCGTGGAAGATGCAGATGCTGATGTAGACTTGCAGCAGGTTGAAGGAAACCTGAAACAGAGCCTGAGTACTTAGACGTCCATGTATCTGACAGATCAGCTATGCATTCAGTCATACGCTGAGGTGCATCTCCTCTGAGACACTTGCAGTAATGGTGCTCTACCCAGCAGATGACAGGCAGCTGATAGAGAGCCACACCCAGCTTCACTTTATCAGCAAGGAGAAAAACAAGCATCTTTCCTGTTAGAAAGTCAGGATGAAGACTTGCACAAGAAGTGAAACTGCTTTGACAGGAGGTTTATTATCTGTTCTATCTAAACAGATTTTTTGTTTTACTTTCAGCCGTGAGATGATTTAGTGTTTTATATCACAGTATTGCACATTTTGCAGGCATTACCTTAAACTTCAGAGAGATTTATTATCAAAATGCAACAAATCAAAAAAAGGATTGATTTTTGCAGCTGTTAAAATTGTTGCAACCTAACATTTAATCAGATCTAAAGGTGTTATCACATCTACACTTGGTTCTTTTCACTGGCTTCCTGTGAAATAAACCAAATTATAAACAAGTAGCAGCATTCATGATGGTTCCTACTGGGGAATAAATCAATGTTATAACTTTAAATGCGTTTCATCTTTCCCCATAACGTGGTCATGAGATGCAGGTGAAATCGAGAATCGTAGTGCTGATGCTTCTACGTCCAAAAACAGAATACAGGGAACACTTGGTCTTGTTAGCTGCACAGAATATCTGGCACTGGAGTTCCACTGGTACACTATATACTGGAAGCACTACAGATAAAATCCTCACATACCACTGAAATGGCAGGTTAGAGAACGATGATTACAAAACACTGCACCAGGGTGAGGCGGTACATATTCCACCTCTGATACGAGGAGAACAGCCTGCTGTGCAATCTGGCTTTCATTTTATTCACATCTCTTTCTAGTCATTCACTTAGGCTACGTTCACACTGCAGGTCTTAATGCTCAATTCCGATTTTTTGATCAAATCCGATTTTTTTGTCTGCTCGTTCACACTACAAATAAAATGCGACAGCAAACGCTCTCTAGTGTGAACGCTCAAAGCGGCCCGCATGCGCAAAAGAAGATGTCACACACAACGCGCTCTGTTTAGACCCAGAGCAACAGTATTGTTTGACTGATGGCCCTTAATATAAAGACTTCGGTCTTCACGTTTCCCAATTTTTGCTTTAAGTTATTTTGTTATTTACATAATAATGTAAATAACCTAATAATTATCCTTATTGCTGTTTAAGAGAGGAGCGGTGCTTCAAAGGATAGCTGTAGATTTCTGTCAGAATCTGCAGATTATACAGTACAAATAAAATGTTTACGTTGTCTTCCCAACAGTTTCACTGACATCCACACTGGATGGCCAGGAAGCGTTCGCGATGTCTTCTCGGGCGCTTCTCTGGCGCTGATAATTGGCTTCAGTCTTGTGTCGGTGACGTAAAAGGCGGATTTAATGCGACTTGACCGTTCAAACAGCAGTCGCTTTCTAAAACATCGGATATGTATCGGATTCAGTACCACATACGAAAGTGACCCAGATCGGATTTGAAAATATCGGATTTGCGCCGTTCACACTGTCATAGCATGATCGGATATGGGTCGCATAGGGTCAAAAAAAATCGGATTTGATGCGCTTTCGCCTGCAGTGTGAACGTAGCCTTAGAGTTCAAGTCTTTTTTTAACATAAAAGTCTAATTACCTTAGGTTTTCACTCATTTTCCAATGATCAGCCACAACAATAAAAAATTAAAATAAAAAAAATAAATAAATACTTTTTTTTTTAACTCACACCTGTCCAACAGTGTGCAGGTCCCCTAAATGCCTTTAAATAAGCTCTGACCCATCGAGGTGGTGGTGATCCATCCTGTGCTGTCTGCTGACACCAGGCTCATGGGCACTGGATCCTCTGAGGTTGGGATGCTGGGCGGGTCTTCCATGGATCAGGCTTGTCCCAGCGTATCCTGCTCCATTTGCATGGTGTATACCTCCTGCAGTTTTTGCAGTATTTTTGAGGCACACTGAGGCGGGGTGTTTAATTTGCTTTTTGATTTATGACTTAAGGTGGCACCTGCATGAATGCCAGGTTTCCCAGCAGAACACGGCACCATAACAAGATGAGCCAAGTTACCCACTGTGCCTGTCGGGCATTTTAATCTTGTGGCCCATCTGTACTTTTTAATAAATACTTAAGGGTGTGTAAAGGCCTTAAAGAGTATAAATTCTAATTGCTCATGTAAAAACTGGATATTTCCAGGCTTTCCACATTTGTGGAAATTATGTTATTTCAACTGATATTTTGTACTCCCTCTAGCATGTTGATAATAAGCTGAACATGATCCACAGTGTGGTCTCCTACTCCACTTTAAATCTCATATTATTGCAGAATTTTTATAAATCTGAAACCTCTGATATACATCGTGTGGATACATGACAGAACAACAGGAACAGGGCTGTGGTTTTTCTAATCTAGCCATCAGAGCACAGCCATTAACTTCTCCTCACTATGCTGATGACTTCCGCTGTTTCACTGCTTCCTCACAAATTTCCATTCACTCTACAAATGAGGTAACAAGCTTCATCTTTGGGGAGTAAAGCCAAAAAGCTTATTCGTTTACTCGACTCAGATACTTTGTTACAACTTTGTAATACGGAGTGAGCCGGTGAGCCTGAAACAGTGAGTAAAGGAAAGAAGCGCAGCGAGACTCAAAGCTCAGAAAGTCATAAATGGGTTAAACCATTTCCTCAGAGAGAGGGGGATTCCCAGCCCCACATGCTGAGTGCAGCCTTACACCGGAGTTTTAAAATTTCCTCCAGCCCCTCTCTTCAACTTTGATTGAACTTTTCCCTCACCTCCCACTGTTTAAATGGAAACAGAAACACTGTGACCTCTGCATATTCATTTGTTTCTTTTCATGTTTTTTGCAGATGTTTCAGCTTTTCATTTCAAAGAAATCCAGTGAAACCTACACATTACGCTAAACTCGAAACCCCGTCGCGTGGAGGCAAACTTGTCGTCTGGAATGTTCAATTTAATACGTGGCTTGCACAGCGGTGTGAATGATGCACTGAGGCCCTCGTCTTTATTTTCTACAAGCAAATTAAAACACTGGTACCTCAATGGTGAAATCTTCTCTCTTGCGTATTTCATCTTTTCTGTCTTTCTCTCCCCAACCGCTCTACTCCCTCTCCTGTTTTTATTTCTCTGTCCCAACAGCTGTTGTCGGTGCACACAGCTGCAACACTCCTCACTCTGTCATGCTCTGCAGCTACTCGCCAGCCTGGGAAACCTGACCAATCGCCAAGTGTGGAGGATCAAGTGCACATGTGCAGACCCAAACACACACAGGCACACACATAGGTTTTTGGGTCAGATGTTAGCGAGGCAGGCGGCACAGACAAGCACAGGGAAAAAAAGCCTCAGCTTCACTCAAACCCTGGTTGGCACACGTAATTATGATTCATTGAATCCTGAGGAACTAAACTCAAAATGTCAAGGTTAATTTGTGCTTCGGTGCATCAGAGCATTTCCAAAACCACTTGTCCCCTGCTCTAATGAAACGTTTACAGCCACCGTCGCCTTCCACTCCCCGCCAACCACAAAGAAACAAACAAAAAAATAATAATTCAAAGTAAATCGAGATCTCATTCAGTCTTGTTTTTCTTGCAGCACCGAAAAAACAAAAACAGCCAAACAAACACACCCACTGTGTATAATTACAAGGAGAAATTTCGCTGCACACACCGAGCGTGCATTTATAGAGGCTCGCCTCAGGGCCGGCCTCGCCATCCACGACTAGAAATTCAAAGTGACGCTCCTCTCAATAAGAGGAATCGCTCGGTGCTGCCAGTGACTTGTGTAATCCCCAAAAGCAAAGATGCAGTAGAGCCTTGTACTCTACTGTGAACACCAATGCCTAACATACATGTGTAAATACGAGAGGTCAGACGAACATAAGCTCACAAAATATGCTTGCATAAGACTGGACTGCCAGTCCTAAGACTGCCCAGCCAATATTATTGGGTGATATTAGCCTTTTGCTGATGTGACCTTATTGACATTTATGATGGCCGATAAATGAAAATTGACAATATATAAATATATGGGAATATTATATTTTATTAAAATCAGGCTTAAGAAACCTTTATTATGGGTCTCGATTCACACTTTAGGACTGTATTCATTAGCAGAGCCAAAGCAAATCTTTGTCCACAGTAACTGTTCCAGATGGACTCTATCGAGGCTTTAACATGATCTCATACCATTGCTACCATATGGAGCATGTTAACCAGCTAGAGATAAACAACATAGCATATATCCATCCATTCTTTTTTTCTACTTATCCACTTCAGGATTGCAGGACCACTAGGTGGTGTGGACAGTATAAAAGATGGACGTGGCTACAATAATGTCACCCACTAGATTCTGAGGTTCCAACTGAAGCCTTGAGATAAGCATTTCTTTATCTTAGTAGCCGAGTGGCTAGTGACTGACAACTTATAGCCAATGAGCAGGGAGTCCTTAATTTTAAAACACAGGCTTGACCAAGAGTTATAAAATAGACTTATTCAATTTGAAATGAGTGACTGAGCCCATAAATTCAGAAACATTTATGGAGGTCAAGTAAAAAGATATTTTCCCGCAGACATCTACAGGACCAGAAGTCCTTTTTTGCAACCACAGCTATCGCCATATAGTGGGCCTTGCAGGTTTAAGGCACTTACGCAGCGACTTCATTTTTGCGATAGGGAGGCAACCTCCATTTTTTATACTGTCTACGATTGGAGAACATATTTATGTATAACTTTAATCTATTTTCAATCTTCTTCATGTCACGATTTCTAGCACATGTTACAACCTCCATAACAACAGTACTAAACATATTATGAGGCTGATGTAACTCTTTCTTAAAGTCTTTTTGGGCACCAAAATAAAGGCAAACACTAAAAATGTAGTTTTGTCATTCGAGATCTTGCTGCTATCCAGTTCAAAAACACTGGCTGACAGCTGCAGTCATACTTAAATGGCGGAATTACCCCCTCCCTCTGTGTACTGTCCAAAAACAATTCTGTCATCCAAATTAAATCACGATTTAATGCTTAGTAAGAGCTGATTAAGCTAGCTGACTGTATTAAACCCCTGCCTAGCTTACCTTATGCATAGCAGCCCCGAACTTTTCCCAGACATTCACCCATCAGACTATAACCTCCTAGTTCTCTACTCTAAAATCTGTGTGACGTCCAGATGCGCAGATTTAAGAACAGTTCATGTGATAAGACTGGTTTGTTCACAGCTAGCAAGTAAAGTCATGCCTCCTGCACGTACCAGAGAGGTAACACACTTAAATTAACGGTGTACTTGCAGCACTGAAAACACAGCACCGGCACGCACTCCTCCCACTGTGTGCGACATGTAAGAAAGAACAACTTCAGACAATGTCATGTGTGTTCACGTGTGAAAAGAGCTCGACAAAACCTAAAGTCAGTTTCAATTAATCCTACAAAAAAACCTGGTGGAGAGAAAATGTGCACCACAAATCTCAGTCAAGGTGTTTGTTGTTCAGTGAAATTCAGTTGGAGTTATTCCAAAAGGATTTGGGCTGGGCCAATGCCATTGCTAGAATGCATCACAGAAGGGGGAAGGAAAAAAAACGCACAAACATACACATACGGGGACTATTTTCTAGCTTCAGGAACATAAGAGTGGATTGCAGATTTGACTTGCAATTTGTGCTACACAAGTGTCAGATGTTGCAAATGACTGCAGGTCACAGCCATCCAAGCCTTACCTGCTTTGTGTTTTACATGATATTCATGTGACATATTTTGAAAACAAACCACAGCAACATTCAGAAATGCAAAAGCTTTATATGATACAAAGCTGCATGTGTGTGAGACGCTATTTTCCAGCAGCCAGCTCAACAGAAGCTCTGGCAGATCCATCAGCTGTAACCCATTCCTCCTTTTTTCCCCTGTGCTCTCAGCTTTGCCAAATAACAACAACAGGGTGATGTCGCTGCTCTGCTGCTCATCTCTGCCAGGCTATGGATGTGGAAAACTGGGCTGCAAGAGTACCAGGTCTCCGTCAAATGCCTTTTCCGCTAAGTGTGATGGGATGAACAGGCCTACCTCCTCCCCCCTCCCATTAATGCAGCACAGGGCCGCTCCAGCAGAAAGGCCTGCCGGGCAACGGTGTGCACAAATGCGCAATGAAACACCGCCCACCCAATGGCGCACAAGTCGGTCAGCGTGGTGAAGCCTGTCATGCACGGATTGGGTCGGCCCTGTCAGTGCGAGGCAACGCGTGCACTGTGCAAGGAATATTTCACTGGGGTGTGGATGAGGAGAGGAGGAGAAGAGGGAGGAGGGATCTCTTCAGGACCAAAATAGGCCTAACGTTACCGGGATGATGTTAGCATCGTTGAATAACATTAAGATGAAATAATTAAAATAAATAAATGGATGTAAAGCAGAGAGAGAGGTCAAAACGCTATCAGAGATAATCCAGTCCAGACCGCACTGGTCCCAAGTGAAGGAGGGGAGGGGGTAATGTTATAAAAACGTGTTTCTGAGACCGTGAGAGAGGAAAAAAACATAAATGCATGTTTGTGCTCCAGTTTCCGCCGCCAGTTTGTTCTCAGATGGTGCTTAAACACACACACACACACACACACACACACACACACACACACACACACACACTGAGAGAGATGGAGGCTCAGACCAACCTTGTAGACTTGTCCATATGTACCATTTCCGACCACTTCCACCAGCTCGAAAATCCCAGCAGGATCCTGGATTTAAAAGAAAAAGACAAACCGCAGAAGCGGATTAATTGATTCCCCGTAGCAATTACAAGCGGGTTCGTTCGATGCAGGAGCCGGCTGCGCCCGGTTCGCTTCTCATGCCAGCGGATATAGACAAAGAAAAGCTGCCGTAGGGCTGTGTCAACAACAGCACTGCCTCGCTGTGTGATTGTATTTTTTTGTTAAAAAAAATCTGAGGGAGAAAGAGGGTAAACGCAAGCGTGAAAATGTCACTGTGAAGCACACTCACCCTCAGGGATGCCAGGTCTATGTCCACCAGACTTTTAGCCGGAGAGTCGTTCGCCATTTTCGTTTAAAAAAGGTGGTAAATTAGCGGAATAACGGCGTGTTTTAGTCTCCTTCAGGCGGACGGCGTGTGTCTCATCCTCGGGTAGTTTTAATTTTAATCCCCTTACTAATATTTTCAACCCAAGGCGCGTTTTTTTCTCGCTATAGTCCCAGACAGAAGCTCCGCTGCTGCTGCTACATACCGACCAAGTGCCGGACCGCTGCCTGCTGCGCTCGCGCTCTCTCTCTCTCTCTCTCTCTCTCTCTCTCTCTCTCTCTCTATTCTCCGCCCTCTCTCTCGCAGTCAGTCCCTATGTCTCTCTGCCTCTCTTTCTCCTCATTCCCCGCCCCTTTATCCCAGGGACAGCACTAGATTTTCTGGGGCCTGGAACCAAAGTCACCCCCTCCTCACCACCCCGAAGTATTTCTGCACATGCGCATTCACACAAGTGGTTCAACAATATATAGCAGTTACAAACACAACCCACCTCTTAGGATTACTTATTTCTTCTTCACCACGCCCACCTTATTAAACATTAGCGCTGGAGCACTGCCTGATTTAAATCTCTGCAGGAAATGCCGTGGTGACTTACAACGTAAATGGAAATGCCTTTTAACCTTGCACCATATGCCTCCTCGTAAATCCGACGTGCACCTCCTGAGAAAAAACTAGATGTGAAAAAACATTTTAGTTGTTAGTTTAGCTTCTGACATATGTATTGCATGCAATAATACTTAAATTGTTATAAAACAAAACAAAATAAAACAGAAACATTTTTAAACAATAAAAACTAAGCAAGAAATCTACTCTGGAAACTCACTGATACCAACCAAATAAAAACCAAAATTCAAATTAAATAAAAATAACTAGAAAATACAAAACTAAAATAACTCTTGTGTATATTCAAGATTGCTAGAATGAGGATGCAGTTGATACTAGCATGGCTGATAACCGTTATTGCTGTGCAGAAGCTAGCGCGAAGCTATCAAGTCAGTAGACACAAACTAATCACACATGGTTAGTCCATTTAAGTCCATTTAAGCAGACATAGCCCCATCCTGCATATTTATATTGCTTCTGGCTACTTTGTCCTCTCAACAAAGATGGGGTTATAGTTGTAACATGACTTGAGCAATAATTGAAATCTAACCATGTAAGATGTTTAAAGGGAAACTATCTCTCTGGCATCAACCAGATAGTTTGTTACACAGAACCTACTAACTCCCCTTTGACACTGTTTATAAAAAGGGCCAATATTAACACGTCATCAATGACTATAATGGGTTAAGGCACAGTCCTAGCTGCCAGTAGTCCGTCATGCAAAACATAGCTTTTTGGACCCTTGTGCGAAAAGCAACAACTAATCAGAGCAATCAGATAAATGACAAATCTAGTCAGTAGTTACAATGTAAGTAATTGTAAATGCGTACCTATTGGGAAGTCCTGTTTCATTTAGTAGTTTATTGCCTTCACGCAAACAGTTTTCCTACTTTCTTCTTTTCTTCCAGCTTTTGTTTGTATCCTCCCATTTCTCAGACAGGGATACAGGACAATTAGAGCATGTGAAATGGAAACAGTGATAAATATTTCAGTACTGCTGTCACTGCTCTGCAGACGAGCTGCATTATTTCCTGCTGCCATCCCTCTTACAGTACCTGTCAGCAGCCATGTCGCTTGTTAGCTGCATACTGATAACATATCACATCACGATGATATCAGCATCCTCTTTTACAAGTCATGTTGTATAATTTGTTCTCCAGCATCCCTCTAGACTAATGCTGGATGTGCTGTGGATACTAATGTCTGAAGTAAAGGTCTGCTGGTTTACGGCTTCAGTCCAGGCTGAAATGGGTCAACTCAACAATTGATATTACCATGAAAAATGCACTAGAGACAATAAAGAGAAAAATATCCTGTTTGTGGTAGTTCTCTGGGTGAAAATGCACTGCTGGTGGTGAGTGGTTGGACTGCTTCAAGCTAATAGTAAAGCAAAATTAACTCAAACAACCACCCACCACAATCAGTGTATGCAGAAGAGCATCTCTGAATGCACAAGACGTCAAACCTTGAAGGAGATGGGCTACAGCAGCAGAAGGCCGCACTTGGTGCCACTCTTGCCAGCTAAGAACAGGAAACTGAGGCTACACCAAAACAAAAATGTAGCCAGGTTAGTTTTAGTTTCTGCTGTGACATTTGGATGGTGGGTGTAAACAACATGAAACCATGGATCCATCCTGCTTTGAGGTCATCAGAAAAGGAAGCAGATGATGGTCTAATGGTGTGGAGGATATTCTCTTTGCACACTTTTGGCCCCTTAATACCAGGAGAGCATCGTTTAAAGGTGATGACCTGTCTGAGTATTATTGGTGATCATGTCCATCCACTTTTTACCACTATGTACTCCTCTGAGGGCTGCTTCCAGTGGGATAATGTGCTATGTCACAAAGCCCAGATGGTCTAACTGATTTCATGAACAAGGCAGAGAGTTCACTGTAGTCAAATGGCCTGAAAAATGACTAGATGTCAATCCAACACAGCACATTTACACATTCACTCATTATAAGTTATATATGATAAATAATTATAAGTATAAGTTTACCATTTAGCACTTGGAAGAACACACTAGTAGGCTGAAACTTAATGACAAAACTTGGTAGATGCACTGTTGTGTCTTCACGAGCCATAAAACCCAATAATGTCCCAATAATGACAATTTTATTTGCAAGTTTGGATGAGACAATTCAAACTTTTTGTATTTTTAAATTGCAGCACTCTATTTACATCTGTTGTTTTTATCCATCAGCAGCTCTTCAGTCAGTCAGTTCAGTTTCCTGATTCTTGTTCTGCAATTTGTCCCCAGTCTGTTTTCTGCAGCGAATTCACTTTGTCTGTTTGTTTGTTATTTTTGTTCTCTTTTCTATATCCATGTCCATCCCTATGCTACAGTTTTACATTTCTCTGGTAATCCAGATGCTAAAGTTTTGCCTCGCTCACTTTGAACTGTCAATCCACGTACACCAAAAAAAAAAAAGGAAAACAAAGAAAAAAAGAACATCAGTTAGCCCACATGAAACTAAACCACAGGAATCTGGAGTACAAGTTAACATATACAAACATACCTTCAGTATCATGTTTTCCATTGTGAAAAGGGGCACTTTAAATAAAAAAGCAAAAAACACAACTTTGATTGCATCATTATAAGAAAATGAGATTCACAGATTTTTACAACAATTACATTTGGGGGGGAAAGGACTACATGGGAAGGAACATAATGGAGTAGCAAGGACAAAGTATGAAGACATCAGAAGGCAAGAATTGGGTCATATGAGCTGCTGTTTCACATCCTGTTGGGGATAAAAATAATTTTGCACTGTGCCCTAAAACTTATGGTCTTGCCCGCTTGATTGAGTCTTTCCTTTGAAGGTGATGAAGGGGGATGACCCAAAGACATCAAAGTATCAACCGCTGGGTGTGCCCTGCTTTCATGTGTTATCTATAGAAGGGATATTTTGGAGATTCCAGGCTGGACATGTAAATTAGGCTGCTTAGTTTATTCTAGACCTGGAAAATATACTCAGACTCTTCATGAGCCTGCCCAGAGTGACTCATGGAGGGCACCGCTCAGTGTTTGCTGAAGCTCGGCTCCTCAGTGTTTGCCCATTTGCAAGTATTTTCTTTTCGGCTTTCTCTCTTAGATTTTCATAAAGAGAGCTTGTCAGATCGCATCAAAGACGTGTGTCTGTGGGCTTTTTTTTTTAGCAATCTCTTCTCACAAGGTAATTTTCCATGTGTCAGGTTACTCATCTGTATCATCTGTATCTGAGTTATGTCTTGCTACCCAACATAATGATGAAATCAAAAACAGCGCCGTGGAAGGGGAAGTCAGAAGGAGAAGTTTCTAACGACGCGCACGACCGGGCTGAACCTGAAATAACAAACAATACCATTTAATCCCTGTGACAAACACACCCACTGCCACTGATCCACACCTTGGAGGTGGAGGAAGTGGCTTTTGTCACTGGACATTCATGTTTGTATTTCTAATGTCATCGGATGGTACTCACACACAGTGACTCAACAACCGTGGCTGTTAATCAGGTCAAACAGGGACTAAGAGCTGGATTACAGAAAAGGCTTTGATCCAGATATTTTCCTTTTGTGTGTATGTCGCTTTTTAAAAGATCTAAGTTTTAGCCTGAACAGTTTTAACTGTTCAGAAAGTAAAAATGGTTTATAAGATGAGAATAAGAGTAAGAACAAATTGCAATTGTAATAAGCAGGTTTTCCAAGTTTTATTATAGGGTGAGGCATAACCATGAGTCCATTCACGGAGCGTTAGCTATTAAATATCTTTAACACCACTCATCACACTGATATTTTTAAACTGGTCTGTTACACTTTATGTACATAATGGCACACACAAATGTCTGGTTTGCTATCTTTGTGGGGACCTCCCACTGGCATAATGCTTTCCCTACCCTAACCCTAATAATCAAAGATGAATGCCTAACCCTGACTCCTACCCTAAACCTAACCATAACCCGGATGGGTCGAACACTGAGCTAACACTCTGCTTGTGTTTGATCTACCACAGCTTCCTCCTTCATCCTCTGTGCCGTTGAAGTCGTGATGTGTAACTGCATGTCAGCATGTCGATGAATTTGAATTTGCAAGATTTGCCATTTCGTTGCATTCAATGGTAAAAGCAGGATTGACAGTAACTAGTTTTACCTCAGCCTAGGCCTCAGTCCCATTGATTACCTGAAGCAGGACATGTAACTGTTGGCAATGCTAGTATGGCTTCCCACCACTAAAGGCCTGTTGGTGTATGAATGAAAAAGATGGCCGGGGTGGGAAGAAAAAACACCTCGTGCTCTTTGAACCTAGAAAACAGGAGGCAGAAATTACATATCTGGACAAATATCACTAGGCTAAGCATATTTATGTTTTCTGACAGAGAACAGGGGGAACAGCTAATTTTCTTCTAAAATGCTGCACTTTTCTTTTCCTTTAAAGGAATCACTATGTGTGTGTTCAGTCTCTGTATGATGTTTCGTATGTGCACTTTTGATCCCTTTGTCCTGAACATGGCACAAGAGAAAGACTCAATATGAAGTTCATCCACATCTCTTAAAAATACCAAAATCTGTGTGCATACTGTGGTTATTTGTGTGGTTGTAAACGATGCTGTTTATCAGATGGCAGTGCTGTCATGATGCTTTTACAATGTTGACAAAACGCACTTTGTGTTACATCAAAGACGTGTCAGAACATGATGGATGTTCTACATGGATGTGATGATGATGCTACCATATTCTTCTGCCTCCTCTCAGCTGGAGGCCTGTATGAACTCAATGCACCCATGATTCAGCTCACCTATCTTCCAACAAACACTGCCCCCCTGTGGCGCACAGCTGCTAGAGCCAAGCACATCCACAATTCATTTTGCCCAGTGACAGTCACATCGTACAGACTATATAAATAAAACACCAGTGGAGCCTAAGAGGAGAATGAAACAGGTAGATGCTTGTTGTTTGGATTGAGTGAGCCAAATCTGCAGTCTCACTGAGGGAGGAGGATGTGGATGTGTCAGGCCTCGTTCCCTGTTACAACTAGAAATAGGGATTCTCAGGAACCTACTGGGATAAAGTATAGATAAACTACACCCTCTAAGGTTTTAAATATCAGGGCATAATACAAAAATGATCTTGTTCGTAGGAGTTGAAATTACTGTATATGACAACTGATAATATCAAGCAGAAATTTTTTTTTTTTTTTTAAATCACCATTGTGGGCGTACATACACTTCATGCCTATCTACCTTACTTTTACGAGATAACAAACTCAGAAACGGCTACAAAACAGGTGGACACGACTGAATGTGCTTTCCTTTATTTGCAATAAAAAATAGGTATAAGAGCTCCCTTTACAAATACGCCAGGGAAATGCAGCACATTGTGAACACTGCTCCCATGCAGAGAGCACGTGACTGCAGTGGAGTCACAAACATTTGAAGAGGAAACGGCAACACAGAGAGAATATGCATTTATATGCACACTGACAATGTAATTATAGCCACGACCTAATCTGCTTAAAAGTCTGCATAAAGAGACTCAGGACGCTCTTTATTATTGACAACTGCTGAATTCCATCTGTAGGATAAATATATAGAAATCTCCTTTCAGACATTTAAGTAGAATTTTCTCATTTACATTCATTTTCTCACTAAGAAAATCCACACGTGCAAAATCATGTCATGAATTTTTAAAAACCTCCATTGCTCTTGTTTTCTTCCCCCCTTTTTGGCATGCTTCATATGTTATTGCTAACAGACACTGTGAGAGCTTGAAATTGTGGGTAGAAACCCAAATTTAACTACCAGGTACAAAGAAACTCCAATTTAAGGCCAATTTAAAAACAAGACAAACCAAAAAAGACAAACAAAAACTTTAAACATTATGCAAATTTGGGTTACAGGATCAATATTGTGCACCGATTTTAGGATTTTTAAATCAACAACTGTTGATGCCAAGTGCCAACAGAAACAGATCTGTAGCAGCAAAAACGTTTACAAAAGAAGAAAAAAAAAATTAACTCTTTGCAATTGTTCACATCGACATGTCTGTCAGGCATCAGAGATACATAGAAAGTGCTTGGGTGATTTCATATCAACATATCCAACTGCTCATTAGAAAAATCCAGGAATTCCATTACAGTGTGCATGTAAATGAACAGGAAGAGGATGAGAGAGAAAGATTGTTGAAACGTTCCTTAAATAAAACATTAAAAAGGCCTTAGAGTTACAATTATACACAGAAATTCACCCAAATTAAATTTGAACATATACATACACTTAAGGGCATAGCAGAGTGAGAGAAACAAACATAAAAATACACAATCAGCCCCTATAACTACATCAGTCCCAAAGATATGCTACATTTAGGACATTAAAAATAAAATATCCAGATCAGCATTATCAGGATGCATTGTTATCTGCTCTTTCCTAAACGCTAGCACGACTTGAGTGATGGAGGTTTAAGCTTTAGTCTTACGCTCAATCGCTCTTCAGAACTAGTGCAGATGTAGAGTTGCACTTGATCTTACACACCGCAGTGTGTGATGGTTTTTAGTGTTAGCATGAGTGAAATCACAGTCTCAACACAAAGGCTTTCATGGCATTCATTCCTTCCTTTCACACAATCTGAGGTACTGATGCTTATGCACCAGAGTTTCGGCTCAGGAAGATTTCAAGCGAGGCATCAGCTGTTTGTCCGCTTTTTTTTATTTTTTATTTATTTAATCCTTACCAAGTGGGCCGGGCAACCTGGCAGAAACACCTGTATCTGTCTTTTTATTGAAGAGTGGATGGAATCACAACGCTGAATCTGACTCCAGAGTAATTTAACTCCAGGGTAAATGGCCAAATTATAAATGTAATGCACACTGATTTTATTCTGAAAGCTCTGACAGGAAGTGTGGATTTGTATCTCCTCTTTTTTGCCGCCTTTTCGGGGTGTTGGTCTGCCCGAGTTGTTCCTCGTCCACCATGCTGTCTTCTTTAGAAAATAAGCTACACCTTTCATGATAAATACTGCATTGTAGGAGTGCGGTCCTAAATGTCACAAGTGAGCCTTATGAAATCTGTATAATATAAAGAAAACAAAAAGCTGATTCTGTATGTGTAGTCTTGGGGGAGGAAAAATATCTACAACCTACAGCCTGGCCAGTACATTCACATGTGCTGCCATCATGCAGTATTTTTGCATTTTCTTTCTTCACACATCGCTGGGGTTCGTTTGTTTTTGGTTCCCAGTCGTGAATCCTGAAGACTGCACAGCTCTGTTCCCATTTTGTTAAACACTGCTTAAAATGTATAGGAAAAAAATCCTCTTGAACCTGAACACACTGCTTATGTGAGAACAGGTTTTTGTTCCTTCATAAAAAGAGCCCATGTTGACCATAATGAAAGCATTCCTACTCAGCTCGATTGATTTTTCCTCCTACAAGACTGAGAACGCCACATCAAAGATCACTGGTTTAGAAGTGTGTTGTGGTCGGGTTCACTCATGAGTAGTGAAGCTGGTTGGGAGATGCTGGATAAAGAAAGAAAGCAGGAACACCTTCATGCCAGCGCTGTGACCCACCTGATACTCTCAGCAGAACTGACAGGCGTTCGGGAGGGCTACGTGACACAGGAATGAGCATCTGAGAATAAACTGACGCAGGAGAGAATGAACGAGTAAACACGTACAAAGTGAATCAGTCAAGGAGCGACCCGACGAATGACCGAACACGTTTCTGAACTGCATAGATGCCAGAGCGGTTCTTCCAAGCAGCTCCTCCATCACCGTGGCCTCTTGCGAGTGACAAAGATGAGGACTCTTCGGATGGCAATGAGGCGATCCTTGAGGGAGGTCATGGCCAGGATTGTGAGCTGGGCACGGTTTTCCAAGGGAAGAACAGCGAGCAGCCACCAGGACCAGGCTGGACCACTGGGACTGGCCTGTAGTACAACAAAGATTTGTTCAATTTAGAAACAGTTTACACAGATTAGAAAAACCTTCAGTGGTCACATGACTTAGCAAAGCCCTAGTTTTCTAATAGAGTCATTTTATGTGACTTTAGAAGACAACTCTTTGTTTGAAAACACACAGCTCTTCTATTTTGCCATCTGCAGCCAAAACAGTTACTCATGTAGGGTATTAAAAAGCATGCAAACACTGGGAACTTTGCCGAATATGAAATGCACACATCCATTCAAGAGCAAAAAGAATTTTCTGTGACTATTCCTGAGATGTTGCTGATTTTCTTTCTTTCCTGCCATCACAAGGTGTTTATCAAACTGCGCCTTTATTTATAAATGAAAATCCGTGAGTCAACACTGCACTTTCAGACCTGTGGGTCCGGGTCTTTGCTGGGAAGGTGTCCAAAGTGGCTGTGTATCTGACTCTTCATGTTGTCTTTCAGAGATGTGAACCAGCCCTTGGCCTGATCATACACGGAGTCGTGCAGCTTCAGAAGCTCTGTTAGCTCTTCCCCCGCCACCTGATCAGACAGACATATTTTATAAGCGTTTTAGAAAAAACAAACAAACAATGACATGTTTTTTTTCCTTTCATATGAAAGGACTACATTTGCCAGTGGCACACTAGCAGAGACTCAGGTTTGTTTTTCTTTGCACTGCTGAACAGTGACAGGCAAAAACCCCCCCGAGCTCTGCTTTGTGCCACTCTGATTGTCAGTAGTGTGATGTAAAGTGTCTGAAATGGTTCTACTGACAGAACATCAGCACATCGCTCCTCACGCCCACCTTCTTGTCTTCCAGGTACTCAATCTTAGCAGTGTTGTAACCATCTCTCTGGCCGTGGCTGAGGACCTTGAACCGTGACACGCCAATGGTGTCAGCCACTGAACGGCCGTCGGGAAAGAACTTCACGTCTCGCACCTGAAACACAGTATTTCATATCAGCACTCATATGATTTCTATCTGACTGCTCACAGGGACGCACAAGAAAATCTGTGAAGAAAGAAATACCTGCAGCATACAGCCATAGTCAGCAAAGCCTTTGAGCTCATCAGCGATGCACATGCCAAACTGCTTGGTACCAGTTTCCATTGAGCGGCGAATCATCAGGCGGTAGCGTGGCTCAAATACGTGCAGAGGGCAGGGGATGGTGGGGAAGGCCATGGTACACACAAAGATGGGCACTTCCTGGTTTAGACTGCAAGAGACACAGTGAAGAAATTGTTACTTTTTGTGTGTGTGTTTGAATAATCAATAGGTTTTCTAAAACAATCGTGAATGTGTGCACGGGTGTGTTAGTAAAACTGACTTGGAAAGCTCCTTCATCTCCTCTTCATGGATTTTCTTCCTCTCTGCCAGCTCATCTCCTAGGTAACGCTGCAGGACTTCCTCCATCAGCAGGGTCTTGTTGTAGCCCCTGCTAGCTAGATACTGTAAAAATACACAATAGCACATTTTCCTGCACATGAGCATTACAAAGAAAAATATTACCGTCAATTTATTATTAAAGATTTTATTCATTCATTCTTTTCCTGAATAAGTGAAACCTGCATTTTTTTTGTCTAATCGACAGTTCAAAACACCTTCCATCACATGCTACATTAAACATTATGAACACAGAAAAGAAAAACACTAAACAGGAGTCACACTGACATCACTACCCTCTATGAACAAGTGTACCTCAGACAGATTCTCCTTGCACAGAGGACAGTTGGGATTGTGGTCCAGACAGCGTTCCAGACATTTGAGGCAGAAGGTGTGACCACAGGGAGTGGCCACAGGCTCGTAAAACAATCTGGACGACAAATGAGCAAAAGCACCCAGCAGAATGCCAACATGACAAACTTGCACACACTAATTTAACAGGTCTTAAGCTGCAAATGCTGAAACTGAACTGGGTGAGCTTACCTCATGCAGAGTGAACACTCCAGGTCTCCACTGTCCAACAGCTCAGCAGGAACTGATCTCCCTCCACAAGCAGCAGTCGCCTGACGGATCTCCCCCTCATCTGCACAATAAATTATCATCCTCAGCACAAGTTTGAGCAAAGCAAGATTCCTCTTTACCTCAGCAGCACATCAAGTACAAACATTAACGTCTGTATTGTTGGCAAAAGTAGGCTCGGGAGTTTTCTTCAGTAGCGGAATAAAATGATTCATTGAAATAAATCATTTTAATTCATATGGAAAATGCAAAATTTGCTTTTCATTGTTTTCTAACATAACTAAAAGACCAAAACTTATTTCTGTAGAGATGAGAAACTGTTTCTAAATGAGCCGATCAAATTTAATGCCTCATCTACTGAATAAGAACGGCCCCTGGCTGGTAAACAGAACAGCTGCAGTCCACCATCGTCATACCCTCTAGAGCAGCTTCTGCTAACACCAAAACTAAAACATCTTAAGAAGAGAGGGAAAAAAACTCTGTTGTTACCAAGAGCAAACACAATGCACTCCTGCTATATGAAGAACTGAGACAAAGAGACACTTATTTTGAAGCCAATCTCCTCCCAGCAGTAGACAAATCATTAGTGTTAACATGCTGCATGTCTAATGTGTCTTAAATGGTACGCTCAGAGGCAAGTGTTGTGCTGAAACTAATTCTGCAGGACAATCAGACACTGTGAAAATGTTAATGAACTCAAACGTGTAAAACGCTGTGTAGAAAAGAACTGTGCAACAGAAAATACTGTTTAATAGTGATTATATGTCCAAAAAACTCCCTCTGAGGAATTTCTCAGCTGTGGTGCTGTATAATGATTATATAAGCATCCAACCTAATCGTACACACCATAAATCCCATATCATAAAGCTGTCATCAATTCAATATACCCCTGCAAGATGTGGGTGTGTTTTGGGGATATTGCACCAAATATGAGGATTTAATAAAATACCCATCTAGATAAGCTATACTGCATAGTAACGCAGGTATCTGTAGATACATGTGAGCCTCATGGAAGAGCTGTGCGTGGCTGATGAATCTTAACGTTTAAGACCGCCACAGCTTTCTAGTCCATTACCTAACGAACCTGATTTGCGTGACCTACATTCTGAACATCCGCTTTTCATTTTCTTGACACAGATCTCGTTTTAAATAGTAACACTACATGCTAATGCTATTTGGAAAATTACATGACTGTGACTCATTTTCCTTTCATTATGCAGCCAAGATTTGGGTAAAATTACGCCCTCGTATTTTGCTGTTACACTTGAAATAGAAAACAGCTTTTCGCAAATTTTCTGGACAGATGTGATGACTAAGGATTTCTCAGTGTACGTTCAAATTTAACACCTCTGCACTGCTCAGAAAAGAGGGAGAAGAAGCAAAATGCCAGCAACCTGCTGTCCTAATCCATGATCAATATAACAATAAGAAAAACATAATGTAACTCATCAGTTTAAATGAACCATTCAGTATCTCACAATGTCAGTGAATACACTAAATTACGAAATTAGATTTTGGTCCTGAGTAGTCAGATTAGCTCAAGTTACTGGAGGCTGAGTCAGAATCCTAAAAACCCAAATAAGGACTCCTTAAGAAACTTTTAGAATCCTTCAATATCTGATCTCTTTCAAAGAAACCAAAGAAATTCTTCAAAACATCATTGCTATTCATGTCTTTATGTATGCAAAAACTGTTCTGTACATCAACTGTGGTTCAAATCATGAAAGGGAGAGCATGTGATGATGCAGCACTGTTTGAGCCAAAGAGCAGCATTTCCACCAACTGAAGAATACACTCATTCTCCGAAAGGAGTAATTCCTGGTACTATGTGTTCCATTTCTTTCGCAACTTTAAGCATCCTAATTGAATATGGAGTGCCAATTAGGGCTGGGCCATATTATACCGTTTACGGTAATACCGGTATAATGTTAGGCAACGATAGGAAAATGAAATATCGCGATAGAATATGAGTAAAACGCGCATGCGCAGTGCCTTTGTTTTCATACGCACATGGCCGATTGTTGAGTGAAACAGATGAACCAGAATTGGTTTGTAAAAAATGGTGCAACTTCAGTGATGTGGTTTGGTGTTTGTCCGTCAGATACACAACAAAGCACATTTTTTGCAGAACATGCAAGCGGCTGTCCTTATTGTCGTATTTGTCGGACTAAGATGCTCTTAAATCTGGGAGTAATCTGGGTCCTAAACTCCGTATTCTTCAGGTCAAACAACACTGCAGCATCACTTAGAGTTAAAAACTGTCTAAATTCTTTCATCTTTAATAAAACGATCAGCATTGCTGCTTTACCAGGTGTAACTATGAAGTTTAATTTCCAGGCATCCATGAAAACAAAATTTATTACATTTAACGGAGTTAGAAGTTAGCAGGAAGCTAGCGGAAGTTAGCTCGCTAGTTTCGCTAGTTACCTAAGCATGATATAGCACGTTCTGACTGAGAGATTTCTGAAAAAAATCAAACGTACAGCTCTGCTATCACTTCCAACATAAATGAAGACAGGAAACTAAACAGCAGTGACGTTTGTAGGGTTACTGAAGTTGGGCTAGCTGGTATATAATGATGTGCTACGTGATCGCTAGCGACACAGCTATGTTAGCATAACATAAACAGTGAAGCTGGAGGACGAACACTAACACTTTTCCACTTATAAAAGTTAACGTGAAGGTTCTTCATGGTTAGAGACAAATGCAATCGCATGGCAGGATGCTGTAAACGGACCAAACTTCAGTCAGGAGAACAACTGAGATAATCCATCCACAATACGAGGTTAGTCATTAATATACTGCAACAACATGGGAATAGAGCAGCTGTGAGAGAATTCAACATTAATGAATCAATGGTACAGAAGTGGAGGAAGCAAGAAGAATGAGTTTAATAAAGTTTGATTTATCTGACTGCTTTGTTTCGCTTAATGTGCCTTATAATCCCGTGCACCTTATGGTCCGAAAAATACGTACTGCACACTGCAGTTTAATGTTGCAAAGCACCTCTTTTTAACTTCAGTGGATATTATACATGGTTATGCTCAGGATATTTCAGCCCATTTCTACTGGAAATGCCTTTTGGTTAAACTTTCAGCAAGGAATTTGCATTTGCACTGTTACATTTTTATAAAGCTTTAATGTACATAAAAACCAGCTTCTTGTTTAAGTGAAAATAAATGGAAGGTTGTCTTTTTGCACTAGTAATGTTGTGGAGTTGTATTTTGTCTCGCATCAATTATATCGTCAGTTATATCGTTATCGCAAATTTTCAAATATATATCGTGATAAATATTTTTGGCCATATCGCCCTGCTCTAGTGCCAATGATGATAAAACAACCCTACCACAAATATCTACATTTTACCTTTTTCCACTACAGAGGTTAATGTAAAGAAATAAAATTATATTTAACTGAATTATTTTGGTTTCATACCAGCTCTGAGAAGTTTAGAGGGAGGGCTGAAGGTTGCTGAAAGTTCATCACTCTTGTGTTTCCTCTTAAGGCCACCAGGGGGTGCTGGCAGTGCAGCCAAAACATCAGCCAGGCTCTTTGTGCTGCCCTCCCCTGGAGAAGGGTCCGATTTACCAGCAGACAGAGCACAGAGTCTGGAGGATGAGTCGTCCACTGGAGGGCTTTTAGTCACAGTGAACTCTGAGTCCTGGAAACACAAACACACAGACAGAAAAATACGTTAGCATATCAGGTGGATTAAAAAAAAGAAAAGAAAAAGAATGATTAGTTCAAAAGCGCCTTTGTGGAAGATCATATTCAGAATTATAGAGAGTATTAGATGCTACTACAACAACTCTCACTCGAGTAGTTTTGGGGTTGGTTGCAACAGATGTAGTTGTTAAGACCACTTGTATATACATGTATCAAGATTCAGTCAAACACCTTATAAATAGCTACTTTTTTTTCCCTTCTTCCTTATTCACAAGCGCCAACCGCAGCGAGTACTTTGATTTGGCAGATTCTTATACATATACAGTTACCTGTGAGGAGGATGAGCCTGGTTTCTGTGGAAGTGGCCTCAGGGAACTGAGCAAGGCAGGAGGTTTGATGAGACGCGTAGCCAGGCCTCCTTGCAGAGGGTGCAACGGCGTTGGAAGATCCTCATTCTCAAATACAGAGGAGAACAGCTCGCCCAGGACCTTCAAGGTGAAAGAAAACAGGTGGCTAATTAACAATCGCAAAGAAGTAAGCACAGGAAAATTTACCACAAGAAAGTCACCAAAAACAGGATCAAAGACAGCTGTATACTCATTTGCACTCCCCATTTATATCACTCTCAGGAAAACTGAAGAAAGCAGAAGGCTTTAACTTAAAGCACTTACACTTTCTTAAATCATATTTTGAACAAAATCGATTTTATTCCCATTTCCTTTAAAGGGTAGAGCCATATACAGAGAGGCTTTGTAATGACACTGGCAATAGCAGAATTTACAAATGAGAAACCTTCTTTCAGCTGCAAAACTGAGCATCAGCAAAACTAATTATTCTATCACGTAGTTATGTGGGCAGCGCATGGTTAGCGCCGTTGTCTCACAGCATGATCTCCCTGTGCCAGTTTTCTCCAGGATCCCCAGTTTCCTCTCATGCTCCCAGGACATGCAAGTTTATTTAAAAGCTTATCCGACTATAGTTTGTTAAGAGGTTCTGAGAATTATGACATGTTTTAGTCCGTATCAAATTACATATTTCACACCAACAACTGGTTCTGTCTTACCTTCTGAGCTTCCAGTTTCACTTTGGCCCAGTCGGGCTTTAGTGCCACACACAGGAAATACTCTTGTAAGGCTTCATCTTTCCGGCCTGCTTTACTCAGTGCTGTAGCTTTCAGATAGTGAGCCTAAAAATGACAGAAAACTTGTGTTTGATTTTTGAGGCATGGGCTGTGATAATGACATTTCTAATAATAACAAGATTAAACCAAATGTCCCTCCTTTATGACGTTTTGAAATTTACAGTTTAGAGAATTTGTTACCCAGATACACAACTATTACTGGTACACGCACTGACCCCTTGAATAAAGTAATAAAAAGGAACATTTTTTCCTCCTCGTGACATGCAAATTCTAAAAATGTGACCACACGATAATGTGTGTTGAGTGGATGGACACTGGTCCAGGGTATCTGACTATGGCAGAGAACCTGCGTGTCACAGAAGGTCAAGAACATCATTGTACCATTATTAGTTTCAGCATCTTTTTATTGCCAGAAATAATGACTGGTAATACAGGAAGCAGAATATTTATTCACGGTTTATTTTTATACAGAGAAGTAGGTTAAGCAAACCATGCCACACACCACAGCATTTATAACCTAAGCTAGATTGCATTACCTGTTCCTAGATGAGCTTTTAACACACACACACACACACACACACACACACACACACACACACACACACACACACACACACACACCAAAACTTAAACAACAAATTATATTAAATTATAGACACCAACAGCACAGGGCAGAGACTGCAATATAATAAAGGTAAAATAAGACTGCACGTCCAATTCATCTTTAAAAACCGTTTTAGTTTAAGTTTATAATGATCTCAATCAGGCTTCAGTTTGAGTTCTGTAAGCTAATAGTTCCACATGTTAATAAGACAAATAGAAAAATGCCATTTTCCAAAATGATTTCTGTGCCCTGCAGTATCTAACAGATGTGCTGCACGTTACTGAAGCCAAACCTCGAACAGGAACCACAAAGTCACAGCCGAATATGTGAGCATTTGTATAATAATTGTGGATTAGCAAATTGCAACAAACATTGAAATACTGCAATCTTGCTGGCTTCTTATCCAGAATTTGCCCATTTGTATTTCATCATAAGAGGCCTGACTGTTTGAAGTGATGCTTGTGACCAAAAGGTTACACAATAACTAATAACAATGAGAATGTATAAAAAGGGACTGACAGCATGAAATGGCAAATATAAGTTTGTTTTTGCAACTTTGGTCACATTTGAGCAGCTGGACTCTCAGTGACAACTACTGAATGCTGCAGCACTTAATATGAAATGTGACCATTATCTTTAGTCTTGGTCTTCATTCTCACTCAGGTACATTTAATTTTGTCCTATAAATCACTTCAAACTTTTCCCCAGTTCAAATTGTTCATCTTACCTCTGTCCACAGGGTTTTTAGCCTGCAGAGACTGCTGGCATCCTGCACTGCCTGGCTGAAATTCTGCATCTCCAGGTGCAACTCAGCCCGCTGATGCAACAGTCTGCCTGAAGAGGGCACTGTATACACAGGGATGAACAGACATCAGTTCATTGGATAGGTCTCCAGGCAATAGACTGTTTTTTCTAGGTCTAGGAGAAGTAGGGCAATAATGTAACATGTGGCATGAGACCAGTTACACGTGTTAGAACACCATGTAACTTATGTTAAAACTCTAATAACTGACATCAGCCACACCAGCGGACATTAACATTTAGTCTCATCTGCTTGGAATGCATGCCTACATAAACACACTGCTTCATGCATCACGTACGCAAATTATGCACTTTACTAATGATCAGATAAAGTACACACTGTACCTAAGTTGGACTTGTCGTGCGTTACTTAACCAAACTGTCATCACTGGTTTCTTTGAGAAGGATGAAAAAGTTCCAGCCTAAAGTATATTTAACCCACTTTGTCTGAATGGCTTTTAGTTGTCAATAAGCAAAATAACACTCGCTGTCATCTAAGATTTCAAAGCGACCTGATAGTTAGTTCATAACATAATATACAAGTTGAACAGGTATTCATAACGAAAGAAAGACATTTGTGGAACAGCTAAAAATGGCACATGGTTGTAAAGAAACAGGAAGAAAAGTTTGCAGAAGTTTAGATGCTCAGTTGCCACCGTCTTCTAGTTTCATTACTAAGTGTGTGTATGTGTACACAACAGAGCCAATGTTTCAGTGCAGAAAAAGCAACGCAGTTTCTACAATATCCGTGCAGCTTAATAAGGGGTTCAGAAATCTGGTGTCTGAACCTCTTTGGCAAACTTTGCCCATAGGATCAGGACAATCAACCAAAGTATGACAGTAAACAAACAAGAGGACCAGCCTATCATCAATGTGTGGGACATAATAGTTGAGGGAAAGTATAGTATAGAAAGAACTACATGGCTCCGTTACCATAAAAACCGCAACTAATAACATTTTTTGAGACTCATCATTTATCTGACTGCATTTTCTCCATCTCTTTACACAGATGGAGACCATTTGCAAAAATGTAAGACTATGCTTTACATGCCATACCCTTGCACACCACACATATCAGGACATATTATCTGCTAAATTTATAATTCAATTACATGCAATCCAAATGACAGATACCAGACAGCCTCCTGCTGTCTTTGTTGGGAAAACACTGGCTGGCAGTGACAAAACTGTGAAAGCACTCTGTCCTCCCATCACCCAGAGTCATTCACAAGACAGAAGGCATGAATCAGCATTGATCTGGGGAGAGAAATGCCTGAAAGGATGCCACAGGGATGGTGCATAGTCCTTTTATCTGAACTGTGATTTCAGAATTTTCAGCTAAATCAGGCTGATCAGTTTTATAAAATGACATTAAAGTGAGAACAGCAGAGAAAACCAAAGAGGAGTCTGAAAAAAGAATTACAATTAAAAGCTGCTTTAATAAGTAGGCCAGATGTGGGAGGGGAAGGAGGAGTCAGTTTTAACTTTCTGAGGATTCAAACTGTGCAACATGATCTTGCCATGGCCCATGATTAATGAAACACACTGGCTGCCTTTATGTAATGTGCCAACATAACAGAACACTCCGTTTTATAATGTTTAGGACAATTTGTCCTTAAAGTTACCAGAAAAATAAATAAATAAAATAAATGAATAAATAAACATGAAGCAAATGAGGGTGTTAAAATAGGCTGTTGTTTTTCTGTTTAAGTACAATTAATGACCAACTACCGTTCACCCAAACGTTACCCAACACTGCTTATCCAACACCATACATAAGGGGAGGAGTTAAGGGTTATGTCAAACCAGAGACAATACGATGACCTTCTTCTAGAAGGACACTGACCCAACCCGGCCAGACAAATCTGATGAATGTATTCATACAGTAGCGACTGAGCAAATAAAATTTTCAGTTTACATAACGGAGATCACATAACAGTGGAAAAACTAAGTGAGACATCAGGTCCAGAGAACTACATACAGACGTCCCCTCTGCAGCTCTGTGAAAACAGCACAGCCCTGCCAACTATAAAGAGAAAAGCAGCATTAAACAACCGCTTTGCTGTTTCTTGCGTGCACGGGTAGGCTGTGTACTGCTTTGGTAAAAAGGGACGGCACGTCACGTAACACCACACCTCGGTACAATCCAGATAGGAGGGGGTGGCGCCCCTCATCGGTGACACTGAGAAGTTAAGACTTAAAAAGTAGGTCATTGCACAAAAACATTACACTTTTAATTGCAATCTGTCAAGTTAAACACTGGAATTAGCACAGGGTTATCTCTCGGTGCGCATGTAGTGGCTGTGTGCAGTCTTACCTAGATCCACTGCTCCGTTGTATTTCTCCAGAGCCTCTAAAAGATTCTGCTTTTTCCACGAATCCTCTCCTTCGATCCATAATTTCCTAGCTTTACTCTCAGTTGCAAACAGTTTGTCCAAGAGGCCACTGAGTACAACGTTTATTCTCCGGCCGTTCGGCAGTCCTTTCCTGCTCAGATTTTGTTTGCAGTGTACACAGTTTGTGACAGAGTCGTCATCTGTGCAGCGTTTGCAGAAAGTGTGTCCACACTCCACGGTTGTAGGCTCGTGGAGCAAACGCTTGCAGAGATGACAGGAAAACAAGTCCAGGGCTTCATCATCCTCACACTCCCCACTATTTTGAAACCCGTCTTCCCCGCTGCTGCTTTTATTGCTCCCGTTTACAGTGGCGTGGATGCCCAGCTCTTTCTCACGCAGAGTTCGGGCGATGGTTTCCACCAGGAGTTGAAGCTCCTCCGGGCGCAGCTTGCCAAGGCTGGCCGCTGTACAGTACGAGTCCAACGCTTCGGATATCCGCCCGGCACAGGATAGCGAGTCGGCCTTCCTCAAACACAAGCCCCTGTCAGGGTGCTGGAGATCTGCGAGTTGGGAGCTATAGATCTCTAGGGCCAAGTTGAAGTCCCCGGCCCGGCTGGCCTCTTCTGCTACCTCCAACATTTCAGGGCAGATCCCCGCAGCTCCTGGATTGGAGAGCGGGTGGACGAACGCTTCGCCCTGGTGAGACCTTAGTCCGGTCTCCATCTTCTTCTCCCGACGGGAAAATCAGACGCTTAGAAGACTATGAGAGTCACTGAGAACATGGCACAAGCACACACATTCCCCACCATAAGAAATCATTTCCCCAGTTATTGCACACTATCTTTAGCGTTTTTAAATGTCAACCCAGACTTCCAGTTGTGTCCAACTCTGTGATGGCCATGAGTCCGATCCATAAGACCTCAACCCAGATAAAACAGGGGGCCTGTGTAGCATGGCTGGTCCTCGATAAGTCCCAGTATCTGATGTAGTTTCACTGCAAACACCTGGAGGTTGAAGGTCGGCGTTATTTATTACAAAAACTTTCAGCGTATCGAGGACGTCATCGCTCCCTTTACAACGCGGAGGTAGTTTTATTTATGTCCCGTCTAAAGACAGAAACTTCTTTAGAAGAAGAAAAAAACCACACACACACAAAATGAATCTACGGCATGTTTAGGTACGAACCGGTGGGTAAAATCCAAGGAGCTTAGTAAATAAGCAGCTTAATTTCCATGGATCGTGCTAACTCGTAGTTATGATGGTAAATGTCCGCAATAAAGGTCAGGTTTCGAGCCACAGAAGTCCCATATAGAGTGGATAAATGCTAGACCCACAAGCTCATCATTTCTCCAAGAAGTCACAGCTGATCGGCCGCGTTTATATAAGAGAGCCCGGGAGCAGTTAAGTCCGGGGAGCCAGCTAACGTTACTACTGGCTAACTGGACAACACATACTGCCACTTCGCAGTTTGTTAAACTCCGGAACTCTTTCCGAACCGATATCCCCCAAAAATGTGCATTTACACGACCTCGAAAGTCATTTCTTCGTCTTTTATGGCGAGGAAACCCAAACAAAAATAAAGCTCTCGCCGAAGGTATCCATCTTGGTTGTTAGCCAGCTAGCTTTGAGCTGCTAAAGGTTCTGCTTTGGGATTTCGCATACAATTCGCCGAAGCAGACGCAAGACCACACGTGACACACGAGACAAGCTCCTATTGGCCCTTTATGTGGCTCACTTATATAACTCAATAATATTGTATAACCTTTGCAGATATCGCTGAATGAGTGTCTGTGTGCGTTACCAAAAAGACACTTCACGTTTTTTAAATTTAAACGAGGTCTCACACATGATATTACAAAAATAGCCTCGAGTAAAACAAGAGAACGCAGCTTTCGGTTCTGGTTGAGTTACTTTATTCACTTTAACTTATAGTTTCATCTGTGGGAGTTGATTCATTGTTTTATGTAATGCTTTATATAAGCAGTGTGTCAAGTCTGGTTTTGGATTTAAAATGCGGACGACATGTTATAGTTAAGATCTATTGCTTAAGCCAAAGGGGAAAAAAGTCTGGTGTACGACCTTATCTTCTGGATCAAGTAAAGCTTTTGTTGTGCTGTTAAATACTCCATAAAGCTGTGACCCAATTTAGGTAATGGGAATCCACACAAGGGTGAATTCTTTTAAACGAAAGAAAGGTTGTACAGACCCTGCTGCTAAGTATGCACAAGGACGCGGCCAAGAGGGTCCCCAACAGCTCTAGGTGCATTGGGTTCAAATTCAAATTAAATTTTTATTTGTCACGTACACAGTCATACACAGTACGATATGCAGTGAAATGCTTAGACAACTGCTCGTGACCTAAAGAAAAAAAAAAGGCTATGAATAAGATAGGAAATAAATATGAAAAATTAAAAAGGGTCAATTTAACTAGGAAGGAATAAAATATAAATTAAGGTTAAAAATGAAATAACTGTACAACACAAATTAGAATGAAGGGTAAATTTAACTGGGAAAGAATAAGATAAAATATATAAATTAAAGTTGAAAATAAAATAACTGTACAACAAAATACACAATACACAGTATAGAACTATATAAGAATGTATGAAGAAATATAAATAAATATATACACAATAACAGCAGCTGTACAAGTATTAACTGGAAATGAAGAATATAGTGACCAGTGTTGTGCAATCCACATTATGTCTTGTGCAGTGCAAATATGCTAAAATTGATTTAAGTGATGAAGTGAAAACAATGTCCAGAATGTCCGGTGTGTGTGTAAGAACTGTATGTGTGGGTCAGTACTGTGTGGTGGTGTGATTGAGAGACCGTATCGCCTGCGGGAAGAAGCTCCTCCTCAGTCTCTCTGTGTTGGTATTCAGGGAGCGGAAGCGCTTCCATGATCTGAACAGAGAGAACAGTCTGTTGTTGGGATGGCTGAGGTCCTTCACGATCTTCCTGGCCTTGGTCCAGCACCGCCTGCTGTAGATTGAGTGCAGGTCAGGGAGCTCGGAGCGGATGGTGCGCTCAGCTGATCGCACAACCCTCTGTAGAGCTCGTCTGTCCTGCATGGTGCTGTTCCCGAACCAGGTTAAGATGTTTCCCGCCAGGATGCTCTCTATGGTGCACGAGTAAAAGTTCCTGAGAACCTTGGAGGGCAGTTGGAAGTCTCTCAAGCGTCTGAGGTGGTAGAGACGCTGACGGGCCTTTTTCACCACGGTGTTGATGTGACAGGACCATGACAGGTCCTGCGTGATGTGAACTCCGAGGTATTTGAAGCTGTCCACTCTCTCCACTGGGCACTCGTTGATGACGGGGGTCTGGTAGTTCCTCTCCTGCTTAGTGCTGAAGTCCACTATCAGCTCCTTTGTCTTACTGACGTTTAGAAGGAGGTTGTTCCTCTGGCACCAGTTCTCCAGATTCCTAATCTCCTTCAGGTAGGCCGTCTCGTTGTTATCAGAGATCAGGCCCACCACGACGGTGTCGTCAGCAAACTTGATGATGGCGGTGGAGCTGGTAGTGGCCACACAGTCATATGTGTACAAAGAGTACAGCAGGGGGCTCAGAACACACCCCTGGGGGGCTCCAGTGCTGAGAGTGGTGGAGGCTGAGACATGTTCGCCCATCCTTACTGCCTGTGGTCTGCCAGTTAGGAAGTTGGAGATCCACTGACACATAGATGAGCTGAGTCCCAGATGCTCCAGCTTGGTGGTGAGTGTGGAGGGAATTATGGTGTTAAATGCAGAGCTGTAGTCTATGAAGAGCATTTTAACATAATTCCCCCTTCTAGTGTCCAAGTGAGTGAGTGATGTGTGGAGGAGATGAGAGATGGCATCGTCTGTGGAACGATTTGGACGGTAAGCGAACTGTAGTGGGTCCAGTGTGTCTGGTAGTGAAGAAATGATGAAGTCTCTGACCAGGCGTTCAAAGCACTTCATCACTACTGAGGTGAGGGCTACAGGGCGATAGTCATTGAGAGAAGCAGGGTGGGGTTTCTTCGGGACAGGAACAATGATGGACTCTTTGAAGCATGTGGGGATCACCGACTGAGATAAAGAGATGTTGAATATCTCAGTGAACACAGGAGCTAGCTGGTATGCGCAGTCTCTGAGGATACAACCTGGGATGCCGTCTGGTCCTGCTGCTTTCCTGGTGTTCACTCTCTGGAAGGCTCTCCTTACTTCATGCTCGGAGATGACGAGCACGTTTCCGGTGCTGGCAGTATCTTCCTGTCTGCAGCCGTTAGCGCCGCTAGCACTAGCATTGTTGGAGTCCTTAGCTGCAGCCTCGAAGCGAGCATAGAAAGTGTTCAGCTCGTCTGCCAGAGTCACGGCCGCGTTCATCATACCGGTTGTTGGTGCTTTATAGTCCGTTATTGTCCTTAGTCCCCGCCACAGGCTCCTAGAGTCACTCTGTTGGAGTTGTGACTCTAGGTTTATATAATATATCAAATATATAAAGATAAGCAAAGTTATTTTGTAACCTTTGTTTTGTTTTTACCTTCCTCATACACACAGGGAGAAACGAGGTAAACGATTATCAGTGGATGAGACATATACGAAAAATTAGGTCCTAAGCTTGGTTTGCATTCCAAACACAAATCCACCCTGTCTGCTCCACCTACCAAAATTAAACGACCCAGTTGAAAAACGTGTGCCCCAGTTACCTCCTGCATACCAAATGTAGCATGTCAACATTTATTTCGTTTTTGGTGTGTTGTTGATGGACAGGACTGAGATACAGGGAGTGCAGAATTATTAGGCAAGTTGTATTTTTGAGGAATAATTTTATTATTGAACAACAACCATGTTCTCAATGAACCCAAAAAACTCATTAATATCAAAGCTGAATGTTTTTGGAAGTAGTTTTTAGTTTGTTTTTAGTTTTAGCTATTTTAGGGGGATATCTGTGTGTGCAGGTGACTATTACTGTGCATAATTATTAGGCAACTTAACAAAAAACAAATATATTCCCATTTCAGTTATTTATTTTTACCAGTGAAACCAATATAACATCTCCACATTTACAAATATACATTTCTGACATTCAAAAACAAAACAAAAACAAATCAGCGACCAATATAGCCACCTTTCTTTGCAAGGACACTCAAAAGCCTGCCATCCATGGTTTCTGTCAGTGTTTTGATCTGTTCACCATCAACATTGCGTGCAGCAGCAACCACAGCCTCCCAGACACTGTTCAGAGAGGTGTACTGTTTTCCCTCCTTGTAAATCTCACATTTGATGATGGACCACAGGTTCTCAATGAGGTTCAGATCAGATGAACAAGGTGGCCATGTCATTAGTTTTTCTTCTTTTATACCCTTTCTTGCCAGCCACGCTGTGGAGTACTTGGACGCGTGTGATGGAGCATTGTCCTGCATGAAAATCATGTTTTTCTTGAAGGATGCAGACTTCTTCCTGTACCACTGCTTGAAGAAGGTGTCTTCCAGAAACTGGCAGTAGGACTGGGAGTTGAGCTTGACTCCATCCTCAACCCGAAAAGGCCCCACAAGCTCATCTTTGATGATACCAGCCCAAACCAGTACTCCACCTCCACCTTGCTGGCGTCTGAGTCGGACTGGAGCTCTCTGCCCTTTACCAATCCAGCCACGGGCCCATCCATCTGGCCCATCAAGACTCACTCTCGTTTCATCAGTCCATAAAACCTTAGAAAAACCAGTCTTGAGATATTTCTTGGCCCAGTCTTGACGTTTCAGCTTGTGTGTCTTGTTCAGTGGTGGTCGTCTTTCAGCCTTTCTTACCTTGGCCATGTCTCTGAGTATTGCACACCTTGTGCTTTTGGGCACTCCAGTGATGTTGCAGCTCTGAAATATGGCCAAACTGGTGGCAAGTGGCATCTTGGCAGCTGCACGCTTGACTTTTCTCAGTTCATGGGCAGTTATTTTGCGCCTTGGTTTTTCCACACACTTCTTGTGACCCTGTTGACTATTTTGAATGAAACGCTTGATTGTTCGATGATCACGCTTCAGAAGCTTTGCAATTTTGAGACTGCTGCATCCCTCTGCAAGATATCTCACTATTTTTGACTTTTCTGTGCCTGTCAAGTCCTTCTTTTGACCCATTTTGCCAAAGGAAAGGACGTTGCCTAATAATTATGCACACCTGATATAGGGTGTTGATGTCATTAGACCACACCCCTTCTCATTACAGAGATGCACATCACCTAATATGCTTAATTGGTAGTAGGCTTTCGAGCCTATACAGCTTGGAGTAAGACAACATGCATGAAGAGGATGATGTGGACAAAATACTCATTTTCCTAATAATTCTGCACTCCCTGTACTGAACTAAATGTAAAACCTCAACCTTTTTCATTTTTACCTAAACCGTGTGCACAAAACTCTGGAGGGATCTAAATGCTAACGTAGAACCCAGTCAGGACATTTGCTACTGCTGTTTGCTCGTTTTGTTATGGGAGATCATTTTCAGGTTTCAAGTAGCACCATTATACCAACATTTCACATTCTAGACATTGTTTTAGGTGTATTTGACCAAAAATTTGACTGAAAATTCACATGCAAGCTTTTTTTCAAGGCTGTGGTATTTGCCCGCAAACAATACCTTTCAGCTAGCTAAAACAGAATATTATGCTATCACCGAGCAACATGGCTAATGCCTTTCACACAGCTTTGTCTCAACTCCAAAGAACCACAGAAGTAAAAGCTAATAATAATAATTGAAACAATCTTTGAAAAAATGACTTACCAAGCATGGCAAACAACTCAAATATGTAGAGCAAAATGTTCTGAAAAGGCTTCACTTCAGCTTCGATTGGAGCCTATGGTGCTGGGGGCGGAGTCTGTGAATTTACTCTATTGGTGTCATAGCCCCTGTAGGAGTTCAGAGTTAAGAGGTCAAGAGTTAATGTTTCCATTGAACACCTCCAGATTTGACCTAGAAACACTCATTTTTAACACTCGATTTTAACTACTATCATTTTACACCTCAGAGTTACATTAAAAGAATGTGACTCTACTTAGAGTAAAATTAACTCTACTTTTGCAAGAAGACCACTAACACCAAAACATTTAACACTTTTGAAGTTGCTGTGTGGCTAAACATATGAGATTTAAGAGTTTCAGCTCCTTTATTTGTCCTCAGCGTCTTATGTTATGTAGACAGTGAGTTTATCTAATAAAATGAAATGAGATGGGATTATGTTTGTTCAGCTCAGAACACTAAAAACATCTACTTAAAATATTGGTGTCATTCCCAGCCTCCCTGGGAAAGTCTATGCCAGGGTGCTGGAAAGGAGAGTTCGTCCGCTAGTCGAACCTCGGATACAGGAGGAACAATGCGGTTTTCGTCTTGGTCGCGGAACACTGGACCAGCTCTTTATCCTCTCCAGGATACTTGAGGGTGCATGGGAGTTTGCCCAACCAGTCTACATGTGTTTTGTGGACTTGGAGAAGGCATTCGACCGTGTCCCTCGGGGTGTCCTGTGGGAGGTGTTGCGGGAGTATGGGGTGTCTGGCCCATTGCTACGGGCCATTCGATCCCTATACAACCGTTGCAAGAGCTTGGTTCGCATTGCCGGCAATAAGTCGGATTCGTTCCCGGTGGGTGATGGGCTCCGCCAGGGCTGCCCTTTGTCTCCGGTTCTGTTCATAATTTTTATGGACAGGATTTCTAGGCGCAGCCAAGTGGCGGAGGGCTTTCGCTTTGGTGGCCTCAGAATCTCATCTCTGATTTTTGCGGATGATGTGGTTCTGTTGGCTTCATCGGGTGAGGGCCTCCAGCTCGCACTGGAACGGTTCGCAGCTGAGTGTGAAGCAGCGGGAATGAGGATCAGCACCTCCAAATCTGAGGCCATGGTTCTCAGCCGGAAAAGGGTGGAGTGCCCACTCCGGGTCGGGGATGAGTTCCTGCCCCAAGTGGAGGAGTTCAAGTATCTCGGGGTCTTGTTCGCGAGTGATGGGAGAAGGGAGCCGGAGATCGACAGACGGATTGGGGCTGCAGCTGCAGTAATGCGGACGCTGCACCGGTCCGTCGTGGTGAAGAGGGAGCTGAGTGTAAAAGCGAAGCTCTCAATTTACCGGTCAATCTACGTCCCTACCCTCACCTATGGCCACGAGCTGTGGGTAGTGACCGAAAGAACGAGATCGCGGATACAAGCGGCAGAAATGAGCTTCCTCCGAAGGGTGGCTGGCCTCTCCCTTAGAGATAGGGTGAGAAGTTCGGCCATCCGGGAGGGGCTCAGAGTAGAGCCGCTGCTGCTCCACATCGAAAGGAGCCAGCTGAGGTGGTTCGGGCATCTGACAAGGATGCCCCCTGGGCGCCTCCTGGGTGAGGTGTTCCAGGCATGTCCCACCGGGAGGAGGCCCCGGGGCAGACCCAGGACACGCTGGAGAGATTATATCTCTCGGCTGGCCTGGGAACGCCTTGGTGGTGGGGAGAGGGAGGTCTGGGCCTCTTTGCTTAGGCTGCTGCCCCCGCGACCCGGCCTCGGATAAAGCGGATGAAGATGGATGGATGGATGGATGGATTGGATCAACTGAAGGCTTTTCTGGGAGTTTTTAAGATAAACTGATTATAATTGATCACAGTAGTCCACCTTTTGAAATAAACGCATGGACTAAACATCAGTAGAAATACACAAAAAAATTGTCCCTGTTGGGATTTTAGTGAAACAAACTTAAAGCTGTAAATGTCACATGTGTAGCAACTTTCTGTGATTGCACGTGTCTGATGGGGTATTGTAAAACAAAGGAGACTTTTTAAGAAAATAAATGTCACTCTAGCTTTACACCACTCTTGTCCTTTTTTAAAAAAAAGAAAAAGCAGAAAAGCTTCATGCGAAAACCTGTTTTAAAAACATGTCAGCATATAAGATGTCAGCTATGAAATATTTGCTTTTCATTGTGCAGCCAAGATTAGGGTAAAATTAGATGCCTCCACATTTTTTGTTTAATAACAAGTGTGTTTTTCAGTAATTATCTAGAGCAGGGGCTATCAAAGTTCAAAATCACACATCAGACACACTCAGTACTTGTTTACAGTTTCCTAACCATCAGAAAGACAACAGCTATGTCTGTCAATATTAGAGAAGTTTGCTTCTTGGGTGGTTAAAACAGACAAGAAGAGTTTAAACTGAATACAAAAGCTCCCTTTGTGCCCCAAATATCATAGTATGATCATGCACGAGTGTCCTCGTTTCTCTTCACGCTTGAAATTTTATCAGGAGCTGCTGCTGGGCTTTAGAGCCGTGAATCTAGAAGGAAGTGGCGGTGGATGTTTCCTCAGTGTACATTCAAACTTAACACCTCTGTACTACCTAGAACAGAGGAAAGGGAAGCAGCCAGCTCCCAGCATAAGTATAATAACTCAAAGTGAAATATACAGGGTCAATCTCATGTTAATAAAACCTCCAGAATTGTCTTTTCTTTTTGTGCCCTTTTGCAGTTCTGTTAATCAGTTTTGCATTTACACAGGACAATAGGTATTTGTTTGTGATGTAGGCAGATATCACAGGAAAATGCACAGGTTTCTGTAAAACAGAAGACACCATCTAAAATGCCCTTTATGGTATGAAGACAGGTTGTGCTCAGGTGCTAGTGACCCATAATAAAGGTCCATTCTGAAACCAAAGACTCCCACCAATCATCAAATGTAAACACCTACCACATTCATTTAAATCTTTACTTAAAAGACACATATCTGCACGTGTCTTTCCAGATCACAGTTTCCTGATCTGTAACCAACCATACGATTTATAATCCTTGTCTTTGACCACGTTAGCCCAACATGGATTCAGTACTGTAAATTGGAAAATATGAAGGGACATCATAGGATCATCTTTTTTGTCTGTGTCGGTTCTCAGTCATCCTGGTCATCATTGTCTAAGGAGCTTGGAAAGAAAAGTGTCTTCTCGGATGAGAGGTGAAACGTCTTCAAGCAACTTAAAGTCCAGACGCTTTTCTTTCCAGCTCCTTAGTTCATCTCAGTTAATTTTATTAAATCGGGTTTTCAGACTTACATGCACTTACATACATGCAGATGCTTTTGTCAAAAAGGGGAATTAATGATTACAAGCAAAGTTCCATCCATCCATCCATCCATCTTCATCCGCTTTATCCGGGGCCGGGTCGCGGGGGCAGCAGCCTAAGCAAAGAGGCCCAGACCTCCCTCTCCCCAGCCACCTCCTCCAGCTTATCCGGGGGAATACCAAGGCGTTCCCAGGCCAGCCGAGAGATATAATCTCTCCAGCGTGTCCTGGGTCTGCCCCGGGGCCTCCTCCCGGTGGGACATGCCTGGAACACCTCACCCAGGAGGCGCCCAGGGGGCATCCTTGTCAGATGCCTGAACCACCTCAGCTGGCTCCTTTCGATGTGGAGCAGCAGCTGCTCTACTCTGAGCCCCTCCCGGATGGCCGAACTTCTCACCCTATCTCTAAGGGAGAGGCCAGCCACCCTTCGGAGGAAGCTCATTTCTGCCGCTTGTATCCGCGATCTCGTTCTTTCGGTCACTACCCACAGCTCGTGGCCATAGGTGAGGGTAGGGACGTAGATCGACCGGTAAATTGAGAGCTTCGCTTTTACACTCAGCTCCCTCTTCAACACGACGGACCGGTGCAGCGTCCGCATTACTGCAGCTGCAGCCCCAATCCGTCTGTCGATCTCCGGCTCCCTTCTCCCATCACTCGCGAACAAGACCCCGAGATACTTGAACTCCTCCACTTGGGGCAGGAACTCATCCCCGACCCGGAGTGGGCACTCCACCCTTTTCCGGCTGAGAACCATGGCCTCAGATTTGGAGGTGCTGATCCTCATTCCCGCTGCTTCACACTCGGCTGCGAACCGTTCCAGTGCGAGCTGGAGGCCCTCACCCGATGAAGCCAACAGAACCACATCATCTGCAAAAATCAGAGATGAGATTCTGAGGCCACCAAAGCGAAAGCCCTCCGCCACTTGGCTGCGCCTAGAAATTCTGTCCATAAAAATTATGAACAGAACCGGAGACAAAGGGCAGCCCTGGCGGAGCCCATCACCCACCGGGAACGAGTCCGACTTATTGCCGGCAATGCGAACCAAGCTCTTGCAACGGTTGTATAGGGATCGAATGGCCCGTAGCAATGGGTCAGACACCCCATACACAGCAAAGTTATAGTCTTATATCCACTAGATCAGGGGTCTGCAACCTTTAACACCCAAAGAGCCATTTGGACCCAGTTTCCACGCAAAAGAAAACACTGGGAGTCGCAAATACTTTTTGACATCTAAAATGAAGATAACACTGTATATATTGTTTTTTTACCTTTATGCTTTGTGTGAACAACTAAGGTGTGTTGCTTATGAAATCCATGAAGTGCTACAGAGAAAAATACATTTTATTTATTTAATTAACACATTTTGAACTCTTAAAGAAATATAACAAAAGGAAAGACACCCAGCTGAACTAAAATGATCCATGTAGCAAACAAAAACTGTTGTGAGCCGCCACCCTTATATCGCCTTTGGGCTTTTGAAGCCTTGACCTGACTTTTAAAAAACAACTGGAAAAAAATACTATGCTGCTAAAAAATGAAAAATAGATATTTGCAAAATTCTGCAAGATTTGTATAAAAAATGAGCGTTTTGAAATAATAATGACAGGTTTTAGTTTTCTTCTCCTTAACTACATTTCACTTGCAAACCTTTAACCTTGCTTTTCTCTTATTTTCCTTCTGCGAGGTTTTTCGTGTCTTCTCCTTGCGGAGGTTTGTTTTCCCCACGCGCTCTGACAAAAATGATATGATTGGCTGAGAAGTATCACGTGGGATAACAATACACGTAATTGGCTTGCTTTTTCTGTGCACGTACATTGACTACCGTAAAGACAAAGGAAAAGGCTGTGCAGGTTAAAATGACCTTACCGTAAATACAGAAAGCCTAGGCCCTACAGTATGGCCAACACCTTATGTCCTAAACCCTTCGGTAATCCCAGAGCTCACCTGACGCATAATCTGAGATTCCTAAACAGTCAGTCAGTGACTCAACGAGCCAGAATATAATTTCCAGGCAGTCCCCGCCTTGTCAGGTACACCTCATGTCAGAAGCACACAGTACGAAGAACCTTCGAGCTGTTTTCAGTTCCTCACACTTACACCAGTAAAGTAATGCTTTAAATATAAACAGAAGAAAAATAATGTCAAAAAGGTTCAAACTGATGTCACCAGATAAGCATATTGAGATATTATCTGCATGAATTCTCTTCTAGGTTTCCAGCTACATATTTTGCCTGTTAAATACAAAAAAAGAACCCACGGTTCACGGTCACGTTTTCGGGAATGAGGAAGTCTTAAATTAGCGTTAATAATAAGAAACAAGATAGGAACGTCTTCTAAGAATCAAGTGGTGAGTGTCGCTTTCTCTGTTCAGGATATAGCTGCAGGACACGAAAGGAACATGCGGTTTTTATAAGTTGCTGCTTCATTGATTGTGTCGGTAGGTTTGTAGTGAAAAGGAGACGGAGGGATGAAGCAGTTGGATTATCGAGGCAGCAACATGTGACAGCTTGCTCTGCTGTCCTGGGGGCTGGTCAGATGGCCTGCAGTTAGTCTCCATTCTCAGTGGTACAGTATCCCTTCTTTGTCCCGTGTGTTGCTTTCAGTGACACACAACACAGGCAGGGGACAGACAGAGAGAATAAACACTTGAGCAAACGTGACAGGAAACAGTGGCAGCTTTATTAATGCATATAGGGTGATTTTATATAAGATCATAACTCTAATTCACCGAACGAGCTTAATGAAAGATCTCATTTTACGGAAGACATAGGAAGAAAGAGATCTAAAATAGGTTGTGATTGCTGTGAATGAATTTATGTGCTGTTCCTGTTGACTGGTAACCTTTGCAGGGCCTATCTTGCCTCATGAACGTTGGGATAACGGATCCAAAATAACACTGAAGAAATTGTAAGTGTAGTAGAAGAAAGAGAGTTCGGTATCACGATGTCCTCAAAGCAATGAGTCATCTGTCCTAATCTACCATTTTTATTCTGATGTAAACTGAGTCTAATCGACACAGTGTGTTCCCGTGTTTAGCACAGCTGTCAGACCACGTCCAGTTCATGCAAGCCTTGTATAACTGTTAGTTACCTCTTCCTGTCGTCCCTGCCAAGTGCACCGAGTTCGTCATCACTGGCACGTGGCCCTGATACTATTCAGACCCCCCCACACACACGCGCTCGGCTACTGGCTGCCTGGAACCCACACGCACTCACAGCACCACCTGTCTTCCTGCTCCGGTGTGCTACAGTTTATGTGTGGAGTCAGTAGGGGTGAGCTATGAGAGCGGTGAGCGGCAACACGTGAGGTTCCTTCCGCTGGCCTTCACACATGCAGCAGGCTGTGTGTATGTGTGCGTTTGTGTTATTGGATGGCTTAACCACTTTTAGCCCAACTCCAATACAATAACTGGGGTTCAACAATGAATAGTTATTTACGTTATTATTTTTATAGAAGTATTGTGAGCCCCACCACACCACCACAGAGACACGCGTATTTACGCATACGTGCCTTCCACAAAAGGCGAGGACAAGGAAGAAAAATGACATTTCCTCATTCAGTTTTCGGCTGAACAACACCCTTGAATGATTTGTACAGCGACACAGAAATGGGAAGTCTGCACTAATGATGTTTTCATTTCCGTCTGTTTAGATGGAAAGGTGATTACAGGCACTGTAACAGCAACACTGTAGTTTCTGGCTTCAGTCTAGCAAACCGCACCTTACTCTAGCAGTAACTATGCGGTGTTTTGTTGGTCCTTGAAATGAGCAGGGAAATACTGTACTTTAAAAAGCAATACATATCAAACTGAGGTTTTTTTTTCCTGAGTTATTGATATGATGAACAGTTCAGTACCAAAAACACTGTGATAGTTAGTGTCATGGGACCTTACGTTTCACCGCATGGCACTGTATAAACTCTACTAGTTTCCAGATTTGCTTTGCCTTGCACGCCTTTCATCACCTTGTTAACATAAATGAATTTAACATGTAATATAAAGATAGTAAAAACTTCTGTACAAATAAGTATTTACAGTATAATACATTAGTTTTTAATTCAAATACGTTTTATATTTGACATTATAATAAATTTAAAAGAGATATACTGTATAGAACATGAACTACCAGTAACTGATATGAATGCATTTCCTGATGAGTGCACTTAAGGAGGGCGTTACGTTGCACATGCAGATTTAGATGGATTTCTTTTCCTGTAAAGGGATTCAATTATGCTCTCTGAATGCAGCAAATTAGAGTTATTACAACATTAGATCATATATTTGGATTGGAAAAACTCATCTTAAAACCCTGCAAACAGGATAATACTCACCCATTAAAATATTTAAATCACACTTTCCCTGAACACACAGAAACAGCACAAAGTGACTGACACCATTTAGAAAGATGAGGAAAAATGGAATAAATTAGAAACAATTCAAATGTAAATCACTTTTGTGTGTTAACTGGGTATTATACATAATTACTGTCAGGTTTGAATCCAAACACAAGACTCAAAGCTGGCTGAAATAACCCAAACAAATCTTTATTAAGGCTTAATAATGCAGACAGAGAAACAAAGTCCAACATGCAATAGACAATAGAGAACTGGAAAAACATTGCCTGGTTTGATGAGTCTCGATTGCTATTACAGTGTTTGGATGGTAGGGTAGAAATCGGCTAATAGCGTGGGGGATGTTTCCTTTGCACACTTCACCCTCCTTGGTACAAACTGAGCATTGTTTAAATATCACAGCCCACATGAGTATTGTTGCTGACCATGTCCATCCATCTGTGACCACACTGGTCTCATCTCCTGATGATTGCTTCCAGCAAATTAACACACCAGCTCACAAAAAGCAAATCATCTCAAACTGGTTTCTTGATCATGACAGCGAGTTCACTGTCCTCAAATAGCCTCCACAGTCACCAGCTCGAATCCCCATCATGGGAAAATCACATCATGAATGTGCAGCCGACAAATATCCAGCTACTGTGTGACAGCATCATGTCAATATGGACCAAAATCTTCCATCACCAAGTAGTGCTGGGTGGGTAATGAGTGTATGTACAGGCATCGAGGCTAGTTGGAAACTGGGAATAGGAAGAAAATGAGACGTGGCTAAAAGTCATCAAGACAGTAACAGGGAAGGAAGCAGAACTTAAAGCAGCTTACAAAAGACAACTGTCAAAGTAAAACAGGAAAAGTGAACCGACTAAATACAGAGACACATACGCTGGGGAAGCAGGAATAAACCAAAAACAACCAAACCATAATAATTATAATAAAACTTGCAAAAAAGCCCCAATATAAAAGCATTATAAGATCAATGAAACACAGACAAGACCCAAAATAAATCCATCCCTTAAAAAATAAGACTCAAACCTAAACGGAGCTCCAGATTTAGATGTATTAACTAAGGTTACAAACTCAAAAACACAGCTCATCCCAGGGATCATGACAACTACACTGTTGCCTGTAACGATGGCATACAACCAGAAGCTGTCTGTGTACATGTGTCTTTGAGTATGAAGCAGTGGAGCATATTTTACCACAAGATGGCAGTCTGACCTCTGAGGACGCCAGCTGATTCAGACATAGGCAAAGTTTAGTCTTGTGCATGTTTGGCTGTTCTGATATTGTACATGTTTACAGAGAATGATAAAGACTTATTATTCCAATTGAAAGGTGATCAATAAGTAAATCTATTACCAAATAAAATATTGCAGGCTTTATCATTAACATCATTTGATCAGACTTGAAGTTTCCTACATTCAAAGAAGTCCAGGTTTCCCCTTATATTTTCTCAGACAGATGTATAGAAAGAACATTTTTTAAATATATATATTATCTCACTAATCAAAATCGTCTGAAACACAGTTTACTTACATTCATCAGTTTCCCTATTTCTATTTTTTCCCCACTTTTGTCACGAGTTATGGACATTTTAGCCCTTTTTCTTTGATTCCTGCATCATCCTACCACACCTTCTTTAAATATGATAGCTCTTTGAGACCTCTGATCTTGAATGTTACTGTAAAAAACAAAATTAATTGTTATTATTCTGAGGAAGAGACACATTCATGCACATCAGACAAATTGAGGGCCATTGTCCTTGTTATATATTATTCATGTTTCAACGTCTAGAAAGTATTTCCATTGAGCTTTCACGAACATGTTACTATTTCCATAAATGCATCTTGAGCATAAAAAATATCCCTCCAAAAATATTTCGTTGAGAGAAAGCCAGAGCCCCTGGAAATAGCAAACCCTGAAAGGAAATGAATACATTATGAAATTATTTCATTTTCTTTTGCAATTATAACATATTTATAATAAAAACCCGTTCACAAATAGCACAGGTTTTCTGTTATGCTAATTCTGACTCTGCTCATACAACAAAAAGAAAAAACTACTACTACTGATGTAATGAGTGTTTTTCTATGCTCCTACGATGAACTGTAATAGTGAGTAGTGGATACAGTCATTGAGTTGCCAATAAGCTCTCGCACCAATAAAAATACTCAAACTTTTATTGTGCCGTCTGTTATTGATCGACAGAAATTGCTCACAGTCGATTCTTACCAGACAACATGACTGATTCTGGGAAAGTGCTGTTCCTGATGAGGATGCTGTGAGTCACTGTGCTGTGACTGTGTGTACCAGCAGAACTCCGTCAGTAATGTAATGTCTGAAGCTCTCGGCTGTAACTGTCCTGGTTAAAAACAGCTAATACTTCACCGGATGATTGGGCATGATTAAAGGGAGATGCCTTTGAGGAGGTGACTTTGGCTTTCACATTAGTGAGAGCGGGATCTTGTTACTTCAGTGTTAGCAGCCTTGCACTGGCTCCCTGTGCATCACAGAATCCAATACAAAGAGGCACTGTTAGTATTTAAATCCTTAAATGGTCTTCCACCTTCATATGTGGTAGATAAGCTGTGTCCATGTACTCCTTTAAGACTGCTTGACCGCACAGTGTCATGTTTAAGCTTTAATGGATGAGATTTTTGGGCTTGTTTTTCTGGGATTTGTCCAGGGTCCACAGTTCCATGCTTACAACTTTATGGGAACATTTTGAGGAAGGCCTTTTTTGCTCCGGCATGACTGTGCTCCAGACACACTCCAAAATCTCGTAGAAAAACTGCCCAGAAGAGTGGAAGCTGTTATAGCTGCAATGGATTTAAATAACCCATTGCATCTATAATTGGGTTTAAATTATTGGGTTTAAAAAGATAGGCTTGACCTGGGTTAAAGAGAGAGTGTATCAATTATTAATCCAAAGCACACTACATCACATGGAAACTCAGTACACACAAAACAACAGACACCAAAAATGTGGAAATGAATCATAAACCAATTATCTCCTATGTGCTTAGCTTTCCCCAAAATTTCCCTGCAGTCAGATTTTTAAGAGAAATTTTAATAAACCAGCCTTTTACAGTTCAGATAAGGCCTTAGTTTTTTTCAGGGAAGGGTGAGCCGCTAGTAGAGATTTGTCATCTTTGTTGGTGCATTGAACAGTTAGTAAGATTCAGCCTAGAGCCAGTCAAGAACTATTGTGTGAAAGGACCGTAGAGTTTTGAATCATGACAGTACAGGCTGGTGACACATCACAGCTAATGCCACTGCACTGTAGCCAATCAACTCTTCCTTTCTGAGCTCCCACTCTCCTTTCATTAATTTTTAAAAAAATTCTGCCAGAATGGTAACACGTCTGACTGTCATCAAAGTGAGTTTAACAGGCTATGTGGCACCTGGGCCACAGGATGTGGAAAAATCTGGAAAAGAAGGAAATGCATGCTGAAACACTGAAACTGGAATGCTTTAGGATTCTGAAAAAACAAAAACTATAAGAAAATTGAGCATATCACGATGCATGCTCAATCATCCAGGTAAGGAAATTCCAAAAAGTTTATTCTGTTCATCTGGATGTAGAGTTTTCAGTCAGAGAAACGTTTTGTCTCTCATTCAGGTGACTTCTTCGGTTCCAGCTGACTGCAGGTTTCTCCAACCTAATAAACAGTACATTCTCACAATGACTGAAACTAGCGCCACTGATGAAGAATGGGCTGTCAGGTCAGTTTCATTACAATTAATATGCACATTGATCAAAGACCAGCTGATCAGTTATCGTTGATAAATAGTCTTTGATCACATTATTACACAATTTCATGTACAGTATCCTTCTATTTCTATCAAACAGATGAGGATCAGTGTCACACAGAGTGAGGGAGCTTCCATTATCTTTTGAATTGTCCTCCAGAGTATGTTTCAGCTTCTATAACAAAAGTGCTTTTTATTGAAGCTGTAAGCAAAGTGCTTCATCAGCTGGGCCAATATAGTGTTTATGTGCTAAACAAAGATCTGCTTATTGAAAGTACAAATCACACAGCAGGTTGAAGATTTGTGTGATCGCTAAGTCTGTCAAACTGAACTTCAGCCCCTAACCCCAAAATGGTTGCTGGGATATTACCCAAGCAGAATCAAGATGTTCACACACTTCTTCAATACAATCATCTGCAGAAGCTAGTCCATGACTGGCAGTGTGTTTGGGATCATTCCATACATCCGAATCGCCAAGTAACCTAACCCCACTAACAGCATGCCTTTGGACTGTGGGACGAAGCCAATCAGATGCTTTCAGCCCCCTACCCCAAAATGATTGCTGGGATGTTACATGGTGGTGTTGCATGGTGAATTATTTCCATCAATACCACTGACTGAAATGTAGCCTCAAACCATAACACAGCCTCCAACAATGACAATCTGAACAACATCATGATATATAGGGCACCAAACCTGGATTATAAACAAACATGAGGGTGAAATTGAGAATATGTAGAGAAATATGGAGCGTGTTTAGGTGAAATATTCTTTTGTTGTTTATATGTGGGGTGCTAACCACTTGTTAAAAGTAAAATAAATAGTAAACATTGCATAGCTGTGTAATATTTGTCATAATTTTTTTTTCATTCATCATCTGTTTTTGTTCTAGAGTTTGGTAGCCTGTTCATCAGACTTTCATGAACAGTGAGTTCATGAAAGTCCACATATGTAGCGGTACTGTATGAACACACACACAGAAAGTCTCAGTTTTTTGTTAAGTTTTTTCATCCAGCTGCTGCTGGTATGTGAGGTAGGGCTGCATCTTCTTCCACATGTGCCTCTGTCTCACCAGTGGAGGGTGTCGTGTAGGGCTGCCACAAACGATCATTTTGATAGTCGACTAGTCACCGATTATTTTTGTGATTAGTCGACTAATCAGATCATCATCCATTGGACGTAAAACTACAGCTTATTGCACCAGCAGCATCTGCTCTTATATAACTATCATTAGCTTACAGCTTTAAGTGTTTAAGGTCTGTGCTAACTAAAAATAAAGACAAGATGATAGTTTATTAAATTTTAATGAAATTTGCAGATTGTTTCGGTGAAGCTTAATAAACTCCTTGCTATCTAAAATATAACAGGACACTGGAGTATATTCTGGAGCATCTCACACTTCTGATAATCAGCTGTCTGCTTGATGTTTATTCAGCTGTATAAAAACTATAACTTTAATCTCAGACAAACTGATTTACTCAGGAACAAATAAAATACTAAAAAAAAAAAAGCCAAACAATAACATTTTAAGTTATCTAAGTGACTCATATATATTTAACCTGAGTAGCGAAAGACGGCGGTGGGTTTGAAAACGATTTGCGGGGAGTCCGGTGTTCTCACGGCGCTAGTGAGCCTAGCCCCCGGCTCGCTAACGAGCTAGTGGGTAACAGACGTCTCTGAAAACGTCGGAGCGCTTTTGAAAATATGTGGTGTCTTGATAAACTGAGCAGATATTTGAGGTTTACACAGCTACATTCTCGCCTGAAAATATGTTAAACGTTTATTTTGTGACCCAGAAAGAATAATAAGAATAATATTAAAACTAACTAGCTGCCGCCATTGTTGGAAACTGCGCTGGGCCGCGCTATGAATTCTGGGACACAACTGCTTCTTCTTCTTCGGGGTTTAACGGTAGCTGACATCCTTGTACATGCAATGCTGCCATCTTCTGTTTCAGTCCGTTATTACACTCTTAAATCCTGCTACTTATTCCTGCGTCTTTTGTGATCTTACAAAGCTTCAAACGACGCGTCGACTATTAAATCAGTCGTCGACGATTTTGATAGTCGACGTAATCGTGACTAGTCGACAAATCGTGGCAGCCCTAGTGTCCTGTGACTCATGCTGACTAAGTTGCATTGGTCACTGTGTATTAAATGATGGCATCTGTCAGAGGTGCTGCTCGGCTATTAGAGTGATTTACCAGTGTCTTTAATGCACCGTGAGCAATGTTCCCTCTAAGCTGTGCGTGTGCGCAATTGCACACTGCTGGCACGGCCTCTGCGCACAGAAAATCTGTGTTGCGCACAAAAAAAAAACCTAACCTGAATTGAAATTAAAATTAAAACTTTAACAATTCTGTTTTGCAGTGTGAGTCAGTAAGTGACTGGCTGCTCCCGTATGGGATTAGAACAATGCCACCTTATTCCATAGTTCAGCCAATGATGCGCTTCACAATCATATATACGCAGCCAGTGTTGGGGAGTAACGGAATACATGTACCACCTTTTCCTATTTAAAATACAAATATGAGTAACTGTATTCCGTTACAGTTACCGTTTAAAAAGGTGGTATTTAGAATACAGTTACTTTGTTGAAATAAATGGATTACACTGTTTCCCTGTTTCATATTGTGGCGGGTCAGGACTGTTTGGTTTTGTTTGACAGCTATGTTCTGTTGTTCCAGGCGGCAGCGTTACGGTTGCCATGGTTACAGGGTGACGCTCTCTCTCTGCGTGTTTCCTGGGTTAGAGAGCGCCTTTTTGTTGTTGTTGTTGTGCTAAGCTAATAGGCAGAATGCTACAGGTATAGCTCTAAAGAATGTAGCATCATAGGCAGTGTAGTCCGTGCTGCAGGGAGAATGGACTGCCATGCCCGTTATGTGTCTGTGAGCCAGGGAGGGAGAAAAAGGAAAAGTCGGAGCTGTCATCGAGGAAAAACGGGAGCTGGAAGCATGTAAATATAATAATAACCACTGCAGCCAAGAAGAGTGCCTGACGAGCCCAGTTGTAAGTAAGCTATTAAGACTCGACTGTACGCTGTGTTCGTGTTTTCCTCCGAAACAATAAGTTCCGTTGGAGCAGCCTTTCAACGCCTCTCTCTGTCTGTAGCAAGCAAAGTTGACCCACACAACAAAGTAAAGCTAGTTTTCGGCTACGAGCCGACACAGAACCCACCGTTAGTCAGAGGTCCCTTTACTACGGTTCGGAGCCGCGGACCTTCAGTAACAGTAATAAATCACAGCAATAGTACATTCACGTAGTTGTAAGCAGCATGATAATATGTTAAGTAATCCAAAGTATTCAGAATACGTTAATCTCATCGAGTAACGTAACGGAATACGTTACAGAATACATTTTGGGGCACACTCTGACAAGCCAGCGCGCACACAAGCCTACATATTGCTCAACTTAGCAGGTCCCGAAGCTATAGAACGGGAGCGGTCTTTTGTAATTAATTACTTTTGAAAATAAGTAATTAGTAAAGTAACGGGATTACTTTTTTGGGGAAGTAATCAGTAATAAGTTACTGATTACTTTTTTCAAGTAACTTGACCAACACTGCAGACTAGTTTGTGGCATCAACAATGACAATTTAAGGAAAGTGCTACTGCGTGATAGTGATTTAACGCTAGCAAAAGCCATATCTGTCTGCCAGATTCATGAAATGACTGACGAGTATAATAAAACACTTGCTTTTCCTCAACAATCTGCATCAAATGTTGATGTGCTCCAGCCCACATTTACAAGAAAGCACAGAGGAGATAAAATGAAAATACAAGGAGACAGGTCTGAAACACAGCATGTCACTAACTGTACTAACTGTGGGGGCGCTCATGCTGCAAAAAAGAGCAAATGTCCAGCTTTTGGGCAGCAGTGTCATGCATGCAAAAAGTGGAATCATTTTAAGAAACGGTGCAGAGCTGTTCAGCCTACCCAAAACGTAGCAAGACACAGAAAGTCAGTTCATCATGTGGAACCAGACCAAGCTGATGAGAGCGGAGATGACACATTCTACGTTGATGGTGTAAATCTGCAATATGCAATCCATGCGACTGATGTGCATGTGGAACACAAAGAGGAAGTTTTTGTCACCGTGCAGATTAATGGGATTCCTGTTGAAATGAAGGTGGACACAGGTGCTAAATGTAATGTGCTTCCCAAGAAAACGGTTAACATTATAAGAGCAGATAAAGAAATGAAAGCACACCCCAAGTCCGTTAACCTAGTAGCATTTGGAGGCAGCAAGATTCAAACCTCAGGTGTAATTAAGCTGCAGTGTTTTCTGCATGGGCAGCCACATGTGCTATCATTCTTTGTTATTAATGAAGATGTTCAGCCAATACTTGGACTATGTGCATGCAGAGAAATGGGACTTGTATCATTCAGCAATGACGTCCACCAATTGAGCATGTCTGCAGATGACCTGTCACAACAGCTTATCACAGAATACAGTGACTTATTTTCTGATGAGCTTGGGAGGTTGCCAGTCACCTATCGCATGACACTGAACCCAGATGTGAAACCAGTTGTTCGCCCAGCACATCGCATCCCTTTGGCCATGAAAGACAGGGTCAAGGCAGAGCTGGTCAGGATGGAGAAATTAGGCGTCATTACTCCCGTCTCAGAGCCGACAGACTGGGTGTCTTCCATGGTAGCCACCAACAAGAAGGGCAAAGATGAAATCGGGATATGCATAAATCCTTGAGATTTAAACACTGCTCTGAAAAGACCACACCATCCCATGCGCACAGTAGAAGAAGTGGCTGCAATAATGTCAAACGCTACTGTGTTCTCTGTTTTGGATGCTAAGAACTCTTTTTGGCAGGTGTCATTGGATCAAAAATCATCCATGCTAACCACCTTCAGCACTTGTTTTGGTTGTTTCAGGTTCCTCTTTTGGTCTTAACGCTGCCAGCGAGGTGTTTCAGAGAGCCATGGAGCAGATATTCGCTGGGTATCCATGTGCCATCATTGTTGATGATATACTCATCGGCGGAAGAACCATGAAAGAACATGACGACAACCTGAGAAAAGTCCTTGATCGTGCCAGAGAAGTAAACCTGCGACTAAACCCATTAAAGTGCAAATTCCGGCTGAATCAGGTCAGTTATGTCGGACACATTTTCACAAGCGAGGGGCTTAAAGCAGACCCTTCCAAAACAGCCACAATCAGAGAGATGCCAGTTCCAACAGATGTCCAAGCCCTGCAGAGGTTCCTGGGGATGGTCAATTATCTTGGAAAATTCATTCCAAACTTCAGCCATCTGTCAGCTCCTCTGCGACAGCTCACACACAAGGACAGCGAGTGGATGTGGGACACACAGCATCAGACTGCGTTCGAAGCACTTAAAGAGCACATGTCTAATCCACCTGTTCTGTCATATTATGATGTCAGCAAACCTGTGACACTAACGTGCGATGCATCACAGTATGGTCTTGGTGCAGCTTGCTTACAGGAAGGGCGACCTGTGGCATATGCTTCACGTACTCTGACAGACACTGAAACCAGATATGCTCAGATAGAAAAGGAGCTGCTGGCTGTTGTTTTCGCATGTACAAAGTTTCATGACTCCATTTATGGCAAGCCTGTGGTCGTAGAAACAGACCATCAGCCACTGGTCACCATACTAAAGAAACCTATTCACGCTGCACCAGCCAGATTACAGAGGATGCTGTTAAGGCTCCAAAAATACAACATCACCCTCACATATAAATGTGGAAAACACATGTATCTGGCTGACACACTGTCTCGTGCTCCCAACAGCTCCACTTTCCAGCAGCCTGAAGAAGAGGACAACTTTGATGTCATGACGGTGAGCTGCACCTCTTCTTCACGCCTGGAGGAACTTAAAGGACACACAGCTGAGGATGAGACACTGCAAGCGCTCAGCTCGTTCATCAAACATGGTTGGCCACAACGACTCCACAACCTTCCCTCAGCAGTTCATCCATATTTTCCTTTCAGGGATGAGCTGATTGTGGATGATGGCATCATTCTTAAAGGTTCCAAAGCCGTGATCCCAAAATCACTGCAAGGAGACTACATCACCATCATGCACAGAGGACATCCCGGCGTAGAAGCTACCAAGCGGAGAGCACGGGGGATCGTCTTCTGGCCGTTCATGTCAAGAGATATTGAACAAACAGTTACTTCCTGCTCGGTGTGTAACAGCACTAAACCTCATCAACAAAAAGAGCCCCTTCATCTGCATGAAGTTCCAGAGCTTCCTTGGTCAACTGTGGCTACAGATATCTTTGAGTGGCACTGTCAGCACTATTTAGTAGTAGTCGACTCATACTCAGGATGGTTTGAGATTGACCTGCTAAAGGATTTGACATGAAAAGACACTTCTCAGTTCATGGTGCTCCACACACTCTGATCTCAGACAATGGCAGGCAGTTTACAAGCCAGCGTTTCAAAGACTTTGCTTCACAGTGGGACTTTCAACATGTCACCAGCAGTCCAGAGTATCCTCAATCCAATGGGCTTGCTGAAAGAGCAGTGCGCAGTGCTAAACAGCTGATGGAGAAATCACACAGAGATGACACTGATGTATTTCTCAACCTGCTGAACCTCAGGAATGTTCCACGTGATGTGAACCTGGGTTCCTCTGCAGAACGACTTCTATCCAGACAGACTCGAACTACGCTCCCAATCACAACAAAACTGCTCAAACCACAACACCTTGAATCTGACAGAGTGAAAGCCCAACTACTCAACAAGAGACTGACTCAGAAGGTCTGTTATGACAGATCCAGCCGACCACTTCCACCTCTCAACGAAGGACAAGTAGTGAGGTTACAGACCCCACAGGGTTATGACCGCACAGGTGTGGTGAAGGAACTTTGTAAAGAACCTAGATCCTACCTGGTACAGTCAGATGGAAACACTTACAGGAGAAATCACAGACACATATTGCCTGTGTCTGAGCCTGTTACTGTTCAGAAAGACACTGATCATCATTATGATGGACTGCAGGTTGTGGGTGAAAACAATGATGTAGAACAGTTTAAAGACAGCACTCATGTTGAGAGCTCTTCTGATGTTTTGCATTCTCCAAGACCTTCCAAGAGTGATGGTGTTTACAGGACACGCTTTGGTCGTGTGTGCAAACCAAATCCAAGATATAGGGATTAATTGGGTACTAGTTAAAACACAGAACATTTTCAGGTTTGATGTTTGAGCCAACAGTAACTGATGTCCACGCTTCAAGTTAAATTCTGTTTGAGGTGATTTTCAGTAGTAATCATATTTAACTTTATACAGCAAAATGATATTCTTGTCATGTTTATTTCTTCCATCTGGTTGCAAATTTAAATGTTCCTAAGGGTCAGCGTATGTCACCTTTTATGCTGTGATTATTATTATTCAGTATGCATTAAACTTTATATCCGGTTGGGGATGTACTAAAGAAGGGGGATGTAGATAACCTGCTGTTAGTTTGGTATTTTGTTCTAATCCGCTTGCCGTACCTCCGTGTAGGTGTGTGTATGTTTTGAGTGGTATAGGCGCCATTCCGTTATTGAATCCAAGCATGTAAGTTCTCTGCTGCTGTGCTGGTTAATAAAACCACGTTAACTGAGATTACTGCTTCATCATTATCATACTGGTGAACATACAACACTTCCCAACACTGTACGCAGCTAATCAACGTCGTTGACGTCCTTATATGCCGACACCGGTGTTTTAGCTTGCAAAGCGGCGTGGCTGATGTGCAGTGAAGCCACGTTAATGACAACTAGTGATGGGCTCTTTTTAGAGAACCGGCCCTTTCGGCTCGGCTCACTAAAAAGAGCCGGCTCTTTCGGCTCCCAACCAGCTCTTCAGGTTGTTTTGTTGCTCTAATTAATTTATTATTAACAACAATATAAAATTATGCACAAAAGGAATTACTAATGTAAATAAAAATGTGGTTTTATTTATATATGTTTATATATAAATTTTTACGGTGGCCCCTAGAGACAAGACACGTACAAACTCCAAAACATATTTCTAGCGTTAACTGAACTTCCAAAACAGCTACCTATATCACTTAAATTACACAATTGAAAGCATGAAAGCATATGTGTATTGTTTGTGTATTTATACACAAGCACTCATATATTCAAATAATAAAAAAAAAAAGTTAATTTACCTGTTACTACCACACACCAAATCCGGTCTTATGTAGCCACTAGGTAACAAAAGCTCAACACTGCCCCCTAGCATCCTGGAGCACTTCTGTTGTGTTTTGTACGTGTTTTTGACTGTGAAGGTTCTCAGTCAGGTCATCGTAGTCAAAGGAGCTTGCAAAGAAAAGCGTCTGGACTTCTTTAAGATGCTTGAAGACGTTTCACCTCTCATCCGAGAAGCTACTTCAGTTCTAAGGTCAAATGGTGGAGAGTCCCAGATATAAACCTAGTGGGAGTGACCCCCCACAGAGGGACAAAAGGACCCCCTGATGATCCTCTAATCGCCTGAGCCACCTTGACTACGTGTTTTTGAGTTTGTACGTGTTTTGTCTCTAGGGGCCACTGTAAATATACTTTTATTTATTCACTCCACATAAAATGTAATAAATAAATCATATAATACAAAAACTAACTATTTACATTTTCAACTTTTAACTATTTAAATTTTCAGCTTTTTCCTTTTAAACAAATTTAAAGTGAAACAACACAAAACACTGCAAATCACAACACAATTAATTATAAATTAAAATATGAAAACAAAAAGAAGATGCACATTCTCTGTCATATGGACCTGCATGAATAAACTTTCTGAATCCTTTATCATCCGCAAATGAAAATAGTTGTGGATGATTACTATACCTTTCTAATGTGACGTTGTTTTTCCTGGCTCTCTTTCTCTCTCTCTCCCTCCCGCTCTGTTCCTGTGCTACTGCTAGTGTAACTACGCCCCCCCAGCGCAAAGCACAAGGCTCGCGTGCGGAGTGAAGCGGAAAAAAGTGTGAGAGAGAAAATAAAACACCAACGGCTCGCGTCGCTCTAAGAGCCGTTTCGTTCGCGACCGACACATCACTAATTACAGGGTGTACAACCATTGGAGATGTGAGCAGGACCGACGGAACAATTGACGGAAAAAGTGTGGACTTTATACCAGTTTTTAAATTGTGTTGATAGGCCTCGTAAAACCAGAGTTATGATAAAAATATCTGCAATGTTTGGTTTTCTTCCCGAATACTATCGTTGTTTATATTTACTGCGGGAAGAAACGGTAGAAACGGCGTTTTATAAGGAAAGCGCTCAAAGCCCTCTCCGCCTGTGAGCAAAAACAAAAACAAAAAAAACCACCCTAGAAAAATGTACCATGTTGACCAATCAAAAAATGATATGGCAACATGGCATTTAGTTGTTTAGGAAGGGGGGAAATCTTGTGTAGTTAGTGTGTAGTGTAGTCAATAGTTTTGTTGTGTGTGTCAGGACAATGAGGCGACTGCTGAATGTTACAGGTGTTACAGGAGTGATACATCTCATGTTGTCAGGCCTGCAGGTATCAGGCTGTTGTTCTCCTTTATCTCTTAGTGGACAAATTATTTTTTGGAGTGGCACAAATGATTTGTGTGGCATCAGATTTGATGCAGAACATCTGATTGTTCTGTAAATAGTTCAAAATATTTATTTAAAAAACCACGTTGGCTGCAGTTTTAGGTAAACAGCTGCAAAAAACTTTGTTGTTTGCATAACTCAGTTACTTTTTTGAAGAAGTAACTATATAATTAATTGCCCAACATTGGTCATTATATACTGTATTTTGCAGAGAGAGACTTACAGGACTCTCTCCCAGACCAAAGACTCATACTCATAATACAAGTCAGAGCTTTATAAAAAAAAAAAACCCGAAAGAAAGTTGTGTTTTCAAAATTGGAATTCAAGTTATTTTTACTTCCAATAGTGTTAACATACTACACAGGTCATAAACAAGATTATTTTTTTACATTTTCATTGTAAGTGGACTGAAGCAGTTAATTAAAAGTAGTAGTTGATCATTTTAGTAAACCATGTAACTTGCATGGATTAGATGTGACCACGGTGCACACGTCTGCTGTTGCTCACAGTGGTCCGACACATGAAAAATTAGAGGGAACATTGACCGTGAGTTAGGTCAGTGAATTGTGTACTGTTCTGTAACTTGATCAAGTACTTATTCAGATGTTCAGCCACAGCCACTTTGTAAAGGAGGATAATTAGGTTTGTTTTAATTAGGACCACACATGCAATAAAGAATAAACATCGCTGCCCTGTGGTGTTGAAGTAAATGTAAATGTGTGTGAAGCTGAATGGGCGCTGAATCCACAGAGCTGAACCTCCAAACATACAGGTGTTAATGCCTTGCTTTTGCTTTATGTCGTCAAACTCCAATGTTTGTGTAATTTTCTTCATAAGAAAGATGCAAAGCCAGTCAATGAAATAATCCTTTAACACATTAAAGGATATAACAGTTCATATAAACTCACCCTCCACTTTGCAGGCCATATTTTTGTAGTTTGACCTTGGTGGGCCTAGTGTACTATTAAATAGCCAAGTGTAATGTCTTTGTATCACTGTCACGGTCTGGCTGGCAGACCGTGGGGGTGTAGGGAAGGAGGACCCAGGCGCGGCGCTCTGTATGTAAACAGTGCATTTATTTACAGTGTATAAAACTAAACAACAATAAATCCCCGTGCTTTCCCCAGACTCCCGTGTCGTGTCTTCTCCCAGTGTTTGTGCTCTCCGCTCCCGTGTCTCAGCACTCCCCCGTGCTGGCTGCTGTCTGGCACTCCACCCCTCTCCTGGGGACACAATAGAAGCAGCCGTCAGGACACATAGAACCGTGGGCATACACACACTAACCAAGCACAACGGGGTGACTAACGAGAAGTCTCAAGCAATGATCCCAGGTCGGTGGGAGCTCCAAGACTCTCCTAAGTAGCTCCCCCGACGAGGCCTGATCAGCAGCAGGTGTGTGGCTTCAGGCGTGGCCAGTCCGTCAGCAGGGCCACACCCACCAGGCCTGAAGGCGCCCGCAGAAACACATACACACACACACACACAAGCAGGAGAAAGACAGCAACACCAAATATACATACAATAATAATAATAATATAATTCATAACTGCTCAGGGATCCTGGGTCGCTCAGACCCAGGATCCCTGACAATCACAGCCTTATAAATACCTCCTTTCCTTCTCTGGCTTCAGTGGAAAATGTCATGTGATCAAGAAAAAGGGTTTCGAAAAAGCCAAAGGACCTACATTTTTTGATTAGTTATATACACCCACTTTGCTCGGTACACCTGCTTAGCCACTTGTTGAACAGGTACCTACCGTGGCATGGTGCCTGTTAGGCCGGTCTGACTATTTTAAACCAGCTGATCTACTGGGATTTTCCCACAGAATGGTTCAAAAAGAGAAAGCCTGAGCTTGTAGGAGGACAACAGTAGGTCAAACAACCACTTGTTACAACCAAGGCATGTAGAATGCACAACACATCAAACAACATTTGAAATACAGGGTGGGCCATTTATATGGATACACCGTAATAACATGGGAATGGTTGGTGATATTAAAGTCCTGTTTGTGGCACATTAGTATATGTGAGGGGGCAAACTCCTCAAGATGGGTGGTGACCATGGTGGCCATTTAGAAGTCGGCCATCTTGGATACAACTTTTGTTTCTTCAATAGGAAGAGGGCCATGTGACACATCAAACTTGTTGGTAATGTCACAAGAAAAACAATGGTGTGCTTGGTTTCAACGTAACTTTATTCTGTCATGAGTTATTTACAAGTTTCTGACCACTTATAAAATGTGTTCAATGTGCTGCCCATTGTGTTGGATTGTCAATGCAACCCTCTTCTCCCACTCTTCACACACTGATAGCAGCACCACAGGAGAAATGCCAGCACAGGCATCCAGTATCTGTAGTTTCAGGTGCTGCACATCTCGTATCTTCACACCATAGACTATTGCCTTCAGATGACCCCAAAGATAAAAGTCTAAGGGGGTCAGATTAGGAGACCTTGGGGGCCATTCAACTGGCCCACGACGACCAATCCACTTTCCAGGAAACTGTTCATCTCGGAATGCTCGGACCTGGCACCCATAATGTGGTGGTGCACCATCTTGCTGGAAGAACTCAGGGAACGTGCCAGCTTCAGTGCATAAAGAGGGAAACACATCATCTTGTAGCAATTTCAAATATCCAGTGGCCTTGAAGTTTCCATTGATGAAGAATGGACCCACTATCGTTGTACCCCATATACCACACCAAACCATCTCTTTTGTTGTTCCAGCAGTCTTGGAGGGATCCATCCAATGTGGGTTAGTGTCAGACCAATAGCGGTGGTTTTGTTTGTTAACTTCACCATTCACATAAAAGTTTGTCTCATCACTGAACAAAATCTTCTGCGTGAACTGAGGGTCCTGTCCCAATTTTTGTTTTGCCCATTCTGCAAATTCTGTGGCCGATCTGGGTCATCCTCGTTGAGATGCTGCAGTAGCTGGAGTTTGTAAGGGAGCCATTTGTGAGTAGCTAATATCCGCCGAAGGGATGTTCGACTAATGCCAGTCTCCAGTGACATGCGGCGAGTGCTACGCTGTGGACTCTTGCTGAATGAAGCTAGGACAGCCACTGATGTTTCTTCATTAGTGAGTTTTCTTGCGTCCACATTTTGGCAAATCCAACACTGAACCAGTTTAACGAAACTTAGCAAGCAGTTTGCTAACTGTAGCATGGGAGATGGGTGGTCTCGTAGGGTGTCTTGCATTGAAATCTGCTGCAATGACCCGGTTACTGCGTTCACCAGATATCAACACAATTTAGATCCGCTCCTCACGTGTTAACCTCTTCGACATGTCAATGGCTGTGAACAAAGAGAAACTTTTAAATAACTCATGAAAGAATAAAGTTACGTTGAAACCAAGCACACCATTGTTTTTCTTGTGACATTACCAATAAGTTTGATGTGTCACATGGCCCTCTTCCTATTGAAAAAAACAAAAGTTGTATCCAAGATGGCCGACTTCTAAATGGCCACCATGGTCACCACCCATCTTGAGGAGTTTGCCCCCTCACATATACTAATGTGCCACAAACAGGACTTTAATATCACCAACCATTTCCATGTTATTACGGTGTATCCATATAAATGGCCCACCCTGTACTTGGGGTTCAGCAGCAGATTCTCATTCTGGATACCACGCCGGTCAGCTGAGGCTAAAGTTAGCAAAAGGTCAGTAAAACTGTGCAAAAGAGGGATGGAGGGATGTAAAACCATTCTTCCAAAAATATTAATTAATTTATTTTATTTATTAGTTTGATGATTGGGACTGAGAGTAACATGTCAGTCTCAAGTCTCCCTTACACATGCAGCTGGGTTGAGAACTGCAGACTGTGCATACGATTCGCATCATTTTCATTCTCTTCAAACTCTTTAGCCAGCCTTCAGCCGCACCCTATGGATGGGGCTGTGTCGCTAGAAGAGACCACTACAGACACGATGAAAATGTTTCATCACAGGATAAACGCAATTACCCTCCTTTTAAGGGGACAAGTAGAGCCAAACCATGTGAGCATAACAGAGGACCAGACCCATGGTAGAGGTTACGGTTTATTAAATTCCTTTTTTCTTGTTTTCTGTGTTCAACCACAGAGTTTACAAACTAAAACCAATTGCTTATATTTCATTGTTAGATTCTCATAACAGCTCCATTTAACAGTGACAAGTAGGTCAAAGTTAACACTGTGAGTCCCAGTTTATGCTGCTAGCCAAAGAAAAATAAATATTTTCAGTATTTTGGATTTTATAACTTTTAGAAAATTACTGTAGCTCTGCCATGTCCCTTGAGGTGTCATCAAACATTTCCAGCTTCATGATGTTTTTACCTCTTGTGATAAGAAGTCTCTTAAAATCAAAAGAATAATAGAAACAATAGCAACTTTTGTCTCCTTTCTAAAGCATCAAATCATGTTACTGTGCACATCCTCGAGCAAAATATATATATATGTATAATTTGATCACAGGTCACGAAAAAGTGTTGAGCAATGCCCTTTAAAGTGTATGTGTTTTCAGGTTCCCCGAGGAGCACTTGCGCTGCATCGACCATGTGAGATACGACACTGTGGGTCATTTTAAAGGTAATGCCTGCTGGCGGGGCAAGCTGAGTTATGGGGTTAATAAGGAGAAGAGCATTGATGGGCCTTAACAACAGTGTGATGTGGACTCACTCGTTAATGCCAGTGTGTGGTAAACACCCCAACAGAAAACAATGGAATATCAAGAATCTTTTTTTCTGTTAAACGCTGACTCTGGAGAGGAGCTTCCTGTTGTTCTGGTTGGTTTGAAAGGCAGACAAACAATTTAAAAGATCTTTGGAGCCTCTTAGGCCTACATCTTTATTTCTTTGCAATTACACTTCATCGATAACTAAAAGCAGAAGGGAAGCTCAACAACGGTTTGCAAATTCAGTCTCAATTTGGCAACCATTCTGTTTCACTTTTGTGACCAGCTGATCACACGCAACCAATCCAATCCATTTAGGCATCCAGACATGGTGAAAAGACGGCCTGCTGATGTTTAAACTGAGGATCTTCACGAGGGGAAAAGAGTGATGTAAGTGACACTGAACAAGGTTGGTGCCAGATGAGCTGGTCCATGTATTTCAGAAAATGCTGCTATGCTGGGATCTCATATATATTGTATAACCATTTTTAAGTTGGCCCGAAGGAGAGAAAATATCCATAAGCTGCTGGAAAGGTAACTGAAACTCAGGATATGCTCTTCTGTATTCTGTTGTTACAAACAGTGTTGGTCAAGGTACTTGAAAAAAGTAATCAGTAACTAATTACTGATTACTTGGCCAAAAAAGTAATCCCGTTACTTTACTGATTACTTATTTTCAAAAGTAATTAATTACTTTTAAAAACACGATTTACAACCTGAATAGGTGATAAAGCGATAGATCTTTCAGCCCAATTCTACTTTTTCTGCATAATCCATCATACAAAATGTAATCAAATGGAAAAATCTCCTTTTAAAACTTGTTTTATTAGTTTTAATCTTTTAACTTTATGCATCAAGCAAAAATTTAATTATATGCAACATTCTCTGACTGGAAGAAATTTGTTTAATATTTAAACCTATTTTCTGCACATTCCAGCACATAAAATAAAAATTTTTTTGGTGTGTTTACACTCACTCTTTCAAATAGATGCAGGTAAAACACAGCAGAAAATAAAGTCAAAGACTAGCGGTCCTTTGGCTCTATTTTCACCTGTAAAGCAGGAGTGGGGTAGGCGGAGGTTTACCCTGGTGCAGGTGTGCCGCAGCGGTCAGTGGAAGAATCCGCGAGTTTCTCTGTGAATTTCCCATTACGTCGTTGCGCACTCGTTGCTTGCTTGGAAGTTTAGGGGTTTTTTTCGCTGTAAAAAGAGGTTTTCTTCCCACGCACAACGGATGCTAATGTTTTTGTCACTTTTTATGGAATCAAACCCAAAGTAAGGTCAGTACAGCAGCAGAAGACTGGATGCCACTCACATCAGCTATCATCAGGAACCCGATGAACTTCATATGGGTTCACAAAATTGGACAGTAGATAATTGGATAAGATTGTTCTGATAGATTTCTGCTGTGACATTCTGGTGGTAGGGTCGGATTTTGACATAAACAACATGAACACATGGATCCGTCCTATCTTGAATAGTGAAACATACACAGCACGACGCTTAGATATGGCCCAACTGTGTGATGCTATCATGCCAATAAAGACCAAAATCTCCGTCGAATGTTTCCAGCAACTTATTGAATCTGTATCACAAAGAATTTTGGTAGTTCTGAAGGCCAAAGGAGGTCAAACCTGGCAGTAGCAAAGTGTAACTAACAAAGTAGCCAGTGGGTGTAAACAGAGCACACTGTGAAACTGGCGCAGAAGTCAGCGGACATCTGGTGGGTGGATCACGCTTTGCTCTCCATTCTGCTTTGTTCTTTCTAGTCTCCAAGTGATACAACGCAAGAAGGGTGCTCTGTCTTTGTGCAGTCATACGCAATCAAGCACCCATAACCTTTAGGAGGTTGTAGCGATGTAGCAGCAAATCAAACACATAGCCACACGCGCACACACACAAACAGAGGCAGCAAGCTTGGGTTATCCAATATAAAAGCGTCTCAAGAGATTCATAGTAGTGAAGCAGCTGTTGCAACAAACCAATCAGCCTAAATGCTATACTGGGAACCTCGAGACTGCAGGACACTTCTTCATTGGATCACACCGCCGTGTGCACCCATAGGCAGCAGCTGTACCGTCATGGCACAAACGTCAACCTACGACCACGGGGAGTTACATCACTAGTGTTTGGGATGCTAATGGGCAATTTTTGTTCAGGGAAGCATCATGCGCCATACTGCCATGAGAGTGTGACACAAATATTTCTGTCATGTATGTGACGGGTAGTGTTCAGAAATCTTCGTGTTAGTGCTGAAAATTCAGCTCTGATGTTTGTTAATGGGTGGAACGATAGAGAGCTGCATTTAATTCTCACCTCAGTGAGTGAAAAATCAGATCAGGTGGTGATACAGACGTGAATTCCTCAGAGGCTGAATAGTATCTGTCTCACTTGTTTAATAATATTCAGTGGATCATGTTACTTACGGTTCGCTTTCTACAGGGTAGTGAAGATAACAATAAAAGGTTTGAAAGATGGAAAGAAAATGATGAGCTATAATGTCTCCTGATTCATTGGATTCAGGTTTCAAATATTCTAATCTTGCAAATAGTGGCTGTCAGAATTACACTGTGAAGCTTTTGGTAGCAGCTAGCAGCACTCTGGAGGCCTCCTCTTTACTGTAAGATTCACACATGAGAACATATTCAGTGAGATTCATATTCTTGAATTGGTTTCACCTTATTCCACCGATGATCAGTTACAACAAAGGCTGAACACAGAGTGACAGCAGGCTGCTGGGGATGGATGGGTGGAAGAAACAGAATAGTTTCAATAATCTCACATAATCGAATAGTTTATGAGGAAAAACATGCTTTTGAGGCTTCAAGTATACAAATAATGCGCAACAGTCACGGTGAACTGGAGTTTCATTTGTTTACAAGAAAGCAGTGATACAGCTTTAGAGATCCTGTGAAATTTTTAATTTTGACTTCCTGGAAGAAGCAATCCGTATTTGTGACCTCATGCTGCAACGTGAATTCATTAATTTTAATGGGTCCGGTGTCGCTGACAAGCATGTCCACATTTGGAAAAACTCCTCAACCCCCTGTAACATGGAAACTGATTTTTTTTTTTTTTTCGGACACGATCTATTCTAAATAAAACTGGCAACAGATAAATAGAAACATGATACCAAACTCATCGAGTTTCTTTAATCAATATGGCCACAAGCACTGAGTTTAAAGGGTTTCTGGACAGACAGAAGAATCTAGTAGCTGAGGGTTTGAAGTGAAGATGTCCTGTGGTGGACAAGGCCTGTGTATATGTCACACAGTGGAAATTTGTATTTATCTTGTATATTGTTTTTATTCTGATTTTTAGTGTTTATTTATGAGTGTTTTATTTGCATGGTTTTATTCTGTTTCTATTGCATGGTTTTTAGTGTTTTATGTGACATGGTTTTTATCCACTGTGGACTGGCTGCACATGGGACAAATTAGCTGATAGGGACCACCTGCTGAGGCAGGGGTGTGTCCAGAGGTGGCCTATCAGCTGTGTAAAGACCTTTTAAAAACAGGCTAGCTGGGCACTGAAAGAGAGAGGCCCCAGACTGGAAGGTTAATGCGGCGACCAAGTCCTGACCTCATGGAACGGCAACAGTAAGAGACAACGCGTGTGATTGGCAGCAGGGCAGAGGTTTACCTGCTGATGGACCCATAATGAACATGTGGCCTAATTATAGCAGGGGGGGTTTAGTGAATGTAGAAAATGGTAGTTTTATGGGTTTTAGAATTGTTTTAGTAGACAGCAAACATTTTATGTACATTTTAAGGGTGTTTTATTTGTGCTCCCTGGCCTAGTAATAAACTGTTTCTGATCAGACCTGCTCCCTCTCTGTGCCCGTGGTATCTGACTCGCTTGCTCCCCCTTGTATTTTAAAGAATCTTTCTTTTTAGCGTGACATTCTGGCGCGACCGCTTTAGTGTCCGCCGCGCGTTACATTAATGTAACGCGCGGCGGACACTAAAGCGAGTCAGATACCACGGGCACAGAGAGGGAGCAGGTCTGATCAGAAACAGTTTATTACTAGGCCAGGGAGCACAAATAAAACACCCTTAAAATGTACATAAAATGTTTGCTCTCTACTAAAAACAATTCTAAAACCCATAAAACTACCATTTTCTACATTCACTAAACCCCCCCTGCTATAATTAAGCCACATGTTCATTATGGGTCCATCAGCAGGCCAGGAATTCCTCCTTTAGAGCAGAGTCCACGCCAGCCCCGTCTTCAGCAGACAAGAAAGAGCCACCCATCTTCTTGTCCTTCCGCTGGCCCATCACTTCCCAGCCCGGCTTGCGTTCTGCACCCGAATCCATGATGCGACCACCGCCACAGCTCCCCTTGCGTCGGTGTCCTGCAACATAACAAATAGGGGCCAGAACAATGGTCCCAGAAGCGGCCCTGGCTCATGCCATGGTGACCCTCTCCCAATCCAGCTGCACCCAGTAAACAACAGTAGAGACCCTACTCACAAATGCAGGCAGAGGTAAACCTCTGCCCTGCTGCCAATCACACGCGTTGTCTCTTACTGTTGCCGTTCCATGAGGTCAGGACTTGGTCGCCGCATTAACCTTCCAGTCTGGGGCCTCTCTCTTTCAGTGCCCAGCTAGCCTGTTTTTAAAAGGTCTTTACACAGCTGATAGGCCACCTCTGGACACACCCCTGCCTCAGCAGGTGGTCCCTATCAGCTAATTTGTCCCATGTGCAGCCAGTCCACAGTGGATAAAAACCATGTCACATAAAACACTAAAAACCATGCAATAGAAACAGAATAAAACCATGCAAATAAAACACTCATAAATAAACACTAAAAATCAGAATAAAAACAATATACAAGATAAATACAAATTTCCACTGTGTGACATATACCACACAACCAGTGATGAAGACAGTTAAGTAGCTGCATATTTGGGACTTCAGTGAATATTTTTCTAGAAGAACCAGTAGAACCATTTCACACTGTCTGCTTTTCCTGCACTGACACATTTCAATGACATTTCTAATGCTTGAAGTTTGAATTTTCATGTTTGTTACATTTCTGTTTCTGTTCCTCTGTTATTCTGGTATGATATCATTTTTTTGTCCTTTTGAGTTTAGCTCCTACATCAATTTTATACTAATTATCCTCTCCTGCGCTTCTAGTGCCCTTTCTGCCTTGTTTCAGCACATCCTTCTTGCCCTCTTGTGCTCACTCTTCTGCCATTTTTTAAATTTAATTTACTTCCAGCCAAGTTCTTCTCCTTTCCGTGTCTTGCTGTGTAATTATTAAGTGTATATACAGTCCTGTCTTCCACACACCTGTTGTAGGTTAACATTTTGAACTTTATTTTCAGAATGATTAAAATACATGCCTCCTATTTGTCTGCATCATGCAATTAGATGCCCAGGATCATATAAAAAGAAAACCCAAACCTTCTCGTGGTCTATTTCTAGGCGGCAATCATGCCTGCACATGGAGACGATAAGATTATGTGACAAAAATCTATATTTCTTAACATAAAAAAAAAAAACTCCAGTAATGTCAGAACCTGGCCACAACTATATAGAAAAAAAGAGATTATGGCAGACTGAACAAAGAGAGCATCTGACTGGCACATGCAGAACAGAGTCAACGTTGGAGCGCCACAGATCACGAGGGAATTCATTACAGAAAACTTAAAACAACAAATGAGGAGGCTGTTTCTATAGCAACTGGTAAGAGGGGATGCCATTGAGAGAGGGTGGAGGATTGGTGATACTGTGATTGGAGCCAGGTGTGCCAGATAGGTGTGCCAGATGGGCAGCCATAGACCAGCCATGGAGCACAAGCACAAGAGAAAGGATCAGAACTGGAAGCACAGGAGACCACAGACTGAAAAATATGGTTTTGCATCCTAAGCTGCTACATTATAGCTACAGCTCTGCTTTAACAGATATGATTTATCTAATATATCAGTCTCTACTGCTCATTTGGGGTGGCTGTAGCTCAGGTGGCAGAGCAGATCAACCGGTGGTTCGATCCCAGGCTGCTCCAGTCTGCATGCCAAATATCCTTGGGCAAGATCCTAACCCCATGTTGCTCTCTGATGCATCCATCAGAGTGTGGATGTGTATGAATGTTAGATACTTAGCAATTAAGCTTAGAAGTGAATGGGTGTGATTGGGTGAATGAATTAGTTGTATAAAGCGCTTTGAGTGCTCAGACAGAGTAGAAAAGCACTATATAAGAACCAGTCCATTTACCATTTAGGGAAAAACACTACCCACCCAACCCCAAACAGAAAATAAGAACTATCTTCTGACTGTAGCCCACAAACGTAGATTACTGAAAAATGTGATGATCATTATTTTCTGACAGGGTGAAAAGTATGGCCACCTCAGCGAGACTTAATGAAACACCTGTCTGTTAGCACAAAGATGTGTGTGACAGATAAAAGCTGTACCGAACCAGAGAGCAATCACCTTGGCGGTCACCGTGTCAAACCCCAGTATCCTTATTTTATTTTAAAAGTAGTAAAAGGCAATGTTAAAGTTACATAAGTCATCATTTTTGCAAATTTTCTTATTGCTATATCACTGTTTGCTACTCAAAAACTTCATTAGCTTGGTATCATAGTTTTTTGTGTTTCCTTTGAATAGCAAAGGTAAAACTGGTACGTACATACGTGTTACCTAAACTGAAAGTACAAATGAAAAAATAACCATTTATTTCTCATCAGATCCGTCATTGCTGTATGTTTTAAATCAAGCATTTGGTTTTTGCGTAAGTGCCGTGGAATGGAGCATGTCTATTTTTCAAAATGAGAAACAAATCAACTGTTTCTCTGTGATTCAGTCATTCCCATTTCCTTTGTTTTTGTACAAGGCAATCACACAAGATGACCCCTGATTACCAGATCTTCATATACGCACACTTGAAAGATTCAAGAGTAAACAATGTTTGAGTTTATTGCTTTTTCCCCCTTCCCTTTGTTGCATGACAAAGAGGCTCAATCAGCAGGTTGAGTAGACTTTTCATTTGATAATCACTTAAATTATGTTTAAGGTTTAAGCTTTTCAGTCAGGGTTTATGTAAATGCACTGGTACCCACAGTCATGCAAAACAGAATAAAAGCAAAGCTACAGAAAGATAAAAACATATTGCAAAACAGCAAAATATGAATGCACAAAATTAGTATTTGTATCATTGAAAAGTGTCCGTCTTTCTTATGCAGATTTCTTATGAAGACTTTTAAGCAAAAGGTATTAAAAACAATTCAGTTTTATTTATACAGCGCCAATTTACAGCAACAGTCACCTCAAAGGGCTTTATATTGTAAGGTAGACCCTACAATAATACATACAGAGAAAAACCCAACAATCATATGACCCCGTATGAGCAAGCATTTTGGTGACAGTGGGAAGAAAAAACTCCCTTTTAACAGGAAGAAACCTCCAGCAGAACCAGGCTGAGGACAGGGTGGGGCCATCTGCTGCGACCGGTTGGGGTGAGAGATAATCATAGATTATCAAAAAATATTAGATCATTTTTGTCTGTAACCTTTGGTTTAATATATTCCTCTCTGCCTGTCTACAACGAAAGTCTGTCTATCACAGATAACAGATTATCTGCTTCTTGTGGGACAGATTTTTTTCATAAAACCAAAACAATGAATAAAAAGAGGTTAAAAAACACAGCAGAGGTTCAGAATCGGGTGTTAATCACCTGTGAGTTGATCGCTGGAAAAAAAAATAGGAAAACCAAAACAATGAATAAGAAAAAAATTAAGTGTTTCCAGGGTGTAACAATGCAGATTCACCTTTATTAGTAGGTTTTGGTACAAAATCTGGTGTCAGTGTCAGGGGAAATATGAGTGCAGTGCTCTGCCTCCAGTCTACTCGATCAGAACAGTTAATCCCTGAAAGAATAACATACAGTGTCCACGTCACAGCACCACCTGACACAAGGTGTGCTGCTTAATCTGTTAAATAAAACAACAACGTATGCAGGCTTCAGGTCTATCTATCTATCTATGAATGCTTACTTCAGGAAGCTTTAGCAAGCTTTAACTTGCCCTGTAGCTTCTCATAGGGTTTTCAGTCTAACAGATGCCAGGCCAGTCTTACTTTCTCAGAATAAGATTTAGCTGAAAAATTAGACTTCCCTAGTTGATGAAACTCTTGTGTTCAGAAACTTTTAGAAGCTGCTGAGGCTTCTAATGGGGTTTGAAACAAGTTAAAGCTCAATTCTTGGTTTTCCCGAAGCAGAGACTCATTCCCTGACATTTCCAGATTATCTTTGAAGTGACAGGAATATTGCAAGTCCAGGGTTGCCAGGATTTAACACAAGTCATTTAGAAATAATGTGTCCTGTAAGAACGTACTACAGCATGTGATAACCCAGCAGAAACAACAACATGCTGTTTTAGGTTGTTTTAAAGCAGAACTTTTTGACTAAAGCAAACATACCATATTACTCAAGCTCATACAAATCTCCTCATATGAAAATTAATCACCGTCCAATCGCATCCCAGTAACATTTACATCAAGACCAGAACAGGAGAGCATGAATCTTCATATTCATTTATAGCTGCAGATCTTTGGAATCACCTGAGAGTGTCCATTTGTTTCTGTATCTTAATTAGGCGATATGTGAGTACCTCATACAGTTATCATTCGTTAATAACGATTTCCCAGCAGGAGTTCACATTAAATGCTGGTAATCTTTTTAACATTTAATGCAGTTTATTGGCTGTTTTTCTTAATCAGATTCACCATCCACTTTCCTTTTCCTGAAGGAGACCAGTCATATCTTTGTTATCAACTTGACGTCAGTCCACGCAGCAAAACAGCCCAATACTCCCAGAGCTCAACATTCCAAGTGCTCTGTATTTTTCCAACTCTACGCCCTGTGAGTGGAGCGAGAGAGAGAGAGGGAGAGAGAGATGGAGGGAGTGCAAGGTGCGTTGGAGATTGCGCAAGCGGGTTTGCTGATGCTCAGATTGGTGTGTTTGTGATTGGCCACCTGAGGAGATGCATGTCAGCCAGCAAAGTTGCGTGCTTTTAAAGTGCTGCGGGCAGAGGGCAATGCATTCAGAACACTCACAGCTGTTAGGAGACGAGACCGGAGAGCAGAGCCACGTCAAGCAGACCTTCCTCAAACACAGAGAGAAAAAAGAAGAAGAAGAAAGTGGAGATATGACTCTGTCAGCTGTGCAACAACTTTTTCTGCTGTGTTTATTCATTTGCTTTGGATGTTGGAGCACAACAGGTGGGTGAAGCATGATACTGAGTCAGATACATGTAAACCAGCACCATCGTCAAGGTGCATGAGTTGTTTTTGGCAGCTAAAATTAATCATGCTCTAAAAGTTGTTTTCAGTGGTGATCGCTTATAAGCAAAGTGTAATTTTGAGTGCATTTTTTAAGGTTTTATATCTTTATGAATGCGCCTGTAAGTTATGAAGCCAGTCGTACATTTAGTGTAAGTTTTTAAAATAATTATTTATGGTATACTAATCCTGATGCAAGAAGTGGAAAATTCCAGCTCACTATATAACAAATAGGCTTCATCACTGGTTTCAGGAAATAAGGAATATCTGAGTCATAGTTGTAGGACTATTTCAGCTTGCACTTAAACTCTCAGTATATGTTTAAAAAAAAGCAATGCATAGGTGGATTCAGAGGCAATTAAAGAGGGACTAACACCACAATGTAACACAACGTAGCCAACATTGAAATGGTTAATAAGTTCTAACTCAATCATTCATTGTCACTGAATGATTTATCAGTGCTGTATAGATCCATAATGAGCTAATAAATATAGGTTGATGTGCTTTGTACTCAAAGATGCAGTATCTTGCGCAGTCTTTTTAATTAATAAGACTTCTTCACTGGATATTTTAAACAAAAGTATAAAATTGGTATGTAGTGAATGGATTGTGATGTAATGAATGGTGACTGGTGATACACCAAGATGTGATAGGCATAATGTATGATTCTGATTAATAATAATTCTTCATAAATTCCCCTATAGGTGATGTTAGCTCAAGGTTATCCCACTTTTTTAAAAAAAGTCATAATGTGTGCAAGTGCAAAAACTGGTACAATATGTACAGTCTTACTCCAGTCTGGGTGCTCTGCTCAGACTGGGGAAATCTTTTATAAATGACTCATTGTAAGAGAAAAAAATGCATTTATTATTAAAATTTAGTACCAGTAGAATTATATCAATCTAAAACGTACTCTATTACAAGTACCGATCCCCTATTAAAATGATTTATCAAATAAATTTCCCTTCTAAATGAAGGAGTGTGATACCTGGATGGAAAGCATTTACCTGACCTCATATTAAAATGTTGCGCTCTGTTTTAACTCTGAAACGCACAGTGACGTAAGCACATCTATGCAGACAGCAACATGTTAACATGGAGAAAATTGTAAATGAAATGATACAGAACCAGTGGATGTCGGTCCAAATAGGTTTTTTAATGAGATCTCTGAAATTCATAACACTATCTCCAACCTGTATGTTATTATTCTGAAATGTTTCTTTGACAGCTTAAAGATGCTTATTGAGGAAAGCTTGAACGTTTTCAGCATGTCGTTCGATAACAGTCACTCATGAGCAGCCCGAGCCTCACAGTCATATGTAGTATTGCATCAAACATACACCAGCAGCCTCCTCATATTAGAGGCATAATAATAATATGAAATTTGAACACATAAAAATACAATAAATGACGATACAGGACTTCTAAATTATTATTTTGGACTACATATGCATGACATCGTGGTATCAGTCCAATTACAATATTACATTTATTGAATTATGCTGCCCTACTATAAAAAGATCGATAAGTATTAACATTATGTGTATCTTTATCCAGATGCCAGTCCTCTTGATCAGTGGGAAGACGGCATAGTGTTACAAAAGGTAGTGAGACTCTTCATTTACAATCATCCCTCCATCACTGAGGCATTTTTCAAAGTCTCTACAATTTTTGTTTTTGCTGTTGTTATTTTCCTCCTAACTTAGTGGATGATCCACTCATTCTGGTCTACATTTCTTGTGTAATTAGCACTACTTATTGCCAGTTTGATGAACAGTGTCATCTGCACTCAGCCACACATTCGGTGCTTTGAGCAACTCTGTGACAAGAAATATACAGACACTTAGAAGTTTGAGTACAAATGTTCTATTTTACTTTCAAACAGTGTTGATGTTGTGTTTTATGGGAAAATAAGAAGTAAGAATAGAAAAATCACTGGTCAAAGGTATTATGTTGCATTCACTGCCAGCTTTCAAGCTGTAAATAAGTGTACTGTTTGTCTGCAGGTGCGAGGGATCAGAAGTGATGATTTGAGTGGTGTCTTGCGGAGAGACCAGAATGAGGTAGGCAAACATTTTAAAGCTACTTTAAAGGTTTCTATTCTATTCTATTCTATTCTATTCTATGCTATAGGCCTCATGCTAACACTTTAAAGGGGTTTTCGACGTATGATCACAAACTATATGACTTTAAAAACTGCTTTTAATGCTTGACTTGTGAAAAACCATACCTTCAAACCACAGCTGACAAACTAATCCTTAAAAAATAAAAGTCCAGTTCAATAGATGGTCACATGTCAAATTTCAATTCTCTTCAGCAAGCTGTGTCAAATGCACGTCCTTTAAATAAAAAACATTACATCACAGCAGAGGCAGAAGTACAAAGAGGAGAAATGACGAGATGAAAAAAAAGTGCTTCTAAAAAAAGACAGTTTTAGACGGTTATCCTGACGGTTAGCAGGATAAACATGACTATGTCTGGGTTGCTACCCAAGTTTATCTCTTTTTGAAGTTATGGAGTGGGCAGGTGAGCCACCGAGTCAACAGGAAGACAACGTGACATGATACCACAATACCCAAAGGAAGTAACAGAGCTGGAATCATTGTGTGCTCTCTTACGTTTTGCTGAATTATTGCTGTTTTGCCTGTTTACTGTATTCAAGAGTCAATGGAGGCAGGATAGAGTGTGAGAACTTTAATTCTGTTATTAATGCCTAATTGTTTTCCTTCCCCCACAGGAGCAGGTTCAGAATGTCTTCAAAAGAGTAGGTTTTCTTCCCTAGTTGTCTTTACACTTTTCCATCATTTCTGCTGTTTGTTCAGCACCAGCTCACTGATTCTGCTCCCCCCCCCCCAGTTCCTGTTTCATTACTCCAAAGCACGCAACTCTGTTGGAGCTGTACAAAAAGAGGTGAGCAAATGAGCAAACCAATCAAACTTAGTGTCTGATGTTTCCATTTATTTGTCATTTTCGAGAGTTATTGCTTTAATTTAATGCAGTGCTTAAACTGCTTTTGGTCATTTCAATTGGCAGCATGGGTGGAAAAGGAGAACACAAAACATCTGCTTTGAGGCTTTCAGGTTGATTATGAATTTTTATTCAAAACCTGTTGAAGTGAACGAATCTAAAGACTCTTTTTTTCACCCCCGAAAACGGCAAACAAACCTAAATAAGTTTCAGTTTCAGAGCTGGCCATTTGGATGCTGTCGGCTCGCTCGCAGAGCTGATACAGCATGACAGCAGGTGGCAAATGCGACTTTAAATACTGAAATCTGGAGCGAAATTCTGGTCTTTTGGCCTACTCAGCAGATCCTCATGAAGCTCTCTCCCTTTCTTCCTCCAGTCTCATTCAGTTCACCCTCTCATGCGACTTTCACCAAAGCTTTCCCAGAGGAGAAAGAAGAAGGTGGTACTTTTGGTGAGAACACAGATCTGAATGCTTTTAACTGATTTTTTTACTTGGAGATTTCAGAGCAGGGTTATGAATGAAGCGGATAGAAAAACTGCAGACATTTGAGGTCATCTCTCAAGCTTAGGGACTTTTAAAGCTTCCTACTTAACAATTGGAGGTAGTAAACTGTTTTTGGCTGGTGAGCCATTCACGTTAATCAGTGTTTGCAAGCTGAAGGGGTTTTGAGCTGCTCAAGCAGGAACTGTTTATTGCTCCCATAATTCATTTCATCTCACTAAAAAATGTCTAAGTAGGCAAAACAATACAGTTAAGAAACTAGATTAAAATTTGGGGAAATAAATGTTTTTGGCACAGCACACATGAAAAAGTTGCCCAAACTGTCCTTTAGCCCCTCTAAAATTGACTCCATACACTTCAGAGATATAATAAATGCTAAAACTATGGCGCTAAAGTGAAAATGTGCATTTTTTCCATTATTAAGACTAAAAACAGCAGAAACATTTTCATCTCTTCTCTGCACATACAGCAGACATTCTCGAAAACACACACACGCACACACCCCATACTTTCCACTCATTTCTCTTCTGCCTATAAAGACTTAACCTTTTCAGGTAGTGAAGAAGTAGTGAACCAGTGATTAAGAATTAGCCAGCATGTATCACTTTTAATTGCATTACTACTCAGGTTCAATGTAGTGACTGACTCTTTCTCTTCATCTCCTGCTAATTAAACAGAAGATTCGAGGTCTGCCAGAGGGGATGTTGTAAAAGGAAACAAACAAACACACACGTATCAGAAGAAGAGCAGCTGGCAGATCCACCTGCGGACATCACACTCAAAATCAACTGATGGACCACGCAACAGCATCTGTAACTTTTTTGTTAACAGAAACAATTTGATTGTACAGCTGGAAAAAAACTGAAGTGTGTTGCTAAAGCTGCCGTGTGTCTTGTTGCTTGCAAATGCAAAAAAATAAATAAAAAATTGGTGTCATTGGACAGAAACTGTCACCAAGCAAATTTGGCAGATTGTTACACAAGACATGAGTATCTAAAACAAAACAACACAAAACCGTCACTGATCGCTGTGGCAAAGAGGTGAACTCACATTTAATTTACCAGAATTAAATGTACATGTACATTTTGTGACATAATTATCATGAAACGGTATTAAAAAAAGTTAAAACTCGTCTGTGATGCTTTTGTGAGGACGTAGTTGATACAGTTCAATGTTTATTCAAATTACAAAACAGTTGTTGTTTCCCCTGCTGAAATGTACTGTAGGATGATCATAATGCAGGTTTGACACTTTCCAGCAGCCCAGTGGCCTGTCCAAATACAGGACTGATCCAGTATAAGAGCGCCACCTACATGGTTACAACACACAACGCACATGCTGACAAAGGAGAAGCCGCCCCCTCTGCTCGGTTTTAAGGTCTTCACAGTGTTTTCCATGTAGCTGTCACACGGCTTTTGTGGTTGAAGTTACAGGTGTTTACTTTTTTTTAATCCTCATCCTCTGAGTCACTGTCTTTTCGTGTAGGAAGTGAACTTCTTATCGATGACATTAACTTGTCTTCGATTTGTTTCTTGGGGTTTTCCTCCAGGTCTGTCTTCACGGCTCCAGTTTCTGATAACCTCCACTCCAGCTCTGATTGGGACACACAACATGAATTATAGACACTTCAATCGCATAACATGAGGTATAGCCGATGCAATATCGCTCAACAGATTGACAAACTGCAGCGTCCAAAGTTACATGCAATACACTGAGATGTACTGAAAATAAATTCATAACTCTCAAACGAGCTTTAGTGACTTAATAGAATTCTAACAGTACCTATCATTAAAACCAAACTGCCTGACTAAAAGTGCAACTGCTGAAAAATGAAAACATGACAAAACAAATTTCAGATTAAATGCCAACACCTGTGTACCTACTTCCTGATATTTTCCAGTTTAAAACAACACAAAACGATCATTGTATCCACTCAGAGATAGGTCTGTCAGGCCTACAGTCAGTTAGTTAGTTTTGTGCTTAAAAAATGTTCGGTTTTGTCAGCAAGTCGCCTCTTACCTTCAACTTTCAGGTTCATGCCCCCAAAGACCAGAGGACCGATGAACTGGGCCTTCATCTCGCCCTCAAAGTAAACAAAGATGGTGGGCAGGTTGCGGTCGGGGTAGTTGGGGATGCAGGTGGTGGAGATGGACTTGAGGAACTTGGTCTGAGGGAACTTCCTGGCTAATGTGCTCAGGTGCTGGTTGATGAGGGTGCACAGAGGGATGCTGGTAAGGGAGATGAATGGAGAGAAAACATCAGACTGACCTGTTGGTGGTAAACTTTGTGACAACAGTTGCTCATTTTTAATGTAATGTCAGTTAATGTTAATGTCAGTAATTGTTTCCTGCCCCAAGTGAATGTGTGTGGAATATGAAATAGACAGCATCAGATCAGCAGTACTGAATGGTTATACCAATACGAATCACATTTAGGCACAGTACTGGGGACGTGAGCCACAACGATGGCCCAATGGCATTAATTATTTGGCCAGTTAGTTAATTACAAAATCTCCAGATTGCCATTGGCTAACTGATCCCTTCTTATTTTATCCAAACTACAAAACACAAAAACAGATATTCAAACAGCAACCAAGTGCATGAAGAAAAGAAAAAAAAATACTCATATCTAAGCAGAAGCATATAAAGAATGGAAATAACACATTATCAAATAAATTTGAGGTAATTTAACAAATCAAAGAATTTAATTTTAAGAATTACAAGACATTGTATTTTAAACAGCAACGGTTTGCAGTTTACCTGCTCAAAATACCAGGATCACCTCCAACCATGAAGTGTTCTGGACTTAGAACAGCTTTTCACATCACCAAAAATAAATTCTCTCTAACTTTGAGAGTAGATTTGTTTGAGATTTTGTTCAATAGCATTTTAATTGCTGCAATATATAAAACTGGACAAACATAATCCGACTGTTCAATTAAAACATTTTAATGATAACAGCAACCTGGAAGTGCTAAGTCTATTCAAAGAAAAAGCATGTAAAATAACTGAGATTAATGGTAAATATACCCTTATAAACACGAAATGAAAAACTTCACTCGATATTTTCCTCATTCATGCTTACTGGATGACCTACCCCTGCTTGTAGAGGTGCAGCACCACCCAGATGCCATCTCCAGCCTTGTTGACCTCTTTGACGTAGTCCTGTCCAGAGATTTCTGCCACCTCACCGAACACATTCTTCATCTGGGTTGCTTTCCATTCGGCAAGACGCTTCTGTCTGCAAGGAGACGCAGCCTAAAATGGTAAATGGCCTGTATTTATATAGCGCTTTACTAGTCCCTAAGGACCCCAAAGCGCTTTACATATCCAGTCATCCACCCATTCACACACACATTCACACACTGGTGATGGCAAGCTACATTGTAGCCACAGCCACCCTGGGGCGCACTGACAGAGGCGAGGCTGCCGGACACTGGCGCCACCAGGCCCTCTGACCACCACCAGTAGGCAACGGGTGAAGTGTCTTGCCCAAGGACACAACGACCAAGACTGTCCAAGCCGGGGCTCGAACCGGCAACCTTCTGATTACAAGGCGAACTCCTAACTCTTGAGCCACAATTGCCCCCTACATCAGTACCCCGACAAACTCACATGACTATCAATCCACAATAAAAGTTTAAGACAGAGATTTTCTTCTCTAGCAAAAATGTTTTCTTTTTCATGACCAACAGAAAATACTAAGTATACTTTTAACTACCACATTCTAGTTAAAATCAGCTTTTCCCAAGATAATTTAACAGTACCTCACCAAAAAAATAACAGATCAAGAGGTCTAATGGGTGCAAGCAGAAGGTGTAAACAAACAGGCAACTAACCACCAGCATAAAGCTGAAATTATTTATTCTTGTTCCACTCTACTTGAGTTGTGCTCCAGTTGTTGTATTGTTTACCTATACATCTCAATGGCTGCTTCATCTTCCTCACTGAACTCATCTTCATTTTCCTCTAGCTCTTCCAACGTCATGTCCTCATATGTTTTAACTGATCAGAGAAAAAAACCCCATTAACATATCAAATAATACATCTGAATATTTCATGTGCATTTAACTGGCATTTGCAAACTATGTTAGGTTGGATAAAAATTTGCCTTTTGCAGTTTAAGCTACAAAGAATGACTGATCTCTCTTACCAACAGACTGCTGTTGGAGGGCCAGCTCCTCCTCTTCATCCTCCTTAGGTGTCTCCTTGGGAGGAAGAATTCCTTTCTTTCTCAGAATATCATTCCACTCTGTATCTTCATTTGGGTCCTAAAGAGAAAAGAAAAAGGTTTCTTTTAATCTGGGTTTTCATGTGATGTGAAAAAACAACATGACATTTCCAAGGTCAGTCTTTGTGCAAACAAATTACTTCCACGAGTTAACTTGATCTAACAAATAAGCTAAGATAGTGCTATGGACTAAGATAAGGCATGTGCACTCTATGGGTCTGGATGTGTTTTATAGTTGCTTAAAGTGAATGTATAAGAGCTCTGCTATACTCCTATTTGATCACAAACTGAGTGGATTTGTTTGCAGATCATATTTTATGGGCACTCATTGGGATCATTTTCTGCGAAAGAAAAGCCTCATGATCCGTGAAACGTCCCTACTAGATTGGTCAATAGATCCCCTTTGATGTGACTTAGCAAGCTGATACCCAGCTTTGGGTGACTGCTTATCTTTATAGCCAATGTTAGAATGAGTGAATCCAGATAACGGAAACACAGCCCTGGGTATGTTGAACTCGCTTCGTAGTATAGGCTCCAGGTCGTTATAAAGTTAACATCAAAACATTATTTGTTATTTACCCTTTTAATAAACACTTATTAAACTCAAATAAACTATAAACATTTTTAAAAGACTACAGGTCACTGGATTTATCAGTGGTTAAAAGTTTTTACATTTTCTTTTATCGTTTCCACAAAATATTTTAGCAAATCTGCTACCATATAAAAGTCTTCGTGTGCCAACGTTTATTTTTAGTTTGACAGTAATCGTCTCAACTCTGGTCCAAGACTATTCCGAGACCTTTTAACTGGTTTGAAGTGTTACAGGGCTAGCTTGCTAGCTAAGTGTAAAGCTATTGAGTGCTCAGAGACACTGCTGGCTAAATATCTAGAAAATTAAGTCGTCACGTTACACGGCTTTAAATGACATTAAGTATTCTCATTCACAGCCGGTACGCTGTGACTTTTAACAAACTAAAGAAGGTTTACCAACCTGCATTTTGACTGATAAGAGTTCTCTGAAATCACACCACTGTTCCCCTCCCAGACGCGGAAATAGAAGGAGCGCAGCCAAATCGATTCCGACAGGAAACAAAAACCTGTGACTGTTTCACATGCGCACAAAAAATACCCAGCATTAAAATAGCCCCCTGTAACTATCTATATAATGTCTCAAACATTTACTGAACTAATTTTTTTTTTACTGTGGTATAAAAACAAAAATTCCTGATTTTAGAAGGACTGGGAAAAAAACGCTTCACGGGGAGGACAATAATAACAGAGACACCAAGTTCCTGTTGAGGCGCAATATGCCCATATAAGGAATGAGAGCGGAGCATTCCATTTGTGGCTGCTGAGAGCGAATCCAAACAGGTGCCGCGCGCGCGCACACACACACACACACACACACACACACACACACACACACACACACACACAAAGAGTACAATATTTACTGTGGGATGTAAAAAGGGCACACAACGCAAAGCCTCTCAAGTGTAGGCAAGGCAAGGCAGGGCAAGTTTATTTGTATAGCACAATTCAACAACAAGGTGATTCAAAGTGCTTTACAGAGACATTAGAAACAAAAACAAATAAAAAGCATGATTTAAAATTGATTAAAACAAGCAAACAAACAAACTAATTAACAAACAAACAAAACAGTATATAAAATCAAAACAGATAAAATCAAAACAGATAAAATCAAAACAGATAAAATCAGTAGTTAAATGTAAGTTTTGAAATTTAAGCTTAAAAGTGTGGATTTGGTGCTTTATTCAAATGCAGCTGAGAACAGGTGAGTCTTCAACCTGGATTTAAATAAACTGAGTGTTTCAGCTGATCTGAGGCTTTCTGGGAGTTTGTTCCAGATATAAGGAGCATAAAAGCTGAATGCAGCTTCTCTGTGTCTGGTTCTGACTCTGGGAACTGATAAAAGACCAGATCCAGATGACCTGAGGGATCTGGATGGTTCATACTGGGTCAGGAGGTCACTGATGTATTTTGGTCCTAAACCATTCAGAGCTTTATAGACCAGCATCAGAACTTTAAAGTCTATCCTCTGACGGACAGGCAGCCAGTGTAAGGACCTCAGAGCTGGACTGATGTGGTCCACTTTTTTTGGTCTTAGTGAGGACTGAGCAGCAGAGTTCTGAATGAGCTGTAGTTGTCTGACTGATTTTTTAGGTAGACCTGTAGCACATTACTAAAAAATTAGTGAATAGGTTATTAGCGATTCATATACGGATAGGTGCCACGTTATGCACACAATAACAGTAAGTACTGGTGTACATATTTTTTTATTCACAGATTTTCATAGATGTTTGCATGAAACTGGTAACACAGTGAGATCCTTCCGCTTGACCGCGGTCATTTTGTTTACTTAACTTCCTCTTTTTCTTCTTCCCCTTCTTCCTCAGCTTTACACCACTGCCATCCATCCGAGCTCAAAAATAATCACATGTGACTATATATGAATATAGATATATTCTTTTTGCTGGTCTGTCACTGTTAAAGGAGGGCGGAAAGCGAACTACTCAAAGCCCCAGATTCACCCTATAGGCTATCATTTTATTTATAATTTTATTTTGGGAGCTTCATTAATGTCAACATTGCCTGTCAAGTTGCACCATTAAAATATCCCAAAATTGAAGGTGTGGTGTTTAACAGATGTGCCTTAGAAAAAAAAAGGCCCCAGGTTTGATCACAGGAAACCCCTTTGGGCTTACCTCAGGAAGGGCTTCCGGTATAAGGACAAAAAAAGAGAGTCCCCAGTCAAAACATGTCGAGCGACCCCTTGTGAATAAAGGAGCCGAAGTTTTATTTTCAAATGAATGGGTTGGTTTATTGGCCCCTTAAAAAAATCTGTGTTTAATCGAGTTATCATAAAGGTCGTTTGTGCTGTGGGGGTGGTTCGCTTCAAGCACATTCTGCCCACAAAAGAGTTATTTTTATGTCATATACTCTGTTAATTTTAGAGGTTTAGAGTTATTTAGATCTGTTGTGAAACTGTTCATTCAAACGCCCACCGCTGCAACAGGTTTTGTTCATCCCGGGCAACCTACAGTTAACCTTAAGCCAAGGATCCAGCAGATTGTTTGATAAAACAAGTACAAAGCGCAATCGCAGTCTGCAGTGACACAGAACAGGAGTGAAACTTTGCGTGGTTCAGTTTCAACCCACACTGTGGGAGTGTCAGAGAGCGTGGGTTTTAATGGAAGCAGGTGTGAAGTGCACCTGCCGGTGGATCTGTCGGGATAATATATCCTATATTATCTCTCTATGTGTTCCTTATTACACATTTCCAGTGTTTATCATCCAGGTCCTATACAGGATACAGGATACATTACAAGTCCTATAACATAAAAAGCTGTTTTCCACTCCACTGACAGTCTTTCAGTGTGTTACTTTTCACAGAAACTCTTTTTTTTACAGACCTGAGGGCTGTTTCACGCGAAGGTCCAATCACAGAACGGTCACTGGCTCACTACCGGAACTGGCGGAAGGGAAAGTTGGTGAAATGCGGAACAGGACAAAATAAAGTGAAGAGCTCTCACTCTGACCCCGTTTTTCACAAACTGTGCGCTTTTTTTTAAAACTTATTAATCAAAGTACAAGTGTTATAGCTGTGTAAGTTACTAACAAACCACAACTACTTTCCAGCTTTTACCTGACCACCATTCACAAGTTAGACTCTGCAGAACACGTTACAGTCATTTTCACTTATTTATTAGCTCTTTGGCTCAAAATCTGCTGCGGCTGATCTCAGTAAATCTAAGTTTCCTCTCTCATGTGGAAACTTATGCAACAATTGGCAGATGTGGTTAAAAGAGTTGCAGGAGAGCCAAAGATCAAATCCAAAGCAGACTGTTTTCATAAGAATCTACTGTAGCGGGTTAATTTATTATTTTTAAATTACAGTAAGTTTTTCCTGTTGAAATTGTTGAATGTTGAAATTTGACATTATTTTATATTAAATATTGAAGTTACATGGCACAGCTGGCTAAATAAAGGTGGGAGGTGAGTTTAATTCTGTTAAACTGTTTTTATTGTTTCTTTGACTGGATCGTGTGAGTTTGAAGAGGAAAACATGTGACTGAGAATATTCTGCATAATAATGGTTTTTCTTTTTTTTAAAGCAACATTTTGGCTGTGGCTATAGTGGCTAAGTTCAAAATTATTCCACAAACGTCACATCGACAGCTGCACATTAACAAATACTCTAAAGCAGGGATGTCACACTCATTTTACATCATGGCACACATACAGCTCAGTTTGAGCTGAAGTGAAAAATTTAAAAAAGTAGTGCAGTTTCAACAGTACATCTCAGTTTTTCTACATGATAAAAAAAAAATGCTGCTCTTGAAGCTAAATGAAAGAAATCTGTCAGTTTGGCTCTTTCGGCTTAAATTGTAATAAATAAATGTGTAAAATTACACCAAAGGTTCTGGTAACTAATTCCTGTAAATATAAAACAGTTTCTAAAAAAGTTTCTGTTAATTCACAGAAATTATTATTATTGTTACTTTTTTAAACTTTGTTTTTGTTTTTGTTTTTTTTCAAAAAAACAAACAGAAAACTACAGAAATGTCTATAGTAGAAAAAAAGCTGGACATTCTGTGTCATTTGTTTTTCTATGAATTATTTACCTTGTGTAGTGTGAATGACCATGAGAGGGTCTTTATGAGTAGGAAAAGCTGTAAAATCTGTGAAAATACAATTAAAAGTAAAAATATCTATGCTCTCCTTCTTTCTTCCAAAGCCATCCAATGGGCCGGATTAGGGTCTGTCCCGGGCCCATTCTGGCCCACGGGCCTTCTGTTTGACACCCCTGCTCTAAAAAGACCACTGTGGTCCATGAGTTATATTTTTATGTTGTTTCATTTTCAATCGTAACCGCTCCGCTCTGTATGTAAAGCTACGGGAAGTCGATTCAGCCACCGAGTGAGTCATCGTCTCTTATAGGCGATCTGTGAGTCGTGTGTACAGCTGCTGTGTGTCTGGTGTGTGGGAGCAGACGCGGGGCGAGGAAGTCCGAAACCTGCAGCTGTCAGGAGCGCAGGATGGCCATGGATAAAGCCGAAAACCCGCCGCTGTAGGAGCGATCGGGCCACCCCCGAGCCGAAAAACAGGCAGGTAAAGTTTATACTTCCCCTCTGTTGCAGAGACCGAGTCGGCAGAGGGCTCACTCCGGTCCCTCCCTGTTAGAAGAAATGTGGCTAAACCCCGATGAAGTTCTGCTCAAAAATGTGCTGAAACTCTGGGTGACCGAGAGGAGCAACGACTTCTTCCTGCTGCAGAGGAGGAGAGGCCACGGCGAGTCCAACAGCAGGATCACAGGTAAACAATAAAACAGTCAGCTACTGGAGCAACAACACCAAACAAAGGGGAGGCCATGCTGCCAGCACAGGCACACACACAGGGAGAGGGACAGGTAAAAGCACGGGTGTGTGGCAGATAAAACAGGTACAAGCATGGACAAAGAATGGCAACAGGCGGGGTCACAGGTAAACAACTGGGTGTCCAAAGAAGGGGTGTGTTCAGGACGGTTCTCTACAAAGAAAGATCAGTGTACACGTAGATCTGTTAAATCAAAGTTCAGCACATGCCTGGATTATAGCAGCCACGAGCAATCAGGAATGCCCCCGAGCCGCATACCTGTAACTCACACCTGCTCAAACTCTGCATCCTCTGAAGGGGACGTTAAACTACACCCACGAAACGTGCGGTTAACTCATGTTTACCACCAGACCACAAACGCATCCATTTAAAACAGAGCACTTGTGTTACATTCGGACAAAGACAAATGCCTCACAAGACTCTCACAAATCGCACGAACTGCGATCTGTGAGAGTCTTGTGCACGAACTTGTGAATCAGACTTAACCTGTCAAACAGTGAAAGGACAGAAAAGAAACTGGGGCAAACAAACAAACTGATTCTGATGTATGATTCTTTCTTACGTGATTTATTTTTTTTTTTATCCGAGCATTTGCTAAATGTCTTTGCTATAAAACATAAAACACACGTTTGTTTCAGTGTTTGTCAGTATTGTACAGATCACAGTTGGATAACCCATTTCCTGCTATTCCTGGCGCAGTATTCTTTGAATTCTTGTGGTGACAATAACCATAAACATCACAAGAGCATTGTTGGCTGTTTTTAAAATTTCTTTTTTTATTGGACTTGTGTTCTAACCTGTTATGAAAAATTCCCCAAACAAAAGCCAGCTGAATTTGAACTCTGACCTATCACTGTAATTTCCTGTAGGAAACAGGCTTTGTTATGCTGTAGGGTCCTATTGTGTTAGCTGTTACAGAGGTGGCATCGTGCTGCTGTGACACTGCTGTCCTTTCTATTCTTTAGTGATTTTTCTATAAATTTCTGACCCCACACTTGTTGCAGCGGCTGCAGCTTGGCCTGTTTTCTGCCTCCTCCGTCTGGTTTCCTCTGTGTGTGTATTGCGTCTGTGTAACAGGCTTTGCAGGCGCACTGGACGCTTTTTTTTTTTTACATTAGTTGATGTTAATTACATTAAAGCGAGCATGTGCCTCATCCACTGTCTCCTTTTTACGATCTGTCTTCTTGCTTGTGGAGCTCTTCTCATAAAACGGAATAAGTGGGACTTCCTGGCTGGAGTTTACTTTGTGTTTGTTCCTGCTGTTCCCATAGAGAGAAGACAGAGGGTCAAAGGGTCAAGTCCTGCTCTCACGTCGTTTACCATTAACTAATTCAGGAACTGTAGAAAAAAAGCCACGCGGCAGAGTCTGTTTAGTGGCTCAGATTGGATTTGCTTCATGTTTCCACCTATTAATTAAATAGAAAGGCGAGTTGTGCATGTGGTCTCAGAACTCAGCTGTACAAACGCACTCTTCTGCTCTTATCACCGGTGACTACACTCTTCCAGCTGGATTTCTGAGAAGGGCTGGGTAACATCTGCAGCTGATCAGCCCGTTCACATGTTTCTATTTCAAACTAATGCCTCTCTCGTGTTGTTTTTAGTGTTTCCTCATCCGATCAGCGAGCCTCAGTTCACCACTCCAGCCTGAGCACAAGAAAATGATGTCCCGTTTATTAATTTTGATGCATTCAAGAGCAGACAGAGATCACGGCGTCGTGGATGTGAAAGCAGACGTCTGTTTTGCTTTGCTGCGAGCCTCCTAAAGGTCGCCTGCAGTCATCATGTCTCCACAGCAGTATTCCCCTACAATGTGACCGTTAGCAGAGAGAGGCAATGATTCACCGTGGCTCCGTTTTATTTTCTGGAAGCTTCACCAGTGTAAACCCCGTCTGGGTTTGTGGTGACAGATGGATAGTTTTGTGTTGCCAGGCTGCCGGATTTGCAGCTTCAGGCAGGTCAAGTTTGAAGCTAAGATGTGGTTTACATTTGGCTGATCGTCAGAGCTGTCTGCTGGAAAAGACTTATCTTTATATTTCTACCCCCTCATCTGCTGAGCGTTTCACCAATATGGGCTCTAAAGGGCTCATGAGCTGATGTGCGGCCTGAATTTGATTATTATTAATCAATTAACATAAAAACAACATCGTTTCTGAATGTTTCTCATGTCCATTGAAATACTTTGTGGATTTATGACTCTCTTTGGCACAGTCATGAGGCCTCATGGCAGGTTTTACAGGCTGACAAGCCTGAAGTTGTTGAACTATACTGAACCTCTTATAAGCAAGCATGCGAGTTCCTTTTCTGTTCATGCAGATTTGTTTTTGTGTCTGCGTGTGTGTACCAAACCAGAGAAGACACTGCTAAACACAGAGATAGAGATCTGGTTGCCCTCATCTTTTTCAGTCATAGCTTTGAAAAGCAGGGCTGTGCTCAGCTCGGGTGGGCTGATCTCACTTATAATGGCGTCTTTGAAAGATAAAAATTCTTTAATAGATTAAAGCAAAGCTGGGTTGTAAAACGTGAAAGTACCTTAAGGGGAAAAGTCCCAAACTTTGTCTTCTAATAAACCTTTTAAAAGTATTAGAGAAAAGTTAGACTAAGGGGCTTTGGGGTACTATGAGCCAGACATATTGGATTTGATGGCTGTGTTGACCTATTACAAATGAAATGCATCCATTTGGTCCTAGTTGCTGAAAGTGTCATTTTTAATGTCGACTGTCCTTAGTTGACTATGGTTAAGTGCGCCTGCAGGCCTGCAGAGAGGATGTGGCTACACAGCTCTGTGCGTATCTTATCACGATCAATACTTTGCATTAGTCCCTGTATCCAGAGGTTTTGTGCGATTTCCATACGTGTTATTTTGGTTATAGTATTCTAAATGGGTTTGATAGCCATCAGTGTGGGTTGTTGAAAATGTGAAACCTTAAGGAACCTATTTTTTTTATTATGTTTCAAACTCTTATGATGGGTGTGGTACTGCTCATGAAGCAATTCAAACTTATAACCCAGTTTTTCATACAAACCAGGTTCTGTGAGTCTTTATTTTTATTGCATTGTCATTATCTATTTTCAAATTGAAGAATGTGTGTAGCTACTCTCTAAGACCTCTGGAGTTCTCTTAGGTCATTTGCTATGTTTATAATGGCGATTAAGCTATCACTTTCTTATTTATCATAATGATTTTATTGTTTTCTACTCTTTCAAAGTTTGATGGACTTCTTGATTTCAAGTCAGAATATTGTCTGCCTCAGTGTGTGCTTTTTGCACAGAGGAAATACAGAATAAAAGTGGCACCAAGAGTGTAGTTATTTGGAGAGCATGATGCAGATTAGCTATGGTTCAGGAAGATGAAAACCTGATGACAGTAGCCCTATTGAGACCCGATGAAAGCTTCAGGCAGGACGTGGAACCATGTGTGCCTGGTCTGTTTCTATTTGCCTGACGACTGCAATGCACGGAGTCATTCAAATTTATGAGGGTTCGGGGCTCAATTTTAGCTTCAAGAACATCTGTGGAGTTGATTGCAACTGTGGAGATGCAGATTTCCTGCCGGATTTTGGTATTAAAACTGAACTGAGCAACTGTTTCAGTCGTCTGCTGAAGAGATGGGTGGATATTACATGCCTGATTACATTCGAAGTCCCTCTGTTTTTAAATGAGACTCATCAAAACCGTAATAAGGTTGGCTTCGACCTCTCTGCTGTGCTGGATGTGTCTTAAGTGGTAGTTTTTGCTGCTCTATTTGTCTCTTTATTGTGATTATGCCTTTGAGGGAAGCTAATCTGCATGCTGCCTGAAAAGTTTCCATTGGAACCAACTACGGTTTCCTCATCATCTGAGCCATATTTTATAATAGGCAAACACGTGTAGTGCTTCTCATAGACAGCAGACATGATAGGCTTTATGATAACTCATCTAAAGCATACTAGCGGAATTAAAATCAACAAAATATTGGAGTTAAAAGCAGTACCAGAATTTAAAAATATGCAGTGCATGCAGTAATGTGCAAATGTTTTAAACCGTCCCTCATTTCTTCATATTTTTCTAGAAAAATGAGAAATGGGTGGAGTGATCATTGAAACACATGGGAACACAGTATATAAGGTAAAAACAGAGTTTGTACACATGCAACTCTTCGATAGACTTTCTTGAATTTTCTTTAAGTAGTCTTCAAAGCTCTTCTTTAGACGTTGGCTGCCTTTTGTTCAGTTCTCTGCTTCAATAATGTTGAGGTCCAGACTGTGGGGAGGCCCATTGTGTGTTTTTCTGCACACTGCACTGTCAGTGTGTTCGGGATCATCGTCATGCTGATAATGAAGCTCTTGGCAGTCAGTTTTTTTTCCAGATTGATGCTTTCAAACTTTAAGTTGGTTCTTTGCCAAGTTGTTTGTCACGTGTATACACAACATTTGTTCATCCTTTGTGTTAAATGCCCTTTTTGCATTTGAATGATTAATCCATAAGGTCAGCATTAAACGGATTAAGAAACAAGCAAAAAAAAACCCAAAACAAAACAACTTCCCTCCTGAAAAGGGTCAGGCAGAATGACTGGACTGAAAATAAGTTAAAAGCAGCAAATATCCAAAGAAAAACTTTAAAAGACCTTTAGAAAGCTTTGAGAACTATTGCTCAAGAAGAACATTTTTAAGAAAGAGGGGTGGCTCAAGACTTCTACACCATGCTGTACAAGCAGAGCAAGTGCAGGCACATTACTAAAAGGCTGTGCAAACATATAGGTCATTTGATGGCTTTTGAAAGACTCCATGGGAAAAGGCATTAATTGCTCTGGTGCTAATACTGAACTGACAGAAGTTGGCCAAAAAAGATGAAAATGCTACATTTTCATCATTAATATTACCAATGTTAATGATTATCAAGAAATAAAAAAATAAAACCCTTTGTAATTCTAAAATAAAACAAAAATATAAATTAAAGGAAAGTGGATGGAGTGAAATCATGCGATGGAAAACCGTCAGTTAGGCTTATTGTGTATCCTGAAATTGGACACTGAAAAGTCCCTGCCATATGCAGTGAGTGTAATCTGAGATAAAGACCAGAGATGTATAAAACTCACCAGTCTTGTCCTCTTGGTGTTGGAAACAGCCTCTCTGGATGTTTCCAGTTTCTCCTTCTGTCATGCAGAAGTGAAATATTGCTGTCTGTTCGAGAGCTCTTCAACCCCGTCTCACTCCGCTGACAGGGAGACTGAAGAGTGGCATTAGTACACTTGTGAGATTGTGTTTTTCTGGTTGTTGTAGTTGAGGTTTATGTGATATTCAGTGATTATTTAAGCAATAGATGTGTTAGATCTTCTCAGCGTGTATGTGTCCATCACCTGCTGCTTCACTGCTGTGAGAGTTTAAAAGGCTGCAGACAGTATTTGAGCTCTTTCGCTATTTCTTATGTCCACTGATGGCTACTTTGGGGTTCATTATGGCTGCAGCAGGTTGCAGTATTTTTGCTAAATAATTCAGAGATAAGAACAAAATATTAACACTCACCAGGAAATGACTTTTCACACGGCAGAATTCCCACTGATTACTGATTGTCTGTGCTTTGCCATCTCTGCAGGGCTCCTGGTGGGGGCGCTTGACAATGTTCTGGACTCCACTGCCAGGGTCACTCCCTTTCGCATCCTCCTCCAAGTTCCCGGCTCCCAGGTCAGCTGGATCATTGCCAGTGGTGAGCTGAACCCTTATGCCTTTTTTTTTGTTTTGTTTTCATCTGTGTGCCTGTTGTGATCTGCAGCCTTGGGAGATTCCTGCATACTCGGTTGCCTTACCTTGACTCATTTGACCGGCCGGAGATGTTAAATTCTCTCATTCTTTGCTTTCATCAGGAGCTGCCATAGAAGAGGTGAACAAGCACTGGGACTGGCTGCTCCACAACCTGCTTCACTCTCTGTCTGTGTTTGAGAACAAGGAGGATGTTGCCAGCTTCGTCAAAGGAAAAGTCAAGGTCTGTAAATTGCCGGCATAGTCATAAAAACTCAGAGAGGATGAGTTTTAGATTGAAAGATGTGATTTTCTCAAAGATTTTTAAATGATGTGGTTGTGAGCCCATTTAAAAGTAGGCTGAAGTAATGACTCCAGCTTTTGTCTTCTGCAGGGCCTTATCGCCGAGGAGGTTCAGGGACGCCAGGCGGCCCAGGAGGATGACCCGGGGAAGTTCAGGGAGGCGCTCCGGAAGTTTGAGGTTCACTTTGGCCTCCCCTCGTCAGAGAAACTGGTGACGTACTACTCCTGCTGCTGCTGGAAGGGCCGGGTGCCTCGGCAGGGCTTTCTCTACCTCAGCATCAACCACATGGCCTTCTACTCCTTCCTGCTGGGGAAGGAAGGTCTGTACTCCAAAGTGAGAGCTCTCATTTTCGATCTAAAAGACTGCACTTGTTCATCAAATTGGTAATAACGGTACTCAGACTTTGGCATTTGGAGAAACTCACATTCTCTTTTAACAGTATTAGAAAAGCTTGCTGTGTAAACTATAGTGAGTGCGAGGTGGCTCTAAGCTCATACACTCAGTGGGATTTTATTCTCTTCTTCCTTCCCCCTTCAGTCAAGTTTGTGATTCCCTGGGCAGAGGTAACACGGTTGGAGCGGGTCTCCACCGCTTTAATGCCGGAGGCAATTCGGGTCACCACACGGCAGCGGCAAAGGGAGTTCTCCATGTTCTTGAACCTGGACGAGGCATTCGGAGTCATAGGTCAGCTGGCTGACATTGCCCTGAGGCGGCTGCTGGACAGCAAAGGCCTAGAGCTGGACCGAGTGCTGCAGCAGCCCGCACGCATCACCAAAAGGTCAGTGCCGGTTCAGGTGTGTGCTAACAATACAAACAGACAGTGAGTTTCTTAATGTGAGATTAAGCAACATTAGGAATAAAACAAAGTTATCCACAGAAAGAAGTTCAAACCTTTGCTCACTTCACTCTAATCCTCCCAAAAAGTTAGCAAAGAACTCATGTTGAATACCTGTGGTAAACACTGTTGCTGTACTGCTTTTTTAGTCAGGTCCTTGTAGATTGGGGTGGGCAACTCCAGGCCTCAAGGGCCGCTGTCCTGCAGGTTTTAGATCTCACCCTGGGTCAACACACCTGAATTACACGATTAGTTCGTTACCAAGCCTCTGGAGAACTTCAGGACATGTTGAAGAGGTCATTTAACCATTTGAATCAGCTGTGTTGGATCAAGGACACATCTAAAATCTGCATGATACCAGCCCTCGAGGCCTGGAATTGCCCACCCCTGTTGTAGATCCTTTCAGGCACGAGTCATTCAAATATTGCAATTATGCTTCTCTCATAAGCCTTTGGTGAGTCAGCCTGAAACTCACTACTTCCCTTTTTACACACAGCAGTATTACTATGTAGATTCCTGCCTGTGCTAACCCACTGAGTCAGGAACTCGGTTACTCGCTTCACTCACAGTCTCACTGCTTTGCTAGTCCAGCATGAAGGCTGCTGAGCTCAAAGCATCACAGAGCCCACGCAGATCTGCTCAGTATGATGGAGCAAGCGGAAAATTTAAGCTAACACAGCCTCCCTGACACACCTGCTCGGGATGCTGCAGTATTAACAGTATTACTGAAGAATAAGAAATAAGTAGGTTTTATTGGGTAAAAATAATGGAATTAAAAAGAAAAGTCTGCTTAGGCGTTAACCCTGCCGTTTCACAGCACAAGTTCAGTATCACAGGAACAGTGTGACACAGCTCCACTCCTGTAGCACTGCTGGTGCAGCGGTTTTTGTGGTGGGTGTGTGCATGTGTGTGTTTGTGTGCGTGCATGGCAGGGGGCAGCTTTCCAAAGCAACAACAAACATGGCGACAGAAGTTGTGCCGTGTTCTTTTGTGTATCTGTGTTGTTGTGTTTTTTTGTAATGCAGGCATACACTTTGTTTATTTTTCTAAAAAAAGAAAGAAAGAAACAAAACCCAAACAAACCTCAAAACCATTACAGGAAGTCAGGTTCAAAGCTTTATCTAAAAAAAAAAATGTGATGTGGTGTGTTATCCCGACTGGATAACACACCACATCACAGTAGTTGCTTTATATGTGTGTGTCCATGCATGTGTTTGAAGAAGAAGAGGAGGAAGGAATAGAGCTTGAAAGTACAGAGGGTCCAGAACGGGCAGGATGATGAATAGCAAAAGAGGAACTGAACGTGTGGTGATGAGACTGAAATCACAAGTGGCAGATGAAGGCAGCCAAATTCACAAAGAGAAAAAGAAATGGGACTTCCCATGGACGTTAGTATTAACATACTTCTTTGCTGGGATCCTCTCTTCCTCATTCATAGCCCACTCATAAAAACATCTGCAGTAATTCAGTTTCTATTCTATTTGGACTCTTTCTATATATATTATGAGAGGTCACATAAATCTGCACGCCAGTCGCTGTGCTGTGTTTCACATTTGAATGGTAAAAATGGTAAATGGCCTGTATTTATATAGCGCTTTATTAGTCCCTAAGGACTCCAAAGCGCTTTACATATCCAGTCATCCACACATTCACACACTGGTGATGGCAAGCTACATTGTAGCCACAGCCACCCTGGGGCGCACTGACAGAGGCGAGGCTGCCGGACACTGGCGCCACCGGGCCCTCTGACCACCACCAGTAGGCAACGGGTGAAGTGTCTTGCCCAAGGACACAACGGCCGAGACTGTCCAAGCCGGGGCTCGAACCAGCAACCTTCCGATTACAAGACGAACTCCCAACTCTTGAGCCACGATCGCCCCTAATGCACATGACTAATGCACATGTCTCAGGATGTGAGAAGTAAGCCTCTAAACATCCAAATAACAGGGCAGAATGTTAAAAATGATGCTCGCGCTTTAAACAAATGTAGTGTAAAGTGAAAGGATTGTGTTATAGCATATATACAGACAACGAACAGTTATTGTCTGTTGCATTTTAGTCGTGCTGAGGGGTCTTCTTTTTCAGATGGGAAATAAAAACATTTGGGTCAAAATAGAGGACAAAGAGCTGTGTTTAAAATTGAATTGATCTCCTCAGGGCACAACCAGCCTGTCTCTTGGCAGTTTAGAGGTTGGAGGCAGAAACTCACTTCAAATCTGTTTTGCATCTTCAAGAAGAAAGCCTACGTTTCTGCGAAAGGAGTTAAAAAGCAAAAATAGATTTCTTGCTTTTGCGAAAGGGTGACCAGACATCCCTGAAATACAACGCAAGCGCTCTCACCGCAGCTCTGAGGTCGGTTTGTTTTACCGACCAGATGGAGGTGCTTGTCACTGAAGCGTGGAAGTGTAAGACGACTCTCCTACAGACACATGTTCGATAGACCTGCTTCACACCAACATCTTTAACGTGGAAGAGCACAGTCGAATTTGAATTTCGGATTTTCTTTAATCCACACAGGGTCAAAAGTACACAGACAGCCTCTAACATACGTGGCGCTGAAGGTTCTACAATGTCTTTTAACTTCACAAGGCTGAAGCCTATTAATTTCTCATTGGTGAAGTCACTATTGACAAGTTATTCAAGCTTGACCGAAACTTGCAGCTGCCCACATGGACAAGCCAAATGAATTCTGGGGAAAGTTTTGTGGTCAAATGAGACAAAGATTGAGCTATTTGGCCACAGAAAATGTGTTTGTGCCACCACATGTGGAGCATGGTGGTGGTAGCATCATTCACTGGGGCTGTTGTTGCTACCCGTGGTCCTTGTGCACAAGGTGGATAGAATAATGCAGAAGGAGGACTTCCTCCCAATTATTTAACTTCAACAGCTAGACGGTTGAAACTTGGACACAGTTTAGTGTTGAAGTATGACAGTGATACCTAACATGCATCAAAACTGGTTTTTGAACTGACGCAGTGGGCTAACGTTAATTTCGATGCTTCAGGAATGGGTTTCCTGGCCTGTCCAGTCATTACACTCTGCAAAAAGAACAGTTCAAAGAAATCATTAAAATTACAACCACATTCATGATGAGTATATTTAAAATTCTGGCCTCAACTGTTCTGTTATATTTATGTACAGAGCCTTAAGTGATGTGATTTGTCATGTCTGTCATTGGTAAATGCAGCTTAAATAGAAAACATGAAGAGCATTTGCACTGGGAAAGGATAAACGGTGAGGAAACAAGGGCGCTTCTCTTGTCTTGGAAAATTATAGGGTGGGATTGAAAGCTCTGCAATAAACTCTGCCGAGCAGCACTGCACTTAAGTGTTCTATTCTTGCACTGCAGTCGATTATCACGCACATAGCAAGGCCGTGCTACAGCTCCTCTTTGTCTTCGTTTAATGTGACGTTGACACAGTCGTGCATCATTGAGCGCAGCGCGTTTGTTCAGTGTTGAGCGTCACTGTTGCTGTTGCCGTTCACTGGCACAGCTTCTGTACTCCATTTCAAACAGCTGATACGGTTTTGGTATTTTGGAAGCTGTTAATATACAAGTTTAAGGGCTTTAAGGACCAGAGCTTTATTCTGTAGAGATTTATCTGTTTGCCAGAAATGTGAAGATTTGATTTCCCAGCCAGACTAAGAACTGTTTATATGTCCCTGTGTGTAGTTTTAGTGAAAGTGAATGAGACGTAAATATTTTTTGTCCTTTTGGACCCGTTTCCTCACTGACTGAAGTTTTTGTAATGTCATTTGCTTTTGCTTTCACTCCCCCACCTGTCTCAAACTGCCTCATTGTCTGACTCTTTCTCTAACGATCTCCCCCTCCCAGGATCCTAGAGGAGCAGGCTATTAGGGAATATGTTCTGGCTCTGTTTCGACTCCCACGGAGTGAAAACCTCTATGAGGTGGCCTCCTGTTCAGTTTGGACACCACACGCCCGCTGCCACACAGCCGGGACTCTCTACACCACCGACAGTTATCTGTGTTTCTCCAGCCGAGAGGAAGGCAACCTCATCCTGCTCATACCCCTCTCAGAGGTACAGTACTTGCCATTTAGCACATTATTAGAGCTATTACATACTTCCCTCCCTGACATTTATAACTGTGGCCTGCAGATGGCTCTCATAAAGTACAAAAGTTCAAGTTAAATCTTTAAGTGTCTCATAAAACAATAAACATAATGGACAGCAATCCAGGTTAAAATGCATTGTAAATGCAGCCATGTGGCTAATTAAAAGACTGCAGGTGTCTACAGGAGGTGACAGAAGGCCCAAAAACCTTTGGTCCCATGTCATGTGACAGTTAGTCGTGACTACCTGAACATAAATGCACTTGTTAATGAAAAGTCTGGCTTCATCTTTGCTGTCCCTATAAGACAGCTTTCACAGGGAGTCTTTGTTTATTCTGTCTGCCGTGGTTAACCGGTAACATGTGGACTGATTTCATGTGGTTGATCACGTGGCGCCCTGCAGAAGGAAATGAAAACACACTGTATACACTTTGTTAGCTCTGTCAGGAATGTAAAGGAAGTGGCTTTAGTAGCACTTGTCTCTTTGACACAAATTAACAGCCAGATTGCAAACTGTAAAAAAAACATGAAGGGGAAAAAGACAAACTTTAAGCATTTTGGGGGAATTCAGTCTTTTAGATCCTAGTTTGTAATAAAGTCTTTGCAGTTCATTGTGAAAGGAAGAGCGTATCAATTCAATTCAATTCAATTTTATTTATATAGCGCCAAATCACAACAAAAGTCGCCTCAAGGCGCTTCATAGATACAGAGAAAAACCCAACAATCATATGACCCCCTATGAGCAAGCACTTTGGCGACAGTGGGAAGGAAAAACTCCCTTTTAACAGGAAGAAACCTCCGGCAGAACCAGGCTCAGGGAGGGGCGGGGCCATCTGCTGCGACCGGTTGGGATGAGAATTAGCCGGTGGTTCAATCTGTTCAGTCATTCATACTTTCTAATCCTGTGTTTTCTATTGAAGCATTGTCTTTCACAAACCTAACCTACCCCTCTGCTCCTCCTGATTCTGCATACTTCGTACGTGGCTGCAGTGTTGTTAGTAATTTCAGCCTCTTGGATTCCCACTTTTGAAGATGTTTCTCTTCTTTCGATTCCAGCTTGAGCAGCAGGAGCCAGTCTGCATTCCTGCTCTGTTTTTGCACAAAGAACAACTGTGTGTGTGTTATGATGCGTTACCACTTCTTTTGGCCATTTTTGTCACCAGGTTTTGTCCATAGAGAAAGCAGACAGCACCAGCGCGCTGCCCAACCCTGTCATAGTGAGTATTCGGACTAAAAAGGCCTTCCAGCTGATTGAGCTGAACGACAGAGACGAGCTGGTTGAGAACATGAACTCCAGACTTCGAGCGCTGCAGTGGAAACGGTCCATGTTCCGCAGCAGGAAAGAGGGCAAGAGGAGCGTGGTGAGTGGGATGTTTAATTGGGTGGGACCTGCCATTTATACGGATAATGGAAAATGAAACAATGCAACAACACAACAGAAAGAACTAGTCAGTAATGTTCAGTACACTGGGTTGTTACCAAAATCATAAAGACAAACGGTTGCTAGAAGCACTTTATGATGTTCTCTCTAATCAAAGTTAAAATGCCATATGTGGAACTGGAAACATTTCCTGTATGACGGCTAAGGGAAGTACTGCAAGCACTGTTCAGCTCTAATTTCAAAGGGATCCAGTCAGAGAAATATTGTTTGTAATTACTGACGTTTCTTTTGTTCCTCACATTTTCCACAGAGCTCCCCAACACCTTACTACACCTTCTATTATGACACTGGGTACTCTGATGAAGAAGAGATAGAGGAGCATGTCCTGCGCAACACTGTCAACAGTGAAGCTCTCATGACGGCCTTCCACCAAAATCAACCAGGAACCAACAGCAACAAGGTGGGAGGAGTCTGAGACACTGTTCATCTAAACCTGTAACTTGATATATAAATAACCAATCGAATGAATTCAGAGTCACTTCAGATCTGATTTAAAAGGCTCGTCTCTCCCTAAGAGTTAGAAAAGAACAATATCCATCAGCTGAATGTAGTAAGTCAGGATCAGGAAATGTGTGTATTTGTGTCAGAGCACGAATCAGGTGAAGGAGCGGCTGTGGGAGGATCATTTCTCTGAGTTCGGACGTGGCGTCCACATGTTTCGCACAGAGAAGATCCAAAAGCTTGTGGCCATGGGGATACCAGAGTCACTGCGAGGGGAGCTGTGGATGATATTTTCAGGTATATAAATATATATGTGTATACAGTTGTGGTAATAAGTTTACATAGCCTGGAAGAAGTTATGCTTTTTTGTTTGTTTTGTCCATTTTTCAGAAATAATGATAATACAAAAACGTTACTTTCACTCACGGTCAGTAGTTGGGTTAAATCATTTATGCACAGCTCTGTTTTCCCTTTTTAAATCATAAAGACAACAGAAACAAGACCCTGATCAAAAGTTTACATACCCTGGAAGTTTTGGCTTGATAGCATAGGACCACGCAGATAGCATCAATATCACTGAGCTACTGTAAAGAGAACAGGAAGTAGAGGCATTTTGCATTTTGTATGGACAGCTTTATCATCTGAGAAAATAAAGTACCTCATCCATAACTACCACAAAAGACTTCAAACTGTCATCAATGTTAGAGGAGGGAAAACACTATAAGAACTATTTCAAATATCTTAATAACAGACCGCTGCACACGGTCTGTGCTGCACAAGTGAAGCATCGTGTTGGTTCAAGGAGGCCATGCACTCTTCTGATACCCATCAACACGTCAAATTAGCAGAAGTTAATTAGGCTGTTTTAGCCTGCACGCAATTGTGGCACATCTGCAAAACTGGAACATATTTCCTACATGCTATGTGAAAATTGGGGTGTGTATACATATACATACCCCAATGTTTCAATTTTTGTATTGAAAATTATGCAGTTTAATGTGTCATTGTACTCTGAAATAAAAGAAATCATGGAATTAATTTATTGACCAAAATGTAATCTAAACTTTTGACTCATCAAAGTCGCCACCTTTGGCAGATATAACTGCCGTGGTGTTCTTTCTACAACAGGAATATTGTTCAGAAAGTTCCTCTCATATCTGTCGCAGATGTTCTCATTGATGTGCGGCACTTGTAGGTTGCTTTGCTTCCCCTCTTGTGTCCAGTTCATCCCAAACCAGCTCGATGGGGTTTAAGTGCTGTCTGCTCCATGTTTTCAAGCTTATCATCTTGTACTTTTTACCAGAGGTAATTCTGGCCTAGCTTGGACTCATGTTTTGGGTCATTATCTTGCTTTCGGATGAACCCCTGCCCAACTAGGCTCATACCAGAGGGTATTGCATGGCGCTGCAGAACGCTGTGGTTAATTATGAGCGATACACTGATGTATCTGCTGAGTAAAAACACAGATGTGGTAGGCCAGCACACACAAAACAAGAAGACACACTTTGAGATTAAATCTAAGTCTCACTGTGGTCCTGGCCCCAGCAGGCAATGAATCACTGTAAGGGTCCCCACAAGTATGGAATTACAGGTGTGTGTGTGTCTGTGTTTAAACCCAACCTGGGCTTCACATCCTCTTCTCTGCATCTGTTGTTCCTCAGGCAATGGCACTCTTTCAGTCAGTCAGATTTTATTTTGGTGTGTGGTCTGTTCCTCTGCTCATTCTCACTTCCTTTTATCCAAACATAGTTCCTGTGTGCCGCAAAGAATAACTAAAAATGAAACCAATCGAAGGTAAAAGGCACAGGTGTGCAGAATAATTTTAACCTGGGATTTTTCTTATAGCATATATATATATCGTTGGGGAACAAAACTGGGTAGCAGGTCATTCTCCATTCTCTAATTCCTGTGTGGTTTGTGCAGATGCATCCTCTGACCTAGGGTCCCATGAGGGCTACTACGCCAGCTTGGTGCAGAAATCAATGGGCCATAACAACCTGGCCACAGAGGAGATCGAACGGGACCTGCACCGCTCACTGCCAGACCATCCCGCTTTCCAAAACCCAACGGGCATTGCTGCACTCAGGCGCGTCCTCACTGCGTATGCTCACCGCAACCCAAAGATCGGATACTGTCAGGTAAGCAGCAGTATTAGTCATTTTTGTAATGGTGGCACTTATAGTGTAATACTAGAACCACTCATGTGATTCAAGTGTTCATCCTGACTTTAAGATGCATGTGTGAATTTTGCTTTCTCTCTCACTAGTCTATGAACATCCTGGCATCGGTGCTGCTGCTGTATGCTAAAGAGGAAGATGCCTTCTGGCTGCTGGTGGCCGTGTGTGAAAGAATGCTGCCCGACTACTTCAATCGCAGGGTCATAGGTAAAGAGCCCAGAAGCTTTATTTGCTTGCAGCCACGCTTTTAAAAAAAGCACATAAGTGGTTACTGTGTTGCTGCTGTTACTGTGGTGCATGTACCGTTTCTGAGACAGGCTTTCAGAATCCGGTTGTTCAGTGATGACGCGACGAATCCTACTTCCGGGTCTAAAGTAGTCTGCGTTTAATATGGCTTTTGTGTTGTTAACATGTTTAATGTTATGTATTTTCTTCTATTTGATCTCAAAAAGCTCCTAAAACAGTCAGTGATCACTGTTGACCTCCCTCGGCTTTTATTACCGCTAATCATTTATTTAAGCTCAGTTTTTAAAACCTTAGGATGTAACTACAGCCCAGCCCATGCAGCAGTATATGAATGACTAACCTCGTATTGTGGATGGATTATCTCAGTTGTTCTCCTGGCTGAAGTTTGGTCCTTTTACAGCATCCTGCCATGCGATTACATTTGTTCCTGACCACCGAGAACACTCACGGTAACTTTTATCGAGTGGAAAAAAAGTTAGCTTGTTTATGTTATGCTAACATAGCTGTGTCGCTAGCGGTCACGTAGCACATCATTATATACCAGCTAGCCCAACTTCAGTAACCCTACAAACGTCACTGCTGTTTAGTTTTCTGTCTTCATTTATGCTGGAAGTGATAGCAGAGCTGTACGTTTTAATTTGTTTCCAAAACCCTGCAGTCAGGGCATGCTATATTGTATTTAGATAGAAGCTAGCGAGCTAACTCCCTGCTAACTTCTAACTCCGTTAAATGTCATAAATTCCGTTTTCATGGATGCCTGGATGTTAAACTCAATTGTTACACCTGGTAGAGCAGAACGCTGATCATTTTATTAAAGATGAAAGACTTTAGACAGTTTTTCAACTCTCAGTAATCCCATAGTGATCGTTTGATATATGGACCTGCAGCGGAGTTTAGACCCAGACACGGCTAGTGACGTCAGACTGAACAACCGGATAGGCATTATTTCCTGTGTTTGCAAAGGTGTTTATTTTTGCCCTGCGTGTTGCATTTGTAGCAATTTCCTTTTCCTTTTAATGTCCACATGTTTGTGGGCGTCACTTATTTTTGAAAGAACAGTGATTGTGGTCTGAGACTCTGTAGAAGCATAGATTCACAACATTACTTAAAAAAAAAAATTAAAGTAAACAGTTTCCACGTTTCAAAAGAGGCAAAAAATCCCCACAAAAACCATTGATATATTTATTCTGGCAACAACCTGCCTCTAGTTAAAACACGGAAACCACATTAACATTACTTATCTTTACAGAACACAGCAGCTATTTAGCAAAGAGAAGTAAAGCCTTACTATAAAAATCTTTTGTGGAACTGCAGAATAGCACAGACTGAATAGCATGTTTATGCTGCCATCTAGTGGTCAGAATGATGAAAAAGCCATATATTAAGGAAAAATGGGCATCAAACAGGTCAGACTTATGAGAATCATAACACGTCTTGAATATATTTAACTTGGAGAAAAATTTGGACAGGCTTACATCCAAGGCCGTTCTTTGCCCCAACACTGTCTGACTCCACCGCCCTCTCCTGCAGGCGCTCAGGTGGACCAGTCTGTGTTCGAGGAGCTCATCAGGGAGCGTCTGCCAGAGCTGGCTGAACAGATTCCAGACCTTTCCACCCTCTCCTCTGTGTCCCTGTCTTGGTTCCTCACCCTGTTCCTGAGCGTCCTGCCGTTCCACAGCGCCGTCTGCGTGGTCGACTGCTTCTTCTTCCACGGAATCAAAGCCATCTTCCAGCTTGGTCTGGCTGTGCTGGAGGCCAATGCTGCGGAGCTTTCGTCCAGCACAGATGACGGGCAGGCGCTTATGATTCTCACAGGGTAGGTTTGCAGCTTGCTGGTAAAGCAAAACTCAAAGCATTGTGCCACTGATTGACATGAATGCTTTGTGCTTTTGTCTGCATTGTATGGTTTATAATTGTATGTGCACGGGTGGAATTTAACACCTCGTTGGCTTTCCTATGATTCCCAGTTTTCTGGACCAGGTTGGAAATGTAGAGTGCCCCGGTTTTCCGTCCTCCTCGCCTGCTGCAGAGGAAACTAGCTGCAGTGTCGCTAAGAGGCACACAAACATCACTGACCTCATCAATGACTCCTATATCGTAAGAGATGCACATTTTTTGCCTGATATTTGCCTTAAATAATTAGTTTGTGCACATTGTGCACCAGCTCCTTTACTTGTTTTCTTTCGCTTCCTTTTGTTAGATAAGTGAGCTTTTCACCTCTGGCTTATTCAACTACATTTTCGCCCTTCTTCATAATCCTCATTTAGTCATCACAGTTCATGAGATATCTTTCATGCTGTGCTCTCTGACCTCAGAAATTCGGAGACCTGACAGTGCGGCAGATTGAGCAGCTCCGCTGTCGGCACAGAATCCAGGTGCTCCAGGCACACGAAGACACCACCAAAGAAAATGCGGTGAGAAGACTGACACAGAATCTCAAACATCTTTAAAGCTGCTCAAAAGAAGCTTGAAGGACACAACAGTATTACACATACCCAGCTCTCAGCTGTTTACAATGCTCCCTTTTTTTTATGCGCCTTTACAGTTGAGACTGGTGTCGCCAGATGTTTCCATCCCTGCAGAGAACTTGGCCGACATCTACGATCTCTTCAAGGTTATTTTCCTTCCTTGCTGGCAGACTAATTGATGTGCGAAAGAGACCTTAAATCATTTTGTTTTCCTCTGTCCTCCTCCTCCCTGCAGACGGAGCACTTCATCACTCTGTACTGGGGGGACAGCAGCGCGGCGGCGGCGGCAGAGGCAGCAGCGTGGCACTACTGTGACTCGAATCGCTCCTTTATAGAACGGCAGTATCGGCTGGACCGACCTCAGTTTAAAAGCCTGTACGGGCTGCTGGTGCCGTGGCCCGATGTCTCCAACCAGCACACCGACACGCTGGCCAACCGCACCTTCACCCTCCTGGACCAGGACTGCGACAACCTGGTCACCTTTAGAGACTTTGCCAGCTGGCTGGGTAGGTAGAGGGAGGACAGGCGGGGAAATGGAAAATGCATAAAGCTGAAATAAAAAGAAGTTTCACTTTGCTCTGTCTCCTCATGTTTTTTCTGTTTTTTTTTCCAGACACGCTGTACTTTGGGGAGCTGAATGAGAAAATAAGGCTGCTTTACTGCCTTCACATCCCTCCAGGTTATTCATTATGTGAATACGATGACGAGTTATTGAGCTCTACTCTCATGTCGGCGATTTATTGATTCCTTTTGCGTTTGTTCGCATCTGCAGCTCTGACAGAAACTGAAGATGACCCCTCGGTTATGAAGAGCCCCCTGCTGTCCACAAACAGACCTCTCTATGTTAATCTGCCCCCTCGTCAGTGCAAACACGCTCCCTCGTCACGTTATTGCACTTATCAGGGGGATTTACTTGTGAGGCTGAAGAACTCTCTCTCTTGTTGTTTTAGGTGATGACAGTGAAGTGACAGATTACCAGGATCAGCTGAAGCAGATGCTCCAGGATCTGGCCACAGAGAAGGAGAAAGATGTGGAGAAGCCTCTGCCTCTCATGAACCAGGTATAGGAGTCGCATGCTCTCACCTTTCTTGTGTAAATTCAGAGTTTTGTTGTTTTTTGTTTTTTTTTAGATGTATGAAAAAAGTCAGATTTCTGACAAAAAGTCAAGACAAAAATATGTATTCTGCGTTAAATAATCAGACAAACATGCAGAAGTTTGTTGATTAACTCTCTTTGTTCCTTCTTGTGCAGTCGGAGTTCATCCAGTTCTGTAAAACGCTCTACAGCATGTTCCACCCGGAGGAGAACGAGCTCTTCCAGGCTATCGCCACAGTCACCAGTCTCGTGCTGCAGATCGGCGAGGTCGGCCATCGCGGTAAAATCGCCGGATCAGAGGCCAACAGCCAGGAGGGCTTGACGGCGGCGGGCGGGGTTGACGCCCGCAGAGGCAGCAGGAGTTCGGCGACAGCGGACAACGAGTGGACGGTGAGCTACGCTCAGATCCTGGCCTCACTGCTCACGGAGCAGGCGCTGGTGAACTTCTTCGAGAAGCCTCTGGATTTGTCGGCCAAGATCACACAAGCCAAGGAGAGTCAGTATCAACAGCGGGCGGGTTTGCTCACTCTGCAGCGAGCGAGCAGCTGACTCGAACGTGAACAGCAGGCTGCGAGCTGCAGCAGTGTCGTGTGATGCTGAAGAGCCTTAATGTAACCTGTGATATTTGTCGTGCTGATAACACGACTGCTGGGTTTCTTTCTAAGCCCTCAAACTGCTCTGACCTCTGACTGAGGACAGAAAGATGTTTTCTGTGAACATTTTTGAGAAGAAAAATGTTCCGGCCAATTCCAGTGGTTGACTCACTGGATCCGGGCATACGATTTTTCATTTAGTCCATTCTGGGCCATGGGAAACTTTACTTATTACCTTCTTGTGTCACCAAAAGGATGCCTGCAGCTCAGCTGTGTTTCAGTCCAATGATTTGTCACCACTTTGTTGTGTTTTAAAGTGTTTACTGGCTGTGAAGATAACGCTCTACGCTTCGTCTCACTCACTTTCTCATCAGAAATCTGCCTTATTTAAGTTTTACCTGTAAACCTTGCGATCAATGATTCAGCATTAAGGACAAATCTAGCATATGTACGGATAGTGTTTTTTTTTTAATGACTAATTTTATTACTTCTATTTCGTTAACATTAAATGTTTTCGAACACACGCTCTCTGATTAAAGATATTTTTGAAAGCTTTTTCAGAATACTGGAAAAATAAATCAGCGTTTAATGAAAGCAGGAAAAAAGATGACACATTTTAAATAAAAATGTTGGAGGAAAATCACTTCTGTTTTCACTTCTTATTAAGCAAAATTAGACTGGCAGCAGCAGGATTCACATCATTGTTCAGCCTCAGACTTTTATTTATTTTTTTAAAATGTTTTCAGTGTTGGGAGATTATTGGTTCACTGCCGTGCTTTGCCTTTCACCCAATAGTGCTGGATTTTTTATAACTACAAAAATGTTTATCAGCCCATAAAAATAAATCCAAGTTTTCTTTGATCTTTACTCATTTTTCTCAGCTCCTCAGTCCTCCTGCCTGTGACCAGGACTCGAGTCGTTTTTACCCTCGATGTATGAAAGACGCGTGACACAGCTGGAACATACAAACCAAGAAGCTATTGCTTTGTATTCATACATCTTGAGTTTTTAATATGATCAACAGACTGATGATCAAGCTTTCAGCTCCAAGGTGAAGTGTGTAGGATTTAAAAAACACAAACAAACTGTGAAATGAAATGAGCTCTGCTATTAACACATCCTCATCTGAGATAATAAACCACAGCTGTAATAGGCAATAAGGAAACAATGGACATGATGAAGCTGTAACCACACAAATATTTAATCTAAAATTCCTGCTCCAAAGCAAACACGTCTCATTTAGTCATTTCCCCGTTTCCTCCCCCGTCTTTTCGGCCTGCCACCTCCTCAGAGGGGAGGGATTAATGCAAGGGGAGGAAGTGAGGAAAAGAATGAAGGATGTAAGAACCGATAATTGAGAAGGGCTCGTGTCTAGACTGTTTTGTATTTGGCTCGGGGAACTTCTACCGTTCGACTGGTGCAGTGAAAAGAGTTTTTAGCAGTGATCTAATGAAAGAGTCTGAAATGAAGAGGAGGAGGCAGAGCGGTGCAGGAACTTGGTGTGCTTTATTAGCTACTGATTGAAGGTAGAGGACGTGCTTTAGCCAGGACCTAAATAATCGGGAGAAACAAAACACACATTTTACTAGTGGCCAGCCTTCGTTATAAAGGAGGGAAAACTGAGGCTTGGCGCAGAGAGCTTCTCATGATTTCATCATGGAGGAGGTAGATGGTGACTTACTCCTTTCTAACGTTCATATTTTCTCTACATGGACTCTCCGTTAAAAGGGTTACATGAAACTTTTCGAGCCCGTTGTGTTTCAGAGAAAATACGTTGGACAAAAAAATGATAAATAACGTAAATGAAATGTTTGAAATGTACAAAATCAAAGGGCCAGTTTGTGTGTTAGCCTCGCTTTTCCAGGACAGGAACAGAGTAGTTAAAACAATCTAACACGTTGTCATTCGTAGTAGGCACATTATGTATAATCAGATCTATTTATATGGGTCATGGCATGAAGCTAATATCACATCCACAGGGAGCGGGGGCAGCAGCATATTAATGATGACAGACTCCACGAGAATCACAATACAAGTAAAATACAAGTACAGACACTACAAGCTACACATTGCACTAAGCCACAGCTGTGATCACAGGAAGACCGATGAGTTTGCCCTGTGGATGCATCGCGCCCACTACGGAGGGACCGTGGGCGGGCTCTGTCTTTAGATTGCTTCAACGTAGTTGGCTGGCAGCATGCCGGTCTTGCCGGTACGCTGAACAGTACCGTACATCCAGCCTTCGTCGATGGACTGCACGTTGACGATGACGTCGCCGTCCTTGAAGGACACCTCGTCACTGTCGGCTGCGGTGTAGTCATACATGGCACGCACGGTTTTCTGAAGGAAAGAGATGGACACACTTGACAAACAAGCAGAAATTTTAAATTCAGCTTCTTTTCTTCAGGCCATAAAATAATGTAACTGATGTACTAAAATAATGATAATCCCACTGAACGTTTCAAACCTGCTTTACCTGACCACACCAAGCATCACCTGTAGCATCACTCCCCACAGGAGAAAAGTTAAACCATGTAAAGCGAATGGAGTGTATGTACAATATAAATATATGTTACTAACCCCGGTAGTAGAGGGGTGTGAGGGAATGGAAGAGACTGTGGTCTGCTGGGTGGCCACTGAAGATGACCTCTGCTGCAGCTCCACGGTCTTCACAGTAGCATGCTGGTAGCCTGAAGATGTTAAAATAACAAACAGATTAAGTAGAGGGGAAATTATTCTTCACTCTCAAGTGTATTTGTTGCTGTTTAGTCTGATGAGGGTTACCAATAGAGGAGGTCATGAAGCCATTGCTGTAGAGGGACATGTGGTGGTCAGCATCCTGGGACACCTCAGACTTCTCATCAGCCACGCCGCTCAAAGCGCTGGTGGAGCGGGAGTGCTCCTTGCTGCGACGCTGAGCTTGTACTGTCAGAACAGCATTAAGACATTATTTCAAATGCGTATTATTTATTTAACTATCAGTGACACACCTGCTTCACACACGAGAAGCAATACATAATCCTTTGCCAGTCACTTAGCTTCCCTGACATTTAATGATAACTTTGAATAAATCCATCGGGAGCATAACTAAAGCTTTGGCTCTCTGAATCGATCCTCTAGAATTTCAATCACCTGACATCATGTGCAGACTCCTGGACTGGATGTTGTCCTCAGCGGGGTCGTAGTCAAACACAGAGCCGGGGTTTGTGCGCCACACACGCAGATCTGAGGAGATGAATAGATCAGCCGATAACAGTCCGTATTACAGTTTTGCTTCAGGTATGTCTCTCCAGAATGTAATTTTGAGGTATTTTGTCTTTCAGTTTTATTTATTTTTTGCTAACAAGCTAACAACTCCTAAAGCTTAGTGCTTGCTGTTGTCGTTACCAGTGATGGTCTCCTGGTCGTGCTCTATGGCACGTCTCCTCTCCATCTCCACCACGCGCCTCTGGATGCCACGGTAGCTGATGTCGCTGAAGTCCTGCGTGTTCTTCTTCACACGCTCTGTCACAATATCAGTGGTGGTGGGAGTGAAGCTGCCCTTGCTCTTCTCAAAGTCCTCGTGGTATCTCACCTGAAGTGCACAAATACAGTAAGTGAAGCTGCAGGGCGGATGGACCCATTTTGCACGAGCCAACCAAACTGGCATCGATGCCAGCCTCCACTTTAACTACTTAAAATACTAAAATGTGTTGTCTGTCTTTTTTCTCTATACCAAACCCATTATTTCTCCATTATTGAATCAATTCTAATTTTAGTTTGTCTTTGTGTAGCAACATTGTTTAAGACTGGCGACCAGATTCTTGTTTTGAATCATTTTGAGATGATGAGGTGTCAAAGAGTACTGAAGCCTTACTCTTCAAGTAGTCAAGTAACAACGAAAGCACTTTTCCACTTAGAACAGAAATTAATCAAACAAGCACAAAAACTTACCCCAGAAATGATACGCTGAGTCTCCCTGACGCGCCTCATCTCAGGTGTGTCCAGAACAAAGGCGGCTTTGCCCTGGACCTGCTTGCGGAAGCTGTCAGAGTACAGAACCTAGAAATGACAGATCAAAAGTAGTAAGGATCTAAAATATTTCACACTCCCAAACCATCATTCAATAGCTGTTAGCATCCACAGCACAAGAGGTGTGGTCAGAGAGACTTAATGCCAAGAGGACACAGGCAGCTGCTGGGATGAGCTATGGCACTACTGGGATGAATTAGCAGGGAGACTTTTATTAAGTGGGCGAATTATTAAAAGGAAATAAAGTTATTTTCCAATCTTCAGTGGGAGACCGAAAGGAATAAGATCAAGTGGGAAAACAGCAGGAGAGATTAGCAGTGATGATGTGCACAGGCACACCACAGCTGGAGGTATTAAACATATTTTAAAAAAAAGAGAGAGTGCAGTCAGGTGAATTAATACGATTAACAAGAGCCAGGGGGACACATCAGAGTTAGAGAAGGGTTAAAAAGAGGTAGGAGTAGAACATTTCTTCAGCAGAACATGTTCTACAGGTTCTGAAAGGTACCGAGCTAATGTTTTCTTGGTTCCTTTTCACCCGCTCCATCTCTGGAGTAAACACCACAGGCGTTCCCTTGGCTGAACTGTCTTTATACAACACCTACAGGGCAGAAGCACAGCACCCCGAGGGGCCAATCAGAAACTCAAACATACAGACCACGCACACCTATAGGACTGCTTTCATTGACAAGGAGGAGTTTTCTGGAAATATCTGAGATTGATTAAACTCAGAGAGGTCATTTCTTTAGTTGGTGGCATTTTTTTGGTATATTATTTTGGTATATTTAAGCAGCGTCTGAGAAATTGGTCCTATAGAGTGATCCATCCTGGTAGCTCCTGCTGAGCAGCCAGGATCTCTGCTGTACGTGGAGACAAACATCCCTAATGCTTTAGCAGGAGATTTAGCTGTGAAGTGGAAATTAAGAGCAGCACACAGCAGCTTAATGTGAAGAAAGATGAGCTGCAGGTTAGAAGATAGTAGACTCACAGACCAAAAAGGAAGATTTTATTCAGTTTAGGGGACTGATGATTGAGGATTAAAATAATAAAGAGAAAAAGGCAAGGGTGTAAATTAGATGGATGGGCAGTCTGGGCCCTGGATGGAGCTTGATGAGATGAGCAAGAGATGATGAGGAAGGGGGAAGTGTATGATAGGCATTATTATAGGACTCTACTGTTCACAGTTAGGAGCAAACGTGGTACGGTTCCACTACCGAGCTGATGTGCTTCTGGGTTTCTTTGACTCGCTTCACTTCAGGGAGATCCGGTATAGCTGTTCCTCGACCCAGAGAGTCCTTGTATTTTATCTAACCAAATAAAATTTGGGGATTCGTGCAGAGAAAGTACAAAAAAAAGTAAGTAACAGATCAATAACAGAAAAACACGCAGACAAAAAGCCACAAGCGGCACCAAAAATCACAGCAGAGACAGAACATGAAATTAAACACACATCGTTCCCTAAAAAATAAAGAAGCAGGTTTATGTTAGACACACACAACAACTACTGGGAAGATCTACTGGAGGCTAAGGAGAATTGTTATAGCACTGTTTGAGGTGGAGGGATGAACGGATGCAAATCGGAGACTAGGGGTTCACTGCAGTGGAGTACCGTGCTAATATTTTGCTGATTGCGTTTAACTCTCTCCATTTCTGGCGTCTCTGATATTGATGTGCCTCCTCCCACGCCTTCTTTGTATTGATGCTTTGAATAAAACAGCACAAAAAAGTCAATTATTGTTGTAACACACTCAAAAGATGATTAGTTTTCAATTTAGGAGGGAAGGAAGGAATTTCAAAAAATTAAAAAAGACAGAAAAATTCCAAAGCGGAGTAATAAGGAAAAGGGAGGGTATTTTTGTCTCGTAAAAGGAAATGACGTATGGAACATGGTTAGGATGTAGGAGGGGAAAACCAGCGCTAAATACAGGAAAGGTAAAGTTTTCTAGATAAGTAAGATGAGATCAGAGGGCGTTTGGGGGGAGTTATTATAAGGAAGTCATATTAGGGTCACTGCAGTCTTTTTCCTCTACCAGGCTGATATTCTTCTGGGTTTCTCGGACCCGCTTCACCTCAGGCAGATCTGGTATGGCTGTGCCTTGACCCACAGAGTCCTTGTACTGTATCTGCCCATTGCACAAGTTACACAGGTGCAAAATCAGACGGTGACAAACAAAAGCACAGTTTGTACTGTAGACACATACACAGGCAGCTATTCATAAAAACAACATGAACACCTGAAATGAGAGGATACTGATTTCCAGACATATTTATGTATATTTAAAGGGACTAATGTAAAAATATGCAGGTTGTTTTCAGCGTGAGTGATGTTTAGTTTAGTTTATTACTTCAGGGTTCACATGAAATTAACAATGAGTTATTACGCAAGCTCTAAAAGTCCCCTGTGGATGATAAACTGTGAATTATTTTACAGTGGAAACAAGAAAAGTCCTCTAATGAGTTATAAAAATGAAATATTAGCACGAGGACAGATATCTGTAAAAAGAAAGTTGAATGTAAAATCATTATTTGAAGAGATTAGATGTGATGGCAGGTCTGGTTTTATTCTTTGATGCTAGAGGAGGAGGAAATATGGAGGGAGGAGTGGCTGAGGAGTAATGAGGTAGGGCAGGTCACTCTGTTGAGTACCGTGCTGACGTTGCGCTGGTTGCGTTTAACCCTCTCCATCTCAGGGGTCTCGGGCAAAGCTGTTCCTCCTCCCAAATCCTCTTTGTACTTAATCTTACACGGACGAGGAATCAAAGCATAAACGAGTGGTTAGCCTCACCGAGCGCTAATTTACTTATCTTGCACCTTTGGGAGCACACGTCTACAAAAGCACACAGAATGAGACAAACATCTATACAAACATTTAACAAAGAACGCACACATTTCAGGTGTTGACTTCAGAACAACTGAAATGAAAAGGTTACTGATCATATCGGTTTTCAGACGCAGGTGCATGTGGGTGATGCTTAGTTTAGTTTATCACTTCAAGGTTCAGATGAAATTAATTATGAGTCTGTTAAGTCCTCACAGTCCCCTGTGGGCGATAAGATTCAAAGTATTTCACAGTGGAAACACCATCTGTTTACACTATATCACCAAAAGTATGTGGATACACAAATAATACAACCGTGTTTTGTTGAGACTGCATTTTAAAAGCATGGACATTCATGTGTTGCATTTACTGTTGTGTTTGCAGGGATTTGCTCCACATCAGCCACAAGACTCTTAATAAGTTCAAACGCTGAGCCTGCATGATGAGGTCTGGGTTCTGTCAGGGTCCAAATATAAAAGGCTTTTTTTCATGTACCCAAGTCTGTTAAGTCCTCTAAAACAGCGGTCCCCAACCTTTTTTGCGCCACGGACCGGTTTATGCCAGACAATATTTTCATGGACCGGCCTTTAAGGTGTCGCGGATAAATACAACAAAATAAAACTAGCACCGGTACCGAAAAAAAGAAGATTTATTCATAACACACGTGAAAAGACCCAGGAAAACAGAGTTAACGATAAAAACGATAACAAAATAACGCTGAAAACCGATAAAAACCCTGAAAACCATACATTTCACACCTGAGCCTCAACTCTCGCGGCCTGGTACCAAACGACTCACGGACCGGTACCGGTCCGAGGCCCGGGGGTTGGGGACCGCTGATCTAAAATGAACAAATGTGAACTAACAGTTCCAAACAAAGGCACAATAAAGTCTCCACATACTTTTGGTCATCTAGTTCTTAGCATCTAGGGATTCTTTCTGGGCTCCAAAAAGATCCTTTAATAAATCTAAACAATTAAATAATTAGAATGAAAAACAGGTTTTTGTAAAAACAAAAACAGTTGAATATATAATTATTATTTGGAGAGATTAGATGTGATGGCAGGTCTGGTTTTACTCTTTGATGCTAGAGGAGGAGGAAATATGGAGGGAGGAGTGGCTGAGGAGTAATGAGGTAGGGCAGGGTCACTCTGTTGAGTACCGTGCTGACGTTGCGCTGGTTGCGTTTAACCCTCTCCATCTCAGGGGTCTCGGGCAAAGCTGTTCCTCCTCCCAAATCCTCTTTGTACTTAATCTTACACGGACGAGGAATCAAAGCATAAACGAGTGGTTAGCCTCACCGAGCGCTAATTTACTTATCTTGCACCTTTGGGAGCACACGTCAACAAAAGCACACAGAATGAGACAAACATCTATACAAACATTTAACAAAGAACGCACACATTTCAGGTGTTGACTTCAGAACAACTGAAATGAAAAGGTTACTGATCATATCGGTTTTCAGACGCAGGTGCATGTGGGTGATGCTTAGTTTAGTTTATCACTTCAAGGTTCAGATGAAATTAATTATGAGTCTGTTAAGTCCTCACAGTCCCCTGTGGACGATAAGATTCTAATTATTTCACAGTGGAAACACCATCTGTTTACACTATATCACCAAAAGTATGTGGATACACAAATAATACAACCGTGTTTTGTTGAGACTGCATTTTAAAAGCATGGACATTCATGTGTTGCATTTACTGTTGTGTTTGCAGGGATTTGCTCCACATCAGCCACAAGACTCTTAATAAGTTCAAACGCTGAGCCTGCATGATGAGGTCTGGGTTCTGTCAGGGTCCAAATATAAAAGGCTTTTTTTCATGTACCCAATTCTGTTAAGTCCTGTAAAATGAACAAATGTGAACTAACAGCCCCAAACAAAGGCACAATAAAGTCTCCACATACTTTTGGTCATCTAGTTCTTAGCATCTAGGGATTCTTTCTGGGCTCCAAAAAAAAATTAGAATGAAAAACAGGTTTCTGCAAAAAACAAAAACAGTTGAATATATAATTATTATTTGGAGAGATTAGATGTGATGGCAGGTCTGGTTTTATTCTTTGATGCTAGAGGAGGAGGAAATATGGAGGGAGGAGTGGCTGAGGAGTAATGAGGTAGGGCAGGGTCACTCTGTTGAGTACCGTGCTGACGTTGCGCTGGTTGCGTTTAACCCTCTCCATCTCAGGGGTCTCGGGCAAAGCTGTTCCTCCTCCCAAATCCTCTTTGTACTTAATCTTACACGGACGAGGAATCAAAGCATAAACGAGTGGTTAGCCTCACCGAGCGCTAATTTACTTATCTTGCACCTTTGGGAGCACACGTCAACAAAAGCACACAGAATGAGACAAAATCTATACAAACATTTAAAAAATAAAGCACACGCATTTTGCCTGATTACAACACTTTGAGCAAAGCGTTTCACACCACAACGTCTGCACTAAGAGTTTTAAGTAAAGGTTAAAGTATAGAACCAAGGGTTAAGAGTTAGTTACACAAATTAAAAACTGCTTGTTTTGCAAAGTTAAAAAAAATAAAATAATTTGCTCTAAATAAAGAAGGGCTGCATATCAAGGTTTGTTAAAAAATGTGGAACGCCAAACCCAAAAAAATTAATTCAAAGAATTATGTAAAAAATGTGATATTAGAAAAAGTTAAGAAAAAATATTACGGAGTAGATACCAAGCTGAAATTCTTTGTATTCTCTTTAACACGCAGCATTTCAGGAGTGTCCTTTACAGTAGACACTTTGCCCTTTATGTTTTTAAGGTCAGCCTGGTATTGAAGCTACAAGGAGAAAAACAAAAGTGCAGTTAAGATGTTTCACAATGAAAAAGAGGTCAAGTCTTCACGTATATCCCTGATTAAGGCACAAAACTAACTGGAGTAGAACATTAAAACAGTACATACAAACAGAGGCGCCTCCAGAATTTTTTCATAGGGGTGGCCATGTGGGGGCCACAACTAAAAAAATGGGGTAGCACAGCAAAAACAGAATTTCCCGTTTTATTATGCAGTTGTGAAATATACAGTGGGGCAAAAAAGTATTTAGTCAGCCACCGATTGTGCAAGTTCCCCCACTTAAAATGATGACAGAGGTCAGTAATTTGCACCAGAGGTACACTTCAACTGTGAGAGACAGAATGTGAAAAAAAAATCCATGAATTCACATGGTAGGATTTGTAAAGAATTTATTTGTAAATCAGGGTGGAAAATAAGTATTTGTTCACCTCAAACAAGGAAAATCTCTGGCTCTCACAGACCTGTAACGTCTTCTGTAAGAAGCTTTTCTGTCTCACTCGTTACCTGTATGAATGGCACCTGTTTGAACTCATCATCTGTATAAAAGACACCTGTCCACAGCCTCAAACAGTCAGACTCCAAACTCCGCCATGGCCAAGACCAAAGAGCTTTCGAAGGACACCAGGAAAAGTATTGTAGACCTGCACCAGACTGGGAAGAGTGAATCTACAATAGGCAAGCAGCTTGGTGTGAAAAAATCAACTGTGGGAGCAATCATCAGAAAATGGAAGACATACAAGACCACTGATCATCTCCCTCGATCTGGGGCTCCACGCAAGATCTCATCCCGTGGGGTCAAAATGATCATGAGAACGGTGAGCAAAGATCCCAGAACCACACGGGGGGACCTGGTGAATGACCTGCAGAGAGCTGGGACCAAAGTAACAAAGGTCACCATCAGTAACACACTACAACGGCAGGGAATCAAATCCCGCAGTGCCAGACGTGTTCCGCTGCTGAAGCCAGTGCATGTCCAGGCCCGTCTGAAGTTTGCCAGAGAGCACATGGATGATACAGCAGAGGATTGGGAGAATGTCATGTGGTCAGATGAAACCAAAGTAGAACTTTTTGGTATAAACTCAACTCGTCGTGTTTGGAGGAAGAAGAATACTGAGTTGCATCCCAAGAACACCATACCTACTGTGAAGCATGGGGGTGGAAACATCATGCTATGGGGCTGTTTTTCTGCCAAGGGGACAGGACGACTGATCCGTGTTAAGGACAGAATAAATGGGGCCATGTATCGTGAGATTTTGAGCCAAAACCTCCTTCCATCAGTGAGAACTTTGAAGATGAAACGAGGCTGGGTCTTCCAACATGACAATGATCCAAAACACACCGCCCGGGCAACAAAGGAGTGGCTCCGTAAGAAGCATTTGAAAGTCCTGGAGTGGCCTAGCCAGTCTCCAGACCTCAACCCCATAGAAAATCTGTGGCGGGAGTTGAAAGTCCGTGTTGCTCGGCGACAGCCCCAAAACATCACTGCTCTCGAGAAGATCTGCATGGAGGAATGGGCCAAAATACCAGCTACTGTGTGTGCAAACCAGGGCCCTGTGCTTCGTACGTCGCTTACTACATCCAAGATCAAATGAAACATCCAAGACCAAACCATCGCGCTAACCGTGAGCGCGCTAATCCGGTTCCCCGAACACACCTGCTGTTGACGATTAGTACAGCTGGACGCAGTAATGTGACATCACTGGGTGTCGTAAAAGGGGCTACGCATCGATAGTAGAAACATTGATCGGCAACCCTCTGATTGGTCGGCGAAAATGTCGACGGAGCGCGCTCGGCTTGGTATTTTTCGGCAGCAGAGCAAGAACTCTTGAGTGAGGGATTTCAGGAGTTTCAGAGTTTAATCAGAACGCAAGGGAACACTGCAAAGGCTGCAAAAGCAAGGAGAGAGGGCTGGCAGAAAGTTGCTGACAAATTAAACTCGTAAGTAATTTAATAATAACAATAATAATGGAGTGGGTTTATATAGCGCTTTTCAAGGCACCCAAAGCGCTTTACGATACCACTATTCATTCACTCCCACATTCACACACTGGTGGAGGCAGCTACAGTTGTAGCCACAGCTGCCCTGGGGCAGACTGACAGAAGCCAGGCTGCCATATCGCGCCATCGGCCCCTCTGGCCAACACCAGTAGGCGGTAGGGTAGATTTATCATATCACACTATATTATCCAATATTATATTACATTATATTATATTATAATATGTTATATTATATCCCCTTTCACATTAGAGCCACAACAGGACCCACTAGAACATGGGAACAGGTAAAAGTGAAATATAAGAATATTCTACAGAATGGTAATATTTATCACTTATATTGCTTTTCGTCTCTTGGAAAGAGACCCTGAAATAATCTGTTTGTTTATAACAGCAACCAAGAAAAGGGCAGAGCAACAAAAGACAGGTGGTGGTCCTGCACCCCCTCGTCAACAAGTTGGTTAAGTAAATAATATCCTCACGGGAAAATCGATATCTCTCTATGAGCACACTGTCGCGCTGAGCTAAAGGATCCTGTCTGTCCCGCAATATACGCTGAATTCTGGAAACTCTCCTTATCAATCTTGCACCTTCCGCAATGGGTGGCTCGCGTATACGGACAGGACATGGCTGCGACAGGCTTCCCAAATCCACCTTCGCTTTTATAGCCGTGGTCTCTCATCTTGATTACACGAAGTAATTTACAATTGCTACTCTGAAATATGAATTACATCTGTAATAATCACATACATGTAATAGAATGTTAATAGTACATTTCCCTTTTTTAGGGAATGACCTGTATCTATCTGTGTGAAATCAATAAATGGATCAGGTGCTGCATTGTCTTTAGTTACATTGATGTTATTTATTTATGGTGAAACAGTGGTGGAATATCGCTGTTGCTTTCGTATGAATGACGCGGGCATACCTGCGTGGCCGCGATCTAATCCTGTTTACATAAAGTAAACCTGCTCCCGAGCAGGTTTACGCTTACGGCTCTGTTGCTATGACAGCAAGTCCCGGATGGGCTTCGGGGAACCGAACGATCCAGGATCACGCGAAATCGTCAACAATCTCATCCAGCTAACTCACTTAGCGCGGTACGAAGAACGGGCCCCAGGTAAAGACCTATAGTAAACGTTTGACCTCTGTTATTGCCAACAAAGGTTATGTTACAAAGTATTGAGTTGTATTTTTGTTATTGACCAAATACTTATTTTCCACCCTGATTTACCAATAAATTCTTTACAAATCCTACCATGTGGATTCATGGATTTTTTTTTCACATTCTGTCTCTCACAGTTGAAGTGTACCTCTGGTGCAAATTACTGACCTCTGTCATCATTTTAGGTGGGGGAACTTGCACAATCGGTGGCTGACTAAATACTTTTTTGCCCCACTGTAGGTTACTTGAAAAATATGGCAAATAACATAGAAGGAAAAGAATAATTATGCCTAGCTTAGGTCTCTGTGAAAACCAAATAATATTATGAAATCCATAATAATCTGTTTTAAACAGGATTAAATGAGTAAATATATGGTGTCTTCCTCTCTTTTGTGCCCATGTTTATTAGAATTATTACCAACATTGGACAATCTTGCTGGGTGGGGGCATTCGGTGGGGGGGCAGCAAATTTTGAAGTGTGGCTAGTGGCCCCCTGTGGCCCCCCCTTGGTGGCGCCCCTGCAAACATATAAAGTACTGGAAATATAATTTTACAGCAGCTATAAAGACGCACATAGAGACACAAGATGCTGAAAGAACCTCAGTCAGGACGTGCTGACCTGTCCGGACGCGGCGTAACTCCTCGTGTGTTACTTACAGTGCTGAAGTTCTTTTGGTTCTCGCGGACTCGCTGCATCTCTGGAGTATCCAGGACTGGTACATAGTGAGACATGGTCTTCTCAGCCTCCTCTTTGTATTTTTTCTGTTTGGATGATAATACAATTTGTGATTTTTTTTATATATGCTAATGATTTATCCTGATGAGAGTGGTGGCTGGGTCAGTTCAGTAACCTACCTGGCTGACGATGTTCTTCATCTGCTGAGCATGGATGATGTCAGGGGTATCGATGACAGTTGTGTAGCTGGCTCTGTCCATCTCAGCGGTCTGCTTGTACTTAGACTGGAAAAGAAAAACAGCCAGTCAGCACTGATCATAAATGCAGCGGAAAATATTAACAGATGTTCCTTTTAACACCGGACGTGTGCTCATAGTTTCACCAAACGTTAGTTTTATTTATTGTACCATTCTAGCCTAGTTCTTGTCTTCTGAGTTTTTGATGCCTGTTTTTATGTTCGTGAATACAAATTGACCTGAGCTGTCATTTTGTATTTACTCAAGTTCTTTCTTTGACTTTGTTATTTGTGTTTACTTCCTTCACTGTTCCCTTGTATCTGTGTGCTGTCTCTATATTTAGCATTTGTCTTTTAGTTAGTTCCCATTTTCCTCAAAGCTTGATTTTTCTTTGTGCATTATGTAAGTTTACTTCCAATGTTGTCATTGTGCTGACTTTTTTCACCCGTGTCTCATTCCCCACATGTCTCTCCTTCCCTAATCAGCCTCAGCCTAGTGTGAAGAAATAGCCCTCTCATCAGCCCAGTCTTACTCTGTCTAGTCTAAATGTTCGACTTTTGTTACTCTTGGAATCTTTTCAGTCCAAATTAACCTGCAATCACTCTGATTTTTTTTGTCTTTTACATAAATAATTAATTCATAATACCTTCATTTCATATCAGGGGCCTGCAGCTCACATTCTGGAAATCACTGCTCCAAGAAAGCGATGCAAAAAACATTTAAGATTCAGACCTGACTGAGGATCTCCGTGGCATTCCTGGCTCTCATAAAGTCTGGGGTGTCTGTAGCCAAAGCCAGCATTCCCTTGCCCTTGATCTCCTGCTCCAGAGACTTTTTGTACTCTCTCTGTAAACACCAAAAGTTAAAATTTTTACACATGATAATGTTACTCTAAAAAAAACACAAAACGGGGTTTCTACTCATTCATACTGAAGAGGGCTGCAAAACCAGAAATCATGAGGGGTCAGAGAATAGAGAAAGTTAGCAGAATCTACGTAACGGATGTGGTAACAAGACTGAGTGTGAAGCTTGACACAGAACTGAAAATAAAACAACAGCAGTCAGCAGTTAGAGACATGACATAAAATAGACTATTTCTACTTCTTCAGTTTGTTCATTAAGTCATCATACATCTATCTTGCAATCTACAAATCAACCTCAAATGCACTCAGAGTATATCTTTTCAAAAACAACACTACCAACAACAACAAAACAATTAAGAGATCTGCAAGCACCGGGATCACTTATGAAAAAAGATAAAGTCATTAAAATTCTATAAAAATTCAACATTGCATGTTTGACTTGAAAAACAAGAGAAGAGAAGATATGCTTTGGGTACAACTGAGGCTGATTTTTGTAGGATTCATAACACACAAATAAATATGAGTACAAGTGAAAATCATGGCAAAATTAAATAGGGTGCAGATGAAGGTTAGGTTATGGTCATGAAACACAAAATACAATGATGGGAAATTAGTGACATAAGAAAGCAGGGACAAGAGGACGAGTGAACCCAACAGTCTCACTTTTAGTGCAATGGTGAAGCTTAGTTAAGAGGGGATAGGATTCATGAAGAGCGAGATTGTTGGAAGTCATTCGGATGAGAGCGTGATGTTGTTCGCATCACCTCTCGGTCAGTCGTACCTCACACAGGATTTGAGTGGCATTTCTTGCTCTCAAAAGCTCCGGAGTTTCCTCCAGTACAGTTAGACCTTTACCCTTCACCCCCTCCTCTAGATCCTTCCTGTACTCTTTCTACAGGATGGAAGAAGAACAGAGAGACTGCAGAGAAGGGCACACAGGCAGGCCAGGCCAAAGCACACAGACAGACAAACGATACAGTCGGCAAGTTCTGCTGCTTGCCTTTAAAAAGCTCAAAGTCACCAAGTCTTTCCAAGTTACGCAGAGACACATTCACTGCTTTTATGTATTATCATTACAATCGGTGATATTGTTACAGAGAAAACTGGAGACGTTGGTGATTTTGGCAGGATTCTAATGAAAAAACAAGTTGAAACACATTTAATCAGAAAGAGCAGAAACAAAATCTTCATTAAAACAACAAGGAAATCAACAAGATGGGAATTCACATCAGCATTTCACCCTGTTGTTTCACACAAATGATTACATGCATGCAGTCTTGTCACATAAAGTTGGTGGTAAGCTACTACTTGGTGAAGGACTGTAAAATGAAGATCTATTCAATATTAGTTGAGTACTTTACTGCTAGGAAGACACATGATGGCTGGAGGATGGGTAGGTCATTATTATTCTGTAGACAATCATGCAAAAGTTAATAATAAACTAATAATACTGCAAAAGACAAACTGGGAAGGGCTAAAAAAAGTGGTGAAAAGAAAAAGAGACCGATTGTGATGTTGTCTTAGTACGATTATGAAGCTTGGGTGAGGTAAATAGGAGACACCATCAGATGTAAGTTGTCCTTTAGTTACCTCACTGGCTATTTTGGTGGCGTGTCTGACATGAATCATGGCAGGGGTGACCTCCAAGCCTGAGAGGTTCTTTCCCCTCATGTACTCCTCAAAGTCCTTCCTATAGTCTTTCTATTGGTCACAGAGATAACACAAGGGACAGACAGAGCTCAGATAACCACATGCAAGCAGTGCTGGTTCACAATGCAGCTCCCTTCATTCTTGTTTGCACCATTCTGCTCATGATAGCACCCATAACTGTATATCTGATGTCTGTAAATGTGTCTGAGTGCATGTGTGGAGGTGTAAGAGGTGTTTGTTGTGAAAAAGGAACTACACTAGGATATCGTATTGTAATTAAAATCTATAAAGCAGGCTCCAGGAAAGAGGCCAAACACATACTTTACTTTGACATCTTCACAGGAAAATAACCTGTCATAGCATTAAGTGAACAATACAGAAGTTTCCGGGTGAGTTTCCTTTCAGCGCATTTTACACTGCCACAGTATTACAATAGGACGACTGTAAAGAGCTACTGATGTGAATTTTCTGCAATTTAAAACATTTTGTGACTATAAAATTACTGAATTGCAGTTTTGGTGTAATAAAGTTACTAAAGGCATTGTAAAATGTTTTTCCATACTTTAGAATCATTCTGTAAGCATAACATAAACAATGGCTTTGCATCCAACTAGCAACAAGAGGCAACACAATACAAGTTAATATAGCGCTTAAGGAGGCACTAAAGATTTTAAGAGAGGTCTGCAATGGGAAAACGTACTGCATCTGTGCGTACTTCATTGGCAGAGGTTAACAGAAGGCTTATTTACCTGACTCTGCATGTGCTGAGCCTCCTTAGCAGTCACATATGTGGGTGTCTCAAAGTCCAGCATAGGTTTGCCCTTCTCCTTCTCATACTTCTCCTTGTATTTCACCTGTAACGACCCACACAAACATACTCAACTGTCTGCAAAGGAAAGACACACTGTGGGGATATCACATGGTTTCCATTCATTTCTGTACGCTGGGAAAATCAAACAGAAAAGCTGTAAGGTGTATCCATCCAGTAAGATTCAAGACAAGTTAAATTACTGTAATTAATGTAAATGAGAACAGAAAAGAAAAGCTTGCACGGCTCTTCACTGCGACTGATTATGCAATCAAGGTATTTAACAGTGACTTGATATGAGAAATGACTCCCTGGAAAGAAAACTATAATACCAAATATGCTATATCATAAACAATTACAAAATGAGTATTTTTTGTTTTTATTTTATTTTTTATTTTTTTTAAATATCAATTTTAACAGCATTTTTAAAACACCCCATTAAAATTGTTACAGTATAATAAACATAGAAAGTATTATCAATTCAGTTCAATTCAATTTTATTTATATAGCGCCAAATCACAGCAACAGTCGCCTCAAGGCGCTTTATACTGTAAGGTAGACCCTAAAAATATACATACAGAGAAAAACCCAACAACAAACCCAACAATCAACCTGTGAGCAAGCACTTTGGCGACAGTGGGAAGGAAAACTGTCTGACACAGTTGAAACCCACAATAGTGTTTTTTTTACTGTGTCGAGTGCTCGTTGCCCCACGGGAGTATGAACCACTTACGTTACTTTGAAGTTCAGAAGCCTCCTTGTGATGGAGCTGTTCGGGTGTGTCGGGAATCATGTGGTAGTGACCCTTACTCTCCTCAAATTTCTTCTTGTAGCAGTACTATGGGGGATTCCCAGTAAAGTAAGGCAGCTCAGTACAGCGAATCATTACTTAGCAGAAAATCCTCATAGTTTATGATAGAAAGAAACATAATAGCATTTAAACATAAGGGTTTTTAAAGTTATGTTAAAATAATTGTCAATCTACAAAAGGCAGGAAGAGGAAGTCGGTGTTAAGTGAACATTAATAAAAGACTAGTTTTGTTTGAACTACGGAGGAAAAAAAGTCACTGAAAAGGTTAAGAAGTAGAGGTTATAGAGGGTGATAGTATTCGGGGTCAAAGGTCAAAAGTGAGATGGGTAAAGATCACTACCAGATGAGGTCAGAGAATGATGGATGTCTTTTATGATGGAGCTTAGTGCATAAATCCATGAGATGGTCAGCAGTTTGCTACATTTTGCCGATTGTTACTGTGAGGTGATGGAAACAGAGTTCAGCACACTGTGCAACGAAACCAAACTCGCTCGCTGCAGCTTCCTGTTTGGGAATGTGAGAGGGTTAAAGGTTAATAGTCACACAGGCAGCTTACGTCGCTGGACAGCTTGCTGGTGCTCGTGATGTGCTTCATGGACAGGGACTCGGCCATGTCGGTCACAGGTTTGTGGATCTTCTTCAGGTCACCCTTGTACTTCACCTGTGTGTTATATTGACAGCAGTCACATTAATTAGACACTATGGTAATATATAATGGGCGATATTTGTTTGAAATGGTGAATTTCACAGAAATGTAAAGAATTACTAGGATACATTTAGTTTGTCTCTGTTCTAGTAACAACACCAGGATGCCAAAATCAGATATTGCTTTACTCCCATAGATAAACCAATCAGACAAACTATACAAAAGTATAACAACTGTGGAAAAAATGAATGATTTTTTTGGCCTATGATAAAAACGGTGTGAAGTGATGATAAGATACGCGAGCACCCACCTCACTGGCCAGCACACTGGCTTCCTTGAGAGTCTTGTAAATCTTACTTTCCTTCAGGTCATATTGAGGTTTCTTTCCTTTCATCTCCTTATCAAACTTCTCCTTGTACTTCACCTGTTCATTAGCGTAGGATATGTGTACAAGTTAGTTTATGTATTGACTGAGAGGAAACCAACATCAGCCGACGTCTCCATCATAGTAAAAAACAACTGAAGGACAACAGTTTTTGGATTTGATTAGTGACTCAGATTCCTCGCAGATAGTTTTATAAAAGCTTTGCACAGGCTCTGCGCCACATTTTAAGTATTTAATTTGTTTTTTCTTTCATAAATATGTTGAGCAGTAATGAAAAGTGTGTAATAGATTGGTTGCAAATGTAAAACTGATTCTGATGCATTTATTAACTTTAAAGTTGATCAAACTGATCAGACAAGATGCTTTGTACTGTAAACATAAGCAAATAAAGCATCCTGTAATTCACATAAACACAAACATGAACTTCATATATAATAAAATATATATGGAAAAGGTAAGGCGGTGTGGTTGTGGACGCAGGTCAGGTGTGGTTTGGCTCCACAGGTCAAACCACTTTAGAGTGAAGGCAGAACACAGGAACACGTTTGAAAAGGTGTGCTATAAAAACATGTGTATATCTAACAGGAATTGTGGCTAACTTTTCACTACTGTAACCGTATTCCAAACTTTTAGGAGGGCCTACACCACCCCTTAGGATTGCGATGAAAATGGAGCACAGCACGGTGAACTACTGGACATACACATGTTTTTAAGAACAATTCAAGTTCATTTTTAGAAAAGCCTTTTGTCACATTCAGAAACAAACAGACATGGAGACTTAAAGGGAAATAATGGGAAAAATCTGAAAAGACAGTTTAAATAAACACATAGTATTAGCGCCAGGCAGCTAATGCAGTAACGCTGTTCTCTATGCTTAGCAATGAGGCACATCTTGTAATGGAAATATAAAAAAAGCAGAGCGTGGACACTGCAAAGAAAAGAAAGAGCAAATCAAATAGGAACTTTGTAAGATTTGATTTGTGAATCAATATTTTCTCAAAAGTTCCAGATGTTTATCTTAAAGGCTCAGTGAACCCTGTATTCAGCCAGTCTGTGGGTCAGCAGGAAGGGGGACAGAGAGACAGAGAGGACAGACAAGCAGCAGCAGTCCGTCAGTTTTAGGGCATAAACCTCCTTACATCACTAGTCACCGCACTCATTTTCTTAATGTGGCGCATCAGGGGGGTATCATAGGAAGCTGCTCCATGGAGGGAGGGCTTATCCTCCACCTACAAAGCGCAGTGAGATGGAGGGATGAGAACACACAGACTAGGATGTTATGGAAGTAGACAGAAGAGGAAAGAGATTAAGGTTGAGAAGAAGAGTTATAGTATTGAAGGATGGAGGAAGAGGAGGACAGGTATAAGGATGGTGGTGGGACATGTACAATGGTATGGTTAAACATCTATATCTACTTTCATGGAGTAACATGGATTATAATGCAGGATGGCAGAGGAAGCGCAGTGGAAGAGCTGCTAGTTGTATCATTAGGCCAACACGACTGCTGCTAAGCATCTACCACAGCACTACTAGTCTGCTAATATTAGCTTGTGGAAGCTGATCTGACAGTTAAAATCCAGGCAGCTGATCTTTCCAACTGGCTGCCACCTAAATAAATAATTAAATGAATGAATAAATTAATAAATTAATAAACAAGGGAAGCCTTTTCTATGAGATGACAATCGTTGCGACCCAGTGGCAAAGGAACCCGACTGTCCAGGGCTGGATGAGACAGGTGAGCAAATTCATTTAGTGTACCTGGCTTGTCAGCTTGGACACCTCAGTTGCCAAAGCGATATCTGGGCGGTGGGCTAGAGAGCCTCCACGGCTGGCCTCTTCACGTGCTTTCTCACGGTAGCCAATCTGATGGGCACAAGACCCGACAAGAGTCAGTTGATCATGTAGAAACTACAGTACAGGGATGGGTACTATAGGGATGCTCCTTTTTTCTCTTCTTTTGTCTTGAGTTGAGCCTTTAGACACATTTACATGTACTGAGCTGGTGAGTCAGTATCAGTGTACTTCATGGTTACCTGACTGATGAGTTTAGCAGCCTGGGTAGCCTTCTTTATGTCAGGACGGTCGACTACAGTAGTGTAGTGCAGGCTGGCTTTGGCATCTTTCTTGTAGGCCACCTGTCCAGTTGGACAAAATTGGAAATGCAATATAGTAAACCTGACTTCCACATCCACAGACAACTATGAAAAGCTGAAAAAATTACCCCCAAGTCCAACTACCCCAACTGTTTTAGCCCATTTGTGGAAATGACTCACATTGCTCTGATTTTTGGCCACGTCCATGGCATGCTGAACATCAGGCGGCACAATCATGTGGTTATATATGGACTTGCCCTTTTCCTTCTCAAACTTTTCTTTGTACACTTTCTAAAAAGATAGAACAGCACATCAAGCCCAGCTGCAAACAAACAGTCCAGGGTTACACGCTGGCTGAGCTCATTTTGTGAAACGCATGTAATAGTAAGACAGTCATACCCCGCTGACAAGTTTGTTGACTGTCCTGCTGTGGGCAGTATCACGAGTGTCGGACAGGGTGGTGAATGAGCCGGACTGCATTTCCTTCTTACTGGCCTCCTTGTATTTGCTCTGATGAACAATAAAATAAAGAATAAAAACATTTAAAAACTCATAAGTTTTACCTAAGGGTATACTATATATACCCTATAGTACAGTTAATTTTTTGCTGAACAGTTCTTACCTCTGAGGCCAGAACACGCACAGCCTTGGCATGGAGAATTTGAGGAGTGTCCAGGACAGGCATGTAGTGTCCCTTTTCCTTCTCATACTTCTGTTTATATTTCACCTGGGATGGGCAAAAGAAAAAAGAAGCAGTTTAGGACATTAAACATCACATTCTTAAGCATCACTATCTGGCCTTTAGTAGTTTTAACTAAATATGGTGTCTCTAATAAAGAATGGGGAAACTTACCTCACTGGCCATTTCAGCATTCTTCATGCACAGTAAGGTTAACTTGTCATCGACCACAGGTATCACGCAGCCCTTCATGATCTCTTTGTCGTACTTGTACTCAACCTGTTGGTAAAATATGGCGGTGAAAAAAAGAGAGCAACAGTGCTGCATGTTGCTAAAATGACACACATTAAAATAAGAGGTCCCAACTCACATCGCTCTGCTGCAAGGAGTTCTTGGCAGCATTGACAAAGTCGGGCCTGTCCGCTGTCCAGATCCACTGGTTCTTGGTTGCTTCATACTTCTTCTTGTAGTCAAGCTAGAAATATAGCAAAATAAAACAGAATCAAAAACTGGATGTTAGCACAAATTTGGGTTTAAAAATGTCATTTGAAAATTCTGGCACTCGAGATGCTCACATTGGTGATGTTCTTGTAGGCCTCCTTAGCGGCACGGATCTCGTGAGCTTCGGGGTCAATGTTGATGTGGGCCTTGCTCTTTTCATACACCTCTTTGTACTTCAGCTGCAAGACACATAAAATATACAAAAGTACATTTTGTATTTTGGTTTCCTGTGCCAGTGTATGAAAGAATATTTTAAAAGTGCAGTGCAGACTTACATTGCTGGTGATCTCCTTGACCTTCTTCATGTGTTGTTGGTGTGGAGTGTCATAAGGTAAGGTGTAAGCCTTTGCCTTGGTCTTGTTATACTCCATCTTGTAGATGATCTAAGCAGATGTAGATAGTAACAGGTGAAATTTAAACACAAAAAAACCCACTGCTTCTTCACAAGTTCTTGTAAAAATCTAAACATAATAATAAAAACCTTGCAAACCCAACACTTACATCACTGATCTTCTTGCTGCGTTTGTGGGCCTCATACTCAGGAGTCTCCAGAACAGAGGTGAACTTGTCCTTGGCACGTTCATACTGCTCTCTATACTTCCACTGATAGAACAAGGATAATGTGAAAACAAAAGAAAGTTAGCATCATGCAATGAAATTGCTGCTGTATTAATTTGCTTGTCTTTATGAATTTTTTTGTTGTTGTTGTCTTTATGAATATAACAAGCAACTTCTAAAGTGGTAGAAAAACTGTCCAAGAAAACATCGAAAAAGTCTTGCAGACACTATACATATACAACCCTACTGCAGATTTTAAAAAAAGTCCTATTTCAGCTTCTTAAGAGTCAGTTGAGATGATAGCGCTAATTTTAAAACATCGCTAGCGTTATAGCATATTATAGCTAATTTTAAGGAAAAATTAATTACTTTTTTTTTTCTTGGATAGCTTTTAAACACTATCGGAGCAAGTTGGCTAGCATGTAGTTATAATTAAATCAATATGCAACATCGACTGAGTGAAACAAAGCAATGGAAAAGCTTATAGGCATGCTCGATGAGAGACGTGCACGTGCACAGAGGGATGCATTATTCATGTGACATTAAAGACAGTTAAATGCCTTACCACCATCATGAAAGTCTGCAGTGCCCACATGGTTTAAGATGTTGTATGTATGTATGTATGTATGTATGTATATATATATATATCTATATATATATATATATATATATATATATATAGATATATATATAGATATATATTTGATTTATATATATATAGTTTAACATAAGAGAAGACTCTGTGATTGCTATTTTGGTCAAAACTAACAAATTCCAGGAGAAGCTATAATGTACTAAATTTTACTGCATTTCTGACTTTAGATACCAAATTGCTCAAAGGCAGTTGGGCAAACAGTGTTAAAGCTTCGGTAATGAATTGCCCATGAAGAAAAGCAAATGAGCGATGGAGGGATTAGAGCATGGAAGAAGGATGGACTATGTGGGAGTTAAAGCCACTTTTAAATGGAATGACTGGATGGAAAGATTTTCTGCAGGATGGGGATTTTATGTGATAAGACCTTGTCCACAAACAGCAGGGAGGAACAAAGTCACCTCCATCTATGACTTGAGTCTTATGATATATAACACATGGTCTATTTTGTGCCTGTTTGTGGACAGAGATCAAAGTTATCATGCTTCCCTTCTCTCTTTGTTTACCTTACTGCCCATAGTGGTCTGGTAAAGGGCTGTGAGGATGTCAGGGCGGAGTAGCTCATTGCAGCCACCCTTTAGTAGATCCTTTGCTCTGGATTTATACATTTTCTGTCCACATACACAATGACATACACACACACACACACACACACACACACACACACACACACACACACACACACACACACACACACACACACACACAGCATGCCATAGTTGAGGACACAAAAGGAAAACAGCAGTAACATGGGGGAGGACTGGAGAAGAACTCCGGATCCAAGTGTGACGATGGTGCTGTCTGTCCTTATCTGTGCCCTCAGAGTGACAGGGATGATCATCTACAGCGAGTGTGAGACGATCGGCTCAGTGGATTGAATTGTTACTGTGCTAGTGATTAAACTGTCATTTCTGATGGAGCAGATGAAGGACAACACTGCATAACACTCAGCATTCCAGCTGCTGTTTGAGTGGCAGTTCAACAGCAACCTGTGTGGGACAAAATGAAGAAACTGATACAAAAGGGAAATAATTTTTTTTGAGTTGGGAGCTCTATAAATGCCATGCGATGTCCACCATCAGCAGTCCTGCTGACAACCTCATGCACCGGTGTCAGGGCTCTTCGGGGACCAGACCGGAGGTGGCAGGCCGGTGGTACAACGTGACCAGGGCGTTTACCTGGCTCATCTTCCTGTTCTCCCTGGCCAGTTGATATCTAGGATCATCTGTAGTTATGGTGAACTTATCCTTGGTCTTCTCATAGTCTGCTCTGTAAGCCCTCTGCTCAAAGTGTCAGAAGGTAGTTAAAAAGGAGTCCCCAGAGAACAAAATGTTTCATCTCGCGTCATGTGGATGAAACATTTTAAGAATTTAAGGAAGGTAAAAACTGACTGATGTAAAGAACAAAGGGAAACATTTTAAACACTTGACTTTAAGGGTAAACACAAAAACAGTCAGTGATAAACAGTGTAGGCAATTATAAAATACTACAGTGAATTCCTGTTTTTTTTTTACCTCCACGCTGAGAGTCCAATAGAGAAGCACAGAAAAATAGAAATGTGGTTAACTGTTTCATTTGATTTACAAATGCGTTAACAAACTAAATCCAATTTTTATTTATTGCTGGAGGTTAAAGAATGACGGGACTCACATCGTTTATGAGAACGGAGGCTTGCTTGGCGGCTTGGAAGAATGGAGTGTCGCTGGTATACTTGAAGTTGCCTCTGTTCTTCTCAAAGGAGGCTTTGTACAGTCTCTGCAGACAAACAATACAACTTTTATTAAGAAAATACAGAAACTATACCTCGATACTGCAAATCATAAACAGGTGCCATATAAATAAAAATGAAGCTTAATGTCACTGATGCTTTACCTCACTGTAGAGCGTCTTGTTCCTCTCAGCCTGCACCAGCTCAGGTGTGTCCCATACAAAGCAGCCAATACCCTTCAGCCAATCCAGGTCCTCCTTATACTTGACCTAAAAAAAACACATAAAATGAGATTAAATTAAATTGAAATGTTGTGTAGTGTCTCAGTGCTCATTGTACTGAATACTCTTTAATGAACTGTAAACATTTTACCACACGGTGAATAAAGTCACGAGTACTCACGTCACTAACGTTACCGCTGACAATCTTGCTGAAGAAGAGTTCGGGACGATCGGGGATGGACTTCCAGGTCCCCAGAGAGCTAATATACTTCTCTCTGTATTTAACCTGATAAGAGAGGAAAAAAACAGTAGATGGAGATGCAAAAGCTCAAAACATGTACATTTATAAAGACATTTATAGTTAACAATGAGCCAGATCATTTCAACTGCCGACCTCGCTAATGTCATCAGTGACCCTGCGATGGTAAGTGATGTCCAGAGCATCCTTGACTGTGTGGTAGTGTCCCTTGGAAAGCTCAAAGGTTTCTTTGTAGCGCAGCTGAAGAAACGAAGGAGAAAACGTGTCATATACATTCATCAAACACACATAATGTGATTTATAGCATCTACAATTTCACACTGACTTGTACAGTATTTGTGGTAAAAGGGTAAAATCAGATAAACAGATAAAGAATATTTATATTTTGACATGGGATAAAATTCACTATTAGTTAATGAAATCTCTTAAATTTGACCGTTTTCAGTGGAAAAATTATTAACAAACAGTCTGACTCCTATAATTCCTGAATGCATAACAGTTTCAAACTAAATCACAAGTTTCCTAAATGAGCAAACTCACATCACTGGACTGCAGGTAGGACTTCTTGGCACGGATCAGGAGAGGTGTGTCAGCAATGGCAGTGTACCGGTGTTTCATCTTCTCATACTGTTCTTTGTATTTGTTCTAAGGGAAGAAACGATTGAGACAACACCTTAGAAATTGGCTTCAGAGGAGACTGCAATTGCTGTAATTTCAATTATTTTGGCAAAGTATAAGAGTATATAGAAAGCAGCTACAGTAAATAGTGTAAACAAAATAAAATACAAACAATTTTAGGTTGAGGTTTCAGTGACAGCGGCATTAAATGAGAACGAAGGATCAGACTTACATCACTGTAGAACACTTTCATTTTTCTAGCATGGCCCATATTTGGAGTATTGATTTCTGGAGTGAAATGAGCTCTTTGTTTGGCAGCCAGATCTACGTACTGGTACTGTAGCAGAAGGGAAAAAATATTGATTAGATTATCAGGAAAGACACACACATACATATAATAGATTCAGTTATTCATGCTGTTTATTTGAGCTTGCCTGGTTAACCAGCTGCTGGGCCCACTTGACTCTCCGAATGTCCACAGAGTCTGCAGTTGTGGTGACTTTGGCCATGTCCTCCTTGCTCTGAGCTTTGTAGATCAGCTGGAAAGAAACAGAGCGAATGTCAAAACGTGTGGCTTTTGTTTTTTAGAATATACTGCAAGCTCATTTTTGTTTGGAAAGCAGATCACATGAAGCTATAATACGATGAAGCACATTTAGGAAACCAACTCACGTTGCTCATGTGCGTCTTCAGCTCAGTCACACGCTTATACTCAGGCGTGTCCAGGACCACAGAGAATTTAGCAAGGTTCTTCTTAGCCTCCACTGGATAGCTCACCTATAAGAGAGAAAAAATAGTTTATATGAATGATGCAGATGCCTGAATATGCATTGGAAAGGAAAAATAGGAATCCATTCTATCCAAAAAGACGTACCCTGAATTTGGTGACGTCGCGGACACGGACCATCTCTGGGGTGTTATACAAGAAGCAGCCAATGCCTCTCAGCCACATCAGGTCCTCTTTGTATTTCAGCTAAAAACACAAAACAATTAAAAAAATTATTTTAAAAAACATCTTCAAACTCCACCTTGTAGAGGTTTTGTTTTAATTTTATTCTTTACATACGTCGCTGGTGATCTCATTGACGTGGTGGTAGTGCATGAGCTCAGGCGTTATGGGCAACGATATCAGCTGGCCTCTGCTGTTGTAGTATTTCTCTTTGTAGCACAACTAGGGTAAGAAGGGAACAAAAAAAGTCCATCTTACAGCATGAATTTTTTAAAAAAAGGACATGAATGTTGTAATCTGTGGGTGCCCGTACGTCACTGAGGTGCTCCTGGTTCATCTTGACTTGTTTAATATCAGGAGTGTCATAGGTTGTGTGGATCTTGTCCTTTTGCTTGTGGTAAGTCTCACGATACAGACGCTGGAGGAGCAAGAAACACATGCACAGCACTGTTTTATGCAGCATTTAACATCCATCACAAGGAAATGAAATATTAATCTAAAACAGTGGGTCTGGCTTAAGTATAACAGCTGTGTGTCATCTTACTTCATTGATGATCTTGTTAGCCTTCCTTGCAGTGACAAAGTTGACACCCTCTGGGTGAAGAGTGTAGCCTTTAGCCTTCACCATCTCATAGGCCTCCTTGTATTTCACCTGCAAGGATAAAAACAAAAGTGTGTCATTCAGAGACATCAAATTACCGTAAAAATAAAAAAGTTCTGATCTGCCCAAGCGTGTGTTTGACTTACATTGCTGGAGACAACAGTGTTCAACTTGACCTGCTTGATGAGGGGGGTGTCATGAGGCAGTGAATAACCGGTTGGCATGAAGCTCTTGTTAGCTTCTTTGTACCAGTTCTAAGAGAAGTCAACACACATGATGAGAGATGTTGTTAAAAATTTTAAATATTGATACTATACAATATATGATAATAATTGTTAAACAATCACACTGAATATGAAGGAACGTTATCTTACATCACTCTGGATGTAGTTGGCCAGACGGGCTCTTTCTGTTTCAATGGTAACAGCAGGAGCGGTGTTGGTGCCCTTGATATTGGCGTTGTAATCATAGCGGTAGTGCAGCTGGGAAAACAAATGGAAAAAAAAGATGAGATTTGCGATCTTACTTCTTTTCGTTTGTAATGTACAAAGAGAGTGTTAACAAACTACTGAGCTAGCATGAATCTAAGACAATAAAATCCCTTACGTCACTCAGGTTCTGAGCGTTCTGCTTGGCGGTCTCGTACACTGGAGTCTCCGTCACCACTGAATATTCTTTGAAAGCATCTTTGCCTTTGGCTCTGTACTTGTTCTAGAATCAAAAATGAAGCATAGCAATCATTTGTTAGGACAAAATCCTTATAAAGGAGATGAACTAAAGTTAGAAACTTAAAACAATGAAGAGGATGGAGAATGAGTGTGTTGCTTGGGCTAACCTCACTCTGAAGATTATCAGCGTTCTTGACACGGAGGATCTCTGGCGTGTCCCAGGCATAGCAACCAATACCTTTGAGCCAGTTCAGATCATCCTTGTAGAAGATCTGGGGAGAGGTAAAATGTTGTGGCTGAAATTAGTTTCAGTGCATAGGATTCAAGAATGTAGCTATTTGATTTCTTTTACATACAATAAGGCAACAAAACATCCTGACCTTTCATATTTTTTAAGAAATAAACAAAAAAGGAATAGAAAAAAACTCAGTGTGGTTTAACTGATTTTCAATATTCTCACAAAAATGAAAAACAAATAAAATAAAATAAGAAAAAATATAAAATGTAAACATATAGGATCATAGCACAGAGAATGATAGAGCTGACAAAATAAGCAATAACAAGCACAGAATATCAAAGCTGAGGACTGCTACTTACGTCGCTGAGCTGTTCATTGACTTTGCGTGCCTGCACGTACACCTGCATGTCAGGCATGCAAATCCACTGGTGCAGATACTTGCGGTAGTTGATCTCGCTGACGGCATTCTGGGTACTACGGGCAGACAGGATATCCAACATGTCTGGGGGGATGTGGTTCTTGGCCTTGGTTTTCTCATAGTTCTCCTTGTACAGACGCTGCAATGATGGAAAAACAGATGGTTCTTTCAGTTGTCATATGCACAATAAAATCTACACAGGGATGCATGTTTTTGTAATATAGAGCTAATCAAACAACACAGCCGCTCTATTGCTCATCAAGAGAAATGTCAATATGTGGAAGGTGTAAGGGCAAAACAAATGGAGCTTACATCTAGGACGAGTTTTCCAGCTTTGACGCAACGAGCAGTTCCAGGATCGTCCTCCAGTGACTTGGGCAGGCTGTAGAGAGATTTGAACTTCTCGTAGTCCTCCTTGTACTTCACCTGAACGGGAGAGAGGATTCATATTGCCTTGTAAAGATCAGAAATTGAACATCATCATAACAATAATATGAAATAAAAATTGAAACGTACATTGCTGAGAATAATCTTCTGCTGTTTAGCGTGCTGCAAGGCGTTTGCGTCATGTGGAATCTGGTAACTCTTCGCTTTGATTTTGTCCCAGGTAGAAGTGTAGTTTTTCTGTTGATAGAAAAAGCCAGAACATCACCATAAACATGTCATTTACAGATATCTATCACTTCTTATCAGTGACAGGAGGACAGACATTTTTACTGGATCTCCACTTACGTTGCTGAAAATGTATTTGAAGTTTTGGCATCTGACGTAATCGTGGGTATCCAGAACCGTGGTGTAGATGTGCTTCTCCTTTTGATAAGTCTCTCTGTAGTTGAGCTGTCAGTGATGAATGTTTCATTAATCCACTCAGTATGAGTTCAAAACTGAAACACTAATTTTGTAGTTTTTAAAAGTGCAGCTCACTCACCTCACTGGCCCAGGTGTGGCCCAGGACAGCAGTCACATAAGACGGGGTGTCTGTCACAATGGAGTAATTGTTGAACTCCTTCTTGGCGTTCTCTCTGTATTTAAGCTATACGGGAGCATATTATATAAGTACATTATCAAACACAAATAGAAAAAATCCAAATCCCCATAAACACACACACAATTCAGGAATCACATGTTTTTACTCACATCACTTTGCAGGTCATAGGACTTCTTGGCACGAAGAATCTCTGGTGTGTCCCAAACGTAGCAACCAATACCCTTCATCCAGTTCAGGTCATCCTTATAGAACACCTATCAAATGACAATAAACCCAGACAACATTATATATTTGCTTGCAGATAGAAACATCTATTAATGTGGGACGTGTAATAACATTTCTGGCGTTTATATAAATACAAAGATAAAAGATTTTGTATAATGTCTAGATAATGCTTCATGTAATACTTCATGTAATACAAGTTTGTACGGGATCTCGCACAACAATCAGGCACAACCAGGCGGCAGACGTGCACAGAAGAAGGACCTACATCACTGAGGATTTCGTTGGTCTTGCGGGCACGGATGGCGTCCTCCTGTTCAGGGTGGCAAGTCCACTGGTGCAGGTAGGTGCGGTAAAGAACATCACTCAGCATGTCCTGGCACCGCTTAGCTACCTGGTTAGCGATGATGTCGGATGGGATGTGGATTTTGGTTTTGGTTTGATTGTAGTCCTTCTGGTAGACCCTCTGTTTAGACACACACGATAGAAACTTACTGATTAGCGATGCAAAAGAGATTAATTTGAAATAAAGTTTACACGTATTAAAAAATAAGTTCAATCCACAAGGGTAACTAAAACACTTTGATAAACAAATAAACGGTCAGAATACATATCTATTGACCTTAGGATGAGTTAGAAACAATAATAATTAATTACCAATTTACACAACCGCCCCCTTCTCTATTCTTATATGCAGTCTATGATCTCAAAAATAAAATTAATACATTGAGACTTATTGATTCTATATACTTGTAATACACATATAGTGGCATCTAACATATTTTATTAATCACCATGTTTTTCTTTCAGCTACTCCCTTTAGGTATCGTCACAGCGGATCATCTGACTCCATCTTACCTTGTCCCCAGTATCCTCCTCTGTCACACCGACTTACTGCATGTCCTCCCTCACTACAACATGAACCTCCTCTGAGGTCTTCCTCTTTTCCTCCTGCTCGGCAGCTCCATCATATGTACTGTCCCTTATCGGCACGTAGCCAAACCATCTCAGCCTTGCCTCTCTAATTCGACACCAAACTACTCGACTAGAGCTGTTCTTCTAATATACTCATTTTTTTTCCATCTATCCATCAGCGTCACCATTCTCCAAATCCTACATCACAGCAGGCCTCACTGCTGTCTTGTAAACCTTCCCTTTCAGTCTTGCTGCTATCCTTCTGTCTAATGTGTTTTATTACCTCTGCTGAGGAGGTTATGTTTCAGACATATAGCACAACTTGTGACTGACTGACTGACTGACTGACTGACTGACTGACTGACAGACAGACAGACAGACAGACAGACAGACAGACAGACAGACAGACAGACAGACAGACAGATAGATAGATAGATAGATAGATAGATAGATAGATAGATAGATAGATAGATAGATAGATAGATAGATAGATAGATAGATAGATAGATAGATAGATAGATAGATAGAATTTTATTTCGGACATGCAAATATAATTGAAATAACAAGAGAAAAAACAACTTAAAAATCATCAAGTTTTCATGTATTTTTGTAGAAGCTCTTTTATTTTAAAACTTTGCATAAAAATTCTGCTGCCTTTGTTTGTATTGTCAACATTTAGGAAATTATACTGTTGTATCTGGATTCTGAATATTACATTAAAATTTGTATCCAGTTATCACGTCACATTTGAGCTCTGACCTCACTTTTACATTTCACATCTGCCTTTCTTGCAGGTGGGCCCCAAAATGTGTTATATCTTTTAATGATATAATATGTATTATATAGTACTATGAGTATCATAGTATTATATAATAACTTCATATTGTTCCTACATAATGTTTATACAGTCAAAACATCAACATCTGTCATGCTCCCTTTATTTGTATTTTACTGCACTACAAAGTTCTCATAGTATATTTAAAAACAACAAAGAAAACCAAATTATTAGATACAAAACACAACATTGTTTCCTTAACAGTAAATACTGTCCAGAGAGTGAGCTGCCTCTTTGAGTGCCTGTTGTTACTAATGGTTTCTTATTTCTCAGTGCATTGTGTAGTGGTGTAGTTTTTTATACTGTACTATATTTTGTAGTATCTCACCAGTGCCTTGTTCTTTTCCTGGTCTCCACAGCGCATCACTTCAGGGAAGTCCACCAGGGTTCCAGCCATGTAGTGACCTTTGGCCTTTTCGTGGGTATCCTTGTACTTGACCTAATGGTGTTTAGAATGATAAAAATTGCAGTAGTGCAAGAATAAAATATATCATGTTATTAGATTTAATTTTATCACAGTTCTAAAGAAATATAAGACACTCACATCACTAGCAATGTCCCTGCTCTTCTTGGAGATGACCAGTGGGATGTATTCATGGTTCAGCTGGTAGCTTGAAGCCTTCGACTCGTCCCAGTTTGATTTGTAGAGTTTCTAAAACCACAAAAGGTATATGCAAAGTTTAAGAAAAGCCTGGCACAATACATGTATATAACACAGAACTTACAATAAATAAATTAGAAATCTAGAAAGGATTTGATTATTATTTTTACGTTACCTCACTGATGATCTTAGCCACCTCCCTGCTATGGGCCAGTTGAGGAGTATCATCTGAGCCAATATAATGACCCTTTTCTGCATTGAAAGTCTCTTTGTACTTCAACTATTAGAGAAAAAATAACTTTTTTTCAGATCATTGCTCACCGGTTTTCCGATCGAGAGTCATTTTAAATATTAGATTTTGCATACATCACTCAGGTTGGCAGCATTAATCTTTGCCAAAACTATCTCTGGCCGGTCCACAACCAGGGTGAATCTTCCAAAACCTTCTTGGGCAGTCTTCTTGTAAAGTCTCTGTAAATAAAACAGAGCAGTGAGGCAAGACACAATGACACAACATGTGATTAAAAAAACCAACTGAAAAAGAGGCTGAATGTCATGTAATGCAGTAAACATACATCATTGAGAATCTCCTGGGCCTTCTTGACCTTCACATGTTCAACAGAGTCAGCTGCTACCCAGCCACAGCCTCGGAGCCATTCCAGATCTGACTTATAGACGTGCTAGAGATCGAAAGCAAGATGCATGTTAGGAAGTCAAGACAGACGTTTCTGTCAGATTATTATGTCAATATGATTAATAGTTACAAATGTGCTTTACATCGCTTTGCAGATCATAGGCTTTGCGAGCCTGGATAACATCGTTGGAGTCTGGCATGCACGTCCACTGGTGCAGGCGAGTTCTGTAGTTGTCGTCGTTGACTTGGATCTGGCATTTCTTAGCCAGTTCAAACTGCAGCATGTCCACTGGCAGGTTGAACTTGGTCTTGGACTTGTTGAAGTCCTTCTTGTACAGAGCATCGCTGGCGATCTTGGCTGAGTTCAGAGCCAGCATGAGCAGAGGGTCGTCTTGGACGCTGAGAGCACCAATGTGGTGACCGACCTGCTTACGGTATCCCTCCAGGTATTTATGCTACAAGACAGGCAAAAAAAAAAAGAAAGAACTTATTTTTACCACATTATTAAGTTGTCAGTTAAATCAAACCTGATTAAATTTTATCCTACTACTTACTTTGCTTTGCACTTTAGTTGTCTGGATGCACTGCTTGATTGGTACAGCATCTGGAGGCATGAAGTATCCTGTAGCTTTGACCTTATCCCATTCTTTGGTGTACAGTTTCTACAAAAGATAATGTATCACTTATTTTGCTAATAATAAAGCAGGAACTGCACAAGGCTGAAATTTGCTGAGTTAAAATATGCAGAAAATGCATCATATATGCCATCAGTCTTACCGGGTGAACATTCTTCGCCACTTCTCTGGCTGTGGCAAGAGATGGTGTGTCCACCAATGAGTACTTGGTCTTGTCCTGGTGCCAGGCCTCACGATATTTAGCCTGAGCAACGTGGGAGATCAAAATTCAGCTACCTGGAATTTGCCACTAGCACTATTTTGCCACACGGTTCACATTAAGAACAAAAAGTCAAAACCAAGCAGCATTTTGATGACAGGCAATCATCCCCACCTCATTCAGGACTTCAGCAGCATTCCTGGCACGGACTAAGTCAATTCTGTCAGCTGGAACCATGAATTGCTGTGTATCCAACTTGATCCGATAGCCTCTCTATACAAGAAAGAAATGGAAGAAACTATTCAGTGTGCATACACATACTTTTTATTTGTTTTTAAGTCTTAGTGAGGTACAAACTTACATCAGCCAGGATCTTCTGCGCATGCTTCACCTTCAACACCTCTACGGACTCATGTGGCATCCATCCACATCCACGTATCCACTCCATATCAGCTTTGTAAACAGCCTGAGAAAAGAAAGCAGGCAGATAATTTATGCAACTGTACACTATAGGACAAAAGTTGAAACATTGTTACTGGATGAACTGGACTGAAGAGTGAAAACAATAGTATTAGAGGAAAAACTGTAATGTATTTTATCCACTGTAAAAACAGTAAAAAGTGTATTTGGCTGCCGAATGAGTAAAACGAGTAAAAGGATTTACATTTAATAAATGTTTATGATCTGTTCTCTACTTTCTGACTACACTGACACTATTGATTGGTAGAATACTACCCACATGTGCAACTATAAACTTACATCACTCTGGAGATCGTAGGCCTTTCTGGCCTGAACCACATCATTGGAGTCTGGCAGGCACGTCCACTGGTGCAGGTGAGTTCTGTAGTTGAAGTCGTTGACTTGGATCTGGCATTTCTTGGCCAGTTCCAGATTGAGCATGTCCACTGGCAGGTGGAACTTGGTCTTGGACTTGTTGAAGTCCTTCTTGTACAGAACATCACTGGCAATCTTGGCTGAGTTCAGAGCCAGCACGATTAGAGGGTCGTCCTGGACACTGAGAGCCCCAATGTGGTGACCGACCTGTTTTCGGTATCCCGTCTTGTACTTGTACTAAAGGGAGCAGAAATTAAAGGTTAATGCAAGTAGGACTAGACGTAGTCAGCAAGTAGATCATTTCTTAATGTTAATTTTGTTTTGTTTTTTTAACTTACATCACTGATAATATCTCTGGAAGCTTTAGCCTTTAGCACAGAGATAGCATCCTCCTTGATATGGTAGGCTCCTGCTTTCTGGTCATCCCATGCCTTTGTGTACAATTTCTGCACAGAACAAGAAATAAAGTTTTTAAAAAATCAACAAATAAATCAACAAAAATTGTGCGTCTGCACAGACAAGTTAAAAAGTAAACACTGGTAAAGTAAACACAAACGTACATTGCTGATATTAACAGCGTTGGCCTTGGCGAGTTCAAAGGTGGGGGTGTCGGGTGGCACATGAATGGTGAGCTTGTCTTTATCCCAGACTTCCCTATATTTTCTCTGTCAGAGATAAAAAAAAAAAAAAAAAAACATTAACTGCTTCATCTTATCCACTTGAATAGATATTTTTATCAAATATTTGGGTTTCACAATTTAAAAAAAAATCCAAGAAACTACAGAAAGATGTTACTCACATCACTGAGGTTTTCAGCATTTTGCTTGGACAAGACAATAGCTGGGAGGTCAACGACACTGGTGAACTTGACCGTACTTGGGTGTTGGCGGTAGAGCCTTTCATTGAGGACAGTCTGGGCATGCTTCACTTTGACGACATCTATACAGTCCTGAGGTGACCAGCCGCATCCCCTGAGCCACTCCAGATCAGCTTTGTACACAGCCTACAAACACAAAAATCAGTTTGAACCTAATTAAATACAGAATTTGTTCATGTATGGTTTGAATTTGACAAACTGTGGGATGACTCAAAATGGATGTAAAAAGGTCTATTTAATCAGTTAGAGACAGATAGAGGCTTAAATGTTCTGAAAATAATTGAACAATCGATTAAAATCCAAAAAGTGCTTTCTACAACAATAGCATGTACTTACATCACTCTGCAAATCATAGACTTTTCTAGCCTGCACAACATCATTGGAGTCTGGCAGGCACGTCCACTGGTGCAGGTGAGTTCTGTAGTTGAAGTCGTTGACTTGGATCTGGCATTTCTTGGCCAGTTCCAGATTGAGCATATCTACTGGGAGGTGGAACTTGGTCTTGGTCTTGTTAAAGTCTTTCTTATAGACATTGTCGCTGGCAATCTTCCCTGCATTAGCGGCCAGCATAATTAGTGGATCATCTTTCACACTGAGAGCACCGATGTGATGGCCACACTGCTTGCGGAAACCAGCCTTGTATTTGTACTGGAAATATGGATAGAAATAATGCATCAGTTTCAAAATAAATTCAAAAATAACCCTACATTTACTGTGGTGAAGCAACAAAAAGACAAACTGGAGCAAGTGGGAAACATAAACTTACATCACTGATGATGTTTCTGGAAGCCTTGGCTGATATAACAGAGATTGCATCCTTGGGAAGGTAGTAGCCTTTGTTGATCATTTCCATATAGCCTTCACGATAAAATTTCTGGAGATAAAAGAATAATGCTTTTAGGGTCTCATGTTCTATACACTGTAATACAAAGAGCAGTACCTATGAAAACATAATCATTTGTACCATGCTAACATGTTGTAAAACCTATGCAAGAAGAGACTGTATTACCAGACTGGTGTTGAGTTTATTCTGCTGGGCCAAGATGATCTCTGGGGTGTCAGGCATTACATGAATGTTGGTCTTATCATTCTCCCAGGCAGCAATGTAGGCTTTCTGTAAAAAGCAGATTAATATACTCAGTATACATAAAATGACTCAAAGCCCTACAAAATAAAAAGTTAGTGTCATTGGTGTGACACAACAAGAACCTCATATACTTTTGATGCACTACTTTTAAAGACCTGGCTCCCACAGAACAATAATGGATAAGATGTGCTATCTGTACCTTGTCCATAACCTGGGCATTGGCCTGAGCAAGGGCATATGGCATGTCAGCTGTATTAGCAGTGAACTTGAAGTTGCTGGGATGCTGACGATACTTTCTCTCACTCAGAATCTCTGCCGCTTTCTTGGCTTTCTCCACATCAATTGAACCAATTGGCACCCATCCCATTCCCTTGATCCATTCCATGTCAGCCTTATACACAGCCTGCAAGCCGAAGGAGAAGAAGAACCACAGGTCACAGCTACAGATAAGCCACAGAAGACAGAGACTGGAGCTAATATTCAGCAAAAAGTGATAAGTGCTCACATCACTCTGCAGGTCATAAGCCTTTCTGGCCTGAACCACATCATTGGAGTCTGGCAGGCACGTCCAGTTGTGCAGGTGAGTTCTGTAGTTGAAGTCGTTGACTTGGATCTGGCATTTCTTGGCCAGTTCCAGATTGAGCATGTCCACTGGCAGGTGGAACTTGGTCTTGGACTTGTTGAAGTCCTTCTTGTACAAAACATCACTGGCGATCTTGCCCGAATTCAAAGCCAACACGATTAGAGGGTCGTCCTGGACACTGAGAGCCCCAATGTGGTGACCGACCTGTTTTCGGTATCCCGTCTTGTACTTATACTGTGTGGCGAGCAGGAAGGAAATCAAAGTTAAGACAATAAATTTAAGCAAATAAAGTCAATAACAGAGAAGGAAAAACAATGTCACCTACATCGCTGATGATTTCTCTTCCATGTTTGGCAGCAACGACAGAGACAGCATCGGGCTTGAGGTCATAGCCCTTTCTGAAAATATCCTCAACGGCTTCCTTGTATATTTTCTGAAGGAAAGAGAAAATAAATAGTTACATTTAATCTGGGAATTCTCAAGCTAATTTTAGCAAGTCATATGTTAGCAAGTACACAGAGGACAAACTACTATTCCCTTCAATATGCCACTCTTGTTTTTTTTTTATAAACTTTTCAAGAATCACATATTTATATTTGATAATAATCATTGAATCATTTCAAATGCAAAAATACAAATTGAGACATAGGAGAATATTTTTATCTGCACATGAAGAAAAAAAACCCCTAAAAAAATCAATTTTATCTACTTGGATTTTATTGTCCTAATCATTTGTGCAGACAAAAAGTACCTGGCTGATGTTGTAAGCATTAGCTTTGGCAAGCAACAGCTCAGGGGTGTCAGGGGGCACATGGACCTTAATCTTTTCAGCATCCCAAGCAGCAACGTAGGTTCTCTGTGGTGGGAAACACAAAAGACAGAATGAAACAGAAAGTGCAAACAAGAGGACTTAACAGAAGGCAAATCAATGGAATTACAAACATAATACACTTTACCTTGTTCATGATATCAGCATTTGTTTTGGCTAAGACTAAAGGCATGGAGGTCATGTCTGTCTTATATTTCAGTGTGTCAGGTCTCTGCTTATAGAGGCGGTCGCTGAGGATTTTTGCAGCGTTCTTGGCCTTCAGCACGTCCAGTGATCCAATGGGGATCCATCCAACACCAACAACCTCATCCAAGTCAGCTTTGTATACAGCCTAGAAAAGTATACATGAATTCGAACATCAGAACACAAGAATAGTGACAAAATCAGCAGCATGGTTCACTGAGTATCCCGCAAAAGGACTTACGTCACTCTGGAGATCGTAGGCCTTTCTGGCCTGAACCACATCATTGGAGTCTGGCAGGCACGTCCAGTTGTGCAGGTGAGTTCTGTAGTTGAAGTCGTTGACTTGGATCTGGCATTTCTTGGCCAGTTCCAGATTGAGCATGTCCACTGGCAGGTGGAACTTGGTCTTGGACTTGTTGAAGTCCTTCTTGTACAGAGCATCACTGGCAATCTTGGCTGAGTTCAGAGCCAGCATGACAAGGGGGTCGTCGTGGATGCTGCGAGCGCCGATGTGGTGACCAACTTGCTTACGGTATCCTGTCTTGTACTTGTACTGGATAAAATTAGCCGAAAAAAAATTTATGTTACAAGTAGAACGATGCTTAAATTATGTTAAAGTGTCAGTAAACAGACACTTGGTACAGTATGACCACTTACGTCACTGATGATTTCCCTGGAGGCCTTAGCAGCCTTTACAGAGATTGCATCCACAGGGAGGAAATAGCCTTTCTTGATAGTTTCTTCATATCCTTGTCTGTATAGTTTCTGCAAAATAAGACATATGCACATTTTTTTAACTAAACTTCAACCTTTACTTTAACTTTCAATGTTCTAGTTTTGGCACCTAATTATAAAGTGATAAGGTTTGCTTAAGGGATCATATTCGCCAAGTCTACTGTAAGAATATCAGTGTGCTAGTAACTCAAGCCAAAGCATTCTGAATGAAGCTTAATGTCTTAATGAGTACACTTAACTCCTAACAGGTATTTTCCATTTTTTTGAAATTATTATAAATATTGAAAATATTTTGAAAGTATTCTTGTTGACATAATAAATCATGCTCTGAAATGATACTAACTTTGCTCATGGTTATTGCATTTTGTTGTGAGAGGACGATCTCAGGAGTGTCAGGTTTAATGTGCAGCGTGGTCTTGTCCTTCTCCCATGCTTCAGTGTAGAGGCGCTGGAAAAAACACAAATAATGCAGCGTTAATTAATGATTCTGACAAAAGTGATAACCAGATAGAAATGGCTTTGAAAGTCTTTAATGAAGAATTCTACCTTGTTCATGGTTAGGGCGTTATTCTTTGCCAGCACAAGATTCATGGCATCTACTGGGCTGGTAAATGGAACTTTGCTGGGATGCTGGCGGTACTTCGTTTCACTCAAAACTTCTGCAGCCTTCTTAGCTTTCTCCACATCAAGCGAGCCAATGGGGACCCAACCCAGGCCCTGGAGCCACTTCAGGTCAGCTTTGTAGACAGCCTGACATACACGGCAGAACAGCCTTGTGATATACTTTTAGTAGCACAAACACAGAATTAAAAAGCAATAAAAAGAATCATGAAAACAACTATTACATCACTCTGCAGGTCATATGCATGTCTGGCCTGGACCACATCATTGGAGTCTGGCAGGCACGTCCACTGGTGCAGGTGAGTTCTGTAGTTGAAGTCGTTGACTTGGATCTGGCATTTCTTGGCCAGTTCCAGATTGAGCATGTCCACTGGCAGGTGGAACTTGGTCTTGGACTTGTTGAAGTCCTTCTTGTACAGAGCATCGCTGGCAATCTTGGCTGAGTTCAGAGCCAGCATGACGAGGGGGTCGTCCTGGATGCTGCGAGCACCGATGTGGTGACCGACCTGCTTACGGTATCCTGTCTTGTACTTGTACTGGATGAAAAATAAAATATTATCATCAATGTCTTTGAACAGTTTTATACATTGTGTATGATGAATTTTATTGATTATTATTTTCTTATACATTTACATATTACCAAGCCCTTTACAGTGCCGTATCAAATCTATTATACCTATATCGCACTATTATTTATTCTTATGTAAATAATTCAGATTAAAGACACACATCACTGGCAATGTCCCTGGAAGCTCTCGCCGCAATGACGGAAATGGCATCATTGCGCAGATCATAGCCCTTCTTCTTGGAGTCTTCATATGCCTGCTTGTACTTTTTCTGTAAGGAAACACAATGATCCAACAGATGGAAGTTATATACATTTAAAATTCATAAGTGATGTGAGTCTTTCTACACCACAAATGCCTACATACCACACTGTAGTTAACGTTGTTTGCTTTGGCCAGAAGGACATCCATAGCATCGGGCATGAGATGGATCTTTGTCTTCTCGTTCTCCCAAGCTTCAATGTATGCTTTCTGCAGTAACAAAAACAGATAATGAGCAACTGTTTACATTACTACTTGTAAATGTATATATACATTTTATAATAACTTAATTTAAATACAACATCCAGTATGGCTGACGTAGATTTCAAATGGGATTTCATACCTTGTTCATAACCTGAGCATTGGCCTTAGCCAGTACTATGGGCATGTCTTCAGTGGATATTTTAAACTTGTAGTTGCTCGGGTGCTGACGATACTTTCTCTCACTCAGGATCTCACCAGCTTTCTTCACCTTCTCAACATCTAATGAACCTATTGGCACCCAACCAATACCCTGCAAAATCTTCAGATCCTCCTTGTACACAGCCTTGAGGAAAAAAGGATTTATTATGATTAAAAATATTCTAAAACTGGAAAATATATTTATTAATTAACATGATTATTTTACACCACTGAAATTCAAAGACTCACATCACTCTGCAGGTCATATGCATGTCTGGCCTGGACCACATCATTGGAGTCTGGCAGGCACGTCCACTGGTGCAGGTGAGTTCTGTAGTTGAAGTCGTTGACTTGGATCTGGCATTTCTTGGCCAGTTCCAGATTGAGCATGTCCACTGGCAGGTGGAACCTGGTCTTGGACTTGTTGAAGTCCTTCTTGTACAGAGCATCACTGGCAATCTTGGCTGAGTTCAGAGCCAGCATGAGCAGAGGGTCGTCCTGGATGCTGCGAGCACCGATGTGGTGACCGACCTGTTTACGGTATCCTGTCTTGTACTTGTACTGTGAAAATAATGATTGGAGTTAGCGGGGTCTGATATTTAAATATAAAAGTTTATCATTGTTCAGATCCAGTGAGCTTACATCACTGGCAATGTCCCTGGAAGCTCTGGCTGCAATGATGGATATGGCGTCATTTCGCATATCGTAGCCCTTCTTCTTGGAATCTTCATATGCCTGCTTGTACTTTTTCTGTTCATGATCACAAAAAACAGATTTTAAACATGTAATAAAAACAAAAAATAATAGTGTTCAGAATCATGAATACTTAAATACCTGCCTTGACATCTTATCAAGATATTAATGCAATAAATTCAATGATCTGAATTAATTATTCAAAACAAATGTTTAAATTGCTTAAACAGTAAAACGTTTTAATTTCCTACATACCACACTGTAGTTAACATTGTTTGCTTTAGCCAGAAGGACATCCATAGCATCGGGCATGACATGGATCTTTGTCTTCACGTTCTCCCAGGCTTCAATGTATGCTTTCTGTAATCATGGAAAAATGTAAACACTATCAACCATGAAGCTGTGCACAGAATCATTTCTTTACCATGTCAGCATTAGTACTTCACCAGAGTCATTCTGTATTAGTTATACTTTGCTGCATTTTGAGTGTTATTGAATTTTTACCTTGTTCATAACCTGAGCATTGGCCTTAGCCAGTGCTATGGGCATGTCTTCAGTGGATATTTTAAAACCATATTTGCTCGGGTGCTGACGATACTTTCTCTCACTCAGGATCTCACCAGCTTTCTTCACCTTCTCAACATCTAATGAACCTATTGGCACCCAACCAATACCCTGCAAAATCTTCAGATCCTCCTTGTACACAGCCTAGAAAAAAAGAAAGAAAGTGTTGTGGCAAAAGTTGGCAGATATACAAAAAACTATATGTAGAAATATAGAATATAGAAACTGTATATATATATAAATTATAAATATATACACACATCACTCTGCAGGTCATATGCATGTCTGGCCTGGACCACATCATTGGAGTCTGGCAGGCACGTCCACTGGTGCAGGTGAGTTCTGTAGTTGAAGTCGTTGACTTGGATCTGGCATTTCTTGGCCAGTTCCAGATTGAGCATGTCCACTGGCAGGTGGAACCTGGTCTTGGACTTGTTGAAGTCCTTCTTGTACAGAGCATCACTGGCAATCTTGGCTGAGTTCAGAGCCAGCATGAGCAGAGGGTCGTCCTGGATGCTGCGAGCACCGATGTGGTGACCGACCTGTTTACGGTATCCTGTCTTGTACTTGTACTGGATGAAAAATAAAATAATATCATCACTGCCTTTAAACAGTTTTATACATGCTGTACAATGGGTTTTATTATTTAAAAAAATTCATGTATGCATTAATAAGCCCTATAAATCAATATCAAAACTAATATATTTGCACTATTATTATGATACAATTAGTATATTTTTTATGTAAATAATTCAGATTAAAGACACACATCACTGGCAATGTCCCTGGAAGCTCTCGCCGCAATGACGGAAATGGCATCATTGCGCAGATCATAGCCCTTCTTCTTGGAGTCTTCATATGCCTGCTTGTACTTTTTCTGTAAGGAAACACAATGATCCAACAGATGGAAGTTATATGCATTTAAAATTCATAAGTGATGTGAGTCTTTCTACACCACAAATGCCTACATACCACACTGTAGTTAACATTGTTTGCTTTAGCCAGAAGGACATCCATAGCATCGGGCATGAGATGGATCTTTGTCTTCTCGTTCTCCCAGGCTTCAATGTATGCTTTCTGCAGTAACAAAAATGAAAAAAAAAAAAAAGACAAAAAGTACTTACATTGTGACCTCTGTGTGAATTTTACAATAACTTAATTTACATACAACATCCAGTATGGCTGATGGAGGTTTTAAATGGGATTTCATACCTTATTCATAACCTGAGCATTGGCCTTAGCCAGTGCTATGGGCATGTCTTCAGTGGATATTTTAAACTTGTAGTTGCTCGGTTGCTGACGATACTTTCTCTCACTCAGGATCTCACCAGCTTTCTTCACCTTCTCAACATCTAATGAACCTATTGGCACCCAACCAATACCCTGCAGCATCTTCAGATCCTCCTTGTACACAGCCTGGAAGAAAAAACAAAAACCAAGAATGATTTGCAATGATTGAATCTGGTGGACAACAAAAACGATATATAGTAAAAAAACACGAGTCCTGCAATATAATAATATTTTCATAATATAAATTATTAAAATATACTCACATCACTTTGTATGTTATACGCATGTCTGGCCTGGACCACATCATTGGAGTCTGGCAGGCATGTCCAGTTGTGCAGTCGGGTGATGTAGTTGAAATGGTTGACTTGAATCTGGTTCTTCTTGGCCAGTTCAAAGGCCATCATGTCCACTGGCAGGTGGAACTTGGTCTTGGACTTGTTGAAGTCCTTCTTGTACAGAGCATCACTGGCAATCTTGGCTGAATTCAGAGCCAGCATGAGCAGAGGGTCATCCTGGATGCTGCGAGCACCGATGTGGTGACCCACTTGCTTACGGTATCCTGTCTTGTACTTGTACTAAAAAAGCAATAGTGTGACGTTTAGTCACCAAACAGCATATTAGAATAAATGTTCACATAAAGCAATACAGCAAAGAGAATATAAACTGACACTTACATCACTAGCAATTGTAGTGGAAGCTTTAGCAGCTTGGACGGCAATGGCATCGCTACGAAGATTATGGCCCTTCTTCTTGGATAGTTCATGATCCAACTTGTACAGTTTCTATAGCAAGAAATAATGTCAACAAGGAAACCATGTCTACCTTCAAATGGACATGCTAATAGTATTAGTGTAATTGTTTCCCTAACTGTCATCCATATCATTACAGACAGGAAACTGCATATTATACGATACCTCACTGTAGTTCTTCCTGTTTTCCCGTGCCAGAACAATGTCCATTGCATCAGGCATGACATGGATTGAAGTCTTGTCTTTTTCCCAGGCTTTGATGTAGGATTGCTAAAGAAGCAAAATGTAATTATCGGCTTCACATAAAGTAAAGAGAAAGTACTTTTCAGTTATATTCATGACCAGTGTTGGGAAGGTTACTTTTAAAATGTAACTACAGATTACAGATTACATGCCCCAAAATGTATTTTGTAACGTATTCCGTTACGTTACTCAATGAGAGTAAAGTATTCTGATTACTTTGGATTACTTAATATATTATCATGCTTTTTACAACTACATGAATGAACTATTGCTGTGTTACTATTACTGAAGGTTACTCGCCATACCAATACCAACTAGATTTTTAAATCTTGATATAAAATGAGTAACAGTAGGTGGACATTAGGTAAGGCTGCACTTATTGCAGCGATCTTGTATAGAAAACTGTTCCGCGCATATATAAAACAGGTCCGCGGCTCCGAACCGTAGTAAATGGTAACATGTGCCGCGAGATTGAGACACGGGCATTAGAGGCTCTTAATGCGTGTTTTGTTTGGGTTTCCACCGGCGTGGAATTACCAGAAATATAGAGTTCATAGTCTTATGAAACAGGAAAAGACTGCCGTGTAATCCATTCATTTCAACAAAGTAACTGTATTCTGAATACCACCTTTTTAAACGGTAACTGTAACAGAATACAGTTACTCATATTTTGTATTTTAAATACGTAACGGCGGTACATGTATTCGGTTACTCCCCAACACTGTTCATGACAGATTCTCTTCTGTACCTTATCCATAATCTGGTTGTTGGTAGTGGCCAGTGTCAAGTCCATAGAGTGCATATCTTTGGTGAATTTGAAGTTGGTAGGAGGCTGACGATACAGTTTCTCATTGAGGGCCTTCCCTGCTGATTTTACTTTCTCAACATCCAGCGATCCAATAGGGACCCATCCTATTCCTTTGATGTAGTGCTCATACTCACTCTTGTACTGGTTCTGCGGGGAATACACAAATGTTTATTTCACAGTGGTAGCAATTGTGTAAAATTGTTATCTGTTCAAACTTTTACACATACATCACTGGCAATAAACTGCATGTTACGAGCAAGTTCCAGGTTCATGGCATCAGGCAGGAGAGCATTAGTGTGCTGAATGTGTCTGTATCCAGCCATAGTCTGAGCAGCAGAAGCCTGCTTGGCATGGACCACACTGAGCATGTCCACTGGGGAGTGATACTTCAGCTTGGCCTTGTGGTAGTCCTTCTTGTAGTTCTTGTCACTCTGCATCTTTGCCAACTCCATGTAGTGAACCAGCAGAGGATCGTCCTGGAGGCTGCGGAAGCCAACATGGTGGCCTCTCGCCTTCTCATAAGCCAATTTGTACTTGTACTGTAATAATAAATACACACTTGGTCAGCATGTGTGATGGGCTGTAGGAAATAAACCCCTTGACTTGCTACATTTACTTTATTTTCTACTTACGTTGCTGGCAATGGTGGTGCCAGCCTTGGCAGCCAGAATGGGGATAGCATCTGCTTTGAGGTTGTAGCCTTTATTAGCCATCTCCACAACACCAGCTTTGTAAAGTTTCTGAAATTACATATGACTAAGGTAAGTGATTTGCATTATTAACAGCCTAATAAATAACAAGACTCAGCAGGTTTATTAATTTGACGGATTCCCCTTACATTGCTCATATTGAGGGCATTAGCCTTTGCAAGGAGAATCTCAGGAGCATCTGGCATAATATGAACAGTCAGTTTGTCCTTTTCCCATGCAGCAGTGTATGCTTTCTGCAAGAAAAAATCATTAGAAAAATCAAATAATAGTGTCAGTTCTGAACAATGTTTTTGACAATATTGTGTGGCTTTGTTCTCCAATTAAAGTTAAAAGATTTCACCTTGTTCATGATCTGATTGTTGGCAGTAGCCAGAGTCAAGTCCATGGAGTCCATCAGCTTGCTGTACTTGAGGTTGGATGGATGAGTGCGGTATTTCTTTTCACTAAGAATTTGACCGCCAACTTTAGCAGTCTCAACTGAAAGTGATCCAATAGGGACCCATCCTATTCCTTTGATGTAGTGCTCATACTCACTCTTGTACTGGTTCTGAGGGGAATACACAATTGTTTTTTCACAGCTATGCACAATAAGGGCAGTAACTGTGTAAAATTGTTATCTATTCAAATTGTTATACATACATCACTGGCAATAAACTGCATGTTACGAGCAAGTTCCAGGTTTATGGCATCAGGCAGGAGAGCATTAGTGTGCTGAATGTGTCTGTATCCAGTCATAGTCTGAGCAGCAGAAGCCTGCTTGGCATGGACCACACTGAGCATGTCCACTGGGGTGTGATACTTCAGCTTGGCCTTGTGGTAGTCCTTCTTGTAGTTCTTGTCACTCTGCATCTTTGCCACTTGCATGTAGTGAACCAGCAGAGGATCATCCTGGAGGCTGCGGAAGCCAACGTGGTGGCCTCTCGCCTTCTCATAAGCCAATTTGTACTTGTACTGTAACAATAAATGTGCACTTGGTCAGCATCTGTAATGGGCTGTAGGAAATAAACTCCTTAACTTGCTAGATTTGCTTTATTGTCTACTTACGTTGCTGGCAATGGTGGTGCCAGCCTTGGCAGCCAGAATGGGGATAGCATCTGCTTTGAGGTTGTAGCCTTTATTAGCCATCTCCACAACACCAGCTTTGTAAAGTTTCTGTGAAAACATATACAATGACAGAAAGGTCACGCTACAGTTAAGGATCATACATATATTATATAGCCATGGCTTACAGCATAATGGTTAGATAAGATATAGATGTTAAATCATATAAATAATTGAATAAATAATAATAAATATAATTTGTAATGCCTTACATTGCTCATGTTCAGAGCATTAGCCTTCGCCAGCAGAATCTCAGGAGCGTCTGGCATGACATGGGTGGTCACTTTGTCCTTCTCCCAGGCTGCGGTGTATGCTTTCTGTAGGTCAAGAAATCAGTGAAAGGGGTCAATCACAATTTTTATCACAAACAAGACTATCTCTATTTTGAGACCCTATACAACACATCTGAAAATACTGCACCTTGTTCATGATCTGGTTGTTGGCACTAGCCAAAGCCAAGTCCATGGAGTCCATCAGTTTGCTAAACTTGAAATTTGATGGATGAGTGCGGTACTTATTTTCACTCTGAATCTGACCGCCAACCTTGGCAGTTTCAACAGCAAGCGAGCCAATAGGGACCCATCCAGTGCCTTTGACAAAGTTATTCCAGTCAGATTTGTAATCATTCTGGAAAAAAAAGTCATGACGCAAATTAGTTCCAAAGTAAAGATAAATGATCTTTTGTAGTTCAAATCTGGTTTTTATTATTTTTTTTAAAATGGCATACATATGACTATCTTTGCTACTTACATCACTTGACTGGAGGTTCATGGTTCGACACAGCCGCAGGTGCATGTTGTCAGGGAGAAGCAAGTAGCTGTGAGGGATCTTCTTGTATCCAGCCATTGTCTGAACAGCAGAAGCCTGCTTGGCATGAGCCACACTGAGCATGTCCACTGGGGTATGATACTTCAGCTTGGCCTTGTGGTAGTCCTTCTTGTAGTTCTTGTCACTCTGCATCTTTGCCAACTCCATGTAGTGAACCAGCAGAGGATCGTCCTGGAGGCTGCGGAAGCCAACATGGTGACCTCTCGCCTTCTCATAATCTTTTTTGTACTGGACCTAAAGAAAAAAAAAAGAAAAAGTGATGTGTTGATTCTTTCTTTTTTACAGTTAAATTTAGTTAAATTTATTACATGCATTTATTACATACATTGCTGGCAATATGCCTGCCGTGCTTGGCATGCAGGATGGGAATAGCATCAGGCTTCATGTCATATCCCTTGGCAATGTCTTCCACCCACTTGTGCCTGTAATGACTCTGCAAATAAACAGCAAAGTGTTACAACAACTTTTTGCACAACTATGCTCATATACACCTTGAACCTCAGGAAATTGCTATTGCTTCAACTTGCATATTCAGTTAAATAATTTGTGCTCTAACCTCGCTAATAGTCTGGGCATTAAACTTAGCCTGGAGAAACTCGGGGCAGTCAGATGGCAGATGGTAGGTGTGCATGAACTTCTCTCCAGAAGCTTTGTATGTAGTCTAGTCAGAAAAAAGAAACAACAGTGAATGTTTAAAGAATCTCTACATAAGTATCTTCTGTTAAGAAAAGGGATTCTTACGATGTCCATCTGTTTAGTGTTGGCCATAGCCAGAGTCATGTTCATGGCATCGGTCTTGCTTGTATATTTGAAATTACTGGGGTGCTGGCGGTAATTTCTTTCATCCAGTGCAGCTTTAGCGGTTTTGGCTTTTTCAACATCCAGAGAACCAATAGGGACCCATCCTATACCTTTAGAGTAGCTGTTGTAATCTGACTTGTAGACATTCTGTGGGTATTTAGAGAAAATCTAAATTAATCAAAGGTCATAATCAAATATATACATATATGTAATGCTATATATGTTGTTCCAGGATGAGACCAATATATAAAGATAATAAGATGAAAAGAATACACACGTCACTCTGAATCTCCATCATGTTGCGACACAGCCGCAGGTGCATGTTGTCAGGAAGAAGCAAGAAGCTGTGGGGGATCTTCTTGTATCCAGCCATTGTCTGAACAGCAGAAGCCTGCTTGGCATGAGCCACACTGAGCATATCCACTGGGGTGTGATACTTCAGCTTGGCCTTGTGGTAGTCCTTCTTGTAGTTCTTGTCACTCTGCATCTTTGCCACTTGCATATAGTGAACCAGCAGAGGATCATCCTGGAGGCTGCGGAAGCCAACGTGGTGGCCCTTTTCTTTCTCATAGGCCAGCTTATACTTGTACTGTATTAAATAAAATGCAATATAAGTAATATTATTAAATGCATTAACATTTAAAAATTATTATGAAAAGCATAATTCCAGCTTACATTGCTGGCAATGTTTCTTGAAGTTTTGGCTGCTACGATGGGAATGGAATCCTCTTTCATGTGATGTCCTTTGAGCAGATCTTGGCGGTGAGAATAAGTGTAATAATTCTAAACAAAAAGATAATCAGCGATATTGTTACAAAAACATTCACAATTAAATTTCTTTGTATGTTTCATATGTGCTTAAATCAATCTGCAGCTAACCTGGCTGATGTTGGCAGCATTGTATCTGGCTTGCAGAAATTGGGGGGCATCAGGAGGGAGATTGTAAGTGTGCATGAACTTCTCTCCGCTGGCTTTGTACTCTTTCTGTGTAATTACAGTGAAGGCAAGAATTTATTTCTTCTCTGAAAAGGACTAAATTTTAGATATGTAGCATAAGTCATTATTTTGTTTTGTCCTTCTCACCACATTCATGATCTTAGCATTGGTCTTAGCCAGCTCCATGCTCATGGAGTCAGTAGCACTGGTGAACTTGATGGTTTGAGGGTGCTGTCTGTACTTTTTCTCATTCAGAGCTGCTGCTGCCGTTTTGGCTTTTTCAACCTCCAGAGAACCAATTGGAACCCAGCCAATACCCTTGACCGAGGTCTCATAATCCATCTTGTAGTTGTGCTGAGAAATAGAAAAAAACCCAGAAAACAAGAAACTATTGTCAGACCAAATACCATTTTTAGAGAGTCCATACGGTTTATATTGCTATTAAGTCACAAGCATTGTTAATAACATACATCGCTGGAATTGTAGTTCATGGTGCGAGCAAGTTGCAGACCCATAGCATCAGGGAGAAGAAAGTATTTATGGTGGTGCTGCTTGTAGCCAATGTAGGTCTGCACTGCTGAAGCATGTTTAGCCTGAACCACACTGAGCATGTCCACTGGGGTGTGATACTTCAGCTTGGCCTTGTGGTAGTCCTTCTTGTAGTTCTTGTCACTCTGCATTCTGGCCACCTCCATGTAGTGAACCAGCAGAGGATCGTCCTGGAGGCTGCGGAAGCCAACATGGTGGCCTCTCGCCTTCTCATAAGCCTTTTTGTACTGGACCTAGGAGTTAAAGCACATGGAGCTTCTCTAGTTTTTTATATGTAACAATTATTTAAAAAGTGCAGCAAATTTGGTCTTTCAGAAAACTTACATCACTGGCAGCATGTCTGGCAGCTTTGGCAGCAACAATAGGGATGGCATCAGGCTTCAGGTCATAACCCTTAGCAATCAGCTCCTGCCAAGCAAACTTGTAGTAATTCTGAAATCACATAAAACATATAAACAATGTTTAAGGCATGTATCCATTATAGCTTTACGCAAACATGAACAGATGCACACACATACTGTGGCGATATACAGTTATATAAGTTTTAAAAGTGAGTTGAAAAAATATTTTATTTATTTAGCTTTTTTTATGTGCATTCGTCACCTTGCTGATGTTGTAGGCATTGCACTTGGCCTGAAGGAACTCTGGGACATCCGGGGGCAGAGAGTACTTCTGATGGATCTCCTCTAGACCTCGCTTGTAGAACAGCTATAAAAGAATAAATGTAACAGAGCAGAAATTAAAAGAAAGTAAGAGCAAACAAGAATCTTCCTAAAAGGGATCTTGGAAAAATGCAGAAGGAATTCGTTCTCCAGTATGAACAGTGACACTTGACTCACATCGCTCCTCTGAAGCTGGTTGACTTTGGCCTGCATCATGATGGGGTGGTCGTCGATAGATGTGAATGGGATCTTGTCTGGGTGTGTTCTGTATTTTTTCTGAAGGAAAAGAGTAAATAAATATTATTATTTTAATGACCTATCAGCTCTGAAATATGCATTTTGTTATTACCATGAGAGCAGATGTAAAGAAGCCATGTTGCACACATACCTCATTGAGGATCTCTGCAGCTTTCTTAGCCTTTTCCACTTCCAATGAGCCATATGGGACCCATGGAGTACCTTTGGTGTAGCTGTTGTAGTCAGCCTTATACTCATTCTTTGGTGCAGAGAAACACACAAAACCAAAACAAATGTTGATGAATATTTAAGCCCACAATAGCACATCAGGACATGTTTTCATATTATGATGAAAAAAGCAGAACTTTAGCAAAACTGAGCAGTTGGAGTCTCTAAAGTCTGTTTGGACTTACATCACTCTGGATAACGTTGGCTTTCTTGGCCAGATCCAGCAGGACGCTGTCAGGTGGAAGGAAATAGTTGGTGCTGATGCTCCTGTAACCAGCCATGCTGGAAATTGCCTGGGATTTCTTAGCCAAGGTGACTGACAACATATCCAGTGGTGTATGATACTTGGTCTTTACTTTTTCATAGTCTTTTTTGTATTCACGCTGTGAAGATATAAACAAGAGATTACTCAGTTGCCCTTCTTTTTAACCCCCATAAATTAATATTTATTAAAAATATGACATCAACTAATAACTTACATCACTCTGGATTTTGGCCAGATGGACAGAGTGCAGCATCTTCGGATCGTCGTTAATACTGAGGGCTCCAACCATCTTTCCCTTGTTCTTCTCATACTCCTTTTTATATTTAACCTAGTAATGAACAGAATTTATCATGGATTAGAATACATAACAGGTACTGCAGGTAATTTATCTGTTGAAGCAGTTGTTGAAGTAGGATACTTACATCACTGATGGCGTTTGTGTGAGCACGGGCAGCAAGGATTGAGATGGTATCCCCTTTGATCTCAAACTTTTTCGCTTTGGTTTTCTCCCAATCATACTTATAGCAGTTCTGCAAGAAGAAAGTGTGCCATTCAGGAAATTGAAATCGACAGTATGAGAAATCAAAGCTGATACGAGTTAAATTTTAGAGATATGCAAATATCGCAGTTACTTACATCACTGAGGTTAAAAGCGTTAACTCTGGACTGAATGAAGAAGGGGTAGTCTGGGGGTAGACTGTTCTTCATTTTTATTTCCTCGTACTTTGCCTTGTAGTTTAACTGCAGAAGAACAAAATGGTAATATTATTGTGTCAGTACTGCTCAGGGTATATTTTCTGATAAGCTGTTATTTGACTTTCTGTCACTGGAGGGCAGTAGTGTGCTATCAGGGCTCAGAGATGGTGACAGTTGCTTTCTCCACCTCCCCAACCCCTGTCTGATCACAGGGTTTATTCTGGGCCAACTGAATGCTTGTTTCTATTTATACTACAGAGAAATGGCTCTCCAGTTTCCATGGCGCCCATAGAAAGACAGCTGGGCTTCATAGATGATTGAGCAAATTTAAAGGTGATCTGCATATCTAGGAGAATTGGATTGACACAAGCTGGTGATTGCAAGAATTCCAGGCCATAAATGGACACCGAGAAAACAAAATAGTCACATTAATGTTACTATTATATGCAGGTATCACCTAAATGTTCAGTGCGTGTTTGTTAGCTTTACTGTACCAGTTTAAATTCTAGACTTTCCTACATTAGCACCAAGAGGAAGTGGTCCAAAAAAGGTACATACGTCACTTAGCTGTTTGGCGTTGATGGCGGCTTGAACTTGAACTGGTGAATCCACCACTTGTGTAAATTTCACTGTGTCTGGATGTTGCCGGTAAACTTTCTGAAAACCAAAGGATCAAAACAAAAATAATAATTGTCCATATACATATAAGAAATCCAAAAAGAACCTGGATCCATTTTATTGCAAAGAACAGTTTTATAATCAGCGACTACTCACATCGTTGCATTGATGAAGTTTCTTCCCAGCTTCGTATTCAGGCGTAAGTGTTTGAGGAAAGAAGCATCTAGTTTTAATGTCTTCATAATCAGATTTATATAGTTGCTGTGAAATACAAAAAGTAAATATTGTGTTATGAGGAAAGGCTTGATGAGGAATATATTAATACATGCTCAAATTTTTTAATGCACAAACCTCATTTTTCATTTCCTCGACTTTCTGGCAGTGAAGCATATAAAGGTCCTCATAGCTTCCAATGTAGTGGCCCTTCACCTCATTTTCATACTTATTTTTGTAATGTGCCTAAAAGAAAATCAAAACGTGTGTTAAAAGAGAAACATAAGTGGTTCATATTCAAAGAAATTTTAACTCAACGAGCTCTCTTACATCAGAGAACTGCTTAAGTACTGAGTCCATCTGAAACTTGGGCGTGTCACAGTAGTTGATGCTGAAACCCCTGGATTTCTCATAGCTAGCCTTATATACTTTCTGGAAAGGAAATGGCAAAAACAAAACAAAGTCAAACAACGATAAAAAAAATATATGAGCAGCTACATACATACTTGTGGTACAGGAAAAACTACAGGAGAGTAATTGCAAACAACAAGCAAACACTATGTATTTCACTTCCACTTATCCAATTCAGGGTCGTGGGGAGGGGCTGGACTCTATCCCAACAATAACAGGGCAATTGGCCCGGTAATTTAAGCAATAATTAAACAACCGCCTAAGATTTTATAATTTAGTTTTCCTGAAAAGGCAAAAGGTCTATCTTTTGTCACAGAAGAAAAATAAACTTTCTGCACAGGGCTTTTTAAACACCTACATCACTGAGGATAGTGCCAGCATATCTGAGCTGCCTCAATAGAGGATTCTCTGTGGCGGGGAGCGTGTTGTAGTCAGACTGTGCTTTTTTCTTCTCATACTCCTTCTTGTATTGGACCTAAAGACAGAAACAGATCACTGTGAGTAAAAAAAGAGAGGAAAGTGTGATAATGAGGTGTGTTCACATGGTTCAAAATGATGGCACAGTTGGTTGGCCAGCTAAGAAGTGTGTCTTTCGCATTTCTTGAAAACGATGCATGTTTCCCCTGTGTGTGAACGTGTGGGTGGCTATGAGGTGCAGAGCAACTGAAAAGCTTTGTCACACAGACTCGCATTTTATTCCTGCGTGCTAGTAAAGTAATGTGCATGGTGACAGTAAACCAAATGTGGATCTCTCAGTCATGCAGTGTGGGCACAATACAGTGTATCCCTGCGTCAGAGTGGACTGAGTCTCTTGACTCACACACTGCTCTGAGACATGGGTCAACTCTCTGTCGTGTCTTCCGCATGAGATCGGGCCTATAAAAATACTGTGTTACCTTTGTGTTTGTGCGTGTTTTCGCGCTTACCTCACTAGCAGCAATACGAGCCTTCTTGTTTGCATCATAAGTGGGTGTTTCTGTTTGCATGAAATAAATTTGGTCTTTTGTATCCTCATAATGTTGCGTGTATCTTCTCTGAAAGGAAAACACACAACAGTTATGTACAGAAAAAGGACAAAGAAAAGCAGAAATCTGAAATCCTTTCCTTTAAATAGTGAATTCTTACGTCGCTGAGGTTCTCCATTGCCACCCTGGCAGTCGCCACGTCGAAGTAAGGAGTCTCACACCACTGACCCTTTACATTTTTATTGTAATCTTCCTTGTACTTAAGCTGTGAGGAAAAGATGGCAATTAACATAAGAAGGTTTTTTTTTTATTAAAGGACAAATGAATAAATCTCATATGTTTATATAAACACATTAGGAATGATTGGAATTCCTGTCATTGTTAGCCTCTCCCACCCAGCTTAGTGTTGCTACTAATATCAGAGAGCAGGTGGACTGATCCCTTTCTCAGGGTTGGTTGGTGTCTGGGGCTCCTGCTTCAGTGCTTACACTGTGCAAGGCCCAGTTTTCTGACTCTAAAATAAGCAAAGATATTTATTACTCCCATGTCTAGTTAGGGGATGAACACTGTTAATCCTAGAAAAGTTGATGAGTCTAGCGAAAACAGATGCACTATACAGATAGATGGATAGACTATACAATGGATTAAATAATTGTGTACTGGTCTCATATTGAATTTATGGTATTTTGGATTTTGATCTAAACTAAAACTGCACTGCCCCAATCACTGCTCACTGTCTGTAGTGCATACTCCTCTACTCTTATTAACTGAAAGCACTGAACATTGCTTTCAGTAAGAGTTTGTGGACTTAAATATCTGATCTATGTATATTTCTAGCTTAATGACAAGAAAAATTCATCAGTATATCTACCTCAGTCATATTGGTTTTTGTTTGATTTAAAATTGTTACTTACATCACTGCGCTGTTGGGACACTCTCTTGGCCAGCTCCAATTCAGGAGGATCAGGCAAGGAAGTATACTTAGCCTTGCGCTCATGGTGGCCCTTCTTATAGTGAACCTGTCAATCACAACAGGAGTTAACATTTACTAAGACGCTCAATTCGTCAACATCAATACCTGACTTTCATGCACAGTTTGCCTCTACCTAAATAGACTGGTAATTTCCATGCATCGGGAAAAAAGTTTAACAACACAGAACCCAAGAGGAAGGAGACGTACAGATAACAGCTGTAATAAGAGCTTGACCTGATATAGCACCATGCACGATATATAATTTTCAATATTAGGTATTTACCGATATAATCAAATTAAAACATTAAGAGATGGAGGAAACACTCTCCAACGATATTACGAGTTTTGAGTCTTTTCTATCTTATCACCAGAGGGCGCTCTGCAACTTCCTTGTTAGCAACGTGTTTGGAACAGCACAATCACACCAACCAGCTGATCTGAGCAGAGCGTAAGGTTTTGTTACGCGACTTGTCATGGCACTAAAATATTATTATCTTTAAACTGCAGTCACATATTATCTTAATAACAACTCATATGTAACAACACACAACGAATGTTGGAGAAAATTTTTTCCTGTGTCTGAAAGAAAAAAATACTGGCCGATTCTTAAATCTTGGTCATCACCAAGTATCATCGTCACTGATAGAGGATAAGGTCAAAAAGTATCAGATCGATACTTTGTGATCCTATCTGTACGGAAGAGGATTAGTACGGGAGAGGATTAGGGCAACCGGGGGGGGGGGAGCGGGCATGTCTTTTTTTCTTCTTTTCTAGAATTCTGAGATTAAAGTCAGAATTCTGTGAAAAAAGTCAGAATTCTAAGAAGAAAAGTGAGAATGCTGACTTTATTCTCAGGATTCTGTGAAAAAAGTCAGAATTCTAAGAAAAAAAGTCAGAATTCTGAGGGAAAAAAAGTCAGAATTCTGAGAAAAAAAGTCTAAATTCTGTGAAAAAAGTCAGAATTCTAAGAAAAAAAGTCAGAATTCTGAGAAAAAAAGTCAAAATTCTGAGGAAAAAGTCAGAATTCTGAGGGGAAAAAAACAGAATTCTGACTAATCTCAGAATTCTAAGAAAAAAGTCAGAATTCTAAGAAAAAATGATTCTGTGAAAAAAGTCAGAATTCTAAGAAAAAAAGTCAGAATTCTGAGAAAAAAAGTCAAGATTCTGAGAAAAAAAAGTCAGAATTCTGAGGGGGAAAAACAGAATTCTGACTAATCTCAGAATTCTAAGAAAAAAGTCAGAATTCTGAGATTAAAGTCAGAATTCTAAGAGAGGGGGGGGGAGCGGGCATGTCTTTTTTTCTTCTTTTCTAGAATTCTGAGATTAAAGTTGGAATTCTGAGAAAAAACTCAGAATTCTGAGATTAAAGTCAGAATTCTAAGAGAAAAGTCAGAATTCTGTGAAAAAAGTCAGAATTCTAAGAAGAAAAGTGAGAATGCTGACTTTAATCTCAGAATTCTGTGAAAAAAGTCAGAATTCTAAGAAAAAAAGTCAGAATTCTGAGAAAAAAAGTCAAAATTCTGAGAAAAAAGTCAGAATTCTGAGGGGAAAAAAACGGAATTCTGACTAATCTCAGAATTCTAAGAAAAAAGTCAGAATTCTAAGAAAAAATGATTCTGTGAAAAAAGTCAGAATTCTAAGAAAAAAAGTCAGAATTCTGAGAAAAAAAGTCAAGATTCTGAGAAAAAAAGTCAGAATTCTGAGGGGGAAAAACAGAATTCTGACTAATCTCAGAATTCTAAGAAAAAAAGTCAGAATTCTAAGAAAAAATAATTCTGTGAAAAAAGTCAGAATTCTGACTAATCTCAGAATTCTGACTTTAATCTCAGAATTCCGAGAAAAAAGTCAGAATTCCGAGAAAAAAGTCAGAATTCTGCGAAAAAAAATCAGAATTCTGACTAATCTCAGAATTCTAAGAAAAAAGTCAGAATTCTAAGAAAAAAGTCAGAATTCTAAGAAAAAAAAATTCTGAGAAAAAAGTTAGAATTCCAAGAAAAAAGTCAAAATTCTGAGAAAATATTCAGAATTCTGAGAAAAAAAGTCAGAATTCTGAGGTTAATCTCAGAATTCTGACATTTTCCTCAGAATTCTGGAAAAGAAAAAAAAAATGATGTGCCCACTTTTTTTCCCCAGTGACCCTAGTCCTCTTCTGTATATCTCATATCAGTTGGGCTCTAATTGTAAATTGTCCTAAATGTAAGTTAAACTGTGATGTATGACACATCCGAGTCAGCACAAACAAGTGGACACTGAGAGGAACATTTCAACATCTTTACACACACCATACGTGTTTTGTAATTAACAGTGTGGTAATTGTCAATTGTCTTGTAACACTACAAGAAATAACACTAGTAACTGTCTAAAATAGAAAGCTCTAGGTGGTGTAATTCTATGTTATAATTTGCGTAATTTTATTTGTCTGTATAAAATGTTTTTGTTCTTTCAAAAAGCAATTTAATGATGCAGAGATAGTTAAAATGTATAGATTTGAAGAATTAACAACTTATAATATAGTATATATCATATTATAAGACATATCAAAACAGACACATTAAAGCAGAGGCTGGCTCAATACAGTGTTTTGTTTTTTGCAGATATAATAACCACAAACACACATTGAAAGTCTGAATAACACGACAGATATAGATAATAAATTTTACTTACATCACTAAGGACCTCCTGAGCCTTGGCCACCCTACGGAGCTCAGGACTGTCACTGTAGGGGTAGTACATGGTCTTATCTTCATCCCAGGCCTCGGTATAAAGTTTCTGAACAAGGTGTAACGTTATCACTTACTACGTGAATATAAAACATTTTAACAGATATTATAGAATTGTTAAATTATGCAATTATGTAATTTGGAATTTTTTTTAAAACTTTGGACTTAAAAGTCAGCCCTTGAATGCTACACTGGACTTACTTTGCTGTAGTTAGCAGCATTCTTCACAGCCTGAACCAGCTCAGGAGCATCAGGAGGCAGCAGGTACCTGTCCTTGGTCTCATCCCACTTCTGTCTGTACAGAACCTATAAGAGATAACAACAGCATTTGTGTTATACAATCAGCATTAACGTCATATTTATTCATTCTCTTTGTATGTTGGGAGATTTGGGTAACTTACCTTGCTGATCAGCTCAGATACATGCTTGACGTGGGCAATCTCTCTTGCTTCACCGTCGTACAAGCTGGTTGTCCGAGCTTTGTTTCCCTCCATACGGTATTTAACCTGAAGATAATGCATGTTATTTCAAATTATTCCTCAGTAAAGCAAGATCCAATCATATTTGAGACCAGAGGCATATTTTTATGTTTTATAGTGTATTCATCATATCTTAAAGAGTACCTCGCTAAGCTGCTCCTGGGCCTTCCTGATACGAATCATTTCAGGCGTATCAGTAACGATGGCAGGCGGTGTCCCTTTGGACATTTCATAAGCCTGGCGATACTTATTCTGTCAGGGACAACGGTCATAAAATTTAAGTAAGTAATTAATGTCATACAAAGCAGGAAAACAACCAACAAGTAAAAGCAAGTAAAAAGTCAAATAAATGTGTATATATACATGCAAATAAAAACTCAAACTTGTTTCTTACGTGGCTGAACTGCTCCAGCATCTTCTGGCTATGGGCCAGGTATGGAGTCATGAACTTGGAAGTATCCACCTTGACCTTCTTCCTTACTTTCCTGGTGGGCAAGCCAGACTGGGAGAGGACAGAAGAATACAATTAAAGACCAAACTAACACATGGATCTCGTTTTATTGATTACGGTAGGGGGAATTGCCAGGAAGGAAAACGACAGGGAAAGCAAAAGGACTGGTGATACTTTCAAAAAGCAAACTTCTAGATATTTAATTACACTTCAATGCAAATGTGTCGACTGGACAATGATCTGATATTTTCAATATGAAGCAGGATTCCCACTGCTCTAATTACTCACCTCGAGTTAGTGAAATTATTTAATCATCAATGATTTATTCTATTTGGACAATGGAGATTTTGTATACTAAGGTTACGCCTGCTGAAATGTAAATGAATGAAAGACAAACCCAAGGCAAGCACTTACACCTACATTTTAAATGACTTGCATGCAACACAACATTGAGCAGCACATATCCACAAAGGTTACACTACCATATTATATTTGTTGGCCAGCAAAGCTGCAGGAAACCAAATTACAAAAGCCATGTGTTGTCTTAGTAAAAATGTTGAATCTTAACATATTTAACTTATTATTTAGCTCTAAAAACCTGCCAAAGCCAAACAAGACAGCACATTATCTATACTCTATATACACATGCAGGAAAGAAGGGGGATGCACCATAAGCCATGGGAGACAAGGGTCTCCTGCCCTGCTTGAACCGTTGTGCCTGGGAGGAGGTGTTTTACCTGTAAGAACTGAGTCTTGTGCTCAGTGACAGTCGTCGTTGAAATCTGCTCAACATATTACAAATATAGGAAACACTCTGGTTTTTCAAAATTTCCAGGACAGATTATGGGAGAAACAGCAAAATATTTGTTTGGATTGAGGGTGATTTTTCCACAGCTCTGGCATTCATCAATTACTGCCACTGCCACTTTCAGCACTACGAGTAAGAAATCACTCTACACTGTATCGTGTTAGCAGCTGTTCTAGCAAATGCCCCCAGGCAGGCTAATAAGTAGAAACAGAGAAGGTTGTCATCGGGGATTTTTGGTGTAACCTACTTATCACCGGTCCACTCAAATAGAGTCACCTAAAGGAGGGGCAAAATTTCCAAAGGTGAAAATAGTATGGCTGCTGTCTAATTAAGCTTATTTTAAACAGAGGATAAAGAAGCATTAATATTCTATGTGAGCCCGAACAGCCTGAATCTTTGATCGTCTGACCAAGTCTAAAAACACTGCATACTCACATGACAACTGTTCTATTCTTATTTGTTATTTCATATACAAATGCTTTTGTTATCAGTTGCTACAGGACACAACAGTACACAAGCTGTTTGGACAGCTTTGTAATCTCCACGGCTGTTCACACATAGGTCTTATGGGTTTAAAGCACTGATTCAGCCAAACAACAAAACAAGAAAAAAACAAGAAAAAAGCCCCACAATTTAGCTCTAACAAAATCAATTTATACAGGATGTTTTTATTCTGTTAGCTCGGATTTTGAAATATCTCACCAAAGAGCGTTCTACCTTCAACTTAATATAATGCGGGGGTGCTGTATTTAGTTTCTGAGGCTTACATATAAATACACTAAATAAAAGAAAAGTCCCACTCACCTCAGTTAATTTAGAATTTAGAGGGTTTTCTTTTAACTTTTTGTAAAAATGCAAATGTGAATTTTTAAATGTAATTTCTAGTGACGACTTAGTCACTGACAGCCTCTCACATACATCCCCATCCAGGAATAGCACTTCTAATTTCTAACTTCCTTCTTCTTAGGATGAAGAGCGTTTACATAACATAAGGTTGAACATTAAGAGACAAGAGACCTTAAAATTTAGGTTAAATGAAAGAAAAGCCAGAGCTGAGAAAGAACATCTCAATCGTTTTTATCAACATTCGTAAGCGGCTTCAGTATATGAATCTCTCAGACAGGAGAGAACCATAGGTGTAGATGAACCACTGTAACTAAGCATCCCTACAGTTCAATGCAAAAACACTCCTTGTCTGCAGGCCACATTCTTCCACGCATCCACCTCCCATAAGCGAATTTCTAGCACTGTGATATTAACCTGTTCCAGCCTATCAGGGGCTGATTTACAGCACAGTGGCCCGTCTAATTTTCTCCCCTCCCTTTCCTCCTTCCTCCACTCTCTGCCAACGTGCTCCAGAAGTCCATTTCTAAATTTGCCTGAATGCCAGATAGAGAACTGTACACTTTGCTCCTTAATGACCTGAGAATTGAAGTCATTTTTTTTTTCCTTTTTAGCGTTTATTATTATTATGATATAGAAACAAGTAAGAAATTTGAAAAGAAATAACTTAAATAATGAGTTTTTCAATGTTTATGTATTATGTATTAAACTAATCATATGTTTTATGTCTGACCTGGACAGCACTATGTTTCTCCCCATTCTGTAAATTAAATACGAAGCCATCTTACATTTTATTGAAAACAATGCATCTTTTCTCCGCAGTACAGATGAAAGTTCTAGTGAAATCAGAGTGTATTGATTTTGAGCGTAATTATCTTTCCTACCTCCCAAACGATTTACATCTCTTCACAAAAGGTAGTAAATCTGTTTGAAACAGTTGATATGTTATATGGGAGTTAAATGATTTTTTAAAAAATGTTTGCTTGGTTTGGATATTCTGACAACCAAGAGCAGTCATTCAGACTCCCCTATAAGATATCAGCAATATTAAGTTTGAACAAATACCAGGCTAACTTTAATCCTAGTTCACCAGGAAATATGGGATTAAATGTTAGCCTTCTGCTTTCACTCTTCCATCAGACACTGTCACAGAGAATGTAAAGGGACAAAAGGGACTCTAAAAGCAGCAAAACTGTGATGAAATCATGGGGGATGTGAGCACTCAATCTGGAGAAATATTTCACATGGGAAAATAGTAACTTCCAGAAACTGGCACACCCCCAAACTGCATGTAATCCAATCTTTGCGTGTCTATCATACACAGGAGGGACGCTATGGGGATTTAGGTGCAAATAGATCATTGCAATATATATTCCTCCTCAAGCAGTGTAGTGAAATCAAATGCTGGGATCTATGGAAAAAAGTCACTTTACATGTCAGACTTGTACGATTACATCTGCTTTACATGTGTTGCTGTCTGGCATATGTCAAAGGCTCAAGTAAAGGTATTTGCAATGCCAAAAGGACACAAATAAAATGCAACATTATATAATTAATAGAACTATTTTTCCATAATTGACTGTTAAGGGCAATCCAGGCCATCAGAAGGAGTCCATCTGAAACAGGATATACCAGCAGTCATGTATGTCTCCCTCCATGAACTGCTGACTGTAAGAGGTATCGTCACTAACCAAACTATTCATAGGGCCTTCCACTGGACTTGGAGATCCCACACTTAAATGTATTAAATGATATCACAGCTGAAGTTCTATTATCCAGATCAAAAGCCAAAATATAAAAAATGCAACAAGAGTACTTTAGGATTTAGTTACATGTGCAATTAAAAAGGGATCCACTTACCCTTTCCACAACCTCCTCCTCCTCCTCCTCCTCCTCATATTCTTCATATTCTTCATATTCCTCTACAATTTCTGTCATTTTGAGACGATTTGAGAGATTCTACACAAAACACAGATCACATTTTCAGGTATGCGTTACTCTGAGGGAGTAATATATATATATACATATATATATAAATTAAAAAAAAAACACCACAGTGTAGTGAAACATAAATGTTCTACGTGTTCTTTCAAAATAAAATCAAAAATTTTAAATGGGATATAATGGGACTTAGAGAAGATAGGACGGCTACACCAGGGATATTTCAACCCTCCTCTTTTTGTATATGTAATATTTATGTAAACATATATATAAACTATAACAGCAGCATATTGGCGTTTAAACAATGTCCTTGCCATACCAGCAAAGGTGTCTCGCAGTAATCTCTGACAGTAAGGAAGCTTCACTTTCCATCCAACAGGGCCTCAAACTGACAGTCCAACTCTGTGATTTGCCCAATTCCTAAACAAAACAATAACACAATGTGTAAAACACTTTACAACTTATTCAATGAATAATTAAACAGGGAGATCTGCAGAGTTTACTGTAATAGGTGAGACACTGACTAATTTTAATAGGCATCTGATTTTTGAATATGTGACTGCCACCCTTCCTCCCTTATGTGCTACAACACAGTTCAAAGGACTGTGCCTCCTGGCTGAAGGTTGGCAACAGCTGTCCAACAGCGCTCCAGCTATTTGACATGTAAGCTAATGCCACAGCCTGATTGGCTGACTCTGTTTAGCAAATGGAGATGCAATACCTTCTGAGGCTGCAGGTTAAATATAGGATTGCATACTAACTACCTTTTTTAGTACATGGATGCTCTCCCTTTGTATTAATATATCTATATTTTCTCTGCAAAAGAACTAAAGAAATCGCCAGAATCATAGAGGTAGAAGGATGAAAAAGCCAGAAAGCTTCAGAGACTATGGAAAGAAAACAAAAAGATTCAGACTCCTGCTGAAATTTCAGATACATCCAAAAGATGGCCTTGTCTCAAGTGACTTGGAGAGTCTTGTAGTTCTGGATTGTTTGGTTACTCCTTCAATGTGTAAAAGATTGTTCACACTCCTTATTCCTCAGCAGGGTATTCTTGGATCCAGATGGCAGCCAAGGATGGAAAATATGGATCTCCAAGCAGATGGAAAGCCATGCAGGGTGCAGACAACATGGATATTTGTTTTTTGTATCCTTTCCTTTGCTTACCGGTTATGTTAAAGTTTATTGGTCTCCCAAGCCACCAAAGCCTCCCCAGCTTCCCTCCAGAGAAACGCTGGGCGACAGCACACAGCTGCGGTTTCTACCCAGGTTATCATGTGGCTGACACAGCCAATCACAGAGAACTGCTCTCGAGTTTCAAAATCTAAATATACCTATCTGATCCTTTCAGAAAAGAGCACCTGTTGAGGGTAATGCATCAGCGGTACAGTTATGAGGAAGGCAGTGGGCACTGGCAGTGGGGTCTCAGGAACACAAAAGTAAAGCCAGACTGTGACAGTGCTACCCAGTGCGAATGGCTTTGTGACAGACGTAATGTTGACAAGCAGCAATTTTCTGTAAAAGATATGGAAGTATGTATGACCAAGGCGTGAGCCGGCGAGGAGAAGGCTAGCTTAAAGCAGAGCATGGTTCTCAGTGTCAGATCTGTTGAGGTCATCCATCAGCTGATCCTGAGCTGACTACATCCTGTTAAGAACCAAGTCAACATCAAGCTGAGGATACAAACCAAGAAATGAGCATATGCCTCCAAAAAGTACAAATTAAAAATGAATAGCTACTCGAAGGTGTTGCTACTACACCACCAATGCCCCTTGAATCAGAAATAAGCCTCTTAGAAATTAAAATGTCTAAGAAAGACTTGATTAATGTATTGAAATTATGACTGAGAACATCTAAATAATATATTTTTAAATGATTTTTTTGCATTGCAATCCTTTAAAATACATCTTTCCTGTTTTACTGCCATGAAAACAGTTTTAGGATTTTTAAATTCATTGTATTCCTCACTGTCACATGTTTTTGTGCACATCAAATGAAGACGTTTTCAAAACATGAACAACCATAAAAGTGCAAAATATTGCAATTCCTATTGCTGAAAATACATTTTAAACCTTGTTTGGAAGTTTGAATTAATGCTTAAACTGTAAGCTGTAATGGCCAATTCACCAGCTGCCCACTGCTTTCTATTAAGTTAAAAACACCAAGAGAAGAAATCAATATTTCTGCCATCACAGGGGCAGCTCTAGATGTCCTCCTTTTTCATTCTATAAAACAGAGTAATATAGTTTAGCACCTCAAAGGTGAAGCAGCTGGTACTTTTTTTAACAGTGAATTTCCAGGCCGGTACAGCAGAACACTCAGGTGTCGTGTGAGCCACATGCAACAAAAAAGAAAAAAGCATTTTGCTATTATAAATAAATCAAGAACTATTTCTGGACCTCAACCATACAGCTGAGGTCCAGTGGTAGCTATAATTAACACAGCAATTCACTGTAAATGTATAGAAGACCAAGCAGTACCCTGCATTTTCTGTTCAGATGATGTGCCTCTATCGCTCTGGTATTTTATATCATTACTCTCACTCACTGCACCAGGAGCAGGGTGCTACCCGAGGACGAGATGGACAGCAGCAGCTGAATATCTCCTCTCTCGCTCAGTGTGCCTCTCTCGAAAGTGGTGGTGACCCTCCATTCTCTTATGAACTGGATGCTTGCTGCTTGGTCCTCATTGCCAACATCACTGCAACTAAAACAAAACAACAACTTGAGTGAGCTCACTTTTCCAGTTACCCCAAGAGATATCTACCCATGGTATATACAGGATCTGATGAGGACAGATAAAAATATTCTAGGCCTTATATTTCAGTTCCAAGTTCTGATTTTTTTTTACTTTTTTTTTAAATTTTGGATATTTCTTGCTTGTCCCCATAGAGTGAAATATATTGCTCCTGAGAAGAATGAAAAACAAAATATAGTTATTAAATATAGTTTCTTATTGATTTTCTAAATCTAACAACAAACAACTGTTTTAATAGTTGCAGTTTCTTTTGGAAGCGTGTGCACTATTTAAATTTCAGATTTTATGGTGCATCGAAGATAATTATGATTCTGCCATCCCAGTGCCAAAGACACCCAAGGAGGTGGCTATGTGATGCATAGTCATTGGACAAAAACGACTGATGACCAGTGAAACCAGAACACAACAGCTGCAAGACAGACAGCTACAACACAAACACTGCCAAGGGTCAATGATAAACCACCAGCACCTAGGATAAGTATGAAGCCCAGTGAGGTAAGAGCTTAAAATTAAACTAGATGGTCAGTCATAGAGGGACTTTGCCAAAAAGATGCAGGTGATATCACAAATAATAACCTATCAAAATGTATAAATGATGATATATATACCCTACTTTTTCTAGCTCTATAAGACACATGCAATAAGCTGGTTGGTTCTTGTAAGCAAGAGCTGGACTGATTTAATAATAAAATTTTTATTCTTTTTTGATGATTGAACAGTCAATATTAGCATCATTGTTGTGAAGACACTCACTGACCACCTGTTCAACTGCTCATTAACACAAATGTCTAATTAGCCGTTCACGTGGTAGTAACAAGTACTGAGACATATAGACATGGTAGAAACGACCTGCTGAAATACAAAGAGAGCATCAGAATTAAGAAGAAAGGTGCCAGATAGGCTGATCTGTGTATTTCAGAAACTGTGATCTACTGGGATTTCCCCACACAACCATTCAGGGTCCATAGAGAATGGTCTAAAACAGAGAAGATATGTAGTGAGCTGCAGTTTTCTGTGAAAAAATGTCTCTCTAATGCCAGATGTTAAAGAGTAACGCTCAGTCTGCTTCAAACTGATAAAAAGGTAGTAGTACCTCAATTACCAGTCTTTATAATCAAATTATGCATAAGAGCATCTCTGAACACACAGTGCCTTCAAGCAGCTGGACTAAAACAGCAGAAGACTACATCGGGTGGAGCTCCTGTGAGCGAAGAACAGGAAGGGGAGGCTACATTTTGCAGAGGCTCACCAAAGCAAGACAAAAGAAGAATGGAAAAATATTGTCCGATGAGCCTCAATTTCTGGTGTATTAGAATTTGGTTTAAAGAACATGAAAACATGTCTCCATCCTGCCTTAAATAGATAGTTCAGGCTGACACACTTTGGGCCCCCTACCTGAGTGTTGCTGCTGACCATGTCCATCTTGATGTTTCGCGCAGGATAATGTGTCTTTTCACAAAACTCAGATAATCTCAAATTGGTTTCTTGAATATTGCAGTATGCTCACTGTACTCAAATGGCCTCCACATTCACCAGATCTCAGTCCATCGGAGCTCCTTCGAATGTGGTGGAACTGCAGATTTGCATCATGGATCCACAGCTGACAAATCTGCAGCAGCTGTGTGATGCTGTGATGTTAATATTGACAAAACCTCTGCGGAATTTTTCAGCACCTTGTTGAATCAATGCCACAAAGAATTAAGACAGTTTTGAAGACCTAAGGTGATCCAACCCAGTACCTGTAAAATGTACCAGCTTTCAAACACACTTCTGCGGGAATTGCAGTGGCTGGCACATACTCAAAATAAAGTGAGGACACTGGTCTGTTATTCTGCACTGTGTATTTATGAAATGTTTAGTGCTGTCTACACTATTTATTGGTATTTTGGTGAAAGGGCTTTATTTTGAGTTGACATGCCCACCACAATAAAATCTGCTTTTAATGAAACATGTACAGTCTGACAATATGAGAAGCTATAGACCAAAGTCACCTCTGCGTGAGCTTTAATAACAATGACACATCTGTTGAAACATTTGCATCATTAAATAAACAAATCAGCATAGGTATGAGAAAAGTGAAAGAGTATGCAAAGCACATGAGTCCATGTCTCTAAATTTTCCTAATTTTATTATATATACAGGGAGTGCAGAATTATTAGGCAAATGAGTATTTTGTCCACATCATCCTCTTCATGCATGTTGTCTTACTCCAAGCTGTATAGGCTGGAAAGCCTACTACCAATTAAGCATATTAGGTGATGTGCATCTCTGTAATGAGAAGGGGTGTGGTCTAATGACATCAACACCCTATATCAGGTGTGCATAATTATTAGGCAACGTCCTTTCCTTTGGCAAAATGGGTCAAAAGAAGGACTTGACAGGCACAGAAAAGTCAAAAATAGTGAGATATCTTGCAGAGGGATGCAGCAGTCTCAAAATTGCAAAGCTTCTGAAGCGTGATCATCGAACAATCAAGCGTTTCATTAGTGATGGCCAAATGAAGCTTTCCGAAGCACTGAAGCTTGTATTGAAAAACGGTTCATTACTCGAAGCTTTTCAACACAGTCCTCTCCGGTGACATCTGGTGGTGAAAATTTTGAAGAGCAGCTTGAATCTGCAAAATAAAACGGACTGCTCAATTATCACTGCTCACTCAAGAGTGGAGTTCTCTCTGATATTGGGCCACCGTTCCGTTGCTTTGAAAATGTAATTGGTTTTGTTTTCTCGATTGGGGGGCTGAAAAAAATGTAATGCGTATCTGCGTAATACATTTTGATCAATAAACTTTCCCTATTTAAACATGCACTATGGTGTGGCCTTTCTTTGCTCATAACTCCTTGATGTTGGTAAATACAATAAGTGAGCAATATATATAATATACATATGAGAATGCACAGCACATTATGGAGTATGCCCCTGCTGTGAAGTCCTGCCTCCATCTACTTGTCGTTTAATCACTGGACAGCTGGACAGGTTCATACAAAATATTAGATGAGGCCAATTCCTATACATATTTTTGACGTAGGGGTGGGATTGATTGTGAACTGGAAAGGGAAAATGCTTAGGAAGCTGAGTAGGGCTGCATCGTCACTGATTTGTAGAATCATTTTGATTCGATACAGGATCCGATTCAATTTGATTGGAATCTGGAAAGTTTTGCCTCAGTCAGAAATATTACAATTCTGATCATTTAACAGTATATATCCATAATTTCGTATCTATTAAAAGAAAGCTGACACATGTGAGACTTAATTAGAGATGTAAACAGAGAGTTATGAAACCTGCAGCTGCAGAAGCCAGCGAAAAAAAAGAGGCAAACACAGCGCGGACCCGCCAACACATCAAAATCTGATTCTGACGCGTCGGGTCCGCGCTCTGTGTTCACGTTTGTATGCAGAATCCGTAAACCTGCTCCCAGTTACTGTTTTAGCTGCATGGTGTTTGACGACATGTTGTGAGGTTTAACCTGAGATGCTGGCGTTTCAGGCATAATAACGTTAATTTACAAATCGACACGGGATTTTAATGAATCAATATCACTTTATTCAATTTAGCATGGATTGTAATCAGAAAGGCGATAATCAAAACCCACCCCTAATCAAGAACTTGCAAAGTAAAAACATGATCTATGTCAGGTAGCCCTTTTGTTATTTACATTTAAAAAGAGGATTAGTGTTACTGTGCGCTGGCTGAGTCTGTTTCTTTTCTTAGAAATAGTTTCTCCTGCCCTGGAGAAAATCCACTTGCATGGAACAGAAGAGGCTGTGGAGTGCAGGAACTACACTGCAAGCTGGTAGATATGCAGGTATTCCTGGGTCCTGCAGACTATCACCTAAAAACAATAAACAAAATGATTTTCTAAACTGTAGCAATGTAATGTACGTATAGTGTCAAATACATTGTTGTAGTCTTCATTAGCTTTAATTCACATGGAAGTGTTCCTAAAGTCATATGCTGTAATGATATTTACATTATGAAAACATGATTTTGGACATTTCAAGTTTTTCACTTCGGCAGATAAAATGAATTGAGCAAAATCAACTCAAAATATTCCCACACGCCAGAACGTCCTCTCTTCCTCGCTGGCTCCATATCTGTCAGTGGAATGATCACCTCTTCGCTCTCTGTCACCATCAACACACTCCACGAATCCCGTGGATGATTCACTTCCTTATATCCGTTTGAATCAGGTACCGAAGCAGTTACGTGCGTAATGAAGCTTCGGACGTCACTGGTCACGTGACTTTTGCCAAACGAAGCAAGCCTCGACACAGTGCTTCTGAACCAGTGTGTTGTTTTTTTCGACACACGCTCCGGAGCGTCAGCTTCAAGCGGGCCATCACTACGTTTCATTCAAAATAGTCAACAGGGTCGCAAGAAGCGTGTGGAAAAACCAAGGCGCAAAATAACTGCCCATGAACTGAGAAAAGTCAAGCGTGCAGCTGCCAAGATGCCACTTGCCACCAGTTTGGCCATATTTCAGAGCTGCAACATCACTGGAGTGCCCAAAAGCACAAGGTGTGCAATACTCAGAGACATGGCCAAGGTAAGAAAGGCTGAAAGACGACCACCACTGAACAAGACACACAAGCTGAAACGTCAAGACTGGGCCAAGAAATATCTCAAGACTGGTTTTTCTAAGGTTTTATGGACTGATGAAATGAGAGTGAGTCTTGATGGGCCCGTGGCTGGATTGGTAAAGGGCAGAGAGCTCCAGTCCGACTCAGATGCCAGCAAGGTGGAGGTGGATGGAGTCAAGCTCAACTCCCAGTCCTACTGCCAGTTTCTGGAAGACACCTTCTTCAAGCAGTGGTACAGGAAGAAGTCTGCATCCTTCAAGAAAAACATGATTTTCATGCAGGACAATGCTCCATCACACGCGTCCAAGTACTCCACAGCGTGGCTGGCAAGAAAGGGTATAAAAGAAGAAAAACTAATGACATGGCCACCTTGTTCACCTGATCTGAACCCCATTGAGAACCTGTGGTCCATCATCAAATGTGAGATTTACAAGGAGGGAAAACAGTACACCTCTCTGAACAGTGTCTGGGAGGCTGTGGTTGCTGCTGCACGCAATGTTGATGGTGAACAGATCAAAACACTGACAGAATCCATGGATGGCAGGCTTTTGAGTGTCCTTGCAAAGAAAGGTGGCTATATAGTTTTTGAATGTCAGAAATGTATATTTGTGAATGTGGAGATGTTATATTGGTGTCACTGGTAAAAATAAATAATTGAAATGGGAATATATTTGTTTTTTGTTAAGTTGCCTAATAATTCTGCACTATAATAGTCACCTGTACACACAGATCTCCCCCTAAAATAGCTAAAACTAAAAACAAACTAAGAACTACTTCCAAAAACATTCAGCTTTGATATTAATGAGTTTTTTGGGTTCATTGAGAACATGGTTGTTGTTCAATAATAAAATTATTCCTCAAAAATACAACTTTCCTAATAATTCTGCACTCCCTGTATATCCAGAGGTTAAAGCAGGACAGAACGATCCAGAATGACATTCCAGCTTTTCCGCTTAATGCATAATCAAATAGGTGAGTTAAATTTCAGTGTGCTGCAGCCTGGTGTTGTTTCCAGTTGAAGACATGGAAAATGTAGTCAGTAAATTACAAGCAAACATTATCCCACTGTCTTGCTGACACTGTCAACACAATATAATGCCTGTTATTCATTCAAGGTGCAGGTGAACATAAAGTTGGGATTGTGGAACTTCAACATATAGTGAACATAAAGAGAGCAACTGTGCTTAAAGTGCCGTCTCCCAGGGAAGAAAAAAAAAATAGTGATGGCCACCAGTGCTACTTCCTAGTAGATGCGCCTATGGAGTAAATTAGAAAATGCTATGTTATTTTCAAAAAAGCTGACTTCTGACCTTGAGGTTGAGGTCATTGAGATTCAAACTCACAGGGATTTTTAGTAGCTGGACCTATGGTATGAATTTCAAAATCCTATGTCGCCTCATTCTCAAGTTCTTGCATTTACAAACTTGGGTGTCCAGGCTGCCTGCCCCCCTGGCAGAGTGACAATAATACCGCATGAGCTATTGGCTGAGGGGTAAAAACATCTGAGAGTCAGAGAAAGACGTCAGTAAGTCAATGAGAGGACAGGAGAGGAATTTATATATCCAAAAATATATATACCAGCTTCTAAAGTGCGGCATCCCTGAAAAAGCTAGAAAACCACTGGGATAAATAAATGTAAAATCTGCCACGACAGTAGATTTAATATCTTCTTACATGTTGATAAATTGTGCTGTCTAAATCTATAAAGAGTAAAAGTAAAATTCAGAGTCAACAGAGCACGGGTCAGCAGATCACAGCATGCTCACAAATAAAACACATTTACGGGAACAAAGAATATAAATTATTGTTAGAAGTTATTCTTTTTCACATGCTGTACTCCTTCACCTGATCTAAGGGTTTAACTCCTAAGTACAGCTCGTGTCTAGTGAATATGAAGTGTCTGTGTTTATTTTTAGATTTTACTACATTTGCAAATACTTTCCATTGTGCAGGTCATGTTGGACTTCACTGCAATTAAATTGGTCAAGACTTACCATACAGAAAAGCATCTTACTGCTCTTTGGTTTCGCTCCAAGAAAGACTATTTAGTCTCTTTTGAAGAACAGATTAGAATAAAAACAAGTGAAGAAGTGCAGAGCTGGGTGAATTAGAAAAAAGTGGAATTACTACTTCTGGTGACACTTTCAGGACTTGTTATAGCAGTATTTGCAAACTCGTGGAATGACTAATGCTTTAAATCACCTCAATGTGACCTCAGCGCTACAGATATCCAAACATTTATTTAAATGTCCGAGCCAAAAAGATAATCAAGTCAAACCATGGCAAGAAATTTGGGAGTCAGTTGAGGTCAGATGTCAAATTAAACCAATGGAAGAGGAATGGAAACCCTATAACATAGACTGGCTTTGGTTTCTGTTGGTTTTAATTTTTCTGTTTCAGTTGTGACAACCCTGCCATGCAGTCCTTACACAACTGTGTCTTTTCCTCTTAATCAGGCACTGTGTGCTGCCTACATTTTATACCTGGTCCCTTCTTCTCTTTCTGAATCCCTCTGCCTTCCTACACTTTGGCTGTCTCTTCACTGTACTTCTGTAGGTGCTCGTCATCGTCCCTGAAAAGCTTCAGGGACCACAAGCTCGTGTGACGCATTCTGCCCCCTAAAGGACTAAAAAAAGAAAACGTCCAGTCACACTCACAGCATTCAATATGGTTCACAGATGTCTCTGGAAAAAGCAGATTCAAAAGAGTCGCCAGAAAGAAATACTCATTCATGACACAATGCAATTCACCTGAAACAAATAAAAAGACTTTATTTCAGTGATTATTAACAAGGACTGAAAGGAAGAGGGCACACTGTGATTCTACCCTCCCCTCTGCATGTTTCAGTCGTCATCAACCATAATCGCTTGAACATTCTGCTGCAGGCACCAAGTTTGAAGAGAATACTGGACTGTTCACACAGAGAGGCAATTAAAAACCACCACAGCCAGTTCGGTAATACTGCAAGGCCACCATGGGCTAGACTCACACGTAGCTCAAGAATAAGTCCATGTAGAGTTCCAAGGCAGATACGTTGCTGACCTCTGTGTTTTGTTCAAAGGAAAACCGTGCAGAAATTTCATTTTAAATAATTTGAGTCTCTTTGTTGTTCAACGTCCTTCTGGAAAGGTAATGTTTTTTTTTTTGTTCTCAGTTCAGATGACTTTTGTAAAATAAATTATTACAGAAGTACATAAAGTTCTGGCAGCGGTCTGTCCATGTCAGTTTCACAAGGAAGAGGAGAGGGCCATCCATCAACTGACCTTACCCCCATCCTCATTTTCATATCTGGAGGCAAAAATAAGAGAGAAGGGGCACACTCCTAATGAACGTTTTCAAAGTCATCATCTCACACGCAGCCGTGACATCATCCACTCAAGACCCTGGCACAACCTACAGGTTAAAAAAGAAAGAAAGACATTGGTGGAAGAGAGTGGGAGAGAAAAACAAAGAGAAAAGCATTAAGATAAAAAATTTTATACCGTACAAGAACAAAAGTTTAAGGGAAACTAATTGCTAATACTCTGGGCCTGTTACTGGTGTTATTTAGTAAAAGAATATGAAAAAATATTTAAAGTAATCACAAAATACTAAGTCTGCTAAATTTCACCCTTAATAAGCATCTCTTATTTTGCACCTGATGTGGCTCTGTGGTAGGTGTTGCTAGGAGTATTCAAGTGCATAACTGGCATGAACTGAAAAGAACTGAGCACCAGCGCCAAAGCTTTGGCTCTGTCCTATAAGTCATCATTAAGCCCCCATCCCAAATCTTTACAGCCAAGTCACACATATCGTGGCGATCGTGGCTCAAGAGTTGGGAGTTCGTCTTGTAATCGGAAGGTTGCTGGTTCGAGCCCCGGCTCAGACAGTCTCGGTCGCTGTGTCCTTGGGCAAGACACTTCACCCGTTGCCTACTGGTGGTGGTCAGAGGGCCCGGTGGCGCCAGTGTCCGGCAGCCTCGCCTGTCAGTGCGCCCCAGGGTGGCTGTGGCTACAATGTAGCTGCCATCACCAGTGTTTGAATGTGCGTGTGAATGGGTGGATGACTGGATGTGTAAAGCGCTTTGGAGTCCTTAGGGACTAGTAAAGCGCAATACAAATACAGGCCACTTACATATTTCCGCAATAATACTGGTATCTTGATAAAACAGATGTTTTGTGTATTATTATAGGTAGCTAATTTATTTTATACAGTTGGCTGATGGGTTTGTAGTCTTTCATCAAATTTGTACACAGAGATCTTTCCATAATTAACATGATGAAAGCTCTAGGGTGCACAAAAGCCTCTGCATGTTTTTTCAGTAGTACATATACGCGGTTCTGCTACAGCTCGGCTTTAACTTTCTATTATCAGATCTGTGACACTACAGTGGGGCAAAAAAGTATTTAGTCAGCCACCGATTGTGCAAGTTCCCCCACTTAAAATGATGACAGAGGTCAGTAATTTGCACCAGAGGTACACTTCAACTGTGAGAGACAGAATGTGAAAAAAAAATCCATGAATCCACATGGTAGGATTTGTAAAGAATTTATTCGTAAATCAGGGTGGAAAATAAGTATTTGGTCAATAACAAAAATACAACTCAATACTTTGTAACATAACCTTTGTTGGCAATAACAGAGGTCAAACGTTTACTATAGGTCTTTACCAGGTTTGCACACACAGTAGCTGGTATTTTGGCCCATTCCTCCATGCAGATCTTCTCGAGAGCAGTGATGTTATGGGGCTGTCGCCGAGCAACACGGACTTTCAACTCCCGCCACAGATTTTCTATGGGGTTGAGGTCTGGAGACTGGCTAGGCCACTCCAGGACTTTCAAATGCTTCTTACGGAGCCACTCCTTTGTTGCCCGGGCGGTGTGTTTTGGATCATTGTCATGTTGGAAGACCCAGCCTCGTTTCATCTTCAAAGTTCTCACTGATGGAAGGAGGTTTTGGCTCAAAATCTCACGATACATGGCCCCATTCATTCTGTCCTTAGCAAGGATCAGTCGTCCTGTCCCCTTGGCAGAAAAACAGCCCCATAACATGATGTTTCCACCCCCATGCTTCACAGTAGGTATGGTGTTCTTGGGATGCAACTCAGTATTCTTCTTCCTCCAAACACGACGAGTTGAGTTTATACCAAAAAGTTCTACTTTGGTTTCATCTGACCACATGACATTCTCCCAATCCTCTGCTGTATCATCCATGTGCTCTCTGGCAAACTTCAGACGGGCCTGGACATGCACTGGCTTCAGCAGCGGAACACGTCTGGCACTGCGGGATTTGATTCCCTGCCGTTGTAGTGTGTTACTGATGGTGACCTTTGTTACTTTGGTCCCAGCTCTCTGCAGGTCATTCACCAGGTCCCCCCGTGTGGTTCTGGGATCTTTGCTCACCGTTCTCATGATCATTTTGACCCCACGGGATGAGATCTTGCGTGGAGCCCCAGATCGAGGGAGATTATCAGTGGTCTTGTATGTCTTCCATTTTCTGATGATTGCTCCCACAGTTGATTTTTTCACACCAAGCTGCTTGCCTATTGTAGATTCACTCTTCCCAGTCTGGTGCAGGTCTACAATACTTTTCCTGGTGTCCTTCGAAAGCTCTTTGGTCTTGGCCATGGCGGAGTTTGGAGTCTGACTGTTTGAGGCTGTGGACAGGTGTCTTTTATACAGATGATGAGTTCAAACAGGTGCCATTCATACAGGTAACGAGTGGGGGACAGAAAAGCTTCTTACAGAAGACGTTACAGGTCTGTGAGGGCCAGAGATTTTCCATGTTTGAGGTGACCAAATACTTATGTTCCACCCTGATTTACGAATAAATTCTTTACAAATCCTACCATGTGAATTCATGGATTTTTTTTTCACATTCTGTCTCTCACAGTTGAAGTGTACCTCTGGTGCAAATTACTGACCTCTGTCATCATTTTAAGTGGGGGAACTTGCACAATCGGTGGCTGACTAAATACTTTTTTGCCCCACTGTATATTAATACGTTTGCCAGAATACAGCAGTTAAAGGGACTTATTGCTGCAATTTATAAATACCTGCCGTGTCAAACAGCATGCAGGGAAAAGGAAATAGAAAAAAGAAGGACCACTGAGTGCATTTATGCACAAAACAGTAACTTCGTTAACGTACAAATGGGTTGAGGCTTGAAGCTAAATAATGTTTTGTGTCCTCCAAAAAGACACTGTTAGGCTTCCTGAGCTGTCAGATTTATCCACATACAGCCCCCAGCTATTTCTAACTGAAGAGAAACATATTGATTCTACTTTAGCTGACTCTCATTGATCTGAATTGCTGTTTCTGGAGAGAATCACATGCATGAAAGCTGCGCTTGTAATACTGTGGCTGGTACATTATTTGCTTCCTCATTGGGTCTGCTTTGTTTATGACTGGCTAATTTGTGCAGCTTTTGGTAGAAGGAGAGTCATTTCTCAAATGAACAGGCTGCCTCTTTGTTAATAAATGAGAGCAATGTTAGTAGATCACCCTCACAACTTTCCACTCCCTCCAGTGCAATTTGGAGATTTTAGCTTCATGTTAATTTGCCCTGCTTAGTAAGTCTGACCCTTCATCACATTTTCCCTGCATAAAAGCAAATACTATATAATTATTTAATGCATACGTAAATTAAATTTTCCTCATATAACAAGTTTATATCCTCACCCCTCTCCTGTGAGGGCACAACAGGCCTGGATGTGCCACTGGTGGTCTTTGACGGAGGTAAGCTGGAGGCTCTGGGAGATCTCAGCCACAGACATGCATCCTTTCACATCCTGCTTATTGGCAAAGATCAACAGTCCTGCCTTTCTCAAGTCCTGGAGGCCAGAGAAGAAACATCAACAGAGAAGCCAAGATAAGGAAACATTTGTTTGCTTTATGTGTATTTTTAACACTGTGATGAGTTAACAGTACAGACAAAATCTCATTTACTGAAAAATGACTGATAGCATCAACTCAGAAAGACATTTCATATTCAGTGTACATACAATGAACCAGAAAACAATAATATTGCTACACACTTAAGTATATTTTCAGTAATATTTGAAATTTAAAAATGAAGCACCTTGAGATCAAGTTAATTTCTACTAGATTCTGACATGTGACAGAGCCTCATAAATAATGACTGCTGCATGGGACACATGGTTTCCATTATTTCATACAACAATCCATTAATATTAATTTGAATATATCTAATAAAATTACGTTATAATTATAAGGATCTTTGTCACTTTTTAAACGGTACTCACTTCATGTGCTAGCATTCTGTAGAGTTCTTCTTTGGTTACTGAGATCCTTTCTCTATCCGTGCTGTCAACCACCACAATTACAAACTAGTCGTAGAAGAAAGGGAGAAATAATGGACAAGTAATTAAATAACAACCCCTGCCAAACCACAGGCACAGTCATACATAACAGCACTGTAAGGGGAAGTTTTCAGAGTTTTCTTTCATTTAGTCAGAGTGAACATAATCTCATACCTCTGTGTTTGTGTAGTATGTATTCCACGATGACCTAAGAGACTCCTGGCCTCCGATGTCCCACATCAAAAAATGAGTGTTGTTGACGACTATCTCCTCCACATTGCTCCCAATTGTTGGGGATGTGTGTACCACCTCATTCATTGAACTATTAACATAAAAACAATCTTTAGGTTCTGTTGACAAGCAACATTTACAGAATAGCCACGACTATTTTTAATAAATTATATGACTTGAGGAAAAAAAAAAGGAAATATAAAGACGCTTACTGTACAAGTCAGATTTGGATACTTACAACTGATAAAGAATTGTGGTCTTGCCAGCATTGTCCAGGCCCACAATAATAACCTTGTGCTCTGAAAGGCAAAAAGACAAAGAAATCACAGACTAACAGGGACATCAATATCTGGGTTTAATTGCTAAGGACTAACTGATGTATGGCTCTTATGTAAACAAAGTGGTTGCTTCAAAAAGATGTCTGAATTGAGAGAATCAAACAATGAACTTTTTACTAATCCATACCGTCCTTTGGTACAAATTGTGTAGCTTCACACATCTAGCATCAGTGGGACATTGTGATGCTGCGAACAGTGTACCTTCACAGCTACAGATGAGTTAGTGGGCGGTTTAAAGCAAGCTTGTAGAGTCAGGCTGCAGCCATCAGCGGCTGTGGATATAACATACAGACGTATCTTTCTAATGCACAAAAAAGCTTTAGTGAAAAAGATAAACAAGAAGTGACAGCTGGGATCGATTTCCATCTTGCTGCTGATACAAACAGAAGGCAAGAAGTCCAATAGCAGACACAAGCATAAGTCAAAGGTAAGGTTTTAACTTTAGCCTAGAGTGAAGGAACAAAGCGCTGATTATTATTTTCTTAAAAAAAAAAAAAAAAAAAATTATGAAAAAAATGATGTTCCTATCCGGTTGTTCAGTCTGACGTCACTAGCCGTGTCTGGGTCTAAACTCCGCTGCAGGTCCATATATCAAACGATCACTGTGGCATTACTGAGAGTTGAAAAACTGTCTAAAGTCTTTCATCTTTAATAAAATGATCAGCGTTCTGCTCTACCAGGTGTAACAATTGAGTTTAACATCCAGGCATCCATGAAAACGGAATTTATGACATTTAACGGAGTTAGAAGTTAGCAGGGAGTTAGCTCGCTAGCTTCTATCTAAATACAATATAGCATGTCCTGACTGCGGGGTTTTGGAAACAAATTAAAACATACAGCTTTCTTATCACTTCCAGCATAAATGAAGACAGAAAACTAAACAGCAGTGACATTTGTAGGGTTACTGAAGTTTGGCTAGCTGGTATATAATGATGTGCTACGTGACCGCTAGCGACATAGCTATGTTAGCATAATATAAACAAGCTAACTTTTTTTCCACTCGATAAAGGTTAACGTGAGTTTTCTCGGTGGTCAGAAACAAATGTAATCGCATGGCAGGATGCTGTAAAAGGACCAAACTTCAGCCAGGAGAACAACTGAGATAATTCATCTACAATACAAAGTTAGTCATTCATATACTGCTGCATGGGCTGGGCTGTAGTTACATCCTAAGGTTTTAAAAACTGAGCTTAAATAAATGATTAGCGGTAATAAAAGCCGAGGGAGGTCAACAGGGATCACTGACTGTTTTAGGAGCTTTTTGAGATCAAATAGAAGAAAATACATAGCATTAAACATGTTAACAACATAAAAGCCATATTAAACGCAGACTACTTTAGACCCGGAAGTAGGATTCGTCGCGTCATCACTGAACAACCGGATATTGCTGGTTGGTATAAGAGTACATTTGGTATACTGGTCATAATTTCTTGAATAACAGGAATTTTTCAATTTCTATTATCTAGATGTATGGCTTAACTAGAGCCTGACCAGTAGTATTTGCTGATATACTGGTACCAGTATTTATAATGGCCAATAAACGACAAAAAAAAAAAAGTAAAGAAGGGACAAGAGAAACATCATTCAACCGTGTTATGAGTGTTGATGTGAGGGCTGCAACAAGTAGTAAACTAAAAATATTTGAATATTTAAATAGAGTTTTATAAAACCATGTAAATGTTTATTAGGAACAACAACATACTACAGCACGTCCTTGGGCCAGTATCAACTGCACTGTCTGCCATAACTGCACTAAATAGTAATGTGGCCCTAGAATGAAGGACAGAACAAGGGTAAATGTAAGGTGAATAAGATTATTATAATAAGTAAGTGAATAAGAAGAAAACTGGGGCAGAGACTTTAAAAAGCATGACGGCACAGAAAAATGTTGAATACAGACTGGGTAAAGCTTTCACATTTTTACATTATTATGAATATTATTGTGAAAGTTGTTCTAGAATTTGTCGATGCAGTTTTCTGCAGAATAATGAACCTCTGTTCATTTTTACTTCTGAGAAACTCACTGCTCTACTCAGTTAAGTTACTGGCCTGTCACCAGTTAACCTAGTTAGTTACCTAATAAAATCCTCCAGTTGTTTCTTTTTTAGTAATGCTTACTTTTATGAAACATTTGATGTCTTCTATGTTCTATTATTAATAAAATATGAAGTCATGAGATTTGCAAATCATTTTCTATTTACATTTTACAAAATTAAGTAACTTATCTCTATAAGAGAGCGAGATGAGGACTAAGGAGGAACAAAGACTGGTTGATGTCATTAGAAAAAAAACTAGTACATGACAGAAAAAGCATGCACTACCTTCTATTTGTATTAAGCTGAGCTTAACAGACTTATCTTCGTGTTTTGTTTATAGAAAAACTTGCGTCACAGGACAAATACACAAAGCCTGCATTAAGTCTCTCTTTCCTATGACTGTCTCCGGCGACAGTCATAGCAAAGAGATGAAGTACTGTTGAAATATGGGGAAAGCCAAAAACTGCACTTCCTCCACTTCCGTAACATTGATTCATTAGTGTTGAATTCTCTCGCAGCTGCTCTATTCCCATGTTGTTGCAGTATATTGATAACTAACCTCGTATTGTGGATGAATAATATCAATAGTTCTCCTGACTGAAGTTTGGCCCGTGTATAGCATCCTGCTATGCGATTTCATTTGTCCCTGACCACCAGAATCCCTCACGTTAACTTTTATCGAGTGGAAAAAAAGTTGGCGTTCATCCTCCAGCTTCACTGTGCTAATGTTATGCTAACATAGCTGTGTCGCTAGCAATCACGTAGCACAACATTATATACCAGGTAGTCCAACTTCAGTAACCCTGCAAACACCACTGCTGTTTAGTTTTCTGTCTGCATTTATGTTGGAAGTGGTAGCAGAGCTGTACGTTTGAATTAGTTTCAAAAATCTCTCAGTCAGAACATGGTATGTCATGTTTAGGTGGAAACTAGCGAGCTAACTTCCTGTTAACTTCTAACTCCGTTAAATTTAATAAATTCTGTTTTCATGGATGCCTGGATGTTAAACTTAATTGTTACACCTGGTAAAGCAGCATCGCTGATGATTTAATTAAAGATGAAAGAATTTAGACCGTTTTTAACTCTTAGTGTTCGTTTGACTTTGGGACCTGAAATGGACGGAGTTTTGGACCCAGACTACTCCGCGAAGCTCCTCACTACGGCAGCCGTAATGCTCTGACAATCCATCAAGCAGTGCAGCTTAACAAAGTTGTACTAAAACATTTTTTAACAGATTTCGGCACGCCAAAATCGGTTCGAGGTCAGTAAGCACAACCAGAATTCATACATAAGGCGCACTCTCGATTTTTGAGAAAATTAAAGGATTTTAAGTGTGCCTTATAGTGTGGGAAATACCTTATACAGAAGAAAAGAATATATCGTGATATATATCGTTACCGCACGTGCTTCAAATTATACTGTGATATGGATTTTAGGCCATATCGCCCAGCCCTACTGCAGCTCTTCCAACTACAGCATTATCTGTACAAGCTAGTCAAGTTCGAAAACCCTGTTATAGTTTTGTTTATGTAAATGTAGATGGAAAACCCAACCTGTGTTACTCTGAATAAACTGCTATCATGAGATAAAACAGCCACTTAAAAGCTATAACATTTCATTTAAACTGGATACATAGACAAATATCAGCCTGTCGGTTGAGACCTATTGGCTCTTAAGTTTTAAATACTCCTATGCCTTTTAGCACATATGATCTATAATCTGTTATGCTGAAGAACACAGAACATAAAAAGCGTTCATTTGCTTACACTAGAGAAGGTGAAAATAATTTGTGTGCTCTGGAATATTTTTTGGAAGACAGCGAAGAAAGGAATGCCTATTATATCATATTATTGTATCTAGATCTATTACCACACTCGGTTTTTGCATGGATCCCCAAACTAACCTTTGACAAAACAACTTGTAATTCAAGGAAATCATAAAAAGTCCATAATCAGTGTGTAATCATGTACAGCTAAGCCTTCAGCTAACAAAACTAAAACCTCAAAACTGAGGAAGCGAAAACTTTTGCAAACAGATCTGTGCAAGGTGAAAAATGAGCTTTATATGTGCATTCTACCACACACAAAAATGTCATGTCATGTCAACATGCCATGTATGTTAATGTGCTTCTGTTCTTCCACTGGGTTGTCTCAGTCAGCTGGGTAAATGGTAAGACTTCTGAGATTTGGAAGCGCAGCTCTGAGGCTACATCCAGGGATGACAATAAAAGCTTTTCAGGCTTCAGGGACAGGATGGGTACAAGAAAATAAGAGCATAATTTAGAATTGAACAAATGGCAAATGTCTGGTCCTGTGACTCAGATGCATTATTATAGTGTTGTCTGGCCACAAAACAGCTTATATGCATCTTAACATTACTCCTACATGTTTCTGGCCGTCAGGCAGATAATTAAAACACTACTCCTTACAGGGATTACTTTTTTGTGTAGGGGAGACCGGGGATAGTTGTAACGTGGGTCAGTTGTAACACTTCCAATTTCTCCAATCAGGGCTAAGTTTCAAATGATGTGACTCATCCTGTGCATGCCCAATTCAGTTCTGCTATCACATGTGAAAAATCAGCACATTTGTCAAACACGGACAATTTAACACAAAAAAAAGTAATTTGTATGCCAAAAAGTTTTTCTACTTTATTTCAATTTCTAATAGCATTATTTGCTTTTCAGTTAAACTCATCAAACTTAAATTGTGTTATTTGTATGTCTATGGGGATATATTCTGTGTAGGTCTTTAGTGCTAATGTTTTAGCCGTTGGCTGTAATGTTAGCTAGTTCATGGCTATAGGAGTCTGGGTCAGTTGTAACAGCAACAGTCTGGGTTAGTTGTAACAATAATGCAGATGTTACAACTTACCACACTATTACTTTAACTTATATTAAACAAGTTGGGGCAACGACATCAGCAGAGAGAGGTTCACTGGTCACATTTGTATATGCGGTTAATGCCATTGGCAACACAATTCCTCCACTGTTTGTGTTCCCACACATACATTATGCAGACCACTGTGTCAGAGATGGACCAGTAGGAAGTACTGGTAGTGGAAATAAATCAGGATGGGTGCAAGAAACAGATTTCCTCATCTTTCTGAAGCACTTTGCAAACCACACCAAGGTAAGCCATGATAAAAAGTAATGGAATTGCGATGCTGGTGAACAACTACATTTTTTCAGCTTCATTGTTATGTTCAAAATTGGTGCAAGAGTTGTAGGTTATGATGCCCACTGAGCCAATGAGGCCAACCTCGAGGAAGACCAACCAAAATTAATGAAATATTCAGTTGCAGAAAATTCCATAACTTGTCTTTTTTGGGGGGGTTGGAATATGTTCAAAAGCTAGATTTCTGCATTCTGTCACACACACACAGAGCTACATAAATGGCTCTAAGTGCATTCATGTGTTGAATAAACAAAGATTACATGTTAATGTTTTGTTAGTACCCTTATTTCATTGTGTTACATTTCACCCCAGGATATGTTACAACTAACCCAGACTATGGGGTTAATTGTAACATTTCACTCTTTGTGTTTGAGACCATACCATGCAATGGGTATTGGGAAATTGTGCTGCAGAGAAAATAGCTGCACTATTTTATAGCCGAGACATGTAAATACTTTGCATTACATTTTGAATCCACTACCTTAAAAGAGCTCCAATTTACAGACAGAAATGTCAAAAATGTTACAACTATCCCCGGTCTCCCCTACATGACGACATTCTCTAACACATCAGTGTAAAGTCTCCCATATGTGTTGAGTTAACTTGAGTTAGAGTGAAGCTAGGTGACTGCAAAGACCTGTTTTATGTTATGATTCACATTATTTTCATACACATTAAAGTATTTAATGATCCTTTGTGCCCCTACAGAAGAGACCACACCCATCTGGTTAGACCTGTTTTATCGCAGGATAAGTGTGATCACTCAGAACATATGTATTTGCTGTGATCCTTCCCTCTAAGTGGACAAGCGAACCCACACAACTCACCAACGAAACGGTTCCCAACAGAGCTGCTGGATCCCCTTACTGTAGGTGTCAAGGGTTCAGATTCTTCCTTTAATTTGTCACCTATCAGAAAACTCCTGACACTAATCTGATAAGATTAAGTAATCACACTGGCAGTACAAAGTCAGTGTGATTCAGTCTAAAGTCAATCGCCTTGTTAACTGGAGAATTTTGCTGATGTAGCTGACTTCTGTGTGCTCTGTTGGTGTAGCCATCTCCAGTCTCAATGCCGGTGTCAACCCGGACTGAACACAGCATCACACTGTACCTCGGGGTTCAGGTTACAGAGGTTTCGCAAGGACCTGTTTACGGATTCAAGATCACTAGCCAGGAATCTACTTGGTTTTGCCTATCTGCGCTCTAGAACCCGAGAGCATAAATAATCTAACACAAAGTTAATTCAGAAATGGAGCGCCATGTTCGCAGAAAAACTATCATCTTTGCCGGTCCATTGGTGAAATGCTGACCATATCGTTAAATATAAACGGTAAACCATGAGGTAACTTTTAAATTCACCGACAATACCAATAATGAAACAGTAAACGTCCCGTTAGGGACAGAAACTGGTTACACGGCTAATTATGAGAGAATAGACCAGCGGGCCTTCTCTGACCACGGAGCCCCCTTAGCTCCTACACCTTCGACAGTTTCATGATGAATGCCGCAGCACCATTCTTACCTTGGTGGTTAAAAAGCCTCCATAACTTTGTAAATAGTATTCCCATGGCTGACGGTGATGAATTTCGATGCCAGCTTGTAATAGTTCGATGTACCTTAGCTAGCCAGCCTTGTTGTTCAGTCCTGCCAACTTCAACTAGCTAGCTAACTTGCTAACTACAACGACGATGACCTGTCAAAGCATTCAAATACAACTGCCATACTTATATGAACTGACTTCTACTCTACATGACCTACGAGGTGAAAATGTAGGTCCGACGACTGATTTACTGTATGAAACAAAACCGAAAACGCTTAACACTGTCACTTGCTAGTTCGTATCAGCTGGCTGTTGTGAAGTACCCTGCGCTGTCAATCTTGCGCATGCGTGTCTAGTATCTTATGGAGCGCTATAAGGAAGGAAAAGCATTTATTATATTATATTATATGATATGAAAACTTCATACACAACAGGTTTAATAATTATTAAAAACAGTAACAGGTAAATTATTTTTTATGAATATTTCTATAAGCAAAAAACAAAAACACCCCACTGGTATCCATACAACAGCATAACAGCAGTTTATTTCATTACAGTTGTAAAATGACAGTGCACACAAATTCTAATCAATGCATCATTCTCTCACAGGCAGTATTCAAATCTTTTAAATCACTGCTTATGCTCCACTGTTTTGAAACTACAACAATAAAAGCTACTGTGTAAGGAAAATAAGAATGGAAGCCTGCTCGTCAAACTTCCCTCTCCAGAATCACAGCACAATGAGATCTCTGGTCTATGACCTGAAATAAAACTGAGCTTTTCAATATCTAAATATTAAAATACAATATACAAGGATGTCATGTAAAAGGTAATGCTATTTAATCCCATATTAGCTGGTAGCGTACATATAAATTGAAAGATGGGGGAGAACTGGCTGCTCAACATTTCCATAAAAGTAGCATGTAAATGACACTATTAACAAAGGCAGTGCAGTCCTGCCCAAGTGCTTTTAGACAGCTTCTTACTTATCAGTAGTCTTTAATAAAACTCAAGGAGAATACACAGAAAAGCTGTAAATGACAATATAGAAGAGGTGCATGTTAAATTGCTACTCAAGGAAAGTGTTTAGTGTTACTTTATTTTATAAAACCTTTTACTAATATATTTCTTTGTCTGATGGTTGGAGGGTGTAAGCAAGGCTTTTATATAAAATGACATAAATGGAATGTAATTTATTGTTCTGGAAATTGAACCTTACACAAATTAAAATTTCTTTCCTTTGATTATTTTTCAGTGTATTATATATGGAAGCCCTCAATATAAATCACTCACAAAAACCCAAAGTCTTGCTTATTCCATGTCCTACGAAACCCATGACAGACAACAGCAGTTAATTGACGCATGGCATGTGAGAAATGCGCTGTTGTGACCATTTTAAAGACTTCTGTGCTGGAAAAACAGCTTCTTTTTTTTTTCAAGAAACAAAATCATAAAATCACAAAAATAACATAACTCTCAGAATCACACTCCCATCAGGGGTGAGAACATAAACGCTACACTTCTAGGTCTAATTGACCTCTCATTCCTGAGGTTGTGGAGCTTTGAAATGTATTAGTATCTGCATGATTTTTCTCCTTTTCTGTCATATGATTTATGACAAAAACAGCGTTTAAAAAGAAAGGGAACGGGAAGCTACTGCATGAACCCTGAATTAGCCATTCATGTCACTTTAAAACAATAGTTGTAAAACTCAGGATTCTGGAGCAAGCTTTACAGGACTTATCACACACATCAAGGACAGCGGCACATTAAAGATGCATTAAACTCTCCTTCTACCATCTCCTGGACCCGTGCAAACAAGTTCTGCGCTGATCATCACTGCTGGATGCTGTCTGGCACTGGCCTGAGTCAGATGGTCCCTGTAATTACAGTCCTACCTGCATGCTACAGTAACAGCTGAGACAGCGGGAATGGTCCAGAAGGGCCTAGTTTACTTCACTCACATGTCATACTGGTGACATATTCAAAAAATGTCCAACTTTCCCTCTTAAATATAACTTTACTGATCTTGTGCTACTTTCATATCCAGTACCTTGTTCACATCAAAGCAAGAGCAGGATTCTTATTTTTGGGTTCAAATGCTCATTTGTCAGGAGCCAAGGCCAAAGTAGATATGAGGTACTACACAAAATAAAAGGTGGTTTCAGTCCTCGTGAATGTAAGAGATTTATCATGTAATAGCAAACTTTCCCCTTGTGTTCACGGTGGTCGCTTGAAGAGACACAGGCCTATACTTTGTTAACAGCAGGCCACAGCTCAGAGCCGGTGCCTGGAGTCCTGGCTATAGCCTCCCGGGGATCCTCGGTTACGGTGGGGCTTATAAGAGTCCTGGTAGGGGTCCTGGTAGTCCTCCTCCACCAGAGGAGAGTGGTCCCTGCTGTGCTGTGAGCCTGAGGAGAGACGGTTGCGATTCTTCCGTGCCCGCTCGTTATGGCAGTTCTCATCGGCAGGCACTAGACTGCGACGTTCAACGGGCGAATGGTCTGTCGTCGTGTGGTTGCTGTTCCGGTTTCTTTGGGCCTGTTTGAGAGAAGTAATGCTGATTTCAAACTGCGTTTTGCTTTGTTAACACTCGAACAGAATCAACATAACTATGCATTTTTAATATGTTTGCATTAGAGTCCAACAGATTTATCAGTGGGCTGGTATTATCGGTCCATATCAGATATTTGATGATTGAAAAATCCAAGAAGTAAAGATGGGAGAAACACCCTTCAACACTTCAATAGTTAGTGCTGAGATTTTATAGTTTGTCCACCAGAGGGCACTTTGCAACTAATCTGAATGGAGCCAGACAGAGTGTAAACGAGTAAATAAAAAAATAAAATCATATCAAATAAAATTGTTTGTTACTCATGGTTATTTTGAGTCTTCTTCATTGGTGTCCCCGTGAAATATATCACTGTAGATACCAAAAGGTTGATTCTGTTCATCTGGACGTAGCGTTTTCAATGGGGCAAACGTTTCGTCATTCATCCAAGTGACTTCTTCTTCTTGATCAATGGTCATGAGAATTTGCATATTAATGATTAAGGAACTGACCTCACAGCCTACTGTTCATTAAGTGGTCTAGGTTCTGTTTTTGTGCAAATGTACTGTTTAATGATGATGTGGAAACAAAAGCCAAATGACTCACCTACGTTCAAAAAACACTAGAATCTGTGTAAAAAACATGCCAGCTGCTCTGGAGTCATGAATCAAAGTTTAAAGTATTTGGCTCCAACTTGAAGCAGATTGCCTAAAGGCTAGAGAGTACTGCAGAGATGAGAGTCTACAGGCAAGGTAAAGGCTCTGGTAGAGGTTCTTTGCAGTTTATGGACATCATATCTGCTAATAAGGTGGATATAAGATAATATTCATATCTGTATTTCAGTGCCATCAGTGAGTCATCTCATCCAAAATCAGTGCCAACATACAGCTAAACTCAAAGAATTATCATCAGACAATAAGAACGAGGAGTTCTGACCCCCACAGAGCCCTGATCCCATAGCCTTGGATTATATTACACAGAAGAATGAAGCCGATTCTTGGAACAAAAACAAACTACCTGCCAAGTACTCGGAAAAATACGTACACCTAGGAGGTCAGTTTGTCCTAAACACAAGTGTGATGTTTCACATGCACTTTTTCACAGAACTTTAAGTTCTTTTACAACTTTAGTTATTAAAGGTTCTATAGTTTCTTCACTTACAGTATTGAGGAAGTTACAATTACAATAGATTAAAATGTAAAAAGTTTTAAAATAGTGTTAAACCCCATTTCACTGTTAAACCATCTTGTAAGTAGGTACCAAAAATTATATTTACTTTATTTCACTATACCCTAACTACTACTAACCTTTAGGTGCCTGGGCTATACTGGGGATTTGGGTAGATAATGGACTCATCTGTTGTCCACTAAAACCTGCTGTGGATATTTTTCCAGCATTGAAAATGTGACAACAAACCATTATAACTCACTCTAAGCATTCAAGGCTTCTGATCTACATCAGTAAAGGAGCTGCAAGCTTTTTACTTTAAAGACAGCAGGAGGGCCTTTGTTTCTCGAAAGATTTTAGTGTGGCTTTCATCTTGTTGCTAGAACATTTTACTGCTAATACCATGCACCTCAGCTATGGCTTTAGGGCATAGTGCATTATCAAACGCTGAGTATTCACACACTGAAATGATCCAAATTTCCTTCTATCCGGCAGGTTGGTAAATCGAAGTCATACATGACTGAAATCTGGGATTCTGTAAAACAACAATGAGAAGAAAAGAAACCCGGGACAGTTTTTTGCTCTTTAACTTCAGAAATTCACCTGAATGGCAGCAGGATACGGGGAGAGAGCAGTGGAGCCCAGATTGCGTCCCAGGAGGGGGTTGAGCGGCATGGAAAGCGAAGTGTGCGTCGCACGCCAGTACGCCTCCAGGTACTCTGCCAGGTGTTCACAAGCATCTTCAAGCTGGTTCTCATCCAAAATAATATCAAACATCTCCTAAGGTTTGAAAAGAAGAGAGGAAGGTGTAATCTGCTGCTGCATTTGGATTTCTTTTCACCACTTGTGATTACATCATGAAACCTAACTTAAGGGAAGCAACAGCTTCTAAGTTAATTTAAAAAAAAAGGGGTGATGATTACTCACAGAAGGACACTGTGCTAGTTTCTCTGCTGCAACAAGCTGCACATTCAAATGTTTGCTTTGAGACTTCCCTCTTGATTTGATCAGCCTCTGCAAGACCTGTGGGTGACACAAAAACAGTCTAAAAATTAAGAAACTAGAAGACGAGTCGTAGCAGGCCCATGGAAATTGGACTCTGTTACATGTAGGTTTGTGACAAGAGATTCTTTTCTAGAAAATCCAGCCAACACAAGCAATGGCACGCCTGTCACTGCTCCAAACTCACATTACAGTCAAGACTATGACTTTCTCTCACTGCCTGAAGGGTTTCTTGGTATTTCACAGCTTACACTGACACTTGGCATGTTGTCAAGTACAACACAATAAAGTTTTTTGTCATTGTTTTTAAATAATATCAGTTTAAAAAAAATTAACATAATATATAGTATCCTGTTAGGCTAATGTAATTAAGTAACTTAAGCTTTTAATCTCACCTTAGGCGAGGACACCTTAACATGGACGATAATGGGTGCTAATGAAGTCTTGATGAGCTGCGCTGGGTGGTTAATGGTGTCAGCATCCAAAACCACCAGCTGTAAAGACCTGGCCAGCTCAAAGATCCTCTCTATTTCACTCTGGACCTCAGCTACAAAAAGTAAAGAATGTACGGCAGAGCAAATATGAATAAGAAACAATATGCAACATATTTACGCTCCACATCACCTATAAGACATGCGCATCATTGAGTGAGTTTCCTGTAGCTTTACCAAGGCTGGAGCGGGTGTTGGATCTCTCAATGATGGCCCTCTTACTGGGGTTGTTTAGTACTGACCTCTTGGCCAACGATATGTCAGCTGTTACCCTCGTGATGGATATCCTGGAACAAAAACTGTACGCGTCACACAGAGCACGGCCAGCACCTCGATGCAGTATATGACAGACTCTGCTTCGCTTTCACTGCTCACCTCCCATCGAACCTGTGCTTCAGGAAGTCAAACAGCGCTTTCTGCATCATGTCGGTGACCTGCAGCAATGGGGAGCGCAGAAGGCGGCGCAAACAACATGGACATGGGGAAAAGAGGAAGAAGAGAAGAATAGATTAAAACATTAATCTAATTAAAGGCAGGGGGAATAGGGAAGGCTGTCAAACTTGTTACTGTCACGGTCCCCGAGTCTTGCACCTCCCTGAGCCTGGTTCTCCAGGAGGTTTCTTCCTGTTAAAAGGGAGTTTTTCCTTCCTTTCCCACAGACACCAAGCGCTTGCAGATAGGGGGCGTTGTTTGATTGTTGGAGTTTTCTCTGTCTTATTGTAGGGTTTTGCCTTACAATATAAAGCACCTTTCTGTGTTCGCCTGTCTTGTCTTCTTGTCCTCCTCTGTGCCAAGTAAATTCTATTACCCTGTTCTGTTGTGTCCCACTTCCTGTTTTATTTTGGTAATGGTTGTCCTCTGCATCTTGCAGTGAGTGTTACTTCCCCTGTCTCATATGCTATTGTCTTCAGCTGTGTTTAGAGCTGCACCCGTTTCCTGGTCATGCACCACTTCTCGTCTATATATTATGTCAGTCTCCTCTTGTCCTATTTTACATTGTTTGCATAGTTGTGTGTTCTCTAGCATTGTTTTCCATGTCCTATAACTACCCTGCACTGCTATTTAAAGCACTTTGAGTGATCAAGCAGAGTAGAAAAGTGCTATATAAGAATCAGGCTATTTACCATTTGCTAACCAGTAGTTAATCTCTGAACTTCAGCATTAAAAGGCTCGCTTTAAGTTTAACTTCAGCATCCACTTGTCTGCCTTTGAGTCTGCAAAATTATCCACTACCCACACAGCACACCCAATGGCAGTACCAAGCAAGCAAAAGGTGGCTATAGAGGCTCATAACATGAGCAATTTTATGCAGCTATGGAGCAGAGCAGGCAGTAAAAGAAGCTAGCCCCCCATTATTCATTCTGATGGTCAGTCTCTGGCTGAGCCACATTTTTACATTACACACTTGACCAAGCTATAGTCTACCCTGTGAAAAGCTTTTTTTTTTTCCCATCCTGGCTGATGAACGTGGGTCACATTAAATAAAGCGATCAAAAGCTTCAGTGAGCGATGTCGCAAAGACGAGTGCACAGGTGATAAATTTGGGGCAATCCCTCGGTGTAGCTTTGAATATATAGGCTTGGCTGGTGAACATGCTTGCAGCTCTGAGGCCTTGAACTGAAACAGAAGTTTAAGTTCACAAAGTTACCCTCAAAGACATACACTTATACTTCCCAAGGTCTTTGACTCAGAAAAGAAATACATGGATTCGTGAATAAAATCAGGCAAAGGCGACTATTCGATTGTGCCAGTTGTCGCTCTAAATTGGTCAAAGTACACTGACAGTCACATTGGGTTGACAGGGGCTTCATGGCCATTGGGCTGTAACACAAAGCAGTTGTAAGGAATAAATAGTCCTATTAAAATGTCAAAATACATAAATGCTCTACTCACATTTGAGGTTCTTATTTAAATTTACTTAAAGGGACAGGTGAGGAAAAAGAAACATTTTCCGTAGTGCTCTTTATCCATCTATATTACCACTTTTGAAGATATTTAGTCTCCCCTAAAGACTATGAAGTGTACATATGCCATGACGAGAGGTCACACTTGTGTAACTGTGTAAGCTGTTCCATAGTTTTGGAGCTGAGGTGCTGAGGTGTGAGTCCCCCTTTAGATGGGTGCCAAGAAAATCCTTATCTGTGGACCTTAAAAACTGGTTTGGAGAATAGGGGTGAAGTAGATCAACAACACAGAGCCTCACCTCATTTAATAATGGGGTGATATGGGAAGATTTATGAGAGTGAGTTAAAAGCCTTGCAGTAGCATTTCGGGGAGATGTGAGGTCATTAATAGATGCTTTAGACAGACATGAAAACAGTGCATTACAATAATACAAGTTGCCTGTATTTTATGTCACAGTAGTAGATAGTAGACAAGAAAGTTGGCTGTGAGCGAGGGGCAATGACACATAGGAAATGGGCGGAATCAAACCCAGACCTCTGCCGTGCATATGGATCACTTACTCAACCAAATGAGTTTTAATTTTTTAAAGGAATTTTCAAAGTGCATCTTTTTGTGCAACAGTACAACTGCACAGAGCTTCATGCAACCTTGAAATATTGCATGTGACACCTATTAATTACCACGTGATTACATGTTAACTCTGTGGCACTGGCAAAATAAATAAATAAATAATATTATTGCTCACACATAAAAAAACAAAAAAAACCTGTAGGGTACTGCATGAACAGATAAACTACAGGTTTGGGACATGAAAAGTATCTCAAGGCATGGTACACATTATTTTATGTTTCTAATTTCAAGCGATGCTCCACTTTTTCAGACTGATGCAGTTTAACCAGAAGGTTGTTACCACGGCAACACCAGGATGGGAGACAAGGACTGTGATTCCATGACAACTGACTTCAGCACTCCCACCTTCCACAGCGTCCTTGGCCTCCTTTATGCTTTGCACTGTCGTTCCAACCAATTATCAACGAGCAGTTTGGATTTGGATGCTGTTACCCCGGGAACGCTCATCGCAGAATGAATTAACTGGGATTGAAATTCAGTAACTTACAACATGATGTAATATTCATGTAAGGCATGAGTCTGCATGGCCCATATGGACGCATGTTAAGGCAACTCGCCCTGCTGAGTTCTTTATCCAATAGATTTAAATTCCCGTTCCTGTCCAATAAAGATTGCAGACATGGTCTGAGGTAATACTTGGTTGCCTTCTTTGTTCATTCTGACTGATGAAGACACACTGCTGTCGAAATGTCAGCCTGATTGCACAATTAAAAGCTGTGAATTCATCAGCATGCTCCAGCCCCTTCTGTCCTTTCAAAGTTTGCTCACACTGGGAAGCACCCAATACAGTATTCTGCTGTAAAACGAATGTCACGCCACAGTCTTAGATTAAGGATGTCCTCACTAAGTAACAGTGAATTTGAATGAAGAGCACTATCAGACTTGTTATTTCCAAAGTGTTACTTGTTTTTAATAGGATCCCATAAGGATACTGAAGAATCTGCGTCTAGAACAAAGGACTTCTGAGTGGTCTCTTTCACCAGGACTAGTGAATTCATCCTTCATGATAAAAACGACTCATTTATTTGTTCATCTTTTGTGGAGGAAAAAAAAGGCAGAGTCAGCCTGCTGGAGGAGCAGCAGTCTTTCTTACCTCATAACCTTTCAGGGAGGGTCCCACCAGGACAACTGGCCTCATGGAGGGAACCACGTCATATGGCGGAACATGCTCAGCCTGGAGGTCCAGAAACACAGAGATAAAGTCAAGCTCTAATATTTTTAGCATTTGTTTCCTAAAGTCTGAAAGCAACCCAGAACTCTCCCAGTGTGTCTGAGTGTAAGTGGAGAAATGCTTTAACCAGTGCCAGCACCAATCCAGAGAAAGATGTTGAAATCAAAGATTTTAAACAACTTCTGCTTTGTCAAAACTGTGAATTAAAGATTAAATAGTAGTAAACACTGATGATGCAAAACCTGCTCTGAAGTTCACAACCTTAACTGGATGGTTGGGAATTTTTCCTTCCCACTGTTGGGTTTTTCTCTCTATGTATTATTGTAGGGTCTACCTTACAATATAAAGCACCTTAAGGTGACTGTTGTTGTGATTTGGTGCTGTAAAAAAAAAAGAGAAAAAAAGGAAGAAGAAGGTAGAAACTGATAAACTAACATATTATAATTAATACGATTAAATGACTAAGAATGCGGTGAATCAATTTAATGGTCGTATTAATTGTTTATGTAAACAAGGGAAGATCAAGATAAAAGAAAATATAAGATAAAAGACAAAGAACAGAGAGAACAGTGTCTGTAACGAGGAGGCGTCCTCTTCATTTGAGATGCAGTCAAGCAATTTCTTCCACTTTTTTAAGAAAGTCTTGGATCTTGTGCAGGAGTGGTTGGTGTGTATTTGATCACACTGTCTCCAGCATGGCCGATGTGACTGGCATCATTTGCTCATAGCATAAGGTTCCAACACACTTTAATGTTAAATAAAAAGTTTGCCAAAATTACAGAGTAATCTCCACCGTCCATATATGTACGCAATGTATAGATCTGGTCTTTTGTTTTAAAGGGTTCACCTTTAATTACATAAATAAGCAAATAAGCTGTCACACTCACCACTTTCTGTTTCTGCTTTCCTGAAAAAGAAGAGAAATGTGTAGTAAGTGCACACATTTCTATCAGCTATGTTAAAGCCTTATTTTACTACAAAAGGTTAAAAAAAGATGCTCCTACTGATACACAGATATAACTGCAAAGTAGAAGACAAGACCATCCCTTGTGAATCTAACAGTAGCATTTGCTATTATAAATAACCGGATCTGTGCAACCAACCTGCAGAGTTTGGGTTTGGTTTGAACGTTCCTGACACCATCTCTCCCAGACTGGAGGAGGAATTCCCACTGGATTTACTGCTGGATGGATAACACCGGATAGAAAGAGCAGTGTTACTGTAAAAGCTAATGGGATGATTTCATCTGTCACCACCACCGCCCACGAATAAACTCACTATCTCCTACAGTCATAAACTGCATATTATACTATGTTCTTGGATTTAAATAACATCAAAGAACTGGTGAATCAGTGATGTGTCTGTAAAGTAAGGCAGACTTCTACTGAAAGATATAAATACATACAAGACAAAAGCGATTGCATTAATCAACGACTGGCGTGCAGTTTGTCGATTGTTCTTTCACTGTAAATATATATGACCTAAATATGTCATCATTTTTCTTTCTGTACTATTGTGATTACATGGCTTTGTGATAGAAATCACAAAGTACCTCACAGTGACAAGTGCTTTTTTTGTATTTTATGGTAACTGCGAAAGGATAATAGTACTCAGCACCATTAATCGTCTCGGTGACTACAACCCAGCATCCCATCTGATGGAAAATTCTGTGGTGGCTCTGATCCAGGTATACCTCCGAGAGCCTGGACCACACAGCACAACTTGGATTTCATCCACCTGACATCCTGCTTATCTGCCAGCCTCTACTCATCCCTAAAGTGGCTCGCTCTCAGTACAATCCCAAACCCTTCAAACTCTCTTTATCCCATTTGATCCATGTCTCTTCTCTGCAATATCTGTTGCTGCTGCTGACGCCTTCGCTCTGCCGCACTCATCCAGCCCTCCTCCTCCTGCTCACCCAGGGAAGCGTCCTCTCTTCTGTTCCTGTTGAAGGCGGATGTTCTCCAGCTTCAGTGGGCTGGGAATGAACCCAATGTCACAGCCCTCTTTCACCAGGCGTCCAATCCACCAGTCATTGTTGTATTTCTGAAAAACAGAACGAGAAAAGTCTCAGCGACAAAATCCCAGAATTTAAATTAGTCCTTAAGAGTAATCCATTGTAATTAAGTGAATTTCCTCTGTATCGGTATGCAATACAGCGAAACAGCTTCCACATTACAAATATCTCTGTCCATAAAGATACCTTTATCACTGTTCATGCTGTAATTACAAATAACAGTGTTCAGTAGACTAACACAAATATTTCAGAACGCTGTGTACTAATAATACAAAGTACAGACAGGATCCTTTTTTTATTGGCTGGCTGGATTTCAGTCAGGGCAAACAAATAAAGAACGGTCAAACTGACCTTAAAGCAGACTGCTATTTCTGCTTTTACAGGCGTCTATGATGAGACACATTAGTGAGCCCTGCACCACACCAACTGTACAAAACCAGAACATCAACTCATCCGGCTCATGATCCAACTTAAGTCACAGGTTGATGTTTTGTGTGTCCAGACAGAAAGTTGTATTGATTTGCTTTAACTAGTTGTTGTGAGAAGCCTCACAAACAATCATATCAGGACATATTAATGGAGTTTAACTCAAATCTAAGGAGTGGCAATTTTTGTGGAAATGGAAAAGCGCAGGTAAAGATGATAGAGAGTGTATTTACTCCAAGGCCTTGTTCAGACTATCAGCTTAGATATGTTTTTTGCCCCCACATACAATAGAATCACAGCAAACTACGCTCCTGCTCCTGGATTCAAACTCTTAACAGCTTAACAGGAAGCAATGTATGAAACTGGGAAGAACAACAGCCTGTGCACACACAGCAAAAAAAACAAACAACTTGTTTGCAGGCACTTTGGGGGAAACCTATGTGATGGAAAGCTGCATCTTAATCATGGCTATATAGCTACAGATGCTCAGGTTGTTACCATGACAACCCATACAGATACATTAATGAAATCTGGACGCACATTCAGTCTGTTAACTTAAAAGCTACATTTTGAGCATAGCTCTTTTTATGAATATCAGATTAACTTGTGACTCTTTTCTTGGCTCTTGCAATGAAAAAAAAACAAAAAACAGAGATAGGTCACAAGCTCCATGATGGGAAAAGTTGTTACACAGAGAGTAGCAAAATAGCTAACATGAAACTCTTTGTTTAGTTAAAAAAACACTTTCTCCTGTGGTTAAAAACTAAACTGTGCAGGCTGAATTGAATCCCCCCCCTACAGTGCCACACCGCAACTGAATTGCACCTCTTTGATGTGGAGGAAGTCCTTGGCATCAAAAGATACAGCCGTGCCAGCCACGGGAACATCCTCATCCAGCGCACCACAGTAACTGACATTGGTCTTCACTGCAAACGCAACTGCTTTAGTCTGCAAGACAGAAAGGAGGGACGAGTTTTTGTAGCAATAACCATGTATATTAGCAGTGAATAATTTGGTTCAGACAATCACAGAATGTGACATTTTGTACAGCACCAGCGTGCCCATCGTGCTCCAGCATCACACATGCAGAACGAATGGCCTGCAGTGAGGGGTGGGCACTGCTGAAGAGAAGCTATTTTAGACCTCCTGACAACAGTGGCTGGAAGACAGCATCAGTAGTGATCACACCACATCTACAGCAGGTAGCAGGGAAGCCTCATACCAAGGCCATAAAACCAAAGTATTATTATTATTATTATTATTATTATCATCATCTGCTCCTGCGCAGTGAATGAAGTGATCAAATTGAGTGATCTTAATGCTTAACTGTTTAATTTCACCATTATTTCCTAAACTGATGCAGTAATAAGTGTCACGGGTGTTTTCCTAATGTTAAAGGCTACATTTCACTGAAGTACTTAATTGCATTGTTGTGTTTGTTTCATGTAACTTATTTACGGTGTGAATGTTGGCACACGGTGTCACTTTTACAATGTTGAAAACTGTAAAAGTTCAGAAACAGTATGGCAACCTTTACACAGCCATTAACACAGATTAGCAGGGCAACCAGTGATGCAAAATCCTTTTTTTTTTTTTTTTTTTTATGTGATATACAGCCAGTTATGGTGCTCTGTTACCCATAAACAGCTCCTAGTGAAACTGACCTTTGCTCTCTCAAGCTGAACAGTGGCCTGCTGCTCCCTCTCCTGCCGGCCGCCCTCCTTCTCCTCCTCCAGGGACACATCTGAATCAGATGGTCGGCTTGTGTAGGAATCAGCTGAGCCCTGAAGAAAAAGAGTACACAAAACGTGGAAACAAGCCAATAGCACAATAGATGCAGGTACTAAGGATAAATAACCACATGGTGACATAACTTTCTTTATGCCCTCCAGATTAAATGTGACATCTTTGTTGTGCAATTTCATGTGTCCTGCACAGACAGATGCAGGGCTTGGCAAGAGCCTATTTCTTAAAAATATAGAGACAAAGAGATTTTTATGGAAACCGAGGTGTGTGTGTGTGTGTGTGTGTGTGTGTGTGTGTGTGGGGGGGGGGGGGGGGGGGGGTGTCATATGTGATTAGTTGAATTACTTTCCATGCAAGATCAAAGGCTGACCCATTCTAAGATGACGGTTGCATGAATAGCTGAAAAGATTCAGAAGCTATTTTTTATTTCAAAGGATGAAATCGAAACAGACCACGGCAGACCGAATACAAATGTCAAAAATCTTTTATTCCCTTGAAAAAAGGCTCATTACTATCACAGTAACATAATTTCAAGTAAAAGTGACAAAAAAAAAGGACATTTGAATAATATGATGTTCATCTCTTATTTTCTTAGGGGTAACGCACTATTTAAGTCATAAGTATTGTTTTAAAGGAATAGTAAACAAATGCTCCCACCCACCATCCTTCTCAGATTTGGAGGAGAAAACTAAAACAACCTTAAGTCATGCTTTTTGTTAAAAGAAATATAACATTCAATTTATGAAATATAATACATCACTTATTTTGCTTTATATGGTTCATAGGCTCCCCCCCTTTTATCAGGCCAATGGTAGGTCCAATTCAGGTGCATAATCCTAGCTATAGTGGCCACTTTAGCATCAGACAAGGCTGGCTGCCATAAATCTGTGTTGAGTATAGGCTGTCAATTAACTGTCTACCTCAGCTGTCAATATAGCAGGTGTTCATATCTATTTACTCTGAAACTTTTCACTCTTTGTGAAAAGAGTCTGATGAGTCAGTGAAGCTCACTTCTGTCAGATGAGAGTTAGAAACTGAGGATATCCTGAAATTTTCTGTTGGTAAATGCAGGCTTTGCTGCTGTTAGCCTCTGTTAGCTACTGTTAGCTACTGTTAGCCCTCATTAGCCGCTGTTAGCCGCTGTTAGCTGCTGTTAGTAAAAGTTTCACATGATGTGAGAATGTAATCAAACTGTCTATCACAGGGAAAGTGTGAGTTTATACATTGTCTGTGTAAAGTTTACTTTAAGACAGACATGAGAACAGTACTAGGTCTCTTATCTTAATTCTGACAGGTAAGTTCAAGTTAAAATATTTCTTGAAACTAATTTATTTTAGTTTTTTTCTGTAACTTTTCTAATTTTATTAATGTCCACATTTTTGCTCCATACTGTGTTTTTCCTATACAGACACCAGGAAAAGTAGAAATTGTGCATGGTAAATATAAGGTTTGGGGGATTAATCGATAGAGACAGTTGAGAGAGGCGCCAAGTACAGGAAGAGATAGCAAGGTCAGTTGGTTAGCTCAACCCAGGGATTCCCTCCTTGGGGCATCAGTACCAATGTGGTATTTTTGTGTCGCCCCTTTTACCATATTTGTGTTTGTGGAGAGTTTCAGGCTAATTCTTGTCTGGCATTATTCTTAAGTATGTGTGCCTGTATATAAATATAAAGTCTGCTTCAGGCTGAAGATCAGTTTGATCACATGTCATAACTGTCACTCTGCAGCAGAGTCAGTGTTGGGCATTTTAACTGCTGGGCTAGAGGAGCAGTAAAAACACCCACCCACTTATTCAAGGCAGATAAAATGATTGTGAACTACAACAAGAGCAAGATTCTGACCAACTAGCTGAAAAAAAAATGTGTCAACATAATTTGAAACAACAGTGAATGCTCAGCTGGGAAGCACATTTTCCCACAGCAGAGAATTATTACAACATCATTGCACTCAACAGGCTCCAGGCATCAAATACAGTGAGCTGCCCATCCTGCAGTGAGGGAAGCACACTGCAGGATATTTTGCACAGCTGATATTTTGTCCTCCCTTATGGTATTAAGAAGGATTAAGAAGGAATAATTACTGAAGCAATTTGCAAACTTGATTTGGTGGGAGAGAACATTTCACTTGTGTGAAGCAAGTTCTGTGGGAGGAAAAAAGTGCTTTTGAGTTCATAGACACAGCAAATAAATTGCCAGCTGGCTTGGTGAAACAGATCGCATCTGTGTTGCTGTTACAGTAGCAATAAAGGCAAAGAATGGCAAAATGGTGTTTTGCACCAAAGAGCTTATGGATAAGTTCAATTTAAATGGAAACTGGGGCTGATGTTCTTGTAACAGCCATGCACTAAACAATAAATCTTTTTGGGTGCCAGACCTCACCAGTATCCTGACTAGAGTCATTACAAGGTTCCACCAAGAGCCTGTCGCTACTACTGCTAATCAACACCAGCAAAGCTCTAGTAATACAAAGGATGGTTTGGACACCCCACCAATAAAAGGCATCCTATCCATTGTGACTTACATCTGTGATTCACTGGGAATGTGTGGTTTTCCAGCAAAAGGATCGTCTAAGATCTATGCAGGCCATAGCACAGCTAGCATGATTTAATTCTTGATAAGCAGTGGTCCAATTCAATGCACAGTTGATTTGAAGTTGCCCAGTCTCCAGTTTGTTCCTGTTACCTGTCTGCTTACTTGTTGGCTACCCTGCAAGCCTCTGTGCCACACTTCTGGGAATAAACCATTTAAAACTATTCCTGCCTTCCTGAATATTTAAGGTGACTATATCAGCTTAATGCTATAGGCTCATGAGAGTGAAACAAAAAGAACACACTTCTTGCACATGAGTTGGGATAATGGACCTGGAATACAAACCCATCAGTCATAACAAGTGCTTTCAGCCACAGTGTACAAGGCCTCTATTTTCAAACAGGGCTGACTTATAGTTTGCTTACACTGTCAACTCACAGCAGTAATGCAAATCTTGGCTCTGAGGACGTCACCTTTGGCTGACCGGTACTGTTACTGTTTGTAATGCCATGTGGGAGAACTGGCAACAGTTCAATTTGCTACAACTGCACCATGGCAGAACAGAGTGCTTGAACACTGTGAAATCTTTTAATTATAGTGGTAATATAGTTTTTGAATACACTGAATTTTATGCAGTTGAAAAATGCATTGGTGAAAAAGTGTTTATTTTGAGTTAAAAACAGACTAGTTAACAATTACAGGGACAAATAGAGGAGTTACTAAACATTAAAAATACCAATATGTGACCAAAAACAGACACTCACACACTCCAGAGATATGGAGGTTATTAGGTTACATGGTTGTTATTGATTATCTGTAGGTGTGAATGTTTCTCTAACTCTCTGTGTTAGCCCTGGGACAGACTGGTGACCAGTCCAGTTCATACCCCACCTTTCACCCTATGGCAGCTGGTTAAGCCCCCCTCCCCTGAGCTCTATAAGCGGAAGCAAATGGACAGATGGATGCTCCTGTTGATGCGCCAGGGACCAGTATTGGGCAGTTTCCAGGGTTTTTAACTTGGACCAGTGAGCAACCAGTCAGCCTTGCATACAACCCAGTCTACGCATGTGTAACATGCACACATGCGCAGCCACTAACACGGCGTTAGTGTAGACGCTCTTCACTGTAAGAGACAATGTAGAAGGGGTCTGTAACAGCAAACCTAATCAGACACCTGAATTATAACCTACCCAACTGAACATGGACATTTTAAGTTAAAAAGGCAAAGTAGCCAAGGCTAAAGCTAGCAGCCTCTGTATGAGCAAAGAATCAAAGCAGGCGAGAGGAAAATTATGGACACAAGTAAAACAGAGAAAAAGTCAATGTCCTGTTATGTGATGATTCAATAAAATGACTATATGTTACAATCCCTTACAGTGCATTCCTTCAAATGGAGAAAGTCTTGAGGGATGGCTACTATGAGGAAAGGCAACCCGGAAACTTTACCAGCGGGACACGTCGTTGTGTGCCTCAAATTCACAGGGTGTTTCGGTCTTTTATCATAAGCTATTCTGCCATTTTTTAGTTTCTTTTTACCTTCCTTGGTTAGGTTTAGGGATTAGAAATCTGATCTAGATTATAATATTAAATATTTGGGACACTTCATCAGTAGTGGATGTAGATCCCATGAGATTATAAACATTACTAGAAATTGTTTATTTATAGAGGAAATTGTTACTTTAGCAACAAAACTACGGTATTAGAACCAAACCTTTGAACCATTTTGAATGCTGATATAATCCATGCAGTTTTAAAGTCTTGCGATAATTGAAATCAACTTTAATTTTGATAATGCTTTACAGTAACTGCCTAATTAAGCAATCAGAGGCATTTTCAAGATACTACTGCGACTGAGAAATGCTTCAAGGACTATTTTATATAAACAGCCACAGCATTTTAAAATCCTGTGTCGTCACTGTGGATAAAATAGTGATGTTCTAAACCAAAAAAGTCCAATAAATGGCCAAAGCAACATACTGTAACTTTGCCTTAGCAGACTTGAACAGTACTTGAGATCACAGCTAATATGTTGTTAAATTGAGAAGAAAACATTTACTGAGCAAAATATCAGTCAGTTACCCTCCTTTGGTCTTTGAAAAGCTTCCGAAAACAATCCAAACCCATACAGTAATCAAAATTATTGTAGGTGCAGATGAATAATTACATAAGCATGGACACTGGACACGTGTCTTACTAGCAGGAAAGGTCTAACTCAGTGCACTGTATTAGACTGCATAGAGTCTCTGGGGTTCAAATGTTAATTTCTGCTAATCAGTGCTTTCCATTCAGGGTAGAGGCAATGTACTATGTTCTGTGGCCTGCAGGCTGCTGTGCACACCCTTCTCTCCAGGGTCATGAGCCAGTTATTCTCCTTGTCACCAGCATTAAATAAGGGAAATGGCTGAATGATGAGACGGAACATAGCTGCTAAAATAGTTGCCACCAGCAATGTCAATATCATTTATGATTCACTGGCCTCACAGTTCATGTAACCCACCTGCCTGCAGGCATTAATAAATCTCTTTATTTGCAAATCTGACTGCTTGTATCTGTCACTTGGACTATAGTTACAGGAACAAAGCACTACAGACATTCAGTTAACGCGTACTGTGAAAATGTTATGCAATATCTGAAAAGACGACTATGCTACCAAACCACGTGGTATGATGTAATGTATAATGAAGGAGTAATGACGTAATGCATGAATGTATTCATTCATTTTAATGACTTCTTTTCTTTCATATCGCTGTTCATCAATCAAAGCAGCTCATTTCCCACCATGTGACACATGAAACAACATGTGTCCTGATTAACATCAAAACAAATGAAGAAATATATGATAGCAAAACAAAATCCTTAAAAAGTGTCCATCCATCCATCCATCCTCCCTCTTCCACCATATCCCAGCTACCATAGGGCGAGAGGCTAACACAGAAAGACAGACAACCATTCACACTCACATTCACCCCTATGAGCAATTTAGAATCACCATTTAACCTAAGCCCACTAACAGCATGTTTTTGGATGGTGGGAGGATGTCAGAGTACCCAGAGAGAACCCACGCAAAAACAGGGACAACATGCAAACTCCACACAGAAAGGCCCCGCCCAGGTGGAGTTAAATATCTTCTTTCTAAACAGTTAAACAGTATTGTGCCCCGGAGTCGTCATGCCATCCATCCACTCAAAACAGAACAAAACTCAGAATATCATGTTCCTGTGTGTGCCAGAAATAAAGTCACAGAGAACAAACTAACACTCTGTCAGCTTCATTCAGACACCATGATATTTAATAACTGGGGAAACTGTGAAAGCAGATGTCAGGAGATGATGAATGATTGAAAAAAAGGCCGATAATTAATACAATAAAACACAATACCTCATTTCAGTCTTAATACACGCTAATATTCATGTGAATGTGCTCAGTTACACCAGTTTAAATACAGACATGCCTTGTTGCTTCATACCAGTATGTCTCCAGCTCATCAACTCAGGCGGATTCAGCATTCAGTTCTGCCGAGTAGCCAGCTGGTGGATGTTCAGAGTCCTGCAGTTTCGGCTAAATGGGCTGAAAAACTGGACTTTAGCATAAATGTTTACCTAGCAGATGACAGGACAGTCTGTTCCCCCATGGATGCTGCCAGACGCTCTATTTAAAACAACCTATCCATGCAGGACAAGGACTGAAGAAGGAGGGTGCAGCTATGCCATATTATAAAAAGAGCATCATTTGTCTCATCTTAAAATGTCATATGTGGTGAAGAAAGACTTTTTGAGCAAATGTCAGAAAATAGTTTGTTTTGGGAATATCTTACTATCGTTGAAATATTACAACTAGATGCCAAACGCACACCGCTATTCCAGTTTCATCTTAAAATATGTGAAAGCTGTGATTCTTCACATATATATGACAACGATGGTGCAAAGCTGCAGGCAGCATGACACATGCTTATAAACCCTTGACTTCTGACTAAGGCGTGATGCACTGCTTCGAGGCCGTCGTCATCAAGATCATCTGGCATGACAAACAGAACTCTCGCTGCATGTGTATGTATGATATTACATATCTGTTATGTAATATAACACATGTGTAATTATGTTTTATATTAATGTAATTAACGTACGTTAATGTAATTATTAACATGCTAATAATTGCACGTTAATAATTACATTGCACAGCATCTTGGTCAACTGAGGTTGTTTCAAATATGCTATATAAATAAACTTGGAATTGTCATGGTTTGCTAATGGGAGTGACTGATAATTCACTCCCATTGTCTTTCAGAATAATTCAGAATTGTCTTTCCAAACTTTTCCATCAAATGCATTTTTTTTTGTTATGCATCATCTCTTGATATGTTTCATCTATCCATTTTCTGCTAATTCCTTTTCCAATTTAGGCAGTCTAACCCAGCCGTCTCAGGGTAAAAGCTCACAAACCCATACCACGTGGACACATCAGTAGAGATACAGAACAGAACCATTCGAGCTAATGTTCATTTCTAAGGTTAGAATCACCAACCAACTTACCATGCATGTCTTTGCCCTGTTGGAGGGAGTCAGAGTACAAGGAGAGAACCCATGTGGCACATGGAGAACATGCAAACTTGACACAGAAAGGCTGAGCGGTGGATTCAGAATCGGGATATTCTTGCTGTGAGGGAACAGTGCTCACTACCGTGCCACCCTCTTTATGCTCACTTACCCCAGGAGGCAAGGAGGCTCACCCAACTGTTGTCAGGGATCGACTCGGGGGACAGTGGCAGATGGGGAGTTTGACTGGGTCAGTACACCTGAGAAACTTTGATGCAGGTTTGCTATGGTGAGCTCATGGAGGACACAAATCTCGCATGGAGCAGTAGACAAAATCTTGTTTGGATACTGATTTCTTCATATTTGTTTCTCTTATATTTCCATCCTGTCTGTCACTTGTGAAGCAGTTTGAAATGCATTCGATTATTTTTTAAAGTGCCTTAATTTTTTTAGTTGAATGTCTTTGTCCCCCATTTGCAACCTTTCAAAGAGATTATGAAAAGATGTGTTCCTATCCTGAATATGGCCTTTTTGGGAGCTTGAAGCATGGGTTTGGTGACTATCACTCCCACTGGACATCAAAAATTAAATGAAAATGTGTAACAGGGCAAAATGTGTAACAGGGCATTGGTACTAGAATAAGTCTTTGAAGTCAACCTGCCAGGCTGGACAGTGTGGATTAATGTCTTTGTCCAGGGCTTGCAGGCGTCTCCGCTAATGATCCATTCAGAGCCATGGGAGTCTTTGGTTGGTACAAATAACTGTTATTTACTGCCTCATTACAAATGAAATCTATAGCTGGAAGAGTGGAGAAAAAGAAATAAAACCACCACACAGCTGCCCACTGCAGAGTATCACCTGATGTATGTTTTTTTCTTTTAAAATAACAAACTACATCTTTTTGTAACACAGAATAATGTACATTTTATCTTCAACATGGAGGCTGGCTTTGTTTATAACATGAACCTATTGTTTTAAACAGTAGCTTTACTTTTACATTATATTATAATGTAAAATAACAGTTTATTTTTCATACCCTTGTGCACGTTTATTGGAAGCAATCATCTCAAAAGTAAGAATAAAAATCCAGTTGTTACTAGTAGTAGTGTTTTAAAATCAGGCCATATTACCTCAGATCCCTACATCTGCCACTTTACAAACCTGAAGTTATTAATGCATGACAAAGACGTCAGTCAACACAAGGCATGTCTAAAATTACTGTCATGCACATTACACAAGCAAAGACTCCTACCCCCCGCTTTTCGTTTCTGCACAAACTGTGGCTCATTATCGAAGTGTCAAGTGGCCGGTCTTGAGTCCGTCATGCCACACTCTAACCTTATCTGTCCAGATGCCGAAGCTCAGTCCGTTCTCCCATCTCCAATCATCTTCCTCCCCTGACCTATGTGACTATCAGTCCCAGACTGTAAGACGAAAAGCATTCCCTCCTCAGCACACTCAGCTGGCACCAACACTGCATCCAGTAGCTTTAAGGGATAAACGTCTCTAAGTTCTTTGAAAACCTGGCCCACTTTGGGCCTTTAGCTCCTTGTGTACTCACTCTGTTAGATATACCTGTTCACTTGCTCATGAATGCAAATATCTGAGCAGCCAATTCAACGCATTTAGACGTCATCATAAATATCTTGTTGAAGTTAACTGAATTGAGCATGGCATGATTGTTGGTCGCAGTCTATGGGATTTTCCTACAAAACCATTCAATTCAATTTTATTTCTACAGCGCCAAATCACAACAACAGTCGCCTCAAGGCGCTTTATATTGTAAGGTAGACCCTACAATAATACATACAGAGAAAAAAACCCCAACAATGATATGACCCCCTATGAGCAAGCACTTTGGCGACAGTGGGAAGGAAAAACTCCCTTTTAACAGGAAGAAACCTCCGGCAGAACCAGACTCAGGGAGGGGCGGGGCCATCTGCTACGACCGGTTGGGGAGAGAGAAGGAAGACAGGATAAAAGACATGCTGTGGAAAAGAGCCAGAGATTAATAACAAGTATGATTCAGCGCAGGGTTTTGGGTATACACCTCTTGGGTTTACAGAGCATGGCCAAAAAAAGAGAAAATAGAGTATCGCCCTCAGTACCATCTCAGCACCCTTTAAATGCCAGAGTTTGCTGTACATTTTGCTTTTGCTTCCAACAGGATGTGTCCTGTCACAAAGTTCAAATAATTTCAAACAGGCTACTTTACCATGAGTAAGTTCACTGTACTTAAACAGCCAAAAAGCCAATAGATCTCAATCCATGATGTATGCGGTGGAATGGGTGATTTGTTGACAGCGACTGCAAAAACTGTTTGATACTGCGATGTCAAACTGGACCAAAATCCATGAGCAAAGTTTCCAATACCTTTTTGAACCTGCCCCACAAAGAATTAAAACAACTCTGAAGACGAAAAATGGATGAAACCTTTGAGTACCAAGGGGTCCAGTGAGTGTATAATGGAAAGACTTGGTTTAGAAATAAACAGTGTCTTCTTCAGGCGCTGCTTCCACGTTTGCACTACTATTTGCAATAGTAAAACTACTATGAGCCAGCGCAGAAGGTTTACTGGGCTTTGTGTTTTTCATAATACCTGTTATAAAGGTGAGTCATGCAGTGAACAATACTGTATGTTTGCAGAAGGGTAGAAAGTGGTTTACATCACTACCAGAAGCTAGGGACGGACAGTGACTCTGCAAAAAAAGAATAATACTCATATGGAAGTTTCCACCAACTATGACTCTAAATATTACATCATCAGATAAAAATGGATCAAGGCCACAAAACGGAAAGTCCTGCATGTTCTGCTAAACATTTTTAAAATGGACCAAAAAGCTGCTTTCTGGGTAGTCTTGGGTAAAACACTTGTTCTGGATTTTTAATTTGGAGTGTTAATTTTACTTGACTAACATTTCTAGTGAAACTGTCCGAGGGCTGGAAAATGTTGAGCTTTGGAAAAGAAGGAGTAATCGTCAAAAAAAAAAAAAAAAAAAAAAGGTGGGAAGGTCATAAACGCCAAACACATAGAATATATTCGTGTGTCAAACAATGTCACTCCAAAACTCTTACTGAAAATAAGTCACACAAGAGAGCCTGCAGTTTAATATATGCTGGAAATGAAATGAATGACAAGTCTGTGTGACATTCCTGGCTTTAAAAAAACAAAACAAGCTAAAGATAAGTGCTGATAGCAAACCACAGGGTCAGTAAGGTCAAAGGTGTGTTCTGTGACGCTGCCAGTACAGCTAAATATGGAACAATGTGGAACACAGCAGCCCAACAGAGTGCATGAACAAGTTCTCCAGGTTTGATTTAATAGTACTTATTAAAGTACACAGAACCAAAGGCTGCCTGTATTGACAGAAATACTCATTGACTGATTCACTGTAATTGACCAGCAGGATCAAACGTAGTGTGTTTTTGACTTAGTAGTAATGAAGGACTGAATGGATCCAGTTTTATCCTGTATGAGACAGTTTCTAGAGAGTACTGGGATTTTCCCGAATCCATTTCTCGAGCAGTCTCACATGGGAGTAAACTGTCTTCAGGCTCATTAGTTATTCTGACGTATAATAATAATAAAAAATAAACATGTTATTTCTGGATCTTGCTGTACTATCAGCTAAGAGAGTAACTAAATTAAGAGAGTTATTTTGGGCACTCAGAGCTTTTGAGTGTAAGGCCTGAAATTTGAGTTTTTGGAAATAACTCCCAATGCAGGAAAGAAACAACAGCAAAGAGAAGCTACTAATACCACACCACCTACAAAACTTGGCACATAAAAATGAACACATTTTTCAAAGTCGCAACAAACAACAACGCAAACACAGAAGATCTCTCTGTATACGCTGCAGACAGGACAGAACATGCTAACTCTACTTTTTAGTCTTTATGAGGCAGCCGGTATCTCAGGTGGACTTATGGAAAGGTTCTGACAGATTCTGCCTCAGTGGGATTCCCTCCCTCCTCCCCACCCGGCAGCAGTTTCTATATTCCTTGCCTTTGTAAGCATTTTTCTCTGCTTCCGCAGATTTTTCTTGCTGTCTGCCTCTTTGTATTAAAGGTGCCTACGCACACTTATCTGTGGCAAAGATGAGAATTCCCTTAATGGCAACGTGTTTCTCGAACATAAAGGCATTCATGCTGCGAGTGACGAATGTAACAGTTGGCACGCATCAGCACATCAGCATCACGCAGATGGCCGTAGTGAATGCTGATTATGTTTGTTGGCCTTTTCAATAAACCATGATGATGTACAGTGGGGTTTGATAAAGGTGGAGGCACACAGGAATCATGCAGACGTGCTCACAATGCTCATAAACAGAGGCAAACAGCATGCATACCGGCCAGTCAGCCATACATGGTAAAGACAATACTTTTCAGCTTTGCAGACAGCCGGCCCAGACAGGAGGAGAACTGGCGTCCAAGCTGATAGTATCAGTGAGAAAACTGTATTTTTCTTTTTGACCGGTTGAGGAGACATGCACACAAATGCACACTCACACACACACACACCTTCCTCTAACTCCCCCGAGGTGAGTGCACGCTCAGCCCACTCAAGTCTCAACGCATTCTGTGGGAGTTTATGTATGGATCAAGCAGCCACGACGGAACAGAACAGCGTGGTTTACAAGTGCCAGACGCCACTCTCCACTCACCGCCTCCGAGTCTTCAAATCCATGAAGGTACAAGTTATCGTACATGGAGGAGTGAGGTTCCCAAAAATGAGCTCTTCAGTGCAAAAATAGTTCGAAACGGCTCAAGATCAACCTGTTCTGGAGAGGATGGATGATGAGGATAGGGGAGTGACAGAGAGCACCAGCAGTCTCTTCCTCCACATGAAGGTAGATGAAAAAGAACCCAGATCACAGAAGAACAACAGATTTATAAAAGAAAAGGGAAAAAAGCTGGAGTCCAGTCTTCTCCTAATGCTGAATTAGATGTTACTGCTCCCAGGTCAAACAAGTGTTGTTTCCCATTATAAGGCAAGCTTGGCTATCCCCAGAGGCTGAGCAGACCTGGCATTTCATCTGCCTTCCAAGCTGAGATTGCACGAGCCAATCCCTTCCCCAGCACTGGTTGATGACAGACGTGAGATGCAGGCTGCCGATTGGCCGATGCAGGCTCCAGTCAGCCCGGCTGGCTGTGAATAAGGAAGAGAGAAGAGAAAGAGGCGGGGGCGTCTGCAGCCTGAGAGCATCATTAACCAGCAAGCCGTGTCAATCCTGTCCTTGTATGTGAGCGTGAGGTAATCTTTCACACTAAACACCGACATTTAATTTGCACATGCAGAACGGCAGCAAAGGCAAACAGCTGAGTGATGATACTTAGAACGAGAGGCAGACTCGATGCGATCGAGCCGCTGCTCCGCTACAAGGAGCGCCCGCATCTTTACAGCTTCATGAACACACCGGAGCCGTAAAAATCAATCTGTAAATATCTGCTACAGGGAGAGTGATGGCAGAGGAGATCAATCAAGAAAAGCTAGAGAACTTCAAATCTACAGTTTGACACCTTTCATGGACAGCATCTGTTGCTATTATAACTACTTTACATGTGAAACAACAGTGCATTTAAAAAATATAGATTCCTATTTTAACCATCCCATAATTACCGCAGGATGTTAAGCTACAAATTAGATAAAGACTTTGAATTCATTGCTGTACAAAAGGTTTTCATTTGTGCAGCTGAAAGACTGTTTATTTTCAGAGTAAACACCTCAGAAATACAAACATACATGAAAATCATTAATAAGGTAAATTACAGTATTTGTTTTGCAATTCATATTTCCCTCCTTTGGCTTTGAGCTTTAAAAGAAATTCTTGATACTATTCACAATAATAATATAAATTTCCCTGTTAAAAATACACAGACACACACACGTTACACAAACTCAGCAATGATCCTACTCAAACAAGTTTGGCACTGGGACGTTGCCATTTGTTTGGCATAGTAGAGCAACAGCACCCTCTCTTGATCCGATAATGCATCTTCATCAACATCGCCACGCTTTTTTCCTTTTCCTTTTTTTTAAGCTTGCTCCGAACAAGCTCTTCCCAAAACATCTGATTTTTTTGTGTCTATCCTGCACGTATTTTAGTGGAGGCACAGAGCCGGGTGCTACATCCTCATCATTCATTTAGATATTGCTCTGTGTCTTTATTCTGCACAGCAGCTCCCAGCAGACCCCCTCTGGCCCGTGTGGAACAGTAGATCAAAGGGAGACCTTTCAGAATAAAGGTCATTTTATTCAGGCTGAAGCTGCATGAAATATCACATATAAGGGTGCTTTTTTTTTTTTTTTAAAGAAAGAGAGAAATAAAGAAAGATGGGAAGCAAAACAGAAAGAGCACAAAGGGTGAAATATGCTTCTGGAGAAAAGTGGGTCCGAGCTGCCACGTAGATCTGGTGGTATAATTAGATATCACGTGTAACACGACAGCTCGAGCAACATTACCTTACTGAAAATAAACACATACGCACACAGGCTGCAAAAATGACAAGAAACTGAACTAATAATGGAACAAAGTGGATAAGAGAGGCACAAAGAGTTTGTGTTCTTACTCATATCTCGAGCTGTCACTGTCATCCATTTGAGTTCAGTTAGATCCTTTAAAAATCAGAAAACCTATCAGGGTAGAAACAGGTTGAACATGTGAGAACTCGTTTAGGCGTTTTATGTCTCCAACACACGCTGTGCCCAATCAAGAGACAAAATGTAACATCCCAGAGAAACAAAGTGCAAGAAATGTCAGATAAGCCAGAAAGGAACTTTAGTTTCTCAGCTAGAAAGGCACTCCAACTTGCTCCCACTCCTTTTGCCATTTTCTAAATTAAGCATGCAATCATTTCCAACTGATAACAAAGTACCTTTCATTTGTAATTTATGAGATTGTCTCCATCATCTACTCAGGAGGTGCTGACAAACTAGCGTGCAATACCAGCTGCGAGCGACGGCAGCGGTGGCTTGGCCCATCAAGTAATTCACAAATTAAAGGCTGTTGAGTTTAGCCATGTGACCTACATAAGGCGGATTAGCAGTGTGAAGTCTCTTCCTTATCACTTTGCAAGCTGCAAGCTGAAAGATGAGGTTAAAGAGTTGCCTCTGTTTGATGTATCGTGAGTCGGCAAGGCAAATTAAATTTCCGGGACGGCATTATAGGTTTATCAATCTCACAATGAATTCAATCAATTAACTCTGCGAGCCTTACATTCATTCATGATTCCAAGATTTATTCATGTAAAGCAACGGAACAGATTTAGAGAATGAAAACACGACGATCCAGGACGTGAATGTGAGATAAGAAATTAATTCAGGCGACGTAACAGAGGCAGTCAGGAAATTCGGCTGTGACTAAGAGGTCATTTTCTGCTGAGAACATCTATTGGTCCACCAAAATTCATCACTGTACTCTTGTTGTGTCCTCAGGACATCTCAAAATAAAAGGTCTGCTACGTGTGAAACCCCTTTTCTTCCCGTCATTTGGATGTCAGCATCAACTGAATTAACTGTAAGTAAGAGACAGCTAGAGTAGGAATTAACTTGACCTAGGCTTATTAATTCCAACACCAAGAAAAAAAGATCATCTGTGCCTTCACCTTTGAACCATGATAAACATAAATTGCTTGGTTTGGGGTTTTTAAATATATACATATATGTTTATGTCTGTGTTATCAAGACAGACTGGTTTTAATAAGCTCAGAGTTCCCCAAATGACAATTATTCTGCTTTGAATAATTTAATTCAACATTATTTATATGGTGCCAAATCACAACAAGAGTTGCCTCAAGGCACTTTATATTGTAGATTAAAAACCCCACATACAGAGAAAACAACAACAATGAGATGACTCCCTGTGAGCAAGCACTTGGCGACAGTGAAGGAAAAACTCCCTTCTAACAGGAAGAAACCTCCAGCAGAACCAGGCTCAGGGAGGGGCGGGGCCATCTGCTGCAACCGGTTGTTGGTGCTTTTTACTCATTTTTTGTTAGACAGCATAAACCCTAAATTAAATTACATACATGTACTTGCTGTTAGCAGCACTGTAAAATTATTCCCACTCATAGCACCTATCTTTAATACATATGTGTAGAGAAGTGTCTATGTTATAAGTAGTAGATTCCGGTAGAACTGAAAGACTAAAAAAAAACAACGAAGATAATGAGAGCTGTACACAATGTAAATGTGGGACCTTTGAAGGAGATGATCTTTCTTGTCATTTGCTACATATATATTGTTTCATATTAATATGAATTCAGGAATTCCTGATAAAATCCCAACCATAGTTCAGAACTGCTGAATGGCCTACCCGAGTACAGACCCAGCTAACCTCAAGAGTTCAGAACCCCTGTTTGAAGGGGGAGTTAACATTTCTTATTAAGAGGTCAATGCATTTAACAATTGCAAAGACCTCCAAAGATGCAAACCAGCAGCTAGTCTTAAAAACAAAACATAATTAGATGCATGAGGGTCAAATAGAGCCAGCCGAAGAAAGAGGTGCGATGAATACAGACAGCTGCAAAACGATTTTGAACAGACAAAAGAACCTGAAACTGTGTACAGAGACAAAAACTGAACAGAAACAGATGACAAATTAGCATAAGGAGATAGAAAATTCACATTACAAGAATTGCTACAAAAATGCTAAGTGACCAGAGAGAAGTGCAAACTGGTTGCAAACAGATGCAAATCCAAACAGACAATAAAAAAGCTGAATGTTTCGTCTTCTGTGTCTATCTGCATCTTTAAGTTGTTGCTATGGAGGAAAGGTTAAAGGCCTTTTTACAAGTCTGTCTTATAAATAATCCTTTCATGGACCTTAAAGCCTGGCTCAGGATTCGATCAGGTATCCACTCGCCAACAGCACACATAAACATCTGTGTGTAGGTGCTCTGCGTACCATCTGGGAGAATCAGTTTTTTACCATCTCGGCAGCAGATCTGTTCGGTATCACATGCAGTGACTCAGACTCGTCATCCATATCTCCTGGAACATAATGTCCCTGTATTGTGACACAGCCGTCCATTGGAGCAAACAATTAATTTAAGTCATTTTCTCTCATTTTTCTTTGTAAGACAAGCACCAGAGGTCATTCAGAAGACGGCAGACCCCACCTCGCCTTGCCCTGATCCCTGTGGTCTCCTAGTTAAATGCACTATTTTCTGCCAATCTTTGGTTATTACACAGATGAAAAATTTTGTATTTGTGCTCCTACTGGTTTGAAGTGGGTGAAGAGCAATATTTATATTGCATTCTGGTGACAGTTGGATTGCTGTTTGCTTATGCTGCCAACACAACCTGTCATATCTTGTTAAACCACACCCACACAGTAAAATGAACATTATTCTTTCTTTTTTTCCAATCGTAATGTCATTGTAAAGTGAAATACTGCAAGGTTACGAGTGATGTAATGTTACTTCAAAGTAATTTACAGTAAATTACTGACATCTGGTATCACCATCATTTTACTGTACTGTACAACGTGATCTGTCTTTGGAACCACAAAAATTGATCAGACAGTAAATGGCTGCACTGAACTGTGACACTGCAACTTTTTTGGTCTTTCTTGGACTCTTAACATCACATAGCCACATTTGAACTGGCCTAAGATCACAATTTGCAACAGAAAAGGCTAATATTTAAAAACCAAATTTTGAAAACGATACAAAAATTGGTATTCGCATGGATCACGCCTAATCCTTTTCTCCCTCGTTGCAGAGCTGAACAAACTAACATTAATAACTCCAGAGTCCAGGGAAGATTTATAATGTTGACCATGATTCTGTAATGTCCACAAATGATCTGTAGAGGAGGAACGTTCAATAAAAACATTCGATATCTACCTCGGCTGCTGTAAAGAATGCCTTCATCTCACTTTTTTCTCCTTTCATTGAGTTTTTGCTGTAAAATAAATAAAAAAAAACTGTTACCTTCTTGTGAAAAGAAAGGAGGCGGCGCAGTTTTCTGCTAATCAACCTTGTCAGCTTGACCCCTGTTGTTGTTGAAGGCTGTTACTATGGATACACGTGGGCATCAAAGAGAGAGAGCCCACTCCTTCTCTTCTTACCTGATGACGATCACACCGGTGATGACACAAATCACAGCGGGGGCGTTACAGAAATCTCTGAGTGTGTAATAAGTAAATGGAGTGGGCAAGAGCTTTCATTTCATTCCACTGTCCTTGTGCTTTACTTTTTGCCTCTCCTTCTTTTTGTCTACTCTTTCTTTCTTTGAGGTCTGTCTGCAAAACTGTCTTTTCCACCTTCTTCACTTCCTGTGAGTCATATTATTACTCCAGTGTCAAGCAGTAGGCATTCACTAATTAATGGATGATGTTTACACTGAACACAAACTGCATTCATTAGTGTGCTGCTCAATAAAATACAGATCTTATATTTTATTTACATTGCTAATCATCTGGTGTTATGCTCAGTTTTGTTCAAATGGAATTATGTACAAAAAGATGATTTCTGTGACTAATGAAGGGCTACACCATCATAACTGACATCTGATGATTCAGTTCTTTCTCCAACTTGATTTGGCCTGATTTACTGTATCTCCAAAGAGCACGTGTGACCAAGTTTGTTTGAGGTCAGGTTTGAAAGCATGAAAAAGGGAGAGAAAGAGTGGGGCTTTGGGACAAAGGTAGTCACAGATGAACTATTCTTGTATCTTTGTATGGCCTCTGCAGCCTTGGTTCCCTTGGTAACTTGTCAGCAGGATGTCAAAGTCCATGGTAAGCACTGTAAAGTAGTCTGGCGCAAGCACATTATGAATTAAAGAAGGGACTTAAGAAATTGAATTTTGTTTTCACTGTGACATATACAAAAGAGGCGGTGCATCCAAACAGTGTTGCCTGGCGCTGCTCCCGTGACTCGTGAAAGTTTGGTAGATGACTCAAAAGCAGGTCAGTTAGCTAAATTCCCAAGTGAGACCAAATCAAGGCCATCTATTCCCTGGACTACAGCAGAACATCTTCTAGACTGACAACATGTTATCTGCTGCCACAGTGTTTTCTCTTCACATTGGAGCCAAACCCATATGAGTCTAACCAAAAGTTATGTAATGATGGATTGAGGTCAGAAATCAACAGTGGTCCAGAGATGAGCTCTCAAACACACTTCATTCCACCAGGGAAATCTTCAAACAGCAAGTGTTCACCACTCACTGTCAGAGCTGGGGTTTGCATCAATTATTAGTCTTAAGTGCTTCATAGTGTTGTTTATAGCTCTTTAACTCCTTTCCAAAGGACCTGGTAGGCTATTAAGACACAATTAGGATGTTTGCTAAGACCATTAATCTCTGGCTCTCTTCCACAGTGTCTTTTGTCCCGTCTCCCTCCCCTTACCCCTAAACCAGTTGCAGCAGATGGTGACCCCTGAGGTTTCTTCCTGTTAAAAGAGAGTTGTTCCTTCCTTTTTCCTAATCTGACAGTTGGGGTTTTCTCTGTATTATTGTAGGGTTTTTTCATTACAATATCAAGCACCTCAAGGCAACTGTTGTTGTGATTTGGTGCTATATGAATAAAACTGAATTGAATTGAACTGAGTTGCTGCCTAAACTAAAGACGCTTGTCATATGTGTTGTAGCCAGGTGCAGCGCTACATGGTGAAGCTTTCATCAGTATTAACCAGATCTATGCCTCGACGAAGCAGAAATGCAGTCAGGTTTATGCTTGACCTCTAAAAGTTCAAGTTCGTCATGTCCTACCTGTCTGAGGATGAAGCTGGTGGAAGTGGTGCTGCCATCGGACCTCTTCAGTCGACTGCGTCTGGAGTAAGTCCCCCTGTTAGCCTAATGAAGGCAAAACAGACCCGCGAATGAACTCTGCTCTTTTATTTTATATTTGTGATTGTATTTTTGTTGGCCCTTCCCTTTATTTATCCCCCTCTCCTCTACAGGACAAACCCAAGGGCACCTTCCTTTCAGTAACCCCGTTAAAACCAGCATCTCAGTCTCTCTGGTTAAAGTGACGTTGATGCCAACCAGCTGTCTCTTGTCTGCTGTGATGACCTGATTATAAGAAGCCGGTCTTTTAATGCTTTCTCGGACTGTCACACTAAGGTCTATGATAAGTGCAGCTTTGCGTGAACACTGCCCCGATGTACGGATTCAGTTTTTTCTGACCTATTTTCACACACAAGCAATTTGTTTAAGTGCAGCGAGGGCATACTTCACTTGAGCAGGAAATGAGGTGAAATATAGTAAATGGTTGCAGCGCTTGGCTCTTATGACACTCTTGCGCCTGGTATCATATCCCTTTGTGACAGCAGAGGGAGGAATATCACTTTCAGTGATCCCATCTTAATTTTAAATTGCAGGCATGGCCAAACTATAACTTCAGAAAATCACAACACAAAGCAAAAGTGCCTTTGCTGTGTATAACGGTCTCTAACGAGGCCACTTTGCTGAGTTCTGTATTTACACACATTCTGTAGTAGATAATGTTTTATTTGCCTGATTAATGTACTGAATGTTCAAAAATTTCCCCCCACCCGGAGTAAAATCCTTAAAGTTAGTGACGTCAGCAGTTCAAAAACACAAAGAAATGTGATTCAAGCCCGAGCCTGAACCATCCTGAGCAGGATGAATTTCTGACCACAACTATTAGGCTACATAGTCTTGGGAAAATTAATTATTTCATTGATTATTATGCTTCATAATATCTGATTCCTATCTGATTCTTTCCTGGTAATCAAATAGCAGCACTCCCATTCATTACATCTAAGTGCGCACACAGTTACATTAACAATCTGCAAATGTTGTAACATTGAAAAAATATGGGAGGGGGTAAAGTACCTCCCTTCTCTGGAAAAGTTTTTTAAACTACCTCATGCATCACGAGCTGGGCTCCGTCATAAAGTGCTTAATAATTGAGCACCTAATTTCATTCCTTTTTGAATAAATCAAATTCACGCCACGCTGCAGATCCCGTGCAGTCTCAGTTTGACTAATAACACCTCGAGGACTAGTTGAAGATAATGAATGCATCCTCACCAAGACAACGAGCAGGATGACTTTTTTTTTCTTCCAATTATTATTATTATTATTATTAGGTATGTCATCGTAGTGTGGAGTAAGGGGGCTTCATTATCCCCCCGTGCATATTTGCATATATTTTAAGATTTGTCTTCATCATTAAAACATTTGCTACAGATTCTCGCTGTTTCACGTCATGTTTTTTTTTTCCTTTTCTACCTGAAACACGGGCTTCTGCATCCCCTCTGCTATCCCGTGACGGGTGTAGATGTGCCGGGACATCTCAGCCAGTTCGTCGGTCCAAGGCGGAGGCTGGCGCTCGGTGCCACTCCACTGGAAGTGCCGCTCCTCGGGCGGCGGACAGTGAACCGCCGGCTCCAGCTTTACTCCGATTCACGCCAGCAGAAGAGAAAAGACTTGGACGGCAGCTCGGACGTGTCCTCCTGCAGATCTTTACGGAGTGGACAGGGCACGTACATCAGATGTAGCCCTCCTCTTCCTCCCACACGCATCACACAGGGTTACAGGAGTGCTGCGTTCAAGGACGAAGTAGAACTTGAGAATTTCGTACACTCAGCGTGTGTCATTTGGAGGGCAGCCGTCAAAAGTCAAACTCAATTAGATAATATATTTAAAAACATTCACACTTGTGTTTATGTCACACGTAAAAAAAAACAACAACATTTTTTATAGCCTACTTTATATATGATATTCAACTTAACTCTATCCTCCACAGCCAGTGTTGGGAAGGTTACTTTTAAAATGTATTCCATTACAGAATACAGAATACATGCCCCAAAATGTATTCTGTAACGTATTCCGTTACGTTACTCAATGACAGTAACGTATTCTGAATACTTTGGATTACTTAATATATTATCATGCTTTTTACAACAACGTGAATGTACTATTGCTGTGTGATTTATTACTGTTACTGAAGTTCCGCGACTCCGAACTGTAGTAAAGGGACCTCTGACTAATACGGCGGGGTCCCTGTCGGCTCGTAGCCGAAAAATAGCTTTACTTTGTTGTGTGGGTCAACTCTGCTTGCGAGAGACAGAGAGAGGCGTTGAAAGACTGCTCCAACAGAACTTATTGTTTTCGGAGGAAAACACGAACACAGTGTACAGTCGAGCCTTAATAGCTTACTTACAACTGGGCTCGTCAGGCTGTCTTCTTGGCTGCAGTGGTTATTATTATATTTACATGCTTCCAGTTCCCGTTTTTGCTCGATGACAACTCGTACCTTTCCACTCCCCTTTTTCTCCCTCCTCGCGCTCACAGACACATAACGTGTATGGCAGTCCATTCTCCCTGCAACACGGACTACACTGCCCGTGATGCTACATTCTTTAGAGCTATGCTTGTAGCATTCTGCCTGTTAGCTTAGCACAACAACAACAACGAAAAGGCGCTCTCTCACCCAGGAAACACTAAGTCGCAGAGAGAGAGAGAGAGAGAGCGTTGCCCTGTAACCATGGCAACCGTAACGCTGCTGCCTGGAACAACAGAACGTAGCTGTCAAACAAAACCCAAACAGTCCTGACCCGCGACAAAATGAAACAGGAAAGTACCGCAGTGTAATCCATTTATTTCAACAAAGTAACTGTATTCTGAATACCACCTTTTTAAACGGTAACTGTAACGGAATACAGTTACTAATATTTTGTATTTTAAATACGTAACGGCGGTACATGTATTCCGTTACTCCCCAACACTGTCTACAGCAGGGACGTCAGCCTCATTTTACTTCCTGGGCCACATACAGATCATTTTCATCTTAATTAGTCAGTGGGCCGAACAAGCGAAACTTCCTTTTCTCTTGGTGTGAAGATGTTTAACTACACATTTAATCTAGTTTTATATACATAAAAAAAGAAGTGCAGTTCTAACAGCAAGTCTGGTTCGTCTACACGATAAATAAATGCTTTTGTAGTAAATGAAAGGAATCACAAATAAATAAATGTGCCGTAAACAGGTGCGGACCTAGAAGGGTGGCATGGGGTGGCAAGTGCCACCCTAAAATAATAATAATAGATTGGATTTATATAGCGCTTTTCAAGGCACCCAAAGCGCTTTACAATGCCACTATTCATTCACTCTCGCATTCACACACTGGTGGAGGCAAACTATGGTTGTAGCCACAGCTGCCCTGGGGAAGACTGACAGAAGCGAGGCTGCCATATCGCGCCATCAGCCAGCGATGATCCCTTGCCACCCCAAGTGCCACCCTAGTTTTGCATATGACAGTGTTGTTTATTAAAATAAGATAGCATTAACAGTTTGAGCGTAGTTGCAGTCAACAGCGAATATAAATGCTAAAACTTAATATATTGCATAGTGTTCCCCCCCCTGCACCATTAACAAATGGTTCAACCCATAGCAGGACCTGCTTCTTTCTTGTTTTCAGTAGCAAGCGATGTTTATGATCGTGCCAGAGCACATTTTGAACAACACCATGGGAATTTTGGATTTTACACAGGTGGTTGGATGTTAAACTCTGGAAATGGAAGGAAGATGAGTGTTATTAACCCTCTGTGGTCCACGCTGCACCTCCAAATCACATGACTGATATAAGCTGACATAGCAACAAGCTGCATTCAGCCCACTTTGAAAGTTCGGACTTCAAAGTTTTTTAATTTTAATTACAGGCCAGTAAATCCAGAGTTATGATAATATATATGAGCCACGCTTTTTTCTAAATACTGTCATCACGTTTGTGTGCGTGTGTTTTAAGCATTTTCTAAGGACAGCGCGAAAACAGTAAAGAAAGGAAAAAAGCCACCTCTTTCCTATCGGTGGAAAAATGTACCATGTTGCCCAATTTAAAAAAAAAGTCAACACGTGGGATTTGGTTGTTTAGGAAGAGGGAAAAGTTTTAGGAGTGAAGGTAACAGCAGCGAGACAGAGCGAGCGAGTGAGAGAGAGAGAGAGAGAAATTTTGATGTGGGAGATTTGTGACGTTTAGTGTGGAGTGTATACTTAGTGTGTTGTGTTGTCTTGTGTAGTTGTTCTGTTATGTAGTCGTTTTGTTTTGTGTGTCAGTGAGGGCACTAATGAATGTCACAAAGGCACATTTGCAACGTAAACACTGTTACTAAGTAGAAAACCAGCGGAGTGATACACCTCCTGTTGTCAGGCCTGCAGGTTTATCCCTGTGCTCTTCTGTCTTTTGGTGGACAAACTTTTTTTTTTTTTACTGACACACATCATTTGTGGGGCATCTTATTGCGACACCTGATTGTTCTCTCATTTTAGTTTCAGTAATATTTTTAAATGGTTGTACAAAATGAAAAAAACGGCAGGTGTATTGGCTGCATTTTTAGATAAATAGTTGTATATGTTTACAAAATGTACAATTTATATTTGCATTTCAAGTTATAAAAATTTACTCAACATGTCTGTGTTTTTTTTTTTTTACAGTAAAAAATACTACTAGGAGCTTAAGTTCTTTGTGTGATTTCAGATCAGTAATACTAATGCAGTATGTCAGTCAAAACAACTACATTCAGTTGAGCTGAATGTAGTTGTTTTTTGCCTGTAAAAAGGCAATTACAAGAAAATGGAACAAGATAGACCCACCATCACAGGACGAATGGATCAAAATTATAGATGAAATACAAACTATGGAACAATTGACCTACAGAATAAGAACTCAGGAAGATCAATACCATAAAAAGTGGGAGAAATGGACTGAGTACATAAACCCAACAGGTTAAAGACCAACATATTGATAATGAGAAATGATCAAACTGTAGAAACAAGGAGATCCAACATGTTTTTTTGTTATCCTACCTGTTGTATTTATCTTTTTGTTGTTGTTGTTGTTGTTTTGTTGTTACCCCCCTACCCCATGTATAATGTTTAAAGAAAAACAATAAAAAGAAAGTAAAATAAATAAATAAATAAATTCAGTTGAAAAGAGTTCTGAAAAGAAAAAATAAAATTAAACAATCTGAGGGTGAAATACAAACGTAAACTCAAAAGGAGTCAAAAATGGCCGGTTGTATTTTAGACCTCAGAGGGTTAATCCAACAAATCATGAAAAATTAGGTTTACATTTTTGTTCATGACAGTGCAGATTTCTGACATTTTGTGTAATTTAAGCTGTAACAATGTGATTGTTTTATAACAAAAAACAGTGAAACTTAAGTTAGACTTGTGTTTGTAAATGAAGCACCTCATGTTGTGTAACTTTCTGGATTTTATACTTATTGGCTACATATTTATTTATCATACAGGCTATACAGTACATAAGGTCAAAACTCACATGTTTTATGTAACTAAAGTGTGTAATTATGTGGGCAACAGCCAATAATTAAGTTATAGACTTTATTTATATGAAAAACTTGTATACTTACTGCATTTGAATCATTTTAACCATATGTAACCACCTGCATGAGTGGGTTTTTTTTTTTTTTTTTGGGGGGGGGGGGGGGGGGGGGGTTTCGATTTAGCCACCCCATTTGATTTCTTTGCCACCCTCATGCCACCCTAAGAAAATTTCTCAAGATCCGCCCCTGGCCGTAAATTACTGTTCAGACTCTCTTGCAAGTCCAAAATCTATGCCCTCCTTCACATTATTTCAAAGCTGTTCAGTGGGCCGGATTTGAATCTTTGCTGACCGATCCTGGTCCCTAGGCCTTATGTTTCACACCACTGCTCTACAGATTTAATTTCACTCTGATTTCTCAGATTGGTCCATACTTTGATGCCAGGTTCTTTATCAACTTTTCAGAAGCTTGCGTTTTACAAATGGTCATTTTTGTGATCTATCTGACCCACAGACAAGCAACAAAATGAAGGTGGCTGCAGTAAAGTACTGATAGAGCACCCTCATAAGGTATATAAAACCACAGTAACCTCCATAAAGATCGACCACGGTCCTACTTATTATTTATTCTTATTTACCGTTTATTATGGCACACTGCTAGAATGACTCAGTCATGAATATTCAAGTGTGTTTTCTCCAAATGTTTTCATGAGAAGTGGTAACTGTAAACAGGTAAAATTATATGCTAAACTAAAATATTCCAATAAACACATTTGCAGCCCTACGTAATCACTTTCCACCAGTTTCGTGCCGCATTCTTCACTTAAAAACAGGCCAATTTTCAACTCAAAAATATCTCACGAGGACAAACAACAGATGAGGGAATCTTCTCAACCATCCTCAGCAGACCAAGGCACCAGCTGTGCTGTTTTCAGACAATCTCGAAAACATTTATTCACACTCCCACGTATCCTGGAAGAGCAGGCAAGAATCTGACTTTGCAACTGAAGAACAGTTTTACCTGCACTTTGCTACCCATAACCATCTCTAGCATTCACATAACCTCCAGTGTATCCAATAGAAAGAAAAAAAGAAGCTATAAAAAGGCCAAGTGCAATTAATAAATCATGTCTTCTGGGTAGAGCATATTATTGGATTGCACGTGTCATGCAGATGAGGATGTGTGCAGGGAATAGCAGAGGCTAATTACTGTAGGTGGACAGTTTCTATTTTAATCACCCTTCTCTTAATTGTACAAATGTAATTACTTCAACAGCTTCAGAGGAATCGGCGCTAAAAGAACAAAATCAACTTCCACACACGCCGTTTCTCTTATTTCAAAGTATATTTATTGAAGAATATTATACAGTTTGCTCTGTTACAAAAGCAGTTTTAAAATCCTGGATGACACAACGTTTCCTGGGATATTTCAAATATAAACAATTATACACGTCCAGAGGATTCAGAGACAGAAGTCGCTTCCCAACGTTGTGTTTGATTTCTACAGAAGAACAAGGCATTCAGTGGTAAAATAAAATGTTTACAAAGCTAAGGTGCAATGCCAAAGTCACTGACAAATCCAGATATTTTACATCTAATATACACTGCCTTTAACATTAGAGGTGCTTAACAGAAATTGAGTTCTGGCTAAAGTTAGAAGTGTGGAGTTACTGCAGCAGCCCAAAAGACTGTATGAGAGCTCTTAATTTAAGTGGAGGGAAAAACATCTATTTCTTCAGTTTGACTAAAGATTTTTTTGTGTATTTAAAAAAAAAATGTTGTCGTTTACATTTTGCCAAGAAAATAAAAGTAAAAGCAGAAGCCCAGTAAAAATAATTACCCACTTTTTTCATGTCTCCACACACACACACATATATATATATATATATCAAAGTACAGGCAATGCTGATGACAATTATGACGTTTTAGTACATACACATTAAAGAATGTGCTGTGGATTTGCATAAAACATAGAAGAGACAGAATGATGTTAGAACCATGAAGAGATGCAGCATTTTACCAGACTACCAAACCCATTCAGACGTTTATCTATTATCCATTCACTCAAACCTTTGAAAATCAGTGTCGCTTTACATTGACAACGAACCTCTTCTTGGGAAAGTATTCAAACACACACAAACATGGAGAAAAAAAACAAATGTGCACACACACATACACATAATTAAATATGTCAAATGTAATCATAGAATGCACAAGGCAAAGAGTCTATGGGAACGTCATTTCTGAATTATTTACAATGTTAACATATCTGACAATTGAGAAATAGAGTTTGCACTTCTAAATTCTGTTAGAGACACTGATCAGCTACAGCGTTGGTGGCTGGTGATGAGAACAGTGAAATGGGAGATCTGGCCTTTTAAGTACCTGCACATGTTTGTGCTGAAGAGAGCACCTGAGCTGGAACTCACGAATTCAGTCTTTGCAGATGAATAAACTACATCAGCTGAGTGTTGCAATCAAGATGATGATCAGGATAAACGGCTCATACCTTCATATGAATCCACTTGCAGACTTAAACAAGAAAAACAAACAAACCAGTAACTGTTCCATTTTCCTTGCCTACATTACAACATATGATTGTGTTTTTATTCACATTTACTCTACATGCTTGCAGGCTGTTTAATTTTTTTGCTGGCTTTCTCAGCGATCCCTCTCAGGAAAGAGATTTTGATAGCCACACTTGTGCACAAGACTTGGACGCTGCTTGCATTTCACTCTCAGAGCTATAAGGAATACTTTACTCGATTTTATTCCAACTTGAGCACGTTATCGCACCGTCGATGTATTAGGCTTTAAGGGCTGCCAAAATGCTGCGTCTGCAGACAAGGTTGTGTGAACAGATCATAAACAAAGAAGAAAATAACATTTTATCTCATCTAGGCTAGTGTGGACTAATCCTCTTTAACCAATAAGAAGACTCGCAGTTCAATTCCGAAACAGCATGGTGTTGATGTATTATTTGTAATATGCTAATTTCCTAAACAAATTAGACAATGACGGCTTGTTGCATGGTCCTGTACAGCAAAACCAACTCTTCTTCGTGCCGACTGATGATGTTTGAGAAAACCAGCATTGCTTTGAGTCACCCATGATAAACGAGGAGACTAAGAAAACTCTCGGTGCCGTGTTAAGCCTCACATACAGTAGCCGAGTTTTGACTTGGATGCATAGCAGACCTGCGTTACATACACGCATCAGTTATTTCAGCTTTCCAGGGGGTGTCCTGTTCGGCTTGACAGGCACAAAAAAACTAAACAAAACAAAAAACAAAAAGCCAAAGGAATTTTCCTAAAGCAATAACCTGACACACACATGCGTGCTAGGTAAACCAAATGAACACACAACTAGCAACTGAAATATCTGAAGGGTGCATCTTCTCAGGTCTGCCCTGTGTTAGTTTTACAGAAGAGGCTGCTGATAATATGCTGCCTGCTGCTGCTGCTGCTGAGGAGCCTGGTGAGGGGGAGCTGCTACAGGATAGGACACAGGAGGCATGCTGGAGTTGTGGTAGGCTGACATATCCATGGTCATGCCTGCCTGAGGTGGGTAAGGAGCTCCTGTGGCTTGGCTCATGTACGGAGCGTTCAAACCACTGCTGTGAAATAAATCCACAAGTGACATTTAGGTCAACAAATTCATGAATCTATCATTTCAATACATCCTCTAGAGAAATATGATTGGTAGGTAATATGATTTTGTTAGTAGTGATCAAATTTGGTTTTCTAAAAGAGTGTTTCCATAGTAACACATTGGTGTGAAAAAGTGTTTTTCCTCTTCCTGATTTCCTGTTTTTTTTTTTGTGTGTATTTGTCACACTTAAATGTTTCAGATCATCAAACAAATTTAAATATTAGATAAAGATAACACAAGTAAACACAAAATGCAGTTTCTAAATTAAAGTGTTTATGAACACCCAGGCCTGATTGCTGCTACACCTTTCCTCAATGAAGAAATCACTTAAATAGGACCTGCCCGATCAAAGTGGAGTAGACCAAAAGATCCTCAAAAGCTAGACATCATGCCACGATCCAATAAGAACAACATAATCTCAGTCTACAAAAGGTTACAGAGACATTTCTAAAGCTGTGGGACTCCAGAAAACCACAGTGAGAGTCATTATCCACAAATTGCGAAAACATGGAACAGCGGTGAAACTTCCCAGGAGGTACCGGCTGACCAAAATTACCCCAAGAGCGCAGTGACGACTCAGCCAAGAGATCACAGCAGACCCCTGAACAACATCCAAAGAACTGCATGCCTGCAAGTTCATGACTCCACCATAATAAAGAGACTGGGCAAAAATGGCCTGCAAACCACTGCTGAGCCAAAGGAACCTAAAGGCTCGTCTCAGGTTTGACAGAAAAGATAAAGACTTGGGGATTTTGATGATCCCCAAAGACTTCTAATAAAATACTCCGTTGACTGGCGAGACAAAAGATGAACTTTTTGGAAGGTGTGTGTCCCATTACATCTGGCGTGAAAGTAATACAGCATTTCAGAAAAGGAACATCATACAGTAAAATATGGAGGTGGTAGTGTCATGGTCTGGGGCTGTTTAGTGCCTCAGGACCTGGAAGACTAGAAAACACCCTGAAGAGAATGTTCAGCCATCTGTTTGTGATCTCAGGCTGAAGCTCACTTGGGTTCTGCAGCAGGACAATGACCCAAAACAAACCAGCAAGCCCACCTCTGCATGGATTACGAAAACAAAATGAAGACTTGGATTTAGGTCAGGATTTAAGTCCTCACCTGAATCTGATTGAGATGCTGTGGCATGACCTCAAAAACGTGGTTCATGCTGAATTACAACAATTCCGCAAAGATGAATGGGCTAAAATTTCTCCATGGGGCTGTAAAACCGCTGATGGTGGCCCAACCCGTTATTAGGATTAGGGGGCAATCACTTTTTCACACAGGGTCATCATAACTTTGTTTTTTTCCCCCTTAATAATAAACACCATCATTTAGAAACTCCATTGTGTTTACTTATGTTATCTTTGTTTAAATGTAAATTTGTTTGATGATCTGAAACATTTAAGTGTGACAAACATACAAGAGAAAGGAAATCAGGAAGAGGGCAAACGCTTCTTCACACCACTGTATATTTATGAGAGAAGAAAAGCGTATCACAAGTTTTTGTTATTTTCCCTTGTGATGTGACGGCTATGTCAGTGACAATTACACTGTTCATTATGATGTACAAATTAAAATGTTTTTGGTGATTTGGAGACACATCAAGTGATTAAAAATCTGACTTTCAACGTCCTCGTTAAAAGGGTGGAGGTGTTATTCTTACCTCATGTAGGGCGGCTGAGCAGTTTGGCTGTTGGGTAAGGTGTTGGGTGGAGCTGAGACATTTGGCGGTAGTGAGTGTAGAGGTCCAGGCTGGTCGCTGGGCAGATTGTAGGGCTGTGCAGAGGGGATCTGAGGCATGGATGGGGGAAGATAAGGGGGTGCCGCTGGTCCAAGGTAGCCCTGAGAAGAGCAGGAGAGGAGCGTGCTGATAAGTGAATGCACTGAAAGGATGTAACAGAGTTTGGCAGTGAACTTATTTCCCAGTAAATATAGAACAGAGCCAGAAAAACTGGTTGACCACTCCCAGCAGGTGCTGCTTGGTTTGTTTTGGCGTTTATACTGACCTGTTACTACACCTATGCTGCAGCTGCCGGCACGCTACGATACTGCGGTTTGTAGTATTTATTAGTGAATATTTAACAGTTTATAAATTGTAACATCCAAATCTAAGCCACCAGACATGAGGAAGGTAAATTAGGAGAAGGGTTGCTCACAATGCATTCATATCTACATGTAAATTAGATTTTCCAGTTTTATCTTGTGTTGGTAACTCATTTGAACTGGCCACCTCCTGACTGTCACAGTGCTAACAGTTCTCCCTTTGCCTATTTAGTATAACACGTGGTTAATATGGGTAGCTTATTTTTTTAAATAAACAGCTAGTTCTCGCAATATGCTTACTGTAGAGTTAGTAGTGTTAGTGTGATGGGTATAAAGCAGTCTTGTAACACATTCCTATTGCTCTGGTTGCATTTTGTTTAAACAGACAGCTGAAAAATTGGCATGAGTTAGTCCTCGACTAGCCCTGTTTAAGTCAACTTGTAGTCATTTAGATCTTTCAGACCACTAACCACCCCCCCAAAAGAAAAAGAAAATCCTTCATGTTATATAAACTGATGCTGTGTTGTTTTTGCTCCAACCAAAACCTATAGCAGTGTGATTATGGGACATCTGTACCTAGAAATCTGTATAAGCTACTTGAAATTAATGCAAACAAATTACAAATGAAGAGAACTGCGCAAGAATTGTATAATCCAAATCTCTATGATGACAATTTCCTTATCTTTTGAATTTATTCAAGACATATAATGAAGCTATTTTTAGTTTCACCACCCTTTAAGCTCTAGTTGGAGACTGCTACATCCAGAAACTACAACCTTCATTGTCTGAGATGCTACAAACATCCTCAGTCAGTAGCAGGTCACCAGCAGCTGCCCCAAATAATGAGATTTGGTGAGCTATGTTACACAAATAGCCAGCCTCTAGAGAAACGTGCACCAACAGAGATATTCAAAGAACAAATACCAATAATATAAAAAACAGTTATACAATTACAAATTAAATAATATTGGAAAACAGAGTTGAGTTTACATAATCTTCAGACAGAAGACCTGCTGTGTTCAGTCTTTATTCAGCATACAGAAATGATGCTGATAAAACACTCGTTTTAAATTATTAACAGTTTCAGAATTTTTTGTCATTTTAAATTTTTGTTTTTAACCAAGTCCCCGTTACTGCAGGTGCAATAAAATCCTGACAGTTGGAAAAAGGAAAATAATAAGTTGCAAGGAGCTCTGGTGTTTGCCTGCTATGCGAAGTGGACAGTTTTCTAAATCTCCAGGGAAAGACTGTGACATTAATCACCACCAAGAAAACAGCATCTGCTGAGAAAGCTCCGGCGGCCTGTGACGCTCTCCAGGGAAGAAAAAAAAAAAAAATGCTGACTGAATATCAAGCCATCAGGACTAGTCTAAGATTAGTAACTAGTTTAGAGGCAAAACATGTGTGAATGAGACATGTTAGAGACATCCTTAAAACATGTATGATTGAGCTCTGCGTCCTGCTGATTCTCCATATGTTTACATACACAAACAATATTTTGCCAACAGCCATTGTTTATTTTTTCTATTCGGCTTGCTATCTAAACATCACGGATGTATACAAGGTTTCAGCTTCGACGTCATTTACGACTGAGAGTCACTCTTAGCAATCAGAGCCACGTAAGACTATTCTGACCTGCATGCCCACAGCAGAGCTGGCTGGAGGATACTGTGACTGCATCTTGGAGTAGGCCGAGTAGTATGGAGCCTCATTCATGAGCTTGTTGTAAAGCTCCAGTGCCTCCAAAACCTTCACATTCAACTCTGATAACTCTGAGTGATTCCTGCAACACACACAAACAAACATTAGTCCCAAGTACTGGATGAAGAACCTTTTGCATTTGCTATGCATATCGTGATTATGATCAATCTGATTAATAATAGAGAAATGTTATATAATTAACACATTACCTGTCAATCTCCTGCAGCTTCTCATCAATCAGTGGGTTCATCTGTGCACATGCACCTGTTTACATCCACGGAGAGAAAAGGAGAAATGAGGTTAGAAAGCAAAAGCACGGCTCACACTGACTGCAGCTGACAGCGACAGTTTGACTAGATTTAGAGTGGCATTAAAGTTTTTACCCTCCAGCTGGATCAGCTCTAGGGAGTCAGGAGTGGAATCTGCAGGATCTGTATTCTGCAGCAGTGCCAGCGTTCGGTCCATCTTTGTCTGCAGAAAGACGTGAGCGGATACGTGTTGGTAAAATAACTGAGAGATGGATTTGCAAATGAAGAATCGCTGAGGAAATGTGCTACCTCGTCAATGAAGACGGGCTCAGGCTCTATTTTGGTTTCCAGGCTTGTCTCTTCTGGAGTCGCCGGGTTATCAACATAAGTAACTATGAAAGAAAAAGTTCAATTACATTAGCAGCTCTAGAAATAATTTGATTAGAAATAAAATCAATATGCTCAACAGGAGGTACAAACAAGAGTCTGTCCTTAAGGAGCTACCAACCTGGCTCTGGCTCTGCATTCAGATTGGTTGTGACAAAGTTGGAGGGGAAAAGCCCAACTCCTCTGTGGTTCTCTCCTTTCCACCAGTTTGGATCACTGTAAACGGAAACATAAAACCAAAGTCAAAGAGCAGCTGAGAGAAAGCCATACTTAGCGTCTGGCTAAGCTTCATACCAGTCAGAACCATTACAACAAGAAGTCTAAAAATTCTCGCCCTGATGTGGTCTTTGGCAGCTCCAGAAAAGGCGGTTATGGTGAGTTTTCAGAGCTCTTGGTATGAAAAAGTATTTTGACGTTTGCCTAGTTTTACTTGCAGAACAGAATTTACAGATCATTTAAGTCCTAAAAATAATATCTCATATTAAAAATATTCACACTTCTGGATGAATCTCCAACAGGCAAACAAACCTTGTAACATTATTATCACTGACAGATGTTACTATTGCACTGCATGTACTTTGAACCACACTGATTAAATTTCTGTTTCAAAACAGAGAATAAAGCAGGATTTTGGGTTTGTCTGCATCTGTTGAGGTGTCGTGCTCATTCCAGAGTGGGATGGGTTGTTCTCCTCCTGACACTTTCTGAATGACCTCGTATTTTATTTAGACATTACATCAATTTTTGGGTTATTACTGAAATTACAAGGCAGGGATGGTATTTATATTCAACATCCATGAAGATATAGCAACATGACTGTCTGATCTTAAAGGTCGTGCATACTCTGGGACTTTCAGTGGTAAAGTATAGATCAAAGCTAATGGCTGAATGCGCCCTCTAACCTGACAGACCTGTCCCCTTCTCTGGATAATGAACATTTTCAGTTTTAGCTACGTAAACAACTCATCTGCAGTAAACTCATTTTTGCACATCTAGATCTTCATTCAATGTCGGTAAAACGGTGCTATCTATTGGTTGGGAGGATATAGCAGAGCTGATTCATGACAGGAAGTGTTATAAAATATTACCTGTCATCCAACACTAGGATAAGTTCTCCAGCTTTGAAGGTCAGCTCGTTGTCTTCAGCTGCTTCAAAGTCGTACAGCGCACGCACCTTCCGAGCCTCCTGCCCCCCACCGCCATTAGTATAGTTTGGAGGGTCAGAGGTCATGGTCATGGGGCGTGTCTCTGCCTGCTGCTTCTGCTCCTGTAAGGACAGCTCGATAGCTGAAGAAAATAAACAAGAGAAGTGGAAATGAAGAAAGGGTATTTAGCACAGACAGACTTGGCACACATTCCAGATTCATTTAATTTTCAAAATGCAAATGGCTCTAAGGCAGGTGCTCCAATCACATTTTCAGCCACGGAGAATCAATTTAAAGGTTTTCACATGTATTTTTATCAGATTACTTTCTATGAAATCTGTGTAGAGCTTTTGGATTTAAAAAAATGAATGGAATACACTAACTTTACCTTTGGCAAGATCGTCATCATCCACTGGTTTGCTTGCAGTTGATGGGTTGGCCTTTGTGCTGGAACCCTGTGGTCAGTATAGAAAGACAAGGTCAGATCAGAGTGCAGAATAAGTGCACCTGAGGGAGAATGAAGCACAAAGACTTTAAATGAAAAACCAAAATGTTTTTAAAAACACGGTGCCACCTGGAGTTCATGCTGGGTATCACATATTGTTCAGAAATGTGTCTCTAGCCTTTAGACACAAATACTCCCAGGAGCAGTCTCGTTAATTATTTTATGTCCAGAAGCTAAACAATAGAAACGGGAAAAATGAAAACCGGTTCATTACAGCTTGAGTTTGTGCGGCCAAATCCAAACTGACAATAAGTAAATAAATAAACAGGTAAACGCTGCCACAGCTTGAGTCACGCTGCCTGCTGCTTTTTTCCCCTTAGCTGACAGAGATTAAATGTCATACCTGCTGCCGCATGAGCCACCTGCTCTCCACTGAGGCACATTTGCCAGCCTATCCCGAAAAAGGAAATGCAGCGCACCATCATCAGAGCCAAATGGAGCACAGCCAGTGATAACAAAGCCAGGATGAGAAAGCAAATAAAATCGAAGGGATTTTAGACTACTGATATTAGGGCTGCAGCTATCAACTACTTCAGTATGTTTCATCCATGATGAACAACAAAAAACAAACAAACAAACCCTTTGTATTTACGTGTCATACTCAATTTTATTTTTTAAAGAAAACATTTTCCTAAATGCAAAGATATCTCTAAATCTCAAGTAGAGTCAAAGCCATAACATTTACCTTTACTCTGTCTTCCTCAAAGGCTTTATGAGTTTGTGTACATGTGTTTCTGCTTGTTTACGTTTGCAGTGAATGAGAGTTTGTGTCTTTACAGACACAAACTCTCATTCACTGCAAACTTTAGAGGAGAATGTGGTGGCTTCTATGAAGAGAAGTGAGCATATCAGCATTCTGATGTTTGCCCTCTGCTTTGTTGCACAGTTTTTGAGCTCCTGAAAACAAGACGTTATGATGGTGTAGACGTTAATTAATATTAACAATAATTCACTGTCCAACCTAACAACCCTCAGATCAGTGGCTCAGAGTTTTACTGGGCCATGTATATTTTTATAGGCTTGGAAAAAAAGATGTAATTTTTTTTTTTTTTTTTTTAAATATTAACGCAACCCCCCCCCCCCAAAAAAACAGTATTTTACATCATTTCAATTTCAAATCTCAAAAATTGTATGAAAATCTTAATAAATAATAAACATGGTCTAGTACACCTCATGTCCCCCTTTAGACTCACCCCTGTAAAATGGGACGGCTGCTCAGCAAGCTGTATAATTTAAACATGTTTCAGACTAAGTTAACAGTTCAACTGCATGTGCTCGTCGCAGTGTGTAAACAGACTCTGGCTCCACATTAAACTGCACCAGCTTCATCATCACTGCTGCTGTTGTGTTATCAGTGTGCGTGCGCTTAATATCAAACTTTTTATTCACACGCTGCTCCTTAAAAAAGTTTGTATTGCAGGTCTGCTTGTAGTCTTATGGCGTTTCCATTGTAACAATGGTGCGCCACAGAGCCGTGCCTTAAACCAACCATCGAAGCAAAGAATGTGTGTCGAGAATTTTTTTTCATCAAATTATTCGAAATACTTAAATCAGCGCAGCCCTAACTCACATCACTGCCATTCGTTGTTTATTATTTAATGCTCTGAGTTGTCTATTGTGCGGAAAAGGATGTGTTGCACATTTACATTTCTACTGAAGGCTACAATAGTTATCCCCTCAGTGGCAGCTTTATTAGCGTTAAAGTCTTCAAGTATGTCAGATGCTTTATGAGAAACTGATGTCAAAGTCCAGTTTTATCTGTGGCACATACAGATTTGTTGCGTAACAAAAAACACACACACATTAAGCAGCAGAACAGAAACTAGAAAGCAGCTCTTACCATTACCAAGTCAGACTCTATGACATAAACCTCCAAAGAATTATGTGAAATATGTGAAGAGGAAATTCCACTCTAAGCTCCTCTCATATATACACTCTCCAAAACAGACAAACTCCACCCAGCCTGAACCTTCACAATCACTACACTAGCCTGAGGTCAAATCATGGCTACAATTCCAGCCTCAGCACGCTAGTGAACCCTACTGGATGTGGGATGTATATTACTAGCTTAAAAGAAGAAACTATTTCCAAGTAGAAAAAAGAAGGTAGATTGTGTGGTCACTATAAAACACAATGTAAAATGTTTATATTGTGATGTGAAATATTGTTTAACAGAACATCAGCTTATGTAAAATCTGATACTTTACAAAAAGAGGCCTTTATTTATGCTGCAAATACAGTATACTTACACTTTGTTTATCTGTTATACTGGCATCAAGTATGACAAAGAATTATAAAATAAAAACTCAGTTGCAGCTGCTGCAAAGTAAAGACTGTATAAGACTTCTAAATGACTTTGTTACATTTCTCAGAATCATCATGTCAATATACCTGTGAGGATGGGGATGGGAAGCTGACACCCTCCTCTTTCAGAGACTTGATGGTGGCCCCAATCAGGCTCAACTGTGGATCTTTCTGAAAGTCCTCTGCCCACTCAACCATCAGAGCCTTTAGCTTTTCACATACCTTAGGGTGTGCCTAAAGAAGACATGAAAACAAACAGCTATGGAGTCTGGCATTGGTTAAGATTTTAACTGTAACATTAAACTTAAAGTTCCTCTGAGTTTGAAGGACTACATGGACAAGAAATTCTCTGGATAAGATTCCACCCCAAAAAAGGAAGAAAAAAAAAAGAAAAAAGAAACGCAAACCAGGTAAGTTTTCATACCTTGTTAAGAATGCTCTTCACTTCACTGGAAAACTCCCTTGAGCAGATTTCCAGGTGGAATATTTTGCCACAGTTTGATACACAAGCACCCAGCAACTGCAAGCCAAGACAGTGAAATAAGTATCGCAGTAAAAAGACAGCCACTCATTATTTACAGTACATTTTAACAGCAGGTGAGTTTAGAGGTGGGATTTGATGACAACAGTCTGAAATTATCTCAGTAATTTAAAGACAGAAATCTAAGAATAGAGCAGGTCATGTGACAGTATTAGCTCACAATGACTCAGACAAACAGGTCTCACAGTCCTCATTTCATTTAAATAATACTGGCGTGGAAAGGGTCTACTTTCCTGTATCCTTTTAAAGGAAATGGGTTTGCAGCCCAAATGCCAGTAAACTGTACTTCTAACCCCAAAACTAGAGAGGTGTTTGACCCAATCTATTGATTTATTAAACATTTGCAGTTATTTGTAATGGCATTTTTATACAATAAATTAAATAGTAAAGCAACAAACTTACATTAAGAGCCTGCATCGCCACATGAGGCACTTTGTGGTTGACTCTCTTCATAATGGATCTTAAGCTGTCCTTTGGTCTGCAACAGAAGGGAACACAGCCTGTGGATTGGGGGTACTGCTGATGTCGTCAAGTATGAAACACTTTCAAATTAAGTGTCCGGGGCCACTGGGCTGCTCAAATCAAAATGTGCCATTAATATTCAACGGAAGATGGCTCTTTCAAGCTTACCCATTGGCTGTTGTTCCAATCTTATCACAGATGTCCATGATAAGTGCCCAGTCATCTGTTGTGTTGTTTTCATTGGTTGCCTTCTCTGGAAATATGTAAAATGCGGATTTAGTGCATATGCTCCAGTGAGAAAATAACTCCAATGGCATTGTGGCTGCTTATCTCCAAAGAAAATGTGGGAAGACATGCCAAATGCATGGTGTAATATAAAAATGAGCCGCAAGCCCTTAACTGGCACATTGTACATCTAATTTATGTTATACTGTCACCTATCGAACTCAAAATGAGAGTGGAAGAGTTCTATAAGCCAACTACATGTTGCTGTTTTTATTGTGCAACCTGTTCCTAACGGCCTATTGTGACAAGACACTTAGAAATCCCATGTAAATATTTAAGTACTTTAAACTGTGACCCGTTCAGCAGCTGACAAGCTAAAAGAAAAGCCTCATTAACAACTGAACTGCATTATCTTCTGAGTTAAAAGAAAAATCACAACATAAACTATATTGATGTTAAGTGGTGTTCTGACATGCAAAGTGACCTGCCACTGTTTCATAATATGCTGGTAGCAAATTACTTGTATGACGTTTCCGACTCATAGTGTCACTCCCATGACTCTCTAGTGCAATAGTGCTCTATTGTATGGTCATACAAGGACTATAGTGTTGCACAGTCAGATAAAGCTGTTCAGCCAGGAAGTGTCTATGAAAATTTACATAGGATAAGCCTAGGAAAACACATAGGATAGCTGACAAATTAAAGGGAAACACGATATAAAATGTCTTAGAAAGGTGCTGGGTCATTAGAAAGGCTTGGCATGGATTTTCCAAGACTCTAGACCTCAACTACAGGAAAACAACACCCTTTAAAAATAAATAAATAAATAACATACATATCCCCTTATTTTATGTTTAAAAAATGGTGGTAGAAAGTGAGGTTTAACACACTGGTCCAAAATCTTCCATAAATGTTCAACTGGGTTAGGAGCTCACGAGTGTGAAGTCCATATTATTTAACTCATATACCTTATAGATAACCCGTTTGTCATGTGGGAAGAGACTATTCATCAGAACAGGAAGGTCATAGGACATCAGCGATTATTGCGAACAACTTACATTTGTTTTCACTGACAGTTCTCGCTAAAGGGACATGCTGACCCAAACAATGCCAGCAGAAGACTGCCACAATATGTTAAATCAGCAGGATTATCGCCATGCTGGGGTGAAACATTCAGAGTTTTCCTTTAATTTTACACCCATCTGAATACAGACAGATAACAACCAAACCCGAAAGGCCAGAGAGTGATTGATTAATTAGTCTTGACCAAGCTTTTCTAATTAATCATCAGCCGGAGAGAAAAAAGGTTTCAACAACTGTAATCATTAATGACTCATTACTATATTATTTTCACATTTAACTATCCAATGACGTATCAACTCCAAATACTGAAAACAGGCATCACTAACAATTGCAGCCCACGGACACATCTTCAATCCACTTCTTTTTTTGTCTAACCAATACACCAAAATGTAAACCTCATTTAGTTTCTACATAAAACAAAGGAAAACACCAAATCCTCCCAAGTGAGACGTCAAGTGAACCGCAATGGGGATTTCACTGTTTTCGAGCATCAACAAAGTATACGCTTCAACGAAAACAGAAAAAAGATAAAGGAGATTTAAACGAATGGTATTTGTGTGATAAAGTAGATAAAAATAGAACCATAAACGTATTTTGAGTTGATTTGGGATCAGCTGATCTTGTAATGGCGGTTATCCTGTGAGTTTATATGAATCACCAAGTTTTTTTTCTTACAAAGCAATCGCTGATACTAACAAATGAACTGGAAACTTAATAAAAGAGGTCGACAACACATCGATATGTCAGGTACAAACTAGCAAAGGCTAGCAGGACTGGTATATGGTGTTGTAACAAAAATTGGCAGCCCTAAAGTAACTTATCACGTAGCGCTAGCGAATAAACAACTCGAGCTAAGCTAGCATTAGCCTCTAGTGTGACTGGCCCTATCGTTAGCTTCTGGCTGTGACACACTCAAAGGGCCAAAGAGACAACAATTCACTTACCAACATCTTGGTCAAATGGATTTTGGGAAAATAAAGGCATGTTAACTATTTATAAAGAGGCAGACTTTGTGATGAAAAAAAGTACGTGCGTTCTTCAAGCTAAACCTAAACAAATATCGCTTCCTCGTCCATCTAACTCTCACCAGTTGCTCTTCCGGAAATTTGGCTGTCTCCAATAATGCCTGTTTACAAAAAATAAAAATAAGAAATAAAAATACTAAGCAACTGAGTCTGTAGCACCTTTTCCTTTAATTGTGTTTTTTTTTTTTTTTTTTTTTTTTTTACATTTTTACTTAGTGGAAATATAGCGCTGTGGCATTACATATACTTAAGCAATTAAGGGTGACACCTTTTTTATGGTTAAAGAGAAACACTGGCATCTAGTGGGGTAATAATGGATGTGGGCTCAGCATTGTTGCCCCAATGATACATCCACAAAGTATTAGCTTTTAGGTAAATAAATTATTATATATCACCACAATTTTTCTACACGGGTCCTCATATTTATTTAAAAATTCAACAGTGCAGTGGTCCTTAGCAAAAAGGGGAAACTGGTATTTTTAAGAGTCACTATGGTGAAACGTTATTAACTGGGCATTACCTTCAGGCATTTCTTTTTAATGCAGATTTCACTAGCATCAAAAACCAAAATCATCTTCTTGTACAGTCAATTGTGACTCTTCAGTTTCAATGACAGTGACATAGAATTCTTTAAAAGTGCAGAAGCCATCATAAGAGCCGTTTTATTGTAGAGTATAGTTCCCTAAAGCATAAGCACAGGTGTCTATCTAGATGTAGTTCAGGTCAGTTTAACCTCTTAAGAATGGAATAGAACACAATATAAAAGAATGTAGTAAAAAAATAGTTTATTGTTACTGAAAACGGTAAAATGCATTAAGTGGTTGGTGGAGTATTTTTTTACACAACTAATTAAAAAAAATAGCTAAATATTACAAAGAGTAAATATATGTAAAAAGCATAGGTGTATATACAAAGCTGGTATATACAAAGTTAAAATTAAATAAAAACTTGGTATTGTAGTAGTGTAATGAAAAATGTATTTCAAAATGACAAATTTGACAAGAACGATTTTGAAAGTTACACAAGAGCTATGTTGATTTTGTATGTTGATTTAGAGTCCAAATGACCTTGGGGAAGAATCTGCTCATGAGTCTGGTGATCTGTGTTTTGAATGACCTATTATTAGTGGGGGCAACAGGTCAAACAGGAGGAATAGAGAATTGAGGAACTAACTTGAATTTGATGATATATTTTGGCTGTGGATCTGTTAGTGTGTATTTGTGGTGTTTGCCAAGCGCAATAAGCAAAAATCATTGTTGGGCTTGTTTGTAGATTTGTCCACTATCAGTTTCACAATCAATTGCTTGGTTGTTTGTGAGAAAATTACTTGCCATTTTTAAAGCAAATTAGTTTCCCCGGTTCTTAAAAGCTGGCCCAACTCTATTATTAGGTTTCTGACTGCTGGTGAAATGTTCAGTATTCCTGAAAATATGTAATAGAATAGAATAGGCCTTTACTGTCCTTGTACATATACAAAGAAGCTGTGGTAATTATGTTCAAAGAAATAAATGCCTAAAACAATAAATAAATAAATGTATGTAAGAATAAGTACGCAAGTAAATAAAAATAAATATAAAGTAAATAAAAATAAAGTAAATAAGATTAAATCAAATCAGAAGGAGAACAATAAACTGGGGGTTTATTAAAGGTTGAATACACTCAGAAGCAATACATAAATAAATAAATATTTTAAACATTGGGTCCTCCATAACGATACTTTCATTGCTGATTAGAAATTCCAAGTCAGAACAATCAAATATTCTGTGCCACTTATTTGCCGCAGAAAATTATTCATTATTTAGAAAACGAATAAGGCAATGTGAAGAAACACAAACCGGGCCCCTGAAACAGGGTGGCACAAACCGCCACCTGCAGTCACAGGACCTGACGATGATAACTCAGTGATCCTGCACACTTTGCGGGCAGTAATTTAGTTAAATAAGGCAAATAAAAATATTTTAAAATAATAAACTTAAATAAGAGAATAAATACATATATTTTTGATGTTTAAAAAATGAATATTTATTTAATTGTTTTTATTTATTTATTTTTAAACTACGCTTCTCAAAACGAAGACGGAAGTGAGGTGGAGCGAACATCCCGTTTCAGTACGACACTTCCTGGTGTGGCCCATGTTCCTTTCCTGACACCCGCCGTCGTTCAGGAGCGGAGACCGTTGATAGTTGCAGTTATGTCGGCAGCTGCTTCGGGAACCAGCAAGGCGGCCCACGGCGATGTGGCTGCGAAGAGAAAGAAGGGACCCGGTGCCCTGGCCACGGCATATCTCGTCATTTACAACGTTGTTATGACAGCGGGGTACGTAGCGTGTTTCCTCGTGCTAATGCTGCTGGGTGGTGGATGATAGAAATGTCTCTGGTGGTGCTGATGGGCTGTGCTAAATAATGGGCGAAGGAGTTCCCCATTGTAGTGTTACAGCGTTAATATTCTTCCAGTTTTTTGCAGTTATTAATGTCATAAACATGCCTAAGCGCGCTAAGGAGAAGCACAACTTTGGACGTTGTTCCTCCTGCATCCAAGGGCTTACAAAGATTAACATTAGAGGAGCAACAGACAGCCACCTGGCGTGGACATTAATTGTGACTGACGGGACGCTACTCCATACAGTACAGGAATATTATGACAGATATTCATTGTGTGCGGGTTTTTTTTTTTGTTTTATGTCAGAAAGTGCGGATTCACGCATTGGACATGCTGTTTTGTTGGATTACTGAGATTGATTTTTGTTTATTTAGCACCCGCTCAAATGAATGAGAGAGAATTATGAAAATGAAAGAAAGATTATCGTAAATGTTACCAAAACCACATGTGATAGTTTATAATATTAAAATAAAGTAATCTTTTTAAGGACTGAAAAGACAATTCGGTGATTTAAATGAGATTTTTTTTAAACCTACAAATGAGTTGTTGTTTTTTAAAGTGTATGTTTGGAGAAAGAATACGATTGTGATGGAGGTTGTTGTTTTGCATTTTTAATAATGCAAACATATTTTCTTAGCTTTTCAAATGGTAGTTATCTTGAACCGTGTACACAGTAATCCTTTTGCAGATTTTATTGCTCTGATTTTCAGACTGTTGCACAATTGAATGGTGACTTGTTTGCTGACTGTTCCAACCAGTTAGGCCACATTTACCCTCCTCAGTATTGACGGCCTGTACAGTGCTTGCTTTGTGCTGAGCACTTAGGGTGTTTTTTCGCAGGCACGGTTTTGCATATTCAGCCACAGCCGCTAAGCAGACCTGCTCAGTTTCTGCCTAACTGGCCCCAGAGTTGATATCAAATGCAGCCAAGACGGAGATTAAGAGTCATTAAAACCAGAGTGTGAAATGAAACTTTCTCTGAATTAATCTTAACTACATTATTTTTATTTAGTTCGCGTCTGACATTTCCAGCTCAGGGACCAATCCTTGAAATGAGGAAAAATATATACAAAGAATGGTAGCACAAGGTGGTCCAGCACCACCACTAAGCACCCAGTAATAAGACCTCTTAAATATTTTTTTTCTATAACTTGTTACCTGTGTGTGTGTGTTGTGTTTGTCTGTGTGCACATGTTTGCCAAAAGATGCAAAAATCGCAGCTGTTTTAATGGCTGCTTTTGACTGTATGTCACATAAACTACAGACGCATCATAAGATGTTTATTTCTACAGCAAGATCATCTGGTAGGCCTTGTTTTTCATTTATGAAGTGACCGCATTGCATTTTCCTCTACTGTTTAGGTGGCTGGTGATAGCTGTGGGTTTGGTTCGAGCTTACCTGGCCAGAGGAAGCTACCATGGGCTGTATTACTCCATAGAGAAACCTCTGAAGTTCTTTCAGACTGGAGCTGTTCTCGAGGTGAGATAACCACTAAAGGTGTGGCATAACTGATAAAAACTGAGCATGCAGCAGGTGTATGGTCTGTTGAATATGTGGTATTATTTCAGAGGTCACTACTATTGCTCATATCAGCACACACTATCAGTTTTGTATGTAGAGACTAGTAATGAGAAAAAAACCATTTTATTAATCCAGCATTAGCCTTTTGACACATATAGGGCAAACTAATAATGGACAGTGTCTAACAGTGTCTTTGATTCTCTTCAGAGTTTGGTATGCCCTGATAACTGATAACTTAACATGCCTCTCCGTACCATGTTGAAGCCACACAGTTAATGACTTAAAGATTTTAGTTTCTATTTTAAGATCCTAAAATTATAGTTTGGTGCAAACTACAAATGAATATCATTTTCTAATGTTTTTCAACACTAGGTTAAAAAATGTATGTAGACATTCTTTTAGCCTTACATGTGTTTAGAGTGGTCATGCTAACACACATACTGACCCAGATGTGTGTAGTGAGTGTTAGAGGTGTTGCAGTGATGCTGTCCATACGCACTGTATACTTAAAGTCAATATATTCCATTCATCAAATGACACATGCACTACCGACCTCAGCTTAGTTAGGTGATCAAAAATAGGACCAATGATTTTTGACTTGGTTCAGTGACTCTCAGCATTTTGTTTCAATAGAATATATAATGTATTAACGGGGTAGGTATTTGGAACATTTTTTATAGGAAATCTTCGAGTTCTTCTGCGTATAAACTGGACCAACAGTAGCTAGAGTTAAAAATGTGTCCGTGTACTTTATTCCAGAAACAGATTGAGTCAATTTCTATGATCATTTTCCTCTTTTACAGATACTGCACTGTGCTGTAGGTGAGTTTCTCCTCAGACTGCACCTTCCCTCACTTACACTTGCTTCGTGTCACCAGTGAAGCACAGATTAGATTTAGATCCATCCATTCAGTCATCCTTTTAGGTAAAGCTTCCTCACCAAGTACCCAGGACTAAAGTTTTATATATCTTCAAAGGGTAATGTGCAGAAATGCTTAAAAACAGCTGTTTAATTTGATTAAGCTTCTTTTTTTTAAACAAGGAAGGGAAATTCTTGAACGACCTTTGTTTGTGAGGCAGTGTTAACCTAATGTGGGTTTGTTTGATGGTGGGAAAAGCCCGAGTTCCTGGAGAAAACCCACACAAGCACAGCGAGAGAACACTGTCTGCACACAGAAGAAGCTCCCAGGCGTTAGTCCTTACCACTGAGCCACACGCTGCCCACTGAAACACAGTTATAAATACAGAAGCAAATACAGTGGCTTGCAAAAGTATTCGGGCCCCTTGAACTTTTTCACATATTTCCTCTTCCATATTGTAAGCTAGGTACCCGTGTCAGAAATGGAGTACATTGATTGTTTGTATTTTATAAATTTGATCATGCCTTAAACCCATGGCACATAAATATGTGTATTCAGCGTTTAATATGGTGTAAGTATTTTAGGCAGCTCTCTGATTTTATCCCCAAAAGAGGGAACATCCTCTGGGAGACTGTTTGGTGTGCTTCCCATTAGACCAGTTCCAGATAGTCCAGATCCAGCGAGCATTAAAACTCTTCTAGTGACTCAAATTTACTTCACTTTTTCTCAGTATGACCTTCAGTTACCTCTGCTACAGGGTGAAATATGTTAAAGATGCTGGAGAAATCGAGTATCAGATGTTTGTTGTTTACATTCCGAACAGAATATGAAGTAACCTTGATGGCTGTTTAGTTAATGACACATTTGGGTGGTTTTAAATTTGTAGTTGGCTCATTTCTTTTCTAAACCAGTGCTATTTATTCCAGAGGTTTGAAAAATGTAGTTTAATTTGTGAAATCTTTGACCTTCACAACCAAGTTAACTCATCTTTACTGGAACACAGACACCCAGTTGCACCTTGTTGTTTGATCCTCAAACACGTCAGTTATTATAACGTCATTTTTTTTACTGGGCAACGCATGTTTGCAGATCTCATATTGACAAATCGGATAACAAAGCTTGATATCTCAGTTTACAGTTTTGACAGAAGACATAATTATGAGTCGTGAAATCGCATTTGTAGATGTAAGTCAGATGTAAATATGTACAGACAAACAAAACCTTTTCACATCTGAAGTGTGTACAAAAAAAGAGGGCAGAGAAGCTGTTTGCTTACGTGGCGTTAATGTGATGAGGAGAGTGGCTGTGGCCCGGTTGGCCACGGTTGTAATGCACAAACCTTTCTCTCCGTTATCTGGGATTTGAAGCTAAAGCTAACTGACCTTTCATACTGTAAACAGGCTACCCGAGGCTGCTGTCCACATACACACACACACTGCATCATCATTTATAACTGTCCTATATGTGGATATGTTACTCACAAAGTCTCTCATCAGCATCTTTCTCAAATGTACTACTTTAAAAATTACATTATTATGATTATTATTATTAGCAATTTTAAATTTTAGTGAAAAGCTACATTTAGACTGTGAATGGAAGCTTAGTCCCACCATAACAACACATGACCCTTGAGGTTCCTAGGAACTCCCACAAAGGTGGTTAGACATTGTGGCAAGTGTTTACATGTCTGTCTGTCACTCTGTGGACACATTTTGTTAGTGTGGTAAAGTCATAACTGTGCAAGGTACCGCCACAAAGCTTTGCAGATGTGTAGCTGAGGCCAAAATGAACGTGGGCTCAAATATAGTTGTGCTCTGATCTATGATTGCAGGGCCGAATATTGATTTAAAGGAGCACAGATGTTAATAAATGGTTCATTGTTTGGTATGGACCTTTGTTTGTGTTACACATTTGTAACTAAGTTGTATACAAAGTATACAAAAATATAATAAAAGTGCTTAATATTTCCTTATAGCAGTTTAAGCCCTTACGTGCTACATACTGCTAGTAAAAAACAAAACAAAACTATACATCAGGACAGGTGTAACACGTTTAATATTCAGAATTAAACTGAATTAACTATTGAAAACAACATATTCTTTCTTCGTCTTTTTTTCTTCTTTTTTTGTCATCACTTAGGACAGATTCATCTATTTTCTTTCTTTCTTTCGATCAAACTTTACTGGAATTGTCACTGGGCAAACAGAGCTCTTGGTGACTGCCATGCATTTGACCCGTACAGAGGAGCAGCTAAAACATGTGAAGTGTGAGTTAACACAGTGTACATGCAGAGCGTCTGCAGGCTTTCAAGGTTAACCTGTCTATAGCTGATGGACGGCAGCTGGTGCATTGCAGAAATGTTCCGCGCTTTACAATTAATGTTCTGAAAGTGACTGTGTAGACATGAATAGATTTTCTGTATAGCTGAAAGGGTGTACCAAAGAGAGGACAGTTTTAGTCAGCTGTACTAAAACCAGTAGTCTTGCATGCTTATATGTTCAGTGTTTGTGTGTTGCCTCATCTCCCAGGAATCGTACCATCCTCTGTGGTCCTGACTGGATTCCAGGTCATGTCCCGGGTCTTCCTCACGTGGGCTGTCACGCACAGTGTCAGAGAGGTACAGCGAGTTTCTTTCCTTTTGCTACTTGTGTAAACTGAACTTGAATTACACCGTCCTTCTACATTGTTTCATTCACTTAAATTCAAAATTGACCAGCTGATCTACTGTTTGCCCTGTTTGTAGCTTGAAGAGGAGTAAACGAGTAAGTAACATTACAGTTTTGCTGTAAGGCTGCAGGAATGAATCGACAGCATCTGTCTAATCTCTGATGGGTTTTATTTCCTGTTTGTCTGAATGATGATGCACTGACATTTCTCTCAAACTGTTCTCTCTTCCCCTTTACGTGAATGCATTTCTAGGGTGTATTTAGAAGAGTGAATTAATGCATAGTGCGCTTGTCTCTTTAACATAAAATGTACGTTGTTTTTAAAATAATATTTAAGGATAGTGAATGTTGGCCTGCAGTGTGATCTGAGCATCTGAAACAAACAGCATGGTTCTGTGAGGGGGGAAAGTCAAGTTTGGCCTACAGCAGAGTAACTACTGTAACATGATGCAAGGCCGTCTGTTCGCCTGTTCTCCCTCCATCATCCTTCTTTTTCTGTGTGTGCGCAGGTTCAAAGTGAGGACAGTGTACTGCTGTTTGTCACAGCCTGGACTGTCACAGAGATTATCCGCTACTCCTTCTACACCTTCAGCCTGCTCAATCACCTGCCATACCTCATCAAATGGGCTAGGTAAGAAATAATTAAAGAGTATTTTCATCCAATGGAGGACTGAAAGTGCTAAAAGTAAGAATAAAAGATGAAATAATAAACAACAACCTGAACTAAAGTAATAAAAAAGGCATTAATAATTTCTTTAAATTCTTAATATTTAATCTGCTTCCTGTGTTTAAATATATTTTCATCATCATCTTAAGAATTACATGATTAATGATTTTAAAAAAAAAAATATTTATTTATGTTTTGCTTTGCATATTTTATTTCATTTTTCTTAACTTGTTTCTCTTTGTTTGCTTATGTTTATTCGTCCTTTTTTTTTGCATATTATCAAAATGATAATATGCAAATTCAAATTTATTGAATTGCATTGTGGCTCAACCTTTTACCTGTTAGTTGATCGATGCAAAGATAAACAGAAATGGCTGACTGGAGTCAGGTCCTTAGAGAACAAAGCCACCAAGCTGCTAATAATGCTTTCAGTCAGGACAAATTTCAATCTGTTAATAATTACATAAAAAATGCAATAAAAATAGACTCCTTGGGTGTTCCACTGTTAGTTCTCAGCCTGTTTTCCAAACAAAATAATAAATGTAATTAATGTAATTAAAGGAAAATAATTGATTAATGTTTTTGTTTACTTGACCTCTTTTCAAACCTAATTCAATCCTTTATGAATGAAAATCTTAAGGTCGTATTGCGTGAAAAGAGGATGCTAAAGCAGTAAGGAGTCGCTGTTCATCACATTACGTCAAACACTGCCAAATTATTTCGTCGATGTCATCAAACATGCAGAAAAGCTTGTGCTTCAACAATTAAAACACAAGCCTCTCTCTGTCTGCATCTACAACCAAGGCAACAGTGGTTAAGAGCCTCCCTCCCCGAGGTCTTTGTTGCTAGGAAGCAAATGGGACCATTGCTATATTGGTGTTCAACTCTGAGTTTGACGTGAGCCCTGAGAGACAGAAATTTGTTGTGCATTTGTGGAAAATTCATTGTAGGATCACGGAAGACAGTCGCTGGGTTTGGAGTGCAAGTTATAGAAGAGACAGATGAAGAGTTTTCTCTCTGTAGAAGACAACATCTTCATTGTGTGCACGTGTCATATTTAATTGCAAACTTTGCTTCTTTCTGTTTAAAACATGTGATTGCTTAACACTTCAATGATTTAGGATCTTTTTGAGTTGCATTTTTTGCACCTGCTGTTGCTTTATGTTTGTGTCACAGTATATATTTAAATCATGTCAATGATTTCTGCGTGATTTCAGATTTAATACTCTAAATGCTGCTTTGCATTATTACTCTTAATGTTTTCTATCACCTCTTACTTAGTGTTTTAGGGAATGATTTACTACGATACTGCTTCCTGTTACTAAAACAGCAAATAAACGATAAAGTGATGAGGCTAATTGTTTCTTTCCCTTCCCCTCTCATTAATAAACCTCTGTACTGTAGGTACACCTTCTTCATCGTGTTGTATCCCATGGGAGTGACTGGGGAACTGCTGACTATCTATGCAGCGCTGCCATACGTGCAGAAGACAGGCCTGTACTCTGTTACCTTACCCAACAAGTACAACTTCTCTTTCGACTACTACACCTTCCTCATCCTCATCATGATTTCCTACATTCCCCGTAAGTCAAAGGCGAGACTTTCCATTCTACCTTGTGTAGTGAAATAGCCCATTGTTCATTTGCAGGTTTTTGTTTTTTTTTTGCATCAGAAACTGATCAATAAATGCCATTTTAGACATTTAGTTTTGAAAAATATTTGCAGACTCCTAATCAAACATGCAGAGCTCCCTGTGGGAGGATTCTCAGTCACATCTTCAGATGGCTTTTTGCATGTTGCAAAGCATTTCTCACTCTCATAACTTCATTTAGAGGCTTTTACTTTTTCACTTAGGAGATGTAGTACTAAAGTGCTAAATTAAAAAAGAAATCAAAAAAAGTCTTCCCTTTTCTTTTGAACAGGGAAGGCAGTTTTGCCCTTAAAACACTAGAAATCTGCTTATGTATGCGAATTGCACTTAAGGATTCACTACTGTTGGTTGGTGACTGCTATGAGCTGAGTGCTGCTTGTTTGTGGCCACCCTAATATTTACACATTTCACAACAGAGAGCCTGTAAAACTGAGAAAAGAACTAAACATGGCATGAAAAGTTAGGAAATGGTTGGATATTTCTTTGTTGCAATAATACTTCTTGGCAATAAATCTGATGTTGCCATGTTTAAGTTGAAGGTTTCGGGGCTGCAGCTACCAAATAGGATGTTGATGAGTGAGAAGTGATGGACTTATGTTATCAACCTTGTCAACAACAGTGAAAGGGATTTTGGTCCTAGTTGTCTCTGACAGCCCGGTTATTTACGATCTCTATCTGAAGAAAATGTTTTTTGTATCCTAGCAACAATAAGTGCTGAGAGAAGGGTGCTGAAAATGAGGTCATGGCTGCTTTCAGCTGCCTGTGGACACAGACCCATAATGACATAAGCTATTACATAATTAGTGGGGTTTTTAAAAGAAAAAATAAACGCGCATATCAAAGGCATAATTACAATATTATGCACTCAGTGGTCACATTATTAGATATGCATGTGGAATCTATTGCAACTGGTTATAGTTTTCCCCTTTTTTGTGGTATTGTAGGAAATGTGTAGATAGAAAGTTGGTTCATATTTTGTTGTTGTTGTTTAGTGGTCTGTGTGTAATTTCTCAGTGGTGAACGTGTTCTCTTAAGCACTCAACATCTGCACTTTGACTTAACTGTAACTTGAATAGGAGTTGGTGCACTGATCAGCATTTATTGGAGAATGTATTAATTTGTTCTTTCCCCCTGCCTCTCCCAGTCTTTCCCCAACTCTACTTCCACATGATCCGGCAGAGGAAGAAGGTGCTGGGTCACATAGAGGACTACGGCAAAGTGGAGTGAGCCCAGCGGCATTCAGCAAGATTCAAACGAGGGGGGAGAAAATGAAAAAAGAAACCAAAACATCAAATAAACGAGGAACAAAATTACGCTTATTGGAAACCCGACCAGGTTTAAACTGCCAGAACTGACCTGGCAGACGGTCCAATTATCAAGTAACTTTCTTTAATACAGCCGTTGTTTTGGTTGTACACAAAGAACTGGTGTTATCTTTTTGTTTTGTTTTTTCTCTTTTATATTATTCATATTATTCATTATTATTTTGTTTAGTCAGAGAGCTTGCAGCTGTGAAGGATCTGTATTTTGACTTGGGTACAGTCGAGCGGCTGTCTGAGCAGTGAGCAGAGCTCCATCACGTAAAGCTTGATTCGAATTATACAGTGATATAATTCATACCTCTCCCCGCTTCCCTTCCCCTCTTTTTAAATGAAACTTAAAAAAAAAAAGTAGAGTAGATTTGTTGCCTCCCCACGACTCGTTTTTTGGTTTCTTTTAAGACGCTTTGCTTTAGAAAGAACGATGTGAAGTCTAATACTGAAAATTGGTGTCTGTAGGATTTGCAGGTACAGTGTTCGTTGCTGCAAACTGTGGTCCAGATGTTTGTGTTCTGTCATTTATTTTATTTAAAGGTTTGATTACATTCCTGATTTAGTTCAATAAACCTTTCATTCCATGCTTGCATGCTTGGGTTTTCCTGTCCATTTTATTCCTCTCAGCCGTTGTTTGCTTGTTTGTGGTTGTGGAGTCTGCCTCAGCTTAGTTTATGTTTACTCTCTAAAAGCTTTAAAAGTTTCCTGGCTTTTCAAGTGATGACTGTGAGCCGTGTCCTTTGATTTCTTCATTGTTTGATGTCCAGGTGGTTCAGACACTAATTCCTGTGACTAGACAAGTCCTGTTTTTGTTTTTTTTCCTGTGCACATCCATCATTTTTCTGCCTTTTGTTTCTTTAATCTGTTGGATGTTTATAGCATTGTTAGCTTCATTTAAATTATACTTTAAGCGTCAAGATTAAAGCATTCCTGCTCCTTTAAGCTCCTAGTGTGTACCCCACCTCTTACAAACACAGTCCGTGTGTCTTAAAGGGGATGTTTTAAAAAGAAAACACTTACAAAGAAGTTATTTTGGCATAAGATACGGGACACTTAAGCAAAAAATAAAAAGAGCAGATAGCACAATCTGTAGTAGCAACAGTGTTTTGGGATGAAATAAGCTTTGATAATGTAAAACTGCATTGTAGCCTAAATATGTGTTGGAGTTTTCACTTTTATTTAAAAAAATCCAGATTGGGGTCTGTGTAGTTTGGTAAATACGCTTGGTGGTTATTATTTATGTAGAGGATTGTAAACTAAAGTACTTTTCATATGTGACAGCTACATGGCATTACAGGAGTAATGATTTTCTCCTGTGGGTTTTTTTTTTTTTTTGGACACAACGTTACATTTGAGCATTATGATCCTGAATGCTTGATATTTTCGTTGGACTCAGGTGACTCCGTAACACCAGGCTCGAGATTACCTTTGAGTTAAAACATAATGCTTGCAGTAACTGCCTTTAAGCACCTCATCAGCAAAGCAGTATCAGCAAAAAAGAAATAAGTATTTAAATAAAAACTTCTTTTTTGTCATATCTCTGGTGATAACTAGCCATGCACAGATTTGTTGGTTTCACAGTATCTGAGATTTCTGCCTCCATCACAGTGCATTAGAGGTACTTTGGAGTTTTGTTGTGGTTCCCAGAGAAATGTCACAGAAGCAAAAAAAAAAAAAAAAGACAAGTTTCCAAGTTATTCGGAATCAGTAATTGATGATAGGTTTTTAAATACACACAGAACCACCCATAGTGCGATGCAGCCCTTAATAAGTTACATGCATGTTTTATAATTCACAGGAAAAAATGCTCCCTTGGTCACACCATGTGGTTTTTGATTTATTGCCCTGATTACTTTTGGAAGTCTGTAGTTAAAATAAAACTTGAGGCTGAAATCTCAGAAACAACTATCTCTTAATTTGAAGGGATTTGTGTACATCATGCTCCATTATGCTGTTTCTTCTAAAAGTCAGTGTCACGGATTACAAACAACACAAATTATGCTGCTAAAGTTCAGCTTGCTGTCACGATCCTAAACCACTCCTTTATCCTAGCGATGTAAGCACCGAGTGGCTGTAATGTCAAAACCAGCCTTTGTTCTCCTTTTATTCCCCACATTATTCTCCTGAAATGATAGAGCATGATCAGGAACATTTGTTGGACATGTCTTGCAGAAGCACAAGTGCAGCTTGCTGTAAAACTGCATGAAAGAGGAGATCTGGCTGTCTGCAGGAATGATGATCTATGTTATTAATCTCAGTTTAGAAAAGAAAGAAAAGACACAATACAGAAGCATGGTGTGTTACTCCAGAATTGGTTTTCCTGAATAAAGTTTTGATACAAATGTTTTGCATGGGGCCAGCAGACTTTGTGCAGGTGTGAATAACAAGTATATATTTACAATAAAGCTACAATATGAGAATCATATTTGCTATTTTCATGTATAAATGCATAAACATGACTACCATGCACCTGTACACAAATAGCCCTAATGGACCATTGATGGTGCCTGTGAATTATAATGCCCTTCTCATAATTTTGGGGGGGAAATGGCTTGTTTTGTGTGTGCGTATGTGTGTTCGCGCGCCTTAATGTACCAGTGACTCACTCATACACTATGTAGGTGGGAACATTGTCTGTTGTATAATATAGCAGCATTGGACGGCTTTACCAGCTAAATACAAGCCAAAACCAAGTTGCCCATTAGCCTGACGCTGTAATGAAAATGGACGGGGTGCATGAAGCTGGGCAGGATAAGCACTAATCAGCGTGACCGCCTTCCTCATTTGCGCTGCTGTTAACATATCATGCCTTTGGACGTGACGTCTGTGGTGCAAATACTTTGCAGGCTTGGGCCCAATCGAAATGAACTGAAAAGTAAGCCTGCTGACACTGTGCACTACTGTCAGTGTGATCTAATGATACATAACATGCAAATATAAAGATGTGCTGTACACAAATAAAAAGCTATATTTATATGACGAGGAAGTGAGTGCAGAGTAAACAGGGGCATTTGTATTATTAAGAATGAAACTACAGACAGCTTAAAATAAAAGAAAGTTGTTGTTTTTTTAAATATAACACATGGACAAAATTTGCAAAATGCTCTCATACTGGATAAATGTTATAATGACCCGTGGGTCTGTCTGTAGGAGGCACGTCTGCTATGGACTCGTTCAGTAACTAAACAGGAAGATTTTACAAAGATCGAACAATATCGAACCATAGAGGCTGCAATATTCTGTTAAGTTATGAAGAGCTGAAACCTAGAGCCCCAACTTTGTTGTTGTTGTTTGTTTTTTAGTAAATTTCAGACTTTCCTAGTGAACTGCAAAATCTCTCAAACCTTACAGCCCCAGCTGGTTAGTGTAAGATATCTGTTAAAAGCAAACAGAAAAAACTGGTATTTCTATATATACAGTCAGGGTAAAAACAAAAGTACAAACTCCACATAAGGGCAAAATGGTCCTTACCAGATCTAAAAAAATAAGTAAATACAACCTCACATGACATTTTACAACATGTGATTATTTCTTTCTTTTACAAAAAGCCAGGTTACAGAAGCAGTGTGTGAAAACCAAAGTAAACTTTTAAAGCTTCAGCAGGAATTAAGAGGTAAGTAGCAGGTACTGCTAAGCAAATGCACTTAATTAACAGATCATAATTTCACAGCTTGCAGCTCTGAAGCATTCAGGTGTGTGCCAACACAATGTCAGTTTGTGAAATGCTGTGCAACCTTCAGAGGGCTGTGAATGAACGAATGCCTGCAGATTTCAATGCACTGAAGCGACATTGTAAAAAGAGAGAGGGCCAAAATTCCTCCGCAATCATGTGAGAGACTGATAAAGCCATACAGCAAACCAATCATTCAACTTGGTGCTGCTTAAAGTGTTGTACGAGGTGTTGATGGGGAGCAGTTAGTTTTCCACACAAAGCTTCTGCTTGGCTTAGTTTCTGTTAAATAACTAATGACATAATGTAACATTATAATATATAATGTTTTGTAGTTTATCTGACATTATATTTACCTTTCAGACCTGGTAAGGACCACACGATTTTTTATTATGTCCTGGAAAAAAAACACAATAACAACAACAACAAAAACTTTCTGCAAGATGTGTATGTAAATACCATCACTTAGCAACAGCAAAGGGCCCTGTCAACTGCTACAAGTGTTAAAATTGTTGATGACAGCTGAATACGAAATGTTTTCTTTTACATCAACATCATCAGAAATATCAGCTTTAACGATCCCCTATACTTACATCTTTCTCTGAAGGTACACATTTTAGCCAATACAACCAAAACCTAAGTACTGATACTTGCTTGCCCATAATAACACACTTTAACCTACTAAGACCCGAACTTTTTCATGGCATGAAATTTTAATATCTCTTTGCTATTTGGGCTGATTGAGACCTGATGAATGGAAAAACAAAGAATGATCTTTTTACCTGATGTAGTTTCTGAGAAAAATTATATCCACCTGAGGACATTTGTTTTAAATTTCGATAGAACATTATAAAGTCACAATTAAGTAATGATGTGCAAAACTCTTTATTTGGTGTCTGAACACAGCAGCGTTTTTCCTGAGTACAAAAACAAAATGAGAAACAACAATTGTGCAGCTTTGAAGTGCTGCTAACAGTTGCAGGAAGACGTACGCCTGCAACAAAGTCAAAAAACGTAAAAGATTTCAGAACATTGCATGAAACACGAAACATGTCAGGTGGCAGTGTAATGTCCTCGTGAGTGGATATCAGGCCCTTGTATAGCAAAATTAAGTATGTCCACATATGCGATGTCCACATATGTGGATGCCAGGTCCTAGGAGGTTAAGACTGTCTAATGTTATTCTATCTAATGCAAGCTTCACAAAGACTGGCTGGGATTTAAAACCTCATATCTGAAATACTCTAGTAAGTGAGTGTGAACTTAATTTATTGGATAAACCGATAGTATCTCTGACTGTATATGTAGGGCTGTGTGTTTGTGTGTGTGCGTGTGTTCGTACAGGTGAGACTGTAAAGGCTGCTCTCTACACCAGGATGAGTCACACAACACTGCAGTCCTCCTCATTTTCTCCTTTGCGAGGAAAAGAGAGACAGAGAAACCAGCGCAGACTGAATTCTCCTCCTGTGGGTGAGGGCCTCTTCACCGTGGTGTCACTTCTTCACGACACAGTATCTTTGTGTTTCGCCCTCTTACGTCGTTCTGCGTCTTTACTCAATTCACCCGACACATCCCCTGTGAGTCTGAAATAACTGACGTTATTTTAGACAACAGCGAATGGTTTATGTGGGCGTTATGATGTTCAGCAAAGCATCAGCACAGCACATAATAACCGATTCAGTGGATCAGTGCTGCTGCTCACCGAGGCTGGTTTTCTGCTGCCTCAAACGCTGCCTCTAATTGAAACAGGGCTGAGTTTTGATTATTCCTCTTTGTGCTGCTGAACAAGCCGTGGCAGTAATTCAGTGCACCGGGATCAGGTTAGAGTCATCCCTCTGCTAGCTGCATGTCCTGGGTGACTCATTTCTCTCTCGTTTCTTTCTCATCACACTTACTTTTGTCCATCTCTATTGGAAATTCACACACATGAGGACTTCACTGATTTTTCCCCTTAAACATGATAGTGCCTTCTCACTGTCTATTTGGTGGCTGAGAATGGAGTCATAAAGTATCAAAAGATCCCAATTGAATTTGCACAGTTGTCATGGTGAAACTGAAACTACCTGAATACTTGAAAGGCTGTTTTGGCTTACAAGTTGAGTTGTGCTTTTCAGTTCAGATTTAATTGGCTATGATATAACATCTGAAGAGCTGCCAGTGAGGGTGAGAGGTGAGAGTTAAAAAAAGAAAGAAAGAAAAGAAAGAGAAAAGCAAGTAAAAGTTCTGCATGTAAAATATCTCAGTAACTACTCTGGATTTAAATGAAAGACAAAAACACACCCGTCCATTAATTTTCTTAATCATTAATCCAGTTGAGGGTCACAGGGTTATTGGAGCCTTGAAACAATAGTTTTTCATTTAAAAAAAAATTGTTTCTTAGTATGAGTGTGGCTACGTCTTCGCCCACACTGTGTAAAATGTTCAGTTTCACGCTCAGGCGATGGCAGTAGTGTTCTGTGTCACATCAGCCACAAACACAAATGTGTGTGTGTGTGGTTGTAATCACTTTGAAACGAATGTGGATATTCTAACTGTAGCCACGATTTAACTGCAACTTCTCGGTTATTTGTTTGCTCTTCAGAGGATTAAGAGCATTGCTAATTTCATTTCAAATTAAGACATTTGGCTTTAACTGGAACAATCGATAATGTTGGATGACTCAGCCAGGGTAACTTGGAGTTGAAAGCTCTGTAATATCAGATAAAATAACAGGGAACATTGACACGCACAGGCTGTGGAAATTTGTAAATCAAAATGATTCAAATGCACTGGCCACAGTTTGCACAAACTTGGCTTGATTTGTATTCGTATAAAGAAGCAGCCACTAGCAAACAGTTCTGTGCTTGAAGGCCCTGCTGTGAGAAGGGTTAGCAGAGTTTCCAGTTTTTAACTGATTGGGATGCTTTTCAGCAACATCTTAGCCAACCCGGACAACAGCGAAAAATATGTTTGCATTTTTTTCTGAAGTAAAAGCAAAACTACCTGACACAAGCCCCTTTGCATGAAGAAGGGCATCTGGCAATTTTTACCCCAAAATGTAAGCAATATAAAGCATTAGTTATGCACATTATATTCCATCTTTTAAGCCAGAGATTTAATTTTAATTCAGTGTTTTAGTGACCTTATACTTGTTAAGAGAAGTTCTTATTGTTCCTAAGTTGATCATGTATTTCATAGGTAAAAATACACTATGTAAAATATGAAAGCCATTCCTCACACACTTTGTATAGATTGGACTCTGTTTCATACCATTTCAATTAAAAGTCTGTCTAAATGCCTATAGAGGAGAGACGTCTAAAACTGATGGCAATAGAATTCCTATGTAGATGCAGATGGACTGCAGGGAGAGTTGGGAGAAAATAAGAGAGACTCTGGCTGCAGGTATGGAGCAGGGGGAGAGAATAGGAATGAAAACCCTAATGGGAATGGGAGCATACATGAGAGGGAGGCAAGGTAGTTGGACTAGCGGTGGTTAATCTGGTTGACTTTAAATGTCAAGGTGGGTGCTGAGGACAAATGAAGAAAAGAGTCCAAGCTGGATGGGGAGGAGACTGAGGAGTCAGGAGTGAAGAATAGGAGTGATTTGTACCAGTGGGAGTGAGAGGGAGTTAGTTATCCAGCTAGACGAGTTGGGGAGGGTGCCACTGATGAAAAGGCAGGTAGAGCTGGAAGCAGCTGGGACAAAGATGCTGAGATTTGGGCTGGGAGCAATGCGGATGGGCAGGATTAGTAGGTTAAACAAGGATATTGAAGATGGTGAAGCAAAAAGGAAAAGAGAAAGGCCAAAGAGGAGATTTGTGTATGGGCTGAGAGAGGATGTGAAGAGGAGGGGTAGAGATAAATGATCAGAAGCGAGATATCCAGGGCTAATAATGAGCACCTGTTATGGGGTAAATAGCAATCACATGAAATACAGTTTGGGTGTCCGCATACATTTTGGGCATGAAATGCAGGTGTGGTAGGATGGTTTTCTCTGAAATGTGGTGAAGCTGAATGACACAGCACGTGCAGTACACGTTCATGAATGCAATTCTGAGAAGGTGAGAAAAAAAAGGAGATCAGCAATAGTCCCTAAATAAACCCACAAATACAGGCTCTTTGCAGGAACTGAATATGGTTGCTTTTCTCTCTGTGCTGTGCTAGGTGTGTGCAAGAGAGCAACAAGGAAGCAGAACAAGGAGTCATAAGACAAGTTGAGAAAATCAGTTGCACAACTCGGATTGAGATTATTTTGTATCAGATTTATATCTGAGTCTCTTTTCATTTGATGAGGACAGCGCTGAATAGAATCCACTGTTCTCTCCGTTAACAGCGAAAGAATTCCAGAAAGGGCAAAGGGAATTCAGCTGGAGGTGAGCCGGTCACAGCAAACACATGAGGCTCCCTGTCACATGCTCCCAGTACATTCATTAACACACAGTGTTCTTTTCCCCATGTGTAAATGGCAGCAGAGACATTTGCAGGCTTTAAAGTGGAAGAGCTGAAAGACAACAGGGCATACCTGTGCGGTAAAATGAAGGGCAGACAGTAATGTCAGGATGATATAAAGAAAATCCCATTACAAGTGGATCAAATCCACTGTGAGCCGGTAAATGACTAAATCTGTTAACTAAACAATATTTAGGCTGTAGAACAAAAACGCTTCACAATAAAAGCCATGACTTAAAACAAAATCAGACTGGACCAAAATATAAATAAAGAAAAATACATTATTTATGTAATGAGCATGTACTTCGGTCTAGAAAAGGACAATTTTACTTTTTTGAGCAAGAACAATGTGAGGATATGAGTGAAGTTGTTTTATGTTCATGTTGAAACGCCTCTGGGAACTTTTACAGTTAAGTTGAAGTATAAGTTACATTTGAATGTAATTGTCACCGAGAAACAAAAACCACATGTATTGAATCACCAGTCAAATCTCATTAAACATAAAGGGCTTATGAAGATTGGTTGCCGCCCCCCTAAACAAGGTTTTAAAACCTCTTTCTGTTAAACCCCTTTAGTGCTCTCTGTCCTGACTAATGTCTCTCAACCTGCTATAGATCGCGGGCAGCTGGAGATGAACAAATCTCTGTGTTACTGGAGTAGGGGGACGCAGTTTGGAACTGGCAACCTGCTGGGGGGTCACTGAGATAAAATTCAACCCATGCTGTAAGGTACGTGTGGGGTGTGCCATGCGGGCTATCCAGCTGTGAGCGCAGTCCCGCCCATTCATCGAAAGCGCCCGGGGGTCGCGCAGAATCTGATTTGGATTGACCGAGCTGTCATCCAATGAAAGCGCGTCAAAGCGTGACTCACCCCTTTTCTTTTCCAATGGAAGCGGGCCGGAGAGGCGGATCAAAGGAAGCAAACTTGGTTGAATGACCATTAAAGCAGCAATCAGCGGTAAATATGTTATGATGCCACGCTCCAAACGCACACCGAGCGTATTGTCCGAGGTGCCGGGAGCGCACTTTTGCACCGGTTAGTCACTTTGCGAAATGGCCGTGCGCAGGAGGAGTGTCGCTGCAAACCAAGTCGGGGGTGGGGGGGTCGCTCTTCAGGGATTTGAACAGTGATGGGCAGCTGTTGGACATTGATTTGGCGCAGCGGCTGACGGTGAATTGAACAGTGCGGTAACGCGGGTTTGTTTTTGGGGTTTTTTAACCATGGACGGAGAAGCTGTCTTTTGTGGCTGTCAGATGAGGAGAAGGAGGAGGAGCGGCTGACTTCTCCTCTCTGCTCAGTGCAAGTGTGAGAGAATCGTGATGCTGATTTTTGGCCAAACGTGAGGCTCCCCCGCCGCTGCCGAGCAGGCTTCAATGTTCGCTCAGTACAGGTGCATCAGGATTTGAGTGGACGTGATCAGAGCCGTCACCATGGCATTCACCTTCATATGGCATCCCACCTCCGTCTTTTCCGCCTGCAAACCGCTGACAAGGATACAGGAAACGTATCTGCACATATAACGGATTGGAATTGGCCAATTGATGCTGCTGCTTGCACTATGATCTCTGGGGAACTATCCGAGTTGTGTAATGGTTTTATTCCATTTGCAGCGCGTGCCCTGCAACCTCCGTGGATGATGGCTAATTGGGCCCAATGATGTAGAGCCAAATCCACCTGGATCTAATGTTCCCTCCTCTCGTGGCTCCCCTGTGACTTTTTGCGCATGTTCAATTGTTTTTTTTTAATTCCCAGAGCTTTTCGCTATTCTCGGCTATTGCTTTTGGTGATTTCATTTTATTTGTAAAGGCTTTTAAGGACGACTGTTTGCTTCTGAAAGTGGCGATTAAACTGACTGCTAACTTTACATTTTACAGTCAAAGCCCCCGGGCTGTCTGAAGCGTGATCAGCTATGGAAAGTTCAGCTAATAAAAGACATTTAATGCGACTCATCCTTGGGACTAAATAGTTCCCTTCCCTCTTTTAAGTGGAACAAACTTCTTTTTCCCTCCCCTGTCTCCTATATTTGTTTAGATAACATTCTGTCACTGCATCCACTTTTCCACTATGTCCAGATCAAACAGTGTCAGCCCACCCGGAGTCGGTGCTCCCGGGTTGAGGGGAGGGACCGAGCACAGATCAGCTTGGGGAGAGTCTCAGTCTGTGGCCAACGGGTGCCCATACTCAGCAAGATCTCCGCGCAGGAAGCTCACCCGGACCAACAGCCGGTGGACGGAGGAGGATGATCTGGACCACCGGCCGCCCGGGCGAGCCTCCACGACCGTCAGCAGGGTCAGCTTCAGGTCCAGGTCGGCTTGGCAGGACCATGGAGAGGAGAGCCGAGACAACAACCGCGCGTCCTCTAAACGTCCAGACGGCGAGGTGAGACCCAAGTCCGTGGAGCTGGGTCTGGAAGAGCGGAGAGCCAAGCCGAGGACCGACGAGGAAGAGGTCATGCCCGAAGTAAACTTTTCCTTCGTGGCGTGCTGCACCAGCGTCATGCACATTTTCAAATCCAAAAAATTCCAGTCGGAGAAGTTGGAGCGGCTCTACCAGCGCTACTTTTTCCGTCTCAACCAGAGCAGCTTGACTATGCTCATGGGCGTACTTGTGCTGGTGTACACGGTCATGTTGGGCTTTCACTGCTCCGGTGGGAGATCGGGACCGAGCGTAACGTACGTGGTGGTATTTTCTGTGGCCATCTTCCTCACGCTCGTGCTCATGGTAATCTGCAACAGGAACGGATTTCACCAGGACCACATGTGGGTCGTGTGCTATGTGGTCATCCTGATGGTGTTGGTGATCCAGGTGATTGGAGTACTGCTCGTACAGCCCAGAAGTGCCTCGGAGGGGATCTGGTGGACCGTGTTCTTCATCCATGTCATCTACACTCTGCTTCCCGTCAGGATGCGAGCTGCGGTCATCACTGGAGTTATTCTTTCCGCCATCCACGTGGCCATTTCTTGGATGTTAAACGAAACGGACAGCTTTCTGTGGAAACAGGTACGTCGAAGAATGCGCTCTGTTTTTAAACGTCTGCGCAGAGATGTGAAGCCACGCGTTGCGCGCAATAACGCACATTACACACATTTGTTCAAAGCATCCCGGTGCTGAACGTTTCTCTCACGATCAAGTGAACAAAAGTGATAGAGAAGTAATAGAAATTGTAGGATAATAAATGTCACACACACACAGTGGCAAGCACAGTCTCTCTGATGGGGAAAAAATGGGGGACCCTTTTCAAAGCCACTTAAATCACTTCTGTGTGAGCTCTCAAGGACAGATTGTCCAAAGTGTGTGATTCTTCATGTCAGATCTACCAAGACAATCAAAGATCAGAGAGGGTCTTTGAGTGTGGCCATTAAAAGGGTGTAAACACTTCTGCCTTCAGCTGTGATCTGATCTAGATTATCTGAAGCATCTGAGACCGCAAGTTTATTATGTTAACCAAAGTGCCTGTGTGGGGGGCTTTGTGGTTAAGTCAGAGTCAGGAAACTCCTAGATGCGAAAAAACAAACAAACAAAAAAGTGAAACGTGTTTACTTGAAATATTTTTCCTTTCTCTTTTTTGTGGTTTCTGGTTGTCTTTCCAACACCGAATGACTTAATTGACAAGTTGAGCTGGTGATTGGTTAGACAAACACTTCAGTCTGAGCGAAGCCACTGGTTGGCACGGAAACAGCAGCTGGCTTGTTGCTTTTCAGTGGTGCCAGCAACTGTGGGCTCAGCACAAGTATAGCTATACAGCCAGCTTTTTCCTTTTGCAGTTAGAATTCTCTGTTTTCACTTGCCTCATAAAATCTCATTTGTTCAGCAAAACTAACAGTGCGCAAAGAGCCTGGTTTAATGCCAAATACTATCAGAAAAAGTCTGACACCTGGACATATTTCACAGTTATGAATTAAAAGAAGTGAAATCGTGATCCTTTGTTACGATATCCAAATTTATTGCATTTCATTGTTCTGTTTCATTATGACACATGCCTGAATATTCCGTATTTTAGTCTTGCCATTTTAGCTCTTACTAAACTTGATCACAGTGGGTTTGCGAGGATGGAGTTAACCCCTGTTTATTGACTTATAGCATTCATATAACAGTCTGGTAAACATCCTGTGCAGAGGATGTTTATCAAACATTTGAACATGATATAATTAGTAAAACACTGAAAACACTTTTCTAACCGCAGAGCTATTGCATATTTAGGACTAATGAAGCTATAAAGAATTAATGTGCAGCTTAAACACCTGAAATCAAAGCTGTTTAACAGAAGGGAAGGAAAAAAGTGTTTGGGCTTAGCTTTGGAAAAACTGATTTCAGATTGTTTGTTTTACATCATCTGGGCTCTTAATAAGCTTACAGCTGATAGTTTCAGGGGATCTTGTTTTATTGTTCTGCTGAGCTTCCATGTTTCCCATAACATCCAAATTCCGCTGCTGGTATTATTATCCCACTTGGACAAACGTGGGATGGATGGATGATATTATTATTATTATTAATATATATATATGTATATATTATTTTTTTTTACAACGTCAGTATTGCGTTCAACACATTTGTCCACATTTGGCTGGTGGACTTTATCTGTAATAAATGCACTCGTGCAAATGAGTTTAATTTTCCACCATTATTTAAAGGCACACTTAATTGTGTTGACTACTAAGCTCTATTAACTCCTAACTGCTCTCTGTTACGTGTTTGCATGGTGCCTTTTGTTGTTAACCCATTTACTGTTTTTTTTTTTCTTTACAAGGCTGTGTGCTGCTTAAACATCGTAGCTCATGTACAGTCAGCGCTCCTATAAAGATGTCAGAGTTTATATGGAGAAAGATGCCTATTTATAGCTGAAGAACCTCCACAGGGATTCATCCTTAAATCGTGAACTACAGTAAATTTGTGGATTACTTTTTTTAGAGGCCACTTTAATAGTTGGGGCATGTTCCATAATGAGGAAATCTTTATGTTATAGTGTGCACTTCCATTTTAAACTATACTGTAACTCAAAGGATGACATTGATTGCATAAAGATGGATTGCTTAAATTGTATCATAAAAGGAGAATGCAGTTTTTAAAAAAGTTAAATATGTGCTCACATGAAATTTGATGCCAGCAATATATTTCAAATAAGCTGTGATGGGACTGCAATAGACTGCAAAGTTTAATAGTAAGATAAGCATGCAGTTTGTTTATTTATTTTGGAGCCACATATGTACTGCCACCCAGATTTGAGCTTCCTTATTTCAGAAGGATGACAATAAACTACAATGTGCAGCAGCATAGCTCCATGAACTGAAAGTATTGGGTAGATATGAAACAAAATATACAACATTTTCAACGTATGCTGCGCAGGTGAAATCCTATCCATTTAAACAATGCATCCTTCAAACACCTTTTTTTGTTTTGTAGTTTTTATTGGATTTAAACCCAACATCACAACAGAACAGTGAGCAGCTGCTTATGAGTCTGGAATAAAGAGAGGCATTTGCTCCATCAGTGAAAAGTACTGGATAGAATAGCAGATACGTCTTCAGTTATCGCTTTGACAAGATTTTCAGAAAATTTGACCTCTGATGCGTGATGTCGAAGTAATGAGATTCAAACTCGTCCAACATTTTTAGTGCATACACCTATGATAAGAAAGCCCTATGTCACTTTGTTCTTGAGTTATTCCAATCACAAACTTGGGTGTCCATGCTGCCCGCCTGCCTGCCCGGCAGGGTGACAACAATACCGCATCAACCTTTTACGGTTATGGGGGGGGGGGAGTGCATGTTTTTGAATGTATAACACAAGAAAGTCCAATGGGAGATGTTCTGTTGTTATTTTAATCCATGCTTATTAGGGGCTTTTGATATCCATCCTTCATATGCAGATTACAGATCTAGGAGAAGAGACAAGGGGTCTATCTCCAGCTCACGTCTTCTTTTGTCCTCCACTTGTCCAGTTTCTTCAAAATCCTTAAGAACACACTACACACCATGGGAGTTGCAACATTTTAAGCTAATTTTGCTTTGCTTTTTTATCTTGTTGGTGCAAAAATACTATTTTATGCATATCAAACTATGTTATCTTTGGCATTTTCCATAAAATTGATTCTTTGCTAAGGTGGCTGTTATGTGCAGACACAAGACTGGTTCATCCCTTGAGTTTAATGCCTTTTTTATGCTTGAATGATTCATAGGTCAGTGTTAAGTGGATCAACAAATAGTCTTTCCTTTGGAAATGGTCAGGTGCAAGGACTGGACTGAAAATGAGTGAATAAGTAGCCAATGTCAAAAAGAAGACCACTTTAAAAAATGACAAGAAAGTCTGGCTGCTTGGAGGAAAAACATAAAGACACGAGGGGTGGCTCAAGAATTTTGCACTATATATTCCTTTTTAATACTTGATGGATTGCCTTTAAACTGTTTCCAATTAATTACACTGAACAAAAATATAAACGCAACACCTTTGTTACTGCTCCCATTCCCCATGGGATGGACGTAGAGACCTAAAATTCATTCCAGATACACAATATAACCATCCCTCCCAAACAGTGGTCACAAATCAGTCCAAATGTGTGGTAGTGGGCACATCTGCTATATTGAGATAATCCATCCCACCTCACAGGTGTGCCACATCAGGATGCTGATCTGACATCATGAGTAGTGCACAGGTGTACCTCAGACTGCCCACAACAAAAGGCCACCCTGGAATGTGCAGTTTTTTGCGCTATTGGGGGTCTGGGGACCCAGAACCGGTCAGTATCTGGTGTGACCACCATTTGCCTCATGCAGTGCAACACATCGTCGCATGGAGTCTATCAGATTGTCAATTGTGGCCTGTGGAATGTTGGTCCACTCCACTTCAATGGCTGTGCGAGGTTGTTGGATATTCGTGGGAACTGGTACACGCTGTCGTATACGCCGGTCAAGCACATCCCGAACATGCTCAATGGGTGACATGTCCGGTGAGTATGCTGGCCATGCAAGAACTGGGACATTCTCAGCTGCCATCTGCCCTGAACAATGTGAACCATGATTCATCCGTGAAGCGCACACCTCTCCAACGTGCCAGACGCCATCGAATGTGAGCATTTGCCCACACAAGTCTGTTACGGCGACGAGCTGGAGTCAGGTCAAGACCCCGATGAGGACGACGGGCATGCAGTTGAGCGTCCCTGAGACGGTTTCTGACAGTTTGTGCAGAAATTGTTTGGTTGTGCAAACCAATTGTTCCAGCAGCTGTCTGGGTGGCTGGTCTCAGACGATCTTGGAGGTGAACCTGCTGGATGTGGAGGTCCTGGGCTGGTGTGGTTACACGAGGTCTGCGGTTGTGAGGCCGGTTGGATGTGCTGCCATATTCTCTGAAACGCCTGTGGAGACGGCTTATGGTTGAGAAATGAACATTCAATGCACGGGCGACAGATCTGGTTGACATTCCTGCTGTCAGCATGCCAATTGCACGCTCCCTCATTGCTTGTGGCATCTGTGGCATTTTGCTGTGAGACAAAACTGCACATTCCAGGGTGGCCTTTTGTTGTGGGCAGTCTGAGGTACACCTGTGCACTACTCATGATGTCAGATCAGCATCCTGATGTGGCACACCTGTGAGGTGGGATGGATTATCTCAATATAGCAGATGTGCCCACTACCACACATTTGGACTGATTTGTGACCACTGTTTGGGAGGGATGGTTATATTGTGTATCTGGAATGAATTTTAGGTCTCTACGTCCATCCCATGGGGAATGGGAGCAAAAACAAAAGTGTTGCGTTTATATTTTTGTTCAGTGTATTTTGTTTAAATAGTTTCCTAATCAATGCATTCACTATTAATAGAGCATTATATGTTGTGTCTCCTTGTAGCATTGCAGTGTCGACAGCGCCGCTTTCTTCACTGAGTTTGCAATGTTCAGTGGAAGCTTTTGATAAGTCTTGAAGCAGGTTCTTATTCAAGTGGTTAACAAACAAGATGCACACATCAGAGACGGCGGTGTGTCAGAAAGAAACCTGAAGCATCAAGACTCGGGAGAGATTGAGATTGCCACACCTGTTAGATTAGCCACGGATCCTCTCCATCAGCCATGACTAAGCCCAAATGCAATGCAGCCACGCCATTTGTGGGTCCAGGTGCAAATCCTGTTGACCAGTGTTCTGAAATCTTGTGTAAAGCCTGAAATCAGAACACTGGTGGCTGATGTTGTCACGTCCACGGTTTTCAAATGACATTTTCAGCAATCTGGTGTCGATATACCCGTAAATTGTTCAGGAAAAAAAAGAAGACAAATCCTGATAGAGGGTAGATTATGATACTTTTAGGAGGGTGATCCAGAAAAAAACGGAAAAGGAAATGTCCTTGACTGTATGTGGGCCATCAGTGGTTTATCCTAATTTGGAAGGAGAACATTTAGTTTGAGTACCATGATCTCACATGAGCAGCCCTGTAAACTCCCCACCACGGCTATCACAAACACCAGAAAGGATGAACTCTTTTATGCCCTTTATTTCTTTTTGGAATCTAATTTTTGCTTATATGCAAAACTCAGACTGATTTATTAGTTTTTTTTGTGTCTGTGGCATGTGACCCCGCAAGTTTGTGTTTTCTCAAAAAGCAACATTGTCATTTGATGTGCTGATGTGAGTGTGTGGGAACGAGCTGCTGTATTTGCTGTTCTTTCCTTGCCACGCTGTTGTTTTTAGTAAATCTGTTCTCTCCTGTTTATACAGGAGCCAGCTCTCTGCTGAGTGGAACGAGTGCTGTGAGATCCTCAGATAATCGGGTTTCTGAGTCTTCTGGATTTTTTTGCAGGCAGTTTTTAAAAAACAAAACAACAACAAAAAAACAGCGAGTCAATCTTGTAATCTTTTCTAATGCTCGATTTCATGTGTGGACATTGTGGTGCCAGAAAACCCACAAGTCTGCGCGGCCAGGGTGATGTTGATTTTTATCATCCATTCATTGTGAAGTGTGTATGTGTGGTATGGCTTGTTTGGTCGAGCGAACACAATGCTGTTCAAACTCTGGTGGTGCTAGATAGCGGAGCTGGGTGGAATTGAAATGCATTTGGCCAAATTAGATTATATGTGTGGATGTAGAAAAGCAGGGGGCGTGTAAATAGAGGTGCACAATATTTGCTTTATGACAATAAATACCAGAACAGAAATTAGCTGCCTGTCCAGTGAGGTATTCATCCCTTGGATAAGTTTCATCACTACTAGGTGGCAGCTGGTAATGTTATGTGTGTGTTCTGGTGAGAGCGGCCCTCCAGCAGTGGATCTCCAAAGCAGAGCAAGAACTTCTGTCGCCAGATGTATTCCAGGACATCATTGCCAGAGTCCATCCCAGTCTGCCATGGGAAACTGAATGACACTGAGCAGTGCTGCAACAGCAGTCTGAACAGCCTGCCCATAGGGAAACACTAGAAGGGGAAAGACAGAAACGAGCTGGTTAGCAGTGACTAAACTTTTAAGATGAAAGCGAGGGGATTGCTCAATAGTAGAATGATGGTGTTGTTATCTCAGACAGCTGACAAAATGAAAATAAATTGCAAAACTTTCTTGAGCAGCCGTGACTACACTGTAAAAAGAAACTAACATTTGCTTAAAATCTCTGCAACAAGACTCAAGATTCTTTATTTGTCACGTGCATAGTTATACGAGTGCAACACAAGTTCGAAATCTGAGATTGTACATTGTGTAGTAGTGTGTTAAAGTGTCTTGTGCAGTAGTGAAGCCAGAAGGATCAGGCTCCTCTTGAGCCTCTATGGTGTGGAACCTTCTGCCTGATTGCAGAAGCTGGAACAGTTTATTGCTGGGATGTGATGGGTCCTTCAATATCTGAGCTGCTCTAGTCCAGCATCTCCTGGTGTAAATGTCCTGTAGGGAGGGGAGAGCAGCCCTTCAGCAGTGTTCTGCCGTACGGATCACTCTCTGAAGGGCTTTTTTTTTTATCCTTGACACAGCTGTTCCTGTACCAGGATGTGATGTTCTGTGTGAGGATGCTCTCCACAGCACCTGTATAGAAAGTCCTGAGGATCCCTGGAGAGACCCTGAACTTCCTCAGTTGTCGGAGATGATACAGGACATGCCAACAGTTTTTCACTCAAAAATATTAAATAGATTGGAAACCAGTCAAATCTCTTAAATAGACTTTATTAGTCGAATAACTACAACTAAAACTAATTAAGTTGTGAATAATTAGTAGTAGTACCACATAAAATTGAGTAAGTATAACTAAAAATTAGGAAATTAAGTGTTAGTGAAAACCACATAAAAATTGAGCAGATAATACTGAAATGCTTGGTAAAGGTAACTGACAGCCAGACTCATTTAATATAAAAATAGTTCCAGCATGTCCCGCCATCAGACGCTGTTAAATATGACTGGGAATCTCAACTTGCATGTAAGATAAAACTGTTGGCTGCTTAAACTGGCTAATTGTTGCCAATGAGCTTGTGAAAATGTGCCTGTGTTATGACCAACATATGACGTTCAAAGGAACTCAGTGCAAACTGAAGAAAAAGAACATACAGAAAACAAGAAAATATAATATATACACGGGAAAAATATATAAAAAAAAAACTTGCAGTAGTGTGACCGTGCCTAAAAATGTGTCATGAGTGTTCTGAGCCACATGTTCGGGGTGGCCGTAGCTCAGGTGGTAGAGCAGGTCAGCTACTAACCGGAAGGTTGGCGGTTGAATCCCAGGCTCCACCAGTCTGCATGGCAAATGTCCTTGGGGAAGATACTAACCCCATGTTGCCCACCGATGCATTCATCAGAGTGTGGATGTGTATGAATGTTAGACAATAAGCACTAAACAGTTTAGAAAAAGTGCTTGGGTGAATGGGTGTGATTGGGTGAATGAATTTGTTGTATAAAGCGCTTTGAGTGCTCAGATAGAGTAGAAAAGAACCAGAGTAGAGTAGAACCAGTCCATTTACCATGTTCAAAATGCAAAAAACAACAACAACAAAAAAAGGTTGGTCAGGCTAAGACTCGTTTTCTCTACCTTGTAACTTATGAGCTCCTTTGTTAATGTTGTGAGACAATTATCAAAATTCAGCATCCCCAGGAACATTTTATCTGTGAAATTTTAAGTGTTATGGTTGTTGTATATGTTGATGTCACGATGCTGAAAATAGAAAATAGTTTCTAATTTGCTGATGTTTTGTAAATTTTTGTTTTTTCTACTGCGGCCACGTGACATTACCAGGATGGCAAAAGCTTCGGACTGAACTGGATTATGCATATAGCTTGAAAAGTCAACAACGATGCTTCATATCATTGAAGGTGACCTAACAGCGAACACCAGTAAAATAATAAGACATGGCAATAACATTTAACTATAGATGCATGTTTTGAAAAGGAAACATGCTGATCACAGATTCTTACTGTTTTGAAATTGCTTTTGAATACAGAAAAACAATCATTTTAGTGTGAATTTGACTAAAAGCTGTCTTGAAAGTAAAGCTCTTGTAGTGAAGTGCAAAAACTAAAAAGAAAAAAAAATCTTATCCCTCTCCCACTTGAAGGAAAAATGGCCAAGTTGGACAGCAAACACAAAAATTATACGAGAGCTTAGATTATGAAACAAAATCAACAAAACAATAAAAAAGGCTCATGGTTTTTTTTTTTTTTATCCCCCAGTAAGTTACACAATAACCATCATGACACAAGGACGAGCTCAGACCCTCCCTCAGGCTAATGACCTGCATGACAAACAACTTTCAGGTTATTGTTCGTTTTTAGTACAATTACCTTTGCTTTTTTAAAAGATGGTCCAAAGATGACTAAATAACTAAACCTTTTGATGAATATGCCCGTCCATTTAAGAAGTCCCGTGATTAGGGGTGGGCGATATAAACGATATACGATAGAAACTGTATAAATTTGGCCAACGATAGATTTTGCGATAGCGCATGTTGATGATGTCATCGAGCTGCGCCTGTTTTGGCCGAAAGCAGTGGCTAAAACCATTATCATCTGCAAATTATGCCGACAGTCATAGCAAAGAGATGAAACACTTTTGAAATATGGGGAAAGCCAAAAACTGCACTTCCTCCACTTCCGTAACATTGATTCATTAATGTTGAATTCTCTCGCAGCTGTTCTGTTCCCATGTTGTTGCAGTATATTGATAACTAACCTCGTATTGTGGATGAATAATATCAATAGTTCTCCTGACTGAAGTTTGGCCCGTGTTGCCTGCTATGCGATTGCATTTGTCCCTGACCACCAGAATCCCTCACGTTAGCTTTTATCGAGTGGAAAAAAAGTTGGCGTTCATCCTCCAGCTTCACTGTGCTAATGTTATGCTAACATAGCTGTGTCGCTAGCAATCACGTAGCACAACATTATATACCAGGTAGTCCAACTTCAGTAACCCTGCAAACACCACTGCTGTTTAGTTTTCTGTCTTCATTTATGTTGGAAGTGATAACAGAGCTGTACGTTTGAATTAGTTTCAAAAATCTCTCAGTCAGAACATGGTATGTCATGTTTAGGTGGAAACTAGCGAGCTAACTTCCTGTTAACTTCTAACTCCGTTAAATTTAATAAATTCTGTTTTCATGGATGCCTGGATGTTAAACTTAATTGTTACACCTGGTAAAGCAGCAACGCTGATGATTTTATTAAAGATGAAAATTTAGACCGTTTTTTATGGGGCGCCGTTTGTAAAGTGAAACATGCTGAAATCAACGGCAACATTTTTCCACATTTAGCTCAAAACCTTACAAAAACATATTTTTTCGAGTAATTTTTTACAACATTTAGTAAAATATTTGTAACTTTTCATCAAATGTTAAATATTAAATCTAAATATTATATTTAAATCTAAATGTTAAATGTCAAATCTAAATGTTAAATGTTAAATCTAAATGTTAAATGTTAAACCTAAATGTTTAGGCTAATATGCAAATGTATTGTACGGATCAACGGAAATACCAAAATAAAAGCTTCCCGAAAACCTCTGGTGCAAAATTGTGTCTGTTCTCTTCCTCGCTTCTCCCCGCCATGTGCTGCTTCACTTCTTGCCTACGAGCATGTCCAGCGATTTTGCTGGACATGTGCTGCAGCGATTGTGAAGTGGAGACTGCAGCTGCTAAGAGTGCACTACTGCTAAACCTTTGGATGGCCGACAAAACGGATCTTCCGATGTTTTCAGCTAAATCGCCAGACGTGCTTTCTCATGGTCGAGTTATGGCTGAATTCCAGTGGAATGACGGTCCCGCCATAATAGACGTTCCAGCCATGTGTTCCAGCCCTAAACCTAACCTTATCTAACTATAACCTTATTCCTAACCTTTACTAGCAGTTAAATGACGTAAAATAGTGTTTTCCAAAGCGATTTTTAGAAAATGAACGAACGTGCAGATTGAGTCCAAACGGTTCTCATGTGCTCTCCTTTTTCCGTTGCCGTAATTTAGGAACGTGTTGGGTACCCGAAAGCATAAAATGTTGACAATTTGTCACCTAGCGAAAATTATTACGCTTTGGGAGTGAGAACGTGTCTGACCACTACCGGCACACTTTTGCACCGGAGGTTTTCGGAAAGCTTTTATTTTGGTATTTCCGCTGATCCGTGCAATAAATTTGCATGTTAGCCTAAACATTTAGATTGAACATTTAACATTTAGCATTTAGATTTAACATTTAGATTTAGATTTAAATATGATATTTAGATTTAACATTTAACATTTAGATTTAAATATAATATTTAGATTTAACATTTAGATTTAACATTTAGATTTAACATTTAACATTTAGATTTAAATATAACATTTAGATTTAACATTTAAAATTCTGTTTTAAATATGAAAAGTTACAAATATTTTACTAAATGTTGTAAAAAATGACTTGTTTTGAGCTAAATGTGGAAAAATGTTGCCGTTAATTTCAGCATGTTTCACTTTACAAACGGCGCCCCATCCGTTTTTAACTCTTAGTGTTCGTTTGACTTTGGGACCTGAAATGGACGGAGTTTTGGACCCAGATTACTCCGCGAAGCTCCTCACTACGGCAGCCGTAATGCTCTGACAATCCATCAAGCAGTGCGGCTTACCAAAGTTGTACTAAAACATTTTTTAACAGATTTCTGCACACCAAAATCGGTTCGAGGTCAGTAAGCACAACCAGAATTCATACATAAGGCACAATCTCGATTTTTGAGAAAATTAAAGGATTTTAAGTGTGCCTTATAGTGTGGAAAACACGTTATACAGAAGAAAAGAATATATCGTGATATATATCGTTACCGCACATGCTTCAAATTATATCGCGATATGAATTTTAGGCCATATCGCCCAGCCCTAGTCCCATGCTTTAGGAGTAGTTTGGTGAAATATTGCCATCTACAATGCAAAGAGGTGATTTTCAGTTTCTGATCCTTTACTGAAAGGGATCCAGGATCCAACTCTAGGAATCATTTTTGATATACCTTAAAAGTATATGTGAGATTCTTGGGGTATTTTAGATCTGGAGCACAGGAGCACGTCCCTGAAAGCAACAGGCTCTGCTGAGATCCCTGAGATTACTGAGCACAGTCCTGCCCTAAATAACCATCCCTACATCAGTAGGTTTGACTGTCCTGTCTCGGTTTTGCAACAGGTAAGTCTTCATCACCTCCTCAGCCAAAGCTTCTTGAACACAGACATCAACAGCATCCTCCTGTAGACATAACAAAGAACCTGAGTAAGCTTACTTTTATCCCACATATTTCAAGATATGGACACACAAAAAAAGTGTTTTTCACATGAAATGTGAAGCTACTTGGTAACAAGCTCTCCATTCTCTTATCTACGTCGTAGCTTTAGTTTTTCAGATTTTAAATTAAAATTGAAAATAGTCATTATTTAGAGCTGATATTTGTATCCAGAATCTAAAAAATCAGCAGAAAACCAACATTAAATCTTTGCTTGATATCATTATGTTGTTCTTGCATGAAGCACTATAATATCTTGGGGGTTTTTTTGTTTGTTTGTTTTTTTGTTTGTTTTTTTGCCTGTCCCGTTTGGATCTTTAGCCATCAGAATTGTTGTCTGAAGGCCAAGAAAGAGAGCAGCACAGCTCCTCCCAAAAACCCTCAGTGTCTATATGCATTTAATATCTACTATAATATCTTGTTAACTTGATTTCAGAATTAACACATCAATCCTCATGAAGTACTTTGAGTATTTACCTTTATCTCCTCCGCTTGGTGTAAGGACTGGACTTTCTTCTCTTAGCATCAGGCTACTCTCAGTATAAGTGTATTTTCTAAATGGCTTTAATTGGTATAAAAACAGTGCTAGGTGTTAGTGATGTGGGCCTTTTATATTAGATGACAATAAAAACCTTGACATGCTGCCCATACTCATCATCCAAAGGGTATAAAGCCACAGACTTGGCCCAAGCAGCGTCAGCCCAACTTACCTGTGACAGCTTATGTTTATGGCTTTCGCCCATACAAAAGAACATGTAACAACCTTTTCATTATTTTTTTAAATTTTTTTCACTGATAGGTAAAAGTCCAGTTTCCTCCAACATACACGTTGTGCCGCGACGCCAAAAGACAGCTGAAACGTATAGATGCCAATCTCTTAAATGTTTTGACTCTGTTTCAAACAGTTTTATTTCTCTGAAATAAATGTAAATAAAATACCTTACACACAAACGCATCTCTTACATTTTTAGACATCTATTTCAGTATATCAGACTCAACTAATCACTTAAGTGATATTCAGAGTTTTAATCAAGGTCATCTAACTTTTAATTATAGTGATATTTACTAAACCTCTGAATTACTTTTTAGAGTGTACATGCCTGCCCGAGGATAGCCTATGTGTGGGAGCGACAGCATGCATGTTCGGTTAAGTCATTGTTTCTGAAACTGCAGGGCTGGCCCGACTTGTGGGATGTGGAGCCACTGCAGGTGGAGGACCTGGAGCGAAAATGGATTTGTCCTGTTATACATAACACTCTTTGTGACGCTGCACCACAGCCTCCTAAGCTGTCATATCTGCGCGTACCTGACAGCATATATGCTGATACCAGCCTGTCTGTGATAGGCCAGACATCCGTGTCCAGAAAGCAGTCACTGGTGCTGATATCAGTGTTCTCAGTGTCAGCGTTTGTGGTAACTCAGCAGGTAAACCAGCTCATCTACTAATTGGGCCGTTGGTGGTTCAATCCCTGGCTACTCCAGTAATCATGCCAAAGTATCCTTGAACAAGAAGCTGAACCCTGAGTTGCTCCCAATGCAACTGTCACTAAGATATAGAACATAAAAAGTGTTTGTGTGGATGAATCAGCGATGTTGTATAAAGTGTTTGAGTAAAGAAATCATTGTGCTTCATGTAAAGATGCAGCCGAGACTGAGTGTTGATTTTTGTTGTGCCGCTCTTTGCTCTACATTATCAAAACTTGGCACACAAGGTGGAATGAAATTGTCGTTCGCTATGCACTTGCCAGTAAATGCAGCCAGGAGCTGCCATCCTGCCACAAGAAATAGATAAATTTGATGATTTTTCTTTTTTTTAATAAACTTGCATTATTTTTTAGCCCCAGCTGATGCCACTTAAGACACTTTGTCACTTCACATAGTTCCCTCTGGAGCCACAAAAGGTGTAAAAAACCCAAAAAACTTTGACGTGCACGATTGTTTCTGTTCCTTCTTACTCTCCTCTGTACATCACTTATGAGGAACACTGTTATTAGCCTGTGTTCACATACAATGTGTTGCTGGTTCCACTTACCTTGTACTCAACATTCTTAACATAAGTTGTGGGATTTCTCATGAGCTCCTGAGATACTTCCTGGGTTTGTTTACTGAGCTTCCCCCCCTTAGAGTTTAAGGCTGCTGGAGTGAAAAGCACTCTTTCCATTCTCTGCTGCTCGCTCTCCAAGCGCACAGAGGAGGGCATGTAAGCAGACCAGTCCTATATTGGCAGAATTCCAGTGGCAACAGGGTTTCTGTCTATCTGATTGAATTGCCTGTTGCTCGTAATGTGTGGAAATTGAAAACAGATGTCCACATTGTCCTCCTTCCTTTACCTGCCTTGTTACATCCATCCCTTCTGGTCCTGACCTGTTTCCAAACAAGCTTTTAATTTCCCTCGTCCCCTGCGGACAGACTTTTATCTACTTTCCTTCCCCAGAACTAGCTGGAGCGATGAGATAGAAGTGGCCCCTGGGAAAATTTTCTAAATCAGAATCTAAACATCAGATTTCCCATGGCAAGGTTTACTGCCTTGTCTCCATCCCCTGTGGCAGCATCCAAATCTATAGTTTCAGCTGCTTTATGTTTTGTTGTATTTGAGAATGCGAGCACCCTGAGGCTGAGGAGAGCGACGGACGATGATGCCGTGTCGGTGATTGTATTTGAACTACACGTGGATGTGGGGCTACCTTGAATGAGTAGCTATCAGAGACCACTGCTGATGTACTCTCCCGAGAGTCCAGAAAAACTGTGCTCAATACTCCTGTAACTTAGCAACAGCTTCTATTTCACAAATATCCACCAACTTCTCTCAGTGCTTTCCTGGGAAAGCTTGAGCATTTTGACCTGGCCTGCGCGTCATTTTGCCTGCTGGGTCATAATTTCAGTAGAAATCTTGAGAAATGGCCATACACGTTTTAAAGATACAAGTTTGGATTTAGGTGGACAAATACGGTGTGTATTTTTTCTTTTTTGTCATATTATGTCTAAAGACCAATGATGACGTGTGCGTTTTTTCATTTCGTTGCTTTCCTGACAGTAGAATTTTTTTCTCTTAGCTTCTTTGTGAGGTTTTTGTAGGACTTCAGGATCATAAAAATCAACCTGGAGAAAATTCATCACAATGTAAACGACCCCTCCCCCTTTTCTTTCACATATCAAATTTATTTAAGTGGCTGCTGGAGCTCATCCCAGCATTCAGAGGTGAGGAGATGGTACAACCAGGACAGGTCACCAGTCTGTCTCAGGACTAACACAGAGAGACAACACTCACACCTAGTGACCATTTAGAATCGCCATTTAACCCAACTCCACTACCTGCACATCTGTGGGAGGAAGCCGTAGTATCCAGAGAGAACATGCAAAAGAATCCTTCTGATCATTATTGTCCTAATCAGCACAGTCTTATAAATTTGGCCATTCCCACAGAAGGTTTCTCTAACAGCAGCTAACAACAGCACTTACTGACATAAAATTTCAGGATGTATTCAGTATCGCTGTCATCAGTCAGAAGTCAGCTTCACTGACTTGTCAGCTTGTCTCAGACTCCTTTCACAAAGTTTTACAACCTCCTCCAGAATAAAGAAATATGGACACTACTCACCCGGCATTGACAACTGAGATAAAGAGCAGACAAGACGCTGCCCAGAGTCAATTTCTTATCTGAGTGAACTCACTGCAGATGAACGGAGTTTTTGAAGTGACTCAGGGTTAAAAACATAAAATATTTAACTGATCTTATTTGTTTTTAATGCCTTATTTATTGCTAATTGTTGATATTATTCACATTTTTTAAAAATAAAGTGTGTATAGTGCTTTTATGGAGTATAGTTTAAATTGAATGCTTTTGATCACTCTTGGCTGACTAAAACATATTTGTACAGCATTATGTTCCAGCTAATCAAGGCATTTTTCTTACTTGTGCTGAATGTCACAAGGCAAATTAGTCCAAAGTTTTAGCACTGGAGCTAACTATGGATGGAAACATAGACCAAATGCTGGACACAGCCGTGCCTCCATAGTCTAGGAGGACTAATAATGAAAGATTCTGCTTCCTTTAATGTCGGTATGTTGCTGTAATTACAGAAGCATCATTTGACAGAGAAATATAAAACTGATTGATAGTTTCCTCCTTATTTACACTGTTGCGTTTCCACTGTGGTGAGCTGAGTGGAAATACTTGGGATCTTCATTGCTTCACTCTGCTCATTTGACATTCATTAGCTTTAATTAGTTTGTTTGCAATGTTGCAAATCAGACTCGGGGCAATAGTATTTTCAGGGGAAATTAAAAATAATTATGATATACTCTCAATCATGCAATTCTTTATAGCAAGGCAAGGTAATTACTCTGAGGGCTTGTGTTGTAATCATGTATTGATTCTTGCTGACCAGAGCATTTTTGTGATGATTATTGTTGTTGTTCTCTTTTTTTGTTATGTGAGGAAACAGTTGTATAGATCATAATTTTAAGCAAAAACAGGTCTTTTCCAGTCTGATGACTGAAGCGAATTACAGCTGTTGTCAACTGTTTTTCATTCGTTTGAGCACTGATAGCATCTTATGCATCTTTATTTGACCTCCACGTCAAGAACCAAGTTAGTTTATCCACATATCTGTATCAGCCTGCAGCTTATTTTCAGTGTTAACTACCTGTGCTAAACAGACCCCATATTTATGTTTCATCACAGCTCTGGATATCCTCCTTAATCCTTCCAAAGCATAATCAGCCACAATCAGGTCTGTGGCAGCAGGAGTGTTCCACTGGGAATATAACAGTTCTCATGATATTAAGCTCAGAGTTGTAGGTTTGAATCTCATTAAACTTGATCAGTCTAAGCTTTGAATAAGTGGCTGTATAGCGTAGTGGGTTACACATTTGCCCAGCAAGCACAAGTTCTCTGGTTTGATGCTGGGAGGAGACATAAAGTCATTTATTTAGCAGCTTTTTTTAAGCATCAGATGCAAACCTAAAATATGCTTCAGATAAGCAAAATTAAATTTAAAAATTGTGTTAAAGAACATTGTGGTGTTTTTAAAGCTGGAGTCAAGATTTGCACCAAGATTTGCCAAAAAACCTTTATTCTCAGTCTTAATTGCAAACATATGAATGAAAGAGAAGCTAAAAAACCTTTTCACCTTGGCAGGGGAAGAAGGTTTACAGGTAATTATGCTTGACAGATAGTTAATCGGGAGGAGAGGTCTTGAACTAACGGTTATTATCAGTAAGACAACCTGAAAGTTCACACAGTTACTGTGAAATGAAGCATTAACGCAGGCAGACTGACTTTAGTCTAGTTAAAAATGAAGCTCCATCATTTTTTTCTGACTTAGCTCAGCACTACTTTGTTTCTACTTAAAGCAGTTCCATCATTTGTGTGTGTGTGTGTGTGTGTGTGTGTGTGTGTGTGTGTGTGTGTGTGTGTGTGTGTGTGTGTGTGTGTGTGTGTGTGTAAAACTATAACACTATTAATGCTTTTATTATTTTTTAGTGTTGGATGCAAAAGACATAAATATGTGGAATGGAGTTAAAGAAATACTGAACCTGAGGTTGTGGTGTTTTGAGGAACACTAGTTGTTTGCAATAATACTGCAGACACTTGTATATCTGCTTTAACATGTAGCAAGCTGTTATGCACCTTTTACTCATCTCATTAGATATGACTTTTGAAAATGCTGTTAAAATGCAAGCATTTCATTTTCAGCAGAGGCTACAATGTGTGCACATTTTTGGTGCCAAAGTACACACCATGGTCCAGTGGCTTGCAGAACTACCTTTAGCAGAAATAACTTGTCAGTCTCATACGTCACTGTGGAAGAATTTCGGCCTGCTCTTCATTACAGCGTTGCATCAGTTCATTCAGATCTGTGACTATTTGTTTATATGAAGCTCCCAGCCGAGCTTTGACTGACTTTGCTATGCAGAGGCATTCATGGTCAATTACTTGACGGTGCTGAGGCCATGACACCGCTGCCACCATGCTGGACAGCTGGAATGAGGTGTTTGTGCTGATGTGCTGTGTTTGGGTTTCTCCAGAACACGGCACTTGCATCATGGTCAAACATTCTGAAAGTCTTGCAATTTGTTCAGATGCAACTTTGTAAAACTAAACAGTGCTGCCTTGTTCTTTTTAAATTAAAGAGGCTTTCTCCTGGGAACCAAACAAGCCATATTTGTCCAGCATTTTTCTAATCGTACTCTCATGAACTTTAACATCTAACATGCTAAGTGAGCTCTGTAGAATGTGAAATGTAGCTCTTGGGTTTTTTGCAATTTCTCTGAGCAGCAGAAGGTTTAAGCTTGGGGTGAATTTGCTGGGACGTCAGTTAATAGGAAGATTGGCAACTATGTTTTCCACTTCCTAGACTGATGGCCACAGCAATGGCTTCTCTAAGATGATTGTGGATGTTTTTCCTCGGCATTGTGTTAGCACACACCTGAATGCTCACACTTGCTTATGATCAAATTATGAAGTGCATTTGATCAGCAGCAGCTTGCCTTGAACTAAATCCAGTCAGTCAGAATCATTTTGAAATGATGTTTATCACAGAAGGGCGCAGCACAGGTTTTAGCTGCCTATAACAGGGGTTTGAGGTAATGCTGTCATCTCCTCCTTATTAAAATAGTTTTATTCTACCCCATCCGTCACAAAAACCTAACTAAAATGCGACATTTAGAACAGTAAGGTGTTCCAGCCTGTATTCAGATTAGCAGTTAGTGTCTTGCCAAAGGATAGTTGACATGCAGACTGGGGCAACCAGGGATCAAACCACCAACCTCCCAGACAGTTGGTAACCTGCACTACCTCCAGAGCCACAGCCACCCCAACCTCTGTTTGTTTAAAAAGAGGAGGTGGAATATGTGTTGAATTATTTTACCCACTGGAAACAGAATTTCCACGACAAAGCCAAAAATAATAATAATAATAGTAATAATAATTTTTGATTGGGTGGGCAAAATCTAGGAAACCCTAACCATAGCTGCCACCTGCCTGATAGCTCACAGTTTAAGCTCATATGTCAGTGGCATTCGGAGCTTTGTGGATCATAGAATTTAAAGGATTATGCTGGCATGGGAAATTTAAATGACATAAAAATCCTCTCCATTCAATGAGCTATTTTTCTCCTGCTTTCATGGGACATTTCTGTGTGTTTACTTTGGTTACTGTCAGACATGAGAATGTTATTTTATGTCTCAGCCTTGTTGAGTCTGTGGTAATTTGCGTGGTTAGCATAACTTACTGATGATGGTTTAAAGTGATGATGTAACCCTGTAGTTTTTTTAGACTATCAGTAAAACGCTTTCCATTTCTCTGTAAGGCGTCTAAAGGTCACTGAGATGCAATAAAGCTGTCCAAACTTTACCCACACGATAAACAAAGAAGAGTACATGAAGATTTATCAGAGAAAAGAAAGGTAGTTATACAATAAGTGGTAGATGTGGAGCAAGAATGGGGTTTAGTTAGGTTAAAAGGACTCACGCCTTCTTCATAATATGGGCTTTATTGGCTACACGTTGAATCTCCTGTGACATTAAAACACATTCTATTGTTTCTGCCTTTATACTGGCATAGGTGACACTACAAGTAGACTGGAGAATGAGTTACACTCCAAGGAGTCTCACCTTTCAAAAGGTGTTTGTTCCTTAGGGTTTCTGTGCAGAAGCTAACACATTTGCAGTCCTCTGCATACTAAAAGCTAACGAGTGACAGCGCTCGCAATCCCACTTCCTGATGGAGAAGATATGTAGAGCCTGTGATTGGTTGCTGTGAGAATTCATATCTGTGCGGCTGTGTTGATTGCAACGTTTTATTAGGTAGGTAGGTTCACAGTTTAGTAAGGGTTTTGCAGCTGCCTAGATATATGGTTTAGATTCAAAACAAAAGTATAGATCCAGTGTTAGTCTGGGATTACGGTTTGTGTAGCTGAGTGATCCAGTTACTCAGAAGAATCATAAGATATAAGTGCAGATTATGTCTTTGGTTTGATACCCACAGTTCTACTTCAGTTTGTCCAGTAATTTCTGGTTCAAAGCTTAGAGTGGTCATTTGTGTGTTGTGCTGTATGAAAAGGTTTTATATAAATGCTGCTTCTGTGAGGACACGTCATTTCTGGCTACATTTTGTTAGTGGCTTTCATCGCCAACTTGCTGTATGCTATCAAATAGACACTGAATATGTTTTTTGTTCTTAATCTACACCTTTCTAACAGTCACAGCAGGTTTCCTTTCCCAGTCATTTTTGGTAATTAGTAATAGAGGCTGTACAAAGTGCAGATAGACCATGAAAACATCCAGCGTTTCCAGCCAGAGTCTTAGATGTTTTTGTGATAGAGCTTTTCCGCTGCCTGTTCTCCACAGATTAGTTTGCTAGCCTCATACATTCGACACCTTAAAAATAGTTGGTCATGTGCCTTTTAGTTTCTCCTTCAGGACTCTTATCATGGGACTGTTGACACTGAGGGTTCTTTGTGCTAGATTAATAAAAGCTCTACCAGTTCTTTGATCTGCTCTTCAGTGATGGGGGAACCATTATTCTTGATGAAGTGTTAGCAAAGAAAACGACATGTGACATTGCTCGCTCTATTGTTTTTCACTGATAACAGAATTTCTGCAACAACAGATGTCAGTCCTCAGCCAGTGACACTGCTGCATATTTGGCACAGAGCAGAGCACATACTGACACGATCGGTTGCATTGTGTTGTTGTTTTGTCTAAACTGTGAGGCTACAGGTTTAGTCACTGTTTTGTTTCTAAAGTATCACTCTGTCTCTTAGAGGTAGAAATTACTAGACACCCCATGATACACAGCAAATCCAGCATGTCCAAATTAACACTGTCGGATTTGATTTCAACACTATTAAAGTGTCTATATGGGTCCACACCAGAGAGTGTTAATTTAACTCTTTTTGGAGAGTTGGTACGTTAACTCTGATTTAGTGTTAAACACCAAATCTGTCTGGAGTTGATAATTTAACACTTGGTGTTAAGAGTTTATATATTAACTCTCAAAGAGTATTTTAGTTTAACTATGTAAGAGTTATCTTCTAATTCATTCTAAAAAGCGGGAATTTTACTGTTCTGAACTTCTAGAAATTTCTTTTGGAAATAAACATTTACTAAAAAGATGCAATGGTTTTTGAAAAACATTTATTCTGAACTGTGCACCACAATTTCAAAACATTTTCTGAAAGATGTAACAGTATACATGTTCTCACTTTCATTAGAATTGTGTTTATCAAAAGGTCTGACATAGGTGAGCTGGTAAATGCAAATAACAGCATTCTCAACACTTATTTCTTCAATACAATATGCATGTCCTTCATTCATCCCTTTGTGGAACTTCAACGCACTTCTGCTCTCCCCCATATTCCACCTTCACAAGCATATCCTGTGCGGAGATCGAATAAAAATTAGTTGACACTAATTAATGGCACAAATAATCCAGTAAACAATTGCAGCACAGTAAAAAAAAAGGAATCCTCTTTGAGCCAGGTAATACTGAACTAAATGTAAAACCTCAACCTTTTTCATTTTTACCTAAACCGTGTGCACAAAACTCTGGAGGGATCTAAATGCTAACGTAGAATCGAGTCAGGACGTCTGCTACTGCTGTTTGCTCGTTTGTTTTTTTTATGGGCGATCGTTTTCAGGCTTCAAGTAGCACCATTATACCAACATTTCACATTCTAGACATTGTTTTAGGTGTATTTGACCAAAAGTTTGACTGAAAATTCACATGCAAGCTTTTTTTCAAGGCTGTGGTATTTGCCCGCAAACAATACCTTTCAGCTAGCTAAAACAGAATATTATGCTATCAGCGAGCAACATGGCTAATGCCTTTCACACAGCTTTGTCTCAACTCCAAAGAGCCACAGAAGTAAAAGCTAATAATAATAATTGAAACAATCTTTGAAAAAATGACTTACCAAGCATGGCAAACAACTCAAATATGTAGAGCAAAATGTTCTGAAACGGCTTCACTTCAGCTTCGATTGGAGCCGTGCTGGGGGCGGAGTCTGTGAATTTACTCTGTTGGTGTCATAGCCCCTGTAGGAGTTCAGAGTTAAGAGGTCAAGAGTTAATGTTTCCATTGTAACACCTCCAGATTTGACCTAGAAACACTCATTTTTAACACTCGATTTTAACTACTATCATTTTACACCTCAGAGTTACATTAAAAGAATGTGACTCTGCTTAGAGTAAAATTAACTCTACTTTTGCAAAGAGACTATTAACACCAAAAAATTTAACACTTTTCAATTTGCTGTGTAGAATTGCAATTCTTAACTCACGATACTATATTATTGCACTTTTTTAACATTTTGTGATGTGCTGACTAAATGTAATCTTTTTCTGATAAAACAGCAGTTAACTGTGATAAATTGTAGAAAATCACATATCTGTTGTTGTCTACAGTTGCGCTCAGTTACAAAGACTCATTCAGACTGATGGCAACATTTTGGCATCTGTCTGCATTTATAAATTAAACTGTAATCAACAATCTCACAAATAGTGACTGCAGTCAGTTCAAGTGACTGTTTTCACAAAGGTTGCCTCCTATCACTCACCCCCAGTTAGGGCTGTTCGATATAACGATATATATCGGATGACGATATAAAAACGTCGATCGTTTCATTTTACGCTATCATTTGTTTTGTGGTGTCACAAAATAAACTGTTTACGGCAATATTTTTTCATGGTTTTAATGGTCACTGTAGTGGCTATATTAATTTCTTAAAGTTCTCTCTTTCTCTTATGGTAACAAGCCAGGGTAACAGCATCGCGTGTCTGCTTGTTTATGTTCCACATAAACCTTTCACAATAAAGCTCAAGATCCTGTTGAGACTTTTCAAAATAAACTGAATCACGTGAAAGAGCAGATTATTTACGGATGAGAAGTAAAAAAGAGCCGCCAGGTGCTAAAAAATAAACCTTAGACTCAAACATTAGAACAGGCTTTTTCCCCGCAGCACGCCGTGTAATAAATACTCACAAAGAAAACGGCGGCCGTTACAACTTATGTCTAAAAATGTATCGTTTCATGCATCGGTTAAAACACTCGAGTCCAGGTACACGACACGCAGCTGGAAACACTTCCCGCAAGTCGAGCTGCCCGAGATTCACAGAATTTACAGAAAATGTTACATTTTTGTGATTTATATCGTTATCGGGACGATAGAATTCTTATATCGGGATATGAGATTCTGGTCATATCGCACAGCCTTATGCCCAGTGTTGGTCAAGTTACTTGAAAAAAGTAATTAGTTGCTAATTACTGATTACTTCTCCATGAACATAATCCCATTACTTTAGCTTATTTTCAAAAGTAATTAGTTACTTTATTACTTAGTTACTTTTTAAAAACACGATACACAACCTGAATATGCTATAAAGCAACAGACCTTTCAGCTCAATTCTGTTTTTTCTGAATAATCTGTCATAGAAAATGTAATCAAGTGAAAAAGTCTCTTTTTAAAGATCCATTTATTAGTTTTAATCTTTTAACTTTATGCACATTCCATCAATCAAAAATGAAATTATATGCAACAGTCTTTGACTTGAAGAAATGTGTCTAACATTTAAACCTATTTTCTGCACATTCCAGCATATAAAATAAAATAAAAGGCACTTGGCTCACAGAAAGTTAAGATGAACTGGTGAATACACTCAGTCTTTCAAATAGATGCAAGTAAAACACAGCAAAAAATAGATAAAAATCAAAGATTCAACGGCACTAAGTCCTGTCACTCTTAAATCTATTGTCACCTGTTTAGCAGGAGTGGGGCGGGTGGAGGTTTGCCTGGTGCTGCAGCGGTCATGTGAGTGGGAGGATCCGGGGGTTTCTCTGTGAATTTCACATTCCCGTGGCAGCGTGCTAGGTGCTGCTCAGATTTGAAGTTTCACTGTGCAGCAGACGCCAATGTTTTTGTCCCTTTTCACGGACTCAAACTCAAAGTAATGTCAGTACTTCCGAGCTTTAAACGCCGCATGGTCGTACTCTCTCCCGCACTCCACATTATCCATTGTTGATCTACACACGTCTGTTGCTGCCATGGACGTCGCACACTCGTATGTCATTGTCAAGAGACACTCTTACAAACAAAATCACGGTTTAGTAACGCAGCATGCTTGCGGGAAAGTAACAGTAATCTAATTACTGTTTTGCAATATTAATCCCTTACTTTGCTCGTTACTTGAAAAAAGTAATCGGATTACAGTAATGCTTTACTGCCCATCTATTTACTCACCACAAGTTGCAATCAGCTGCAGAATGTGAAAAAGTTCATTAGAAACACCAGCCAGCCCTCTTGTTTCTAGTAATCTAAGAATCCTTCCATCCATTCTCATCTAATCCAATTCAGATCTGAAGGCTATCCGAGCTACCAGCTATTCCAAGAGTATTTTAACTTATTTAATAGAATATCGATATTTGGTTTCCCCATATTGATACAATATCCTCACACAACTATCACAATGCCGTGCTCTACTAATTTGTCTTTTTTTTTTCCCCTCACCACTTCTGTCTCTAAAGATTTAGACAACATAGTAAAGTGGCCTCAGGCCTTTTAGTCTTTTTCAAACGTTCTGGATAATGTAACTGTGTTTCTTGACATCTAAATAAACACAATAATTAGTTTTGCCATCGAGATAAATTCAGCACTGTTTGCTGAAAAGTAAACATTTCTCAGATAAAATGTCTCATGCAAGAGGAGCACCATGTTTCAAGCAGTTTATCTTAACTTTATGTGAGCCAAGTGCCTTTTAAACAGCGCGCGGAGGTTAAAAGCACTATAAAGTGCTAATATTCCATTGGATCCATGGCTTCTGCTCACTTACTTGACCTCATATCACAATCTGGTTGAAACCAAAACGTTTCCTAATGGCGACCAATGCTAAAGCTAAAGCCTGCCAGTTCCAGTTTCTGTAATCTTTGAACAGATAAATGAATGTGGATGTGCAGAATCTGTGATCAGAAAGCTTTCTATTAATCCATGACCTTTTCAGCAGGCGTTGGCTGCACATGTGTGAAGAGCAAAAGAGGAATTGCATTTGCCAAAATGCATTCTTAAACCCATTAGCGAACTAGTGTGATGACGACTACGCTTTTTAAAAAGGACCTGGAGACTGCAGGAGTTTGCGTTTGAAAGCAGTGTCTCGCTTTGTGTCATGGTTTGTCAGGTTGAACTCAGGAATGATTGTTCAGTGAGTTTATTTAGTGTTGGTGCAGATAGTGCTAAAGTCCAATATGTACCAAAATCCAATGGAAGGAAGGTTCTGTGTATGCAAGTCCCCGATCCTCTCAGTCTCCTGAACAGAATCTCCTAACGCTGCTAAGCAACAGGCACTCTCTTATAACTTTGCTGGACTGTCCTAGGCACAGCTAGAGACGCATTAGAAATCTTCAACAAGTAAACCGAACCAGAGACTTACAGCGAGAGAAGGTAAAGACTACCACAGTTAGACAGCACTAAGGCAAAGACTGAAGGTCAGAACCCAGCTTAAATAGCAGACAGCTGATTGTCAGATGATCTGCAGGTGCTTGATTGATTCAGGTGCGTCCAGGAGAAGGTAGAGAGGATCCTGCAAAGTAGGTCAACACACCCACACACAGAGCAGCAAGCCCACAAACAGAGAGAGGGGGAGAGAGGAAAAACAAAAGGGGACCAGGAGAAATGGTGGAGATGCACAGGAGCACTGTGACACATATTAAAGGTATTCTAGTATTACAGATGAATAATTTGTAGTGGGCTGAGAAATAAATAAAAAGCTACAGATTAGTGTTTTTCCCCCTTGCACTCGTATTTTATCACTCTAGCCCCAGAGAGGTTCAGATAAAGGAAAATCAGTTGTACATGTGATTATGCATATGTGATTTAAAAACATGTCTTTCATTTTTTTCTTGTTTTTAATGTACCATGCTGCTCAAACCATTGAGGTAAGAGTAAAAGTAAAGTGAGCGTGCATAGAAAAATTATGTGGTGGATAAATGTTCAGTAGGATCAATACGACCTGTTACAGGAGTCCTGCTTCTGCTTGACTCTGCAGGAGGAATTTGGTGCAAAGTGCTGAAAACTTTAGCATGATTCTGTATATCAGTGCATTTTTTTTAAATGTCGCTTATACTGCATTTAAATAAATTTGATATTTTTTTATTATTATTTTTTATTTATTTTATTTATTTATTTTTTTGCCACACACTATTAACTAGTGTGTGGCAAAAGACCCTTCAGGTTGAGCCTGTTTGCAAACTCTCATGACTTGCTATAGTGAGAGACTCTCAGGCAGCTAATGTGCGTTTCTCATTCTCTTATTGCCTGCTGATGACAGCTTAGTTTTTCACATGATGGAAAGTAAGTAGATGTTTCCTTCCTATCATTATTTTTCCTTTTAGGAACGAGTGATTGATTTAATGAAGTCAGTGACCTCTAAAAATATCCCCACATAAATATGCCGACTTCTACACTTATCTGTAACGCGGCCATCAGCGAGTTTGCAGATTATTTCCTCTTGGTGGTACGCTCAGAATTAGGAAGGCGAATTTCATATGAATGGGAGAGCAGAATACAAAGTAGTGACTCAGTGGCTCAATTTGAAGCAGGATATTTATTCATTAATCTTTTCAGCAAAGTTAAAACAGAGCTGTGGAGAAAATGAAGTCATTTGTTTGCAGTTTAGTGAACTACACAAGAAGCTACAGCTGAAACTGGAGCCTAAGGTACTGCAGCTTTCGCTGGTTTCAAAACACATGCTGCTTCTTGTGAATTCTCACGATTCCCGACGTTAAACAACCATATTGCTTAGCTTCAATAGTAATAAAGCATAAAATGATGAACTAGTTAAACTACCCCCAGCCTTGCAGAGCCTACACTTATTTGTCTGCAATTAACAGGAGATTAGATGGACAATAATAGAATAAGTCTGCATAGTTCTTGCATTCAGCTGTGAGTACAACAGGTGGTAGCTTTAGTCTCTGATGTTAAATTACGGAAATAAAGAAAGAAAATACAACTCAAAAGGCCGCTGCTATATGCGGTCTCTTTGAGAAGTTGTGGTGACATTTTAAGTACTAATGGAAGTTAGGTCGCTCCTTGTTGAAGCATGTGAAAGTCCAATTTTGTCATTTGCAGCCGTGTTCCCCTGTTCCTGCATTGTGCATCTCCAGACTCGAGGTTATCATTTGTAGACGTCCTCTTTTCTTTCTTTTTTTTAAACTACTTTACTAAGAAAATATGATGTTCATTACTTTGATACACAGAATGCTGGTTAGTTACTACAATTGTATCTCCAAATGTGGGAAAAAAAGCTTTGACTTCTGTGTTTATTTCCATTAGTTTGGCATCACGCACAGATGCTTGCTGTTGGATGTTGCAGTTCTGTTGCTGTTTAACCAAATAAATCAGTTTTAATAACTACTGGAGCGTGACATGAGCAATTGTTTCCTAGAGGCTTGTGCCCGTTTCCTAGAAGAGTCCTCGTACACTAAGGCACTACGCTGGTGTTTGTATGTGTACTTTGGCAGACAGATTAAGTGCACAGATCTGGGAATAGTGACTTATTTTTGCCCGTAGAATAGCTTATAAATAGCAGCAGCAGCTCAGTTGTGTTTTAATGTACCCAGCATAAAATGGGGACATGGTGTATTGTTTTTTTCTGACCTGACCGTGCGTGCTTCACCACATCCATTTTTATTAGTTGAGTATCCCTCTCTGCCAGCTGCATAGGGGATTGCCAGCTCGCCTCATAATCAATGAATCAGAGGCACTCCATGAACAGAGATGCTAAATCTCCGTGCTGATAATAGCTGCAGCTGGAAGAGGAATCGGGTCCCGGGTTGAACCTCATGAATACAACTTGTATTCTGATGTGTGTGTGTATGTGTGTGTGTTTGTGTCTCAAACCTTATGTGTAAAACAACCAGAGTGCATGATATCCAGGGAAACGGTTGGATTTACTGTGTTGTTCTTCTACCTGGCCATATGTATCCAAGTGTAATCAGAGCCACTGACTGGACACTGTGGATCCTTGGAAAGATTCCATGTTTTCCCCTTTTTTCAGATTTCAGGACCACATTTGTGTTTAATTCATTTGTAGTGTGCCCTTTTGCTGTTTTACAGCGTGTTTACACATTTGCACTAAGCGCACAAATAAATCCCTTGAACCAACATTAAATGTGTTTTGGACTCTGGCGAACTTCAGAGCAAATTGCACAATATTTGTGTAACATTATCATGTATTCGGAGCTTTGTTTGTGAATTTATGTCCAATATTCTCTCATATTTCAATATCTGGCTTATCTGTTGCTCCACTGTTTTTATCCACTTGTTGCTAAGTCAATGTTGCCAGAGTGCTCCTGCATGAGCATAGAGTTTGATAATCACAGCTTGTGTTGGTGCCAGAAATGTGGTTGATCAGAGCAGTGAGAGCTAACAATGCTCTATAAACAAACTGCTGTTTTTTTGTTGTGTATTTTTAAAGGAAAGTTGTTTAGTGATAAAAAAAATTTCTGTTTACAGCTGAAGGCTTTATTACCCTTAAAGGTAGAAAAGTATTAACAGGAGGCTACTGTTAAATATAAAATTGTGCATTATTTTTTCTTCGGCAAGTGCAAACTGAGTTGTGACGCTGTTAATGTGGTCAAACTCTGGTTGTTGTGGGTGTGTAGTGTGGTCGCCGATCTTTTTGTAAACAAGAACGGTGTGAAGTTTAACTATCATTTAGCCGTAGGAAGAAAAGAGGAGGACATTTAGAAAAAGTATGGGAGTGAGTAAAAGCACAGATGGTGTCTGTGTAAGAAGCCCAAACTGGAAGCTGGTTCTGCAGGATACCTTGTCATCATTCACAACCAAAAAGAACTGATTTGGGGGGTACAATGATGGTTAACCCTTTATAATACAAACAGAGTAATTCCCCTGTAATTAAATAGGAATTTCAGTGTCTTTTATTTGAAATTACAATTTAATTACATTTACCTAGAGATATGTAATGGTAGGCAAACTAAAATAAGGGGGTAACAAGCCAGGGTTTTACAGGAAACAAAGAAATAAATATACTGTAAATCTAAGTATTGTGCAATTTTTATGGTCATTTTGAGGAAAAGTAAACAATATTTTTCCATCTTAATATGCTATACTTTTTGGGGGCGCCATACTATGGAGTGGATTAAAGAAAAAGCAGGCCTCAGAACAGCGGCTCCCGACCTTTTTTGCGCCACAGACCGGTTTATGTCCAACAATATTTTCACGGACCGGCCTTTAAGGTGTCGCTGATAAATACAACAAAATAAAACCAGTAGCGGTACCAAAAAAACAAAGATTTATTTATAACTCATGGGAAAAGACCCAGGGAAACTGAGTTAATGATAAAAAAATAACAATAGAAAACGATAAAGACCCTGAAAACCATAAATGTCACACCCGACCCTCAACTCTTGCAGTTCAGTACAAATGACTCACGGACCGGTCTGTGGCCCGGGGGTTGGGGACTGCTGCCTTACAATGATGGATCCAAGTCATTTTTCAATTTTTTTTTTCAGTCACTGTTCAAGCATAGCTTTCATAAAGAGTGTCCCCTTTCCTGTAAAATACATGGAAGTTAGACAAGTTTAATCCACAATAACCCCATAAAATAGCACATGCCTGAAATGTACAGTATACTGACAATGTAAGAGAGGGAAATATACTATATTACTTTATATATAATATATTATATTATTATATATAATATTAGGATATACTGTATTCTAATACTTAAAATAGCATTTGCATAATTTGTTTCTCCTTTCCTTTAAAATACCTGAAGTTCTTAATTCTTATAATTACCGAATGACAGCAGCATCAGGAAGATGTCCAAAAGAGCGCAGTCCTGGGAACAGCTGAGATACTGCGCAGGAGCCTCAAGCTCCCAGGCCTCTGGTAGAGGACCCGAGCCTGAAGGAAAGACTTATTATTATTACTGATATTATTATTACTGATACACTCAGTATCAGTAATAACCTTTTTATGGACATTAACACAGTACAATGTTAGAAATAACAGTACAATGTAAACTGAACCACTGACAGCATCATACTAACTACTAACTATTATACTGACTATTACCAAATCATTTTTTAACAGCTCGCACAGCTCTGACCTTGTTCGCACAGTGTGTGTGCCGCACACAGAGTGCTGTTGCATGCACATTTGTGTAGCGCACCACACAGACTGCCATTGTCAAGGTGGCACGAAGAGCCCATTGAGCCCATTATGTGCCATTATGCTAATTGTGGAAAATAATTTCATTATCAATAGTAATGAATGCAAATATATTATCCCGTCTTCACATCGCCAAAGGATCAAGATAGAAAAATATGCTGTTGTTTTGTTTTTGGGGTGTTTACAGATGACTCACCAGTGCAATGTGTGAAAAACTGCGCTCGGTGTGATACGTATAGATCTGATAATGAAGCCTGTTTAGAGATACACTATGTCTAGCAGTCTTGATATATTTTATCTGGAAATCTTGCTTAAGACAGTTGTTTTAGTGTTGTGCTGTCCACTTTTGCATGTTATTAAGCCTCACTCCTGCTTCCCTTTATTGTTATTATTATTTTTATGGTCTGCTCTGTAGTGAGAGTTCATTTGGGGCGATCGTGGCTCAAGAGTTGGGAGTTCGCCTTGTAATCGGAAGGTTGCCGGTTCGAGCCCCAGCTTGGACAGCCTCGGTCGTTGTGTCCTTGGGCAAGACACTTCACCCGTTGCCTACTGGTGGTGGTCAGAGGGCCCGGTGGCGCCAGTGTCCGGCAGCCTCGCCTCTGTCAGTGCGCCCCAGGGTGGCTGTGGCTACAATGTAGCTTGCCATCACCAGTGTGTGAATGTGTGCGTGAATGGGTGGATGACTGGATATGTAAAGCGCTTTGGGGTCCTTAGGGACTAGAAAAGCGCTATATAAATACAGGCCATTTACCATTTACCATTCATGACAGAGACTGGATATGGGAAAGCATTCCCACTGCAAGTACTGGTGGGAAGCAGAAGCATTTGGGACACATATGTCCCATATGGTAACCAGGCATGTGACAGTCAGCCAAACTTCTCTCAACTGTTTCACTACAGCAATTAGAAGCTATTTTTTATAGAGTTTTGTTTTTCAATGTTTAATGTAGTCAGGAAATAGTAACAAATGCTGATCACGGTGTTGCAAAAATTCAGCTGACCCACAGCTCAAACATAGAAAAGCAGATAAAAGCTGGTTGTCCCTTAACTATGGTTTAAATTTTAAATTTGTTTTTAAAATTTCCAATTACCAAACTGCTTTCTTAAGTAATACAAAGTGATACTTTTTTTCCCTGAGAGAAACAAACTGTTGTATGGGTGTGTTTATTCTCACTGGAAAGAGAGCGAGTGAGAGAGGAGTGTGTCTGCACGTTTGTTTATTCTTTTTTATATTTAGAAAGGGCTGGCTACATTGAGCTAAAACTGGCTCTGAAATTACAGATGGTCCAAATCGGGCCCAGAAGAGCTGTCTTTCAGCAATGAGGTTATCATTATTCTGTGGCTGGTTGTCAAAGAAAAGCCTCAGCACTCTGATCCCTCTCCAGCGATGCGGCCCACATGTGTTATGACTGTGAGGCAGAGCAGTAAAGGAACACAGGGTGTGATAACGCTCATAGTCTCCCCACCTGGCCTTATATGGATGGAGTTTGAACGTCTGCTGCTTTGTATGCTGAGCTAGATACAGCTGCTCACGGGCTACAGGTTATGGAATTAGCTGTCATCCTCGTAGAGCTTCCCTGATCCATGTCTCTGCTTGTAAATTTAATCCTGCTCGACGGCTTTCCAACGAAGATCCCGGAATTGCAGGCGTTATGTTTTAAAGTACAGCTCTTGGGTCCAGCCTTAAAATGAATCTAGAGTTAATCAGATAATTTTTACTAATTATTGTACTGATTTGGGGATTCTAATTACCCATCTGAGAGTTTGAAAGCACAAATACACACTGGATACGATATTTGTTGCTTTTGATTTCTTTGTTGTTTCTCTGTATGTTTCTCACTTGAAGTTTCAGTGACTGACTCTGCAGAAAGTTGCAGACCTCTGCACAATATGCACCTCAGCAACCATTGACCCTGCTCTGGTATATTTTTTTTTTGTGGCATTTTCTAAATACAGGTCATCTTCCACGTCCCTGTCTTATGGTGTGCCACAAGGCTCTGTGCTGGGGCCTTTATTGTTCTTAATATATCTACTTCCCCTCCAGCATGTTTTGAGCCCCTTTGAGGACATCAGCTATCACCGCTACGCAGACGATATCAGTTATAAATTTCTTTTAAGCCCCAAGATGTTTCTAAGCTACAGATTTTGAATGAGTGCTTAGATTCCATTAAAGGTTGGATGGCTGACAACTTCCTCCAACTTAACGAAGGAAAGACTGAAGTCCCTGTATGTGCTCCTGACAGACATGTACCTAAGATAAGGAATCTTGGTCCCCTTGGAACATTTGTTAAATCATCTATCAGGAACCTCGGGGTAACCTTCGACTCAGCTCTCACTTTGGATGTTCACGTCAAATCTCTGGTTCGGTCTTGCTTTTATCTCGTAAGAAACATTTCTAAAGCCCTATTGTATCTCTTACTGAACTGGAGATTGAACTTCTACAGCCCTATGTCCCTAGCAGGTCACTTAGGTCATGTAATCAGGGTCTGCTTGTCATTCATCATACAAGGCTGAGAGCTTTTGCCACTGTGGCTCCCAGACTGTGGAACTCACTCCCACTGAGCTAAAGATCTCTGGACTCAGTAGCTTCTTTTAAAAAAACAACTAAAAACACATCTTTTTAGATTTGCATTTTGTTAACTGTTGTCTGTTTTGTTTTATTCTTTGTTATCCTTGTGTGAAGCGCTTTGAGATCTTTTATCTAGAAAGGTGCTATATAAATAAAGTTTTACTTACTTACATTTAATAATGCACACTAATGGATGGTTTGAATAATGCATAATGTTCCCGGTTTCATTTACACCGCAAGACTAACACATGGTGCTATCAAACTATTAAAAGGTGTCAGATGTGCATTATAAGATGAAATTAAGCAATTACTGCCTCCATAAATGGTGAACACTACCTCCTTTTTACCCAGCCATCAGTCTAGCACTCAAGTCTTCAGACAGCTGTTGAGGCTGTTTCATGAAAACATCAAGATGTGTTTGACATTTTGCTGCTCTGCTATGTTGATTATGTCTTTCTAATTCCCAGGTTGAACTGTGAGAAATTACAGAACAAACGCACTGTTGTTGCAGATGGTTTGATTGTTCTATTGTTCTGAGTGTCTGAATGAGCCTATATCATTTTACCTCAAAGCAGCTGCAGGAAGAACATCAAATCTGCATTCAGGCTGATGAATTAAAGTCCTGTGGTCAACTATATATATCATATACCTGGTACGCAATGTAATACTATGTAAGTGTGTGTGTGTCCAGTAGAGGTTTAAGGCTTTCCTACATACAGCTTGCCACATTTTAAATAAAAAAATTAAAAAGAAGCAAACGGCCTTGCCAATTTTAGAACGACTGCCTCTCAGCGTGGAAGTGCAAATGGTGTTGAGATATGCCTGAGATCATACGCGGTGAAGCTTTACGAGTGGTGCCCTGTTCAAATTATGTTAAAAGAAGACGATATCTTAATAGCACCAAAAGGTCATTATAAAGTTCCTCTTTTGTACCAGGCACACTTCACTTGGTATTTTGCAGATATGGAGTTGTAGATATGTGGAGATATGTTTGCGAGGGAATGTTGACACAACCGAACAACAGTCTGAAGGGTTTTGGCAGGCTCAGCAGTGCAGTTGGCATATTTTGAAAGGTGTTACAGTGTAAACTGTCACTGAACAGGCCAGTTGTAACCGAGACTCAGTCCAACAGCCTCTGAGGGCTCCCAGTCTGTTTTGGCTTGGCGCTGTGGAAATCACAGCGTGGGTGTGTTTGATCATTCAGACAGCACTGTCCGCTAGCCCCAGATGGCTATCAGACACCCAAACGCAACAGACGGGCAGATACGGAAGAACGGGGCTGTGTAGATAAAACTGTGAACCAAGTGGATATAGCGCAGTTATACACAACACATCTAACACATACAGGTCTCAGAGTTCATGCTCTGGCTGGCCACTTTGGGAACCAAACATGGAGCTGGAATTTTATTTGTCCGTACCTTTCTACTCCTCGTTCTTTGCTCAGATTGTCTTGAACTCCCAGGTGTAACACCTATGTGTAGGTGGAGTCCTACGATTTATGGCTGCTCACTAAACAAAAATGTTTTTAAAAGGTAGACGCATTTGGAGGGTTTTTTTCTGCTCTGGCCACACCTTTTGGGGACGCAACCAAACCCTACGACTCTATTATAACCAACAAATAAGCAAACTAATCGATTTCATTGATTTGATTCCCATTCCTCATGATCTTCTGTTTTTAGCCACTTTACGCACTTTTTCACTGTCTAGCGTCTGTCTGCATTGTTTTTCACTTCAGTGCACCAGTCTGTGAGTTTTCATAGAAGACCTTGTCCGTATCCATAACAATAAAAGAAAGCTTAACCAAATTAGGATTTTGTAATTTATCCACTAAACAGGTTGCAAGAATGACTGCTTTCTTTTTTTTAATTGAAGTGTTTATTGGTTATTTTACAGCCCTGTGCTTTTATGCCATGGACACCTTTATATCTTAAGATATCTTAAGATATTGGATCAACTTCTTGACGTTGCAATAAACCTTCTTGCAAAAATCCAGGGATCGTCAGAGTCAGCAGATCATCAAAAGTCAGTTAATCACTTCCACCAAAATTGATTACAGTAAATCCAATGAGAATTCAGTCTGGACCAAGAGATCCACCAACCATCAAACTCGACTAAAACTCAAGGATTGGGGTACAACTGTGATCTGTGAATCGTTTCAGCCGCTTTGCTCAGTTGTGTATGCAAGACAAACGCAGTATGTGTCCAGTCACATGTTTGGCTTCAAGTACATTTGGTGCATGTCCAATTGCATACTTGCATGGAAATTACTTTCTTATCATGTGCATTTATGAAAATCAAGGTCCAGCATGCTTTAGCCATTCTCTGGGTTACATTCAATCACATATATCACGAGAATGTGTATTTATAGAACAGAGCACACAAAAATACAAATCATAACCACAGCAGTGTCCTCATACATACTTTTCTGTATATTTGAACAACTGCTCCTGGGTTGTTTAGATTCCAGCTATGCTTGAAACTGAATGGAAATACTTTAACCTGATACAATAAGGCCCACTCGTGATATCATGAGTTACCACAAACAACTGAAGATGACCCTGAGTGTTAGACGTGCAGAGAGACGACAACCACCTCATTCACTGCTTGCAAATGCTTATTTGACAGCATGTGGTCGGCATGAAGCTGGACACTCTGGTGACAGTGGCAGAGAAAAGGACGTTAAAGAAACTGATGGACATTATGGACAATGCTGGGCATCCTCTGCACACGGCCATAAACAACCAGAAGAGTCTGTTCAGTGACAGGTTGCTTCTCCCCAAGACAAGAACTAACAGACTTAAAAACTCCTTTGTCCCACACGCCATCAGACTGTTTAACTCCTCTCTGGAGGGGAGAGGGAGGGGAAACAGGAGGACAAAGGAGGGGGGAACAACTAAGCTGTAGTGCCTCTGCACCTCACTGTACAATACCTTGTGCAATACTTTTTGTAAATAGTCAACAGTGCAATAGACTCAATACTTGAAATGTGCAATTCACTTGTATTTTTATTTTTTATTCCTATTTATTCTATTTATCCCCTTTGTATATTTTATTTATATTTGTCTCTGTATTTATATGTGTGTGTGTGTGTGTGTGTGTGTGTGTGTGTGTGTGTGTGTGTGTGTGTGTGTGTGTGTGTGTGTATATATATATATATATATATATATATATATATATATATATAACAGTTCTGTAACTGTAACTTTGGTCGTTGCTGTGCTTTTTTTGGAAGTCGAATTTCCCAGAGGAACCCACCCGAGGGATTAATAAAGTTCTATCTTATCTTATGTTGTGGATATATTTTGAATAATAAGCTCAGTGCCGTTATCTTTATTGTGGTGGAAATAGAATCGTCGCTGACATCTGTCTTGCAGTTTCCATTATAGATGTAATCTCCGTGTTTATAGTAACATGAAACAGGATGGCATTTATCGACTGTAAAAAGCAGATTCATGCATAAATACTTCTCTTTACTGACTTTAAGTCTCTATTATCACCACTAAAGCTCTGTATAGCTCTTTAAATGTTAAATACATGAGGCCTGTCTGAGCCTCAGCATCTAAATCCCTGTGAAAGCACAGCATATTAGGTGAGATTAGAAAAGCTGGTTCACAGTCTTTGCAGTTATTCTACCTGTTATCTCCTGCTTCCACTGTTTATCCTAAGTGCTTACGGTCTGTTTGAGATGAGCTTTGTAGACATAAGAGCGCGTTTGCTAAAATGTTCAACTCTTTCATTAAATTCAGAGGAAATTTGAAAGCTCCGTCTACACAGAAAGCGTCTGAGACACACATTTCTGTCATGTGATTGAGCAGTTGTGCTCCCGTTTGATTCAATCCATCCGTCTACACTGGTGGTGCAGCGCCTCATGCTTTATTCGTTTTCCTCAGCTTCAATCAACTCCTGTTTTCCTCTATTGTACCGATGTAACTCGAGCGATTGCACATCGGGCTCTGAGCTCATCAAAAACACAGGTGACTCAGCTCAGTACTGTTCCTAAACTCCTTCTTTGTTGACACAGAGTACCAGAGACTTCTCTGCTAATGTGGTGCACGCTCTATGTTGTAATCTTGTACTTTCTAAATTTTGTGCATTTGTGCAGATCACACATCACTCTCCGTTTTCAAACTGAAAGGGTTTGCCATGTATCTGTCTGAAAAACAGTTTCTGTGGCAATAGCCCAGAGAATGCATGACAAGTATTATTACAGCACCAGCTGTCCTAGGACACACATTAGGCTTTCTCATTGTGTTTTATCATTGAGGCAGACAAGGGGACGCCTTCTCAGGCCATTTCTCTTTTTTCTATGTAAGCTCATGGCTTCTCCAGTAATAAGGTGATGGGGATGTTACCGGATATTTGCGCTATTGTTGTAGACTATTTCATAAGGAAGCATTTAAGGTAAGATGGGGTCTGAATCCTTGACTGCACGGCTCTCAATAAACCTGTACAGCCAAAGAAAACCGCGTTGTCATTTCTTCCTTTCATCAAAGCTGACATACCTTGCTATTAAAAATGGATTTGTTTCCTGCAAGAGTTTTCAAAGCATTGCAGGGGAATAGATTTGAGTGCAAGGCGTTGACATCAAAGACTGCCATACAGCTTTGTCTCCCATATGACCTGCGTTAAAATCCAGACGCTATATTTGGAAGAATCTACAGTTAGTCAGTGTCCCCTCACTGTCATTTCTCTTTTGAAGCGTGAGATGAAAAATTAAACATGCTTTTTCTTCTGTTCATCGGTGGGCTTGTCTTTCTTCTTCAAAGGCATGACTCACATGATGACCTTTCAGTAACCAGGAGTTCAGCGTCTCCTGTGAAGCATCAGGGCTGCTTGAAAGCAATTTTGCTGCAGTGTGTTAAAGAAAAACTCCAGAACTGTTTGCAGTTGGAGACTAACTCAGTTTAAATGGCTTACACTTCACATTCTGTTTATATTGGAATTTGTCTTTAGGTTCTAGAGATGTTCTCACGCCGGGACCCTGGAAGTCCAAGGACAGGCAAGAGGCATGATGAAGGGTGTTTTCACACACGAGTTCAGAATCAGATTCTCGAGTCTCTATCAAGACTTAAGTCGAGTTGTCGGGAAGGGGATTAAAACAATGAAAAGCTTTCATGTCTGAGTGTGTGGCTTGTGATGCTCCATCAGCGCCTCCAAATGAAGTGCTGTTCTTGTTCTCAGAGAGCGAGACTCCAGCGCAGTGATTAATTCAGCCTGTAATTGTACAAACAGGCTAACATTTCAGCTGTGCCATATCTTCATCAGAGTCCAGCTGACCAAAGAGACAAGCAGTTATTGTCACCCCAGCCTAGGTGTGCAATTGTCATTCGTTATGCCCAAAGGCTCCACTCTGTTGAGAGCGTTAACCTTATATCCACCTCTGTGGCCCACGTGATGATTTCACCATCTTGTGAAACACTTGAGACTGGCTCCAAATACAAGCCAGCCCCCACAGAGTGGTGCGTTATAATGCTCAATTTAAAAAGCTTCTGTTTTCTCTTTTTTTGACAGCTGTACAGAGGATGTTTTTTTTTAAATACCTCACCTGTTTAAAGCTGAGGCACAGAATTTGCATTTTAATGTATAACTGGTAATTAGATCATGTGGGCACTGGCAGCAACGTGCGTCGCCTGTACATAACTAAACAAGGATTTGAAAAAGTGTAGCAGATAATGGATGCACTTTGGTAACAAATATAGCTAACACTGATATAGCTGATAACTTAGGACTCCTGCGCTTCTCATCCCCCCCCAAACGAGACAAGAACTCCAAAGATGCCAGGGTTAAGGCTTCAAATAATAGTCCACATTGTGCTCATGAAGTTTGTGTAATATTGTTTTTTTGTACTCTTTCTGTTTCTCTTAGCAGCTTCACTTTTTTGAAGAAGCTCCAGACTAATCGTCTGTCTGTCACTGCAGGTTTCTCTTTTCACATATTTCCTATTATTCTCCGGCTGCTTGCTGTCTTGTGAGGGCAAAAATGTGTTCTCCAGAAACGCTGCTAAAGTCGTTATTTGTCACAACTTTGAAAGTTGATCAATTCACAGCTGTAGCCTTCATGATTATGAATTTGAAGAACTTCTTTTTGATAGTTGCTTTTAATTTTAAATCGAAATTTAGTTTTGTAAACATGCGTATGAACGGCAGCTCATATGAAAGAAAAACTGTTGTGCACCACGAATTGCGTTTACTTGTCTGCATTTGTTTGCATCTGGTGTGACAAAGTCTGTCTTTGGTCCATGCAGTTTGGTTCTTAGGTCTGTTCCTGGTTACCAAGGCATTAATGTACCAGCTGACAGCTTTTGAGGGGAAATCCAGCAACAAACAACTGCAGGCTATCACGTGAGAGACCCTCTTGTACACTGCCCTGCAGAATGAGGCTGGCAGCGGGCTGCTCACAGTAATCAGCATGCAGCACATGACCTGCATTTATCCTTACAGCACACAATGTACTTCAGTGTTCTAACCAAAGGGGGTGTAAACTGGTAATATGATATTTTAATCATAATTAAAGGTATAATTAGACCTACAGTGTTTCACGGCAGTGAGACTGTTTATTCCTTTCGCTGACTTTTCCCTCAAAATAATTAGAATTTTAAAATGAATCTGTGCTCAGTGATCATAAATATGAGTAAATCACTAGTTTATTTATTGATTTATTTGGTGTCCAGAATGCTTGAGTAAGCTCTGTTGCTCCTTATAGCACATTTGAGTTTGCCTAATTCCTTGGCAGCTTACTTTCCCTTCAGAAGCTGCAGTTGCTTATTTGCTGTTGCATTGCAAAGTGGTACAGTAAGCATTCTTGGATGAGATGGAATTAAACTAGTGGTTTTCGATTTTGCCACTGTTCCATTTGCTGACGCACTCGGGACCTTTCTTCAGCTTTAATCAATTTGCTTTTTATCCCATCACATTATTTACAAAGGCATCACATCTATGAGATGAACTGAAAGTATCTGCCATCGAAACCAAACTTGTTATAGTACTCTTTGCCAAATTCTGTGAAGTTGTGCTTATGTTATGTCAAATCTTTGCATTACTCCAAAATATTGCCTTACACCAGCGCTAGTTGCAGAGAAAGTCAAATGGATCTGAAACAGCGCATGAAAAACATCATTTTGGTCAAGGCTGGATGTTAGCTGTTGCTACAAACACTATATCAGGTATCTTTGAAATACATGAACATATATGGAAAGTCTACTAGAAGCATAGCTAAAACTCACGAGTAGAGAGGAAATCTGACACCTCTGAAGCAATAAAAAAGATAGGTGTGGGAGACTAGTGGGTAAATATTGACGCCTACGAGATCTTACTCAGTTTTTATGGCCTCTGCTGGCAATTATTAATCACCTACTTAAAAAAAGTAAAAGTTATGCATGCATCGCATGTGCAGTCACTAATGTCTAAGGTTGGCTTTTTTCTTGGTGATATCGTTGCACCGCTTTTACCCAAGTTAGAGAAAATATAACGTTTTTGTATGGTTTGTTCCTGCTGGTTTACCTCACTGTCAACCTAATGAAATGAATGATGTTTCTGCTTTATGACTGCAAAAGATACAGGAAACATATTCATGTGATGAACATGTGATGCTTTGGAACAAGAGGAAGATAAGAGTAAGACTGCAGTTTGATAATATAGTTTTCCAGTAATGATTTTGCAGTTATTAATAACTATATATTTAGTATATATTTGTAAATGTGCTCATGCTCAATTTGATGTATTGCATTCAAGAAAAACAGCTCAAAGTCTCAGTTTGCTAGTGACTAAAAATTAATGACATGGACAACAAAATTCACTACAATCATAATAAACCAGTGTTTAAAACGAATAGTTTTTAGTGCAAATATTGAAACAACTGTACCCAAATACAGCCCATTAGACAGTAGACAAAGTATTAAAAACACCTTGTAGTTTAAGCACATTTAAGTAATTAAGTAAATCTGTTGATGCTGTATCAGGACTTTAAACTAAAGGGCTCATCTTCAGGTCTTTGTTCGCTTCTGTCGCTGGTTTTCAGAGATGCTCGCTGCTCACATTGCGTTGTGTGTCATCTGTATCTTGTGATGCTCATTCTGTCACGTGAAGAAAATCCATCTGAACTTGATTTCTGGAGGGGAAAAAAGTCTTTTGATTCCAGTTTGATTCCTAGAAATTTTGAAAAGATTCTTATAATTTCAATCATCTTTAAATTAGGAAACTGTTCTCGCAGAATGAAATCAGTTCAAAAACAATGCAGCTTTCTGGGAAAAGTTAGCAATAGTTGTAAAACTGTAAAATGTTCATTTATGCATGCAGTAAATCACATGCTGTGCATCTGATTTCCCATAAATCTCTCCTTTTGTTTTATAGACCTCTTGTGATAATGTGTTCGTGAGCCGCTTGGCCCTGTTTACAAATGAGACCTCACAGAGACACACTGAGTGTATTGAGTGTTGTCTACATGCAACATGTATATTGACTGGTCCTGATTGCTGCAGTGGCCTCCATCAATCAGCTGATCCCTCGAACGAGGATATAACAGGAGTGTCTTATCTGTTTTTTCTTACCTAGCTTGAAATCTGCCTGTTGTGTGATGATGCTTAGCGTCTTGCTTGCGGCAGCATCACAGGTCCTTGATCATGTGGGGGCTTTGAGCTGAGTTTAGGCTGGCTATGTTTTCCTCTGTAGTTATTAGATGATAGATGTCTGTGTTCTTCCCTGGGGATGAGCTCCGCTTTAAACATGGGATCCCTTTTTTTCTTTCTTTTTCCTTTTTTTTGCACTCTCACTTTCCCTCTGTGGTGAGGAAAAGCCCATAGGTTTCCAAATAAGGTCTGGGTGAGTGCTGGCAGTATTAATAGAATAAGACTGCGGCTGGGGAAAATTTCTATTGACCTGTTGAAAGACTTTATGTGATCCGTGCTGTTTCTATGGCAGTGTGGGGGGCGGGATGCTACAAGGGCTCCGTGGAGATCCATGAGCAGCTTTAGCTGGCTGGTTAGCTTCAAGTAAATCATAATTAGAGTGACGTTAACCAGCTACGCCACAGGTAGCAAGAGCCCACCTTTTAAATGTCAAATTTCAAACAGCAACACGCGTTTCCTAGCAAGAGTGTTGGGAAACATACAGATCTCGACACCCTACTGTAGCAGTGAGGCTTCAGCTATCAAGGGTTTCATGCTACACGGCAATTGTTCGTACAGCTAATAAGTACTCACTCCACTGTAAATTCAGACACATTTGTTATGCAAACGAGACCCTCTCAGGCTCACAAACATAATGGTTGCTATGAAATGCTTTCGATCCAGCTGTCAAATACACCCGTATTCACTTGTGTGATGTCAGGGTCTTTGAAAAACTTTCAGGTTTAAGGTTTTGTAGCACAAAATTTGTATTATTATTATTTTTGCATGCAGTAATATTAGTTGAAGAAGGATAATAATTTGAATGCAAAATTTGATACTTTAGTCTTGTACAACCTGTTTCCAAGAAAGGTTTGGATAAAAAAAAAAAAAGACTTTTTCAACTGGATCATAAAATCCGTTCAGTTCTTCGTTCATTTTTTTTCATTCAGCTTTTCTGTAAAGGTTTTAGGAACATCTAAACATGTTCATATGCATGCACTGAGTAAAGTTTATCGATGTAATTCACTGTAACAGTTTGAGTATTTATGATAAAGGATCAGCAGAAAAAGCTGAAAGACCAGTAGCTGGAACATGATGGGAAACAAACCTTTGTGGGCAGGAGGACTTCTCAACTCTTGACTTTATCTAAAAAGTCATTAGTCTTCTTTGGTTTGGTCCAGTTCATCTAAACAGTGTTTCAGTTAGACAAGAAGCAGAAATGGCAAAGAGCAACCTTTTCTAAATTCAGCACCTTTCATGTCTCATGCCTCATTTTCTTTTTTTTGTTGTTGGCTGTGGGTCACTTCCAGGTTTGCCTTCCGCCAGCCACTCCTCCTTATGAGTCTGGTTGTTTTTCCCTTTTTTTTTCTTTTGCATGGAGACCTGCTGAGGGGTTTTTGACTTGATAAAGACGTGCTGTGTTTGTTCCGGCAACACTGAGGCCTGTGGTGTTAATGTGATTCAGCTGGCTGATTCAACCCATTAAATAACTCTGAGAAAAGAATGGCCCACTGGCTGTGGCTTGCTGCTGGCTGCCAGTCCCAGGACTCACTGTATGCCTGCAACTGAATGGAAACAATGTCTTTTAGCACTGGTGCTTTGGGCACACGGCAACTTGCGAAGCTGTTTGATAGGTGGAAACTTGGACAGAGTCAATGAAACCCGGAGACGCCTTTTTTCCTGTAAATTAAAAAAAATAAAATAAAATAAATCGAGTTTTCTTAAGGCCTAGATGTGGAAACGTGCCTCAGAACGGGGTTTCCCACAGATGAACAGCTCTCTCTCCTGTTCTACTAACTGTTGGATGCTAGGAACATAACTGGACAGTGTGTCACTACAGTAAGCCTGCATTAAATGCAGCGGCTCAGTAATCAGTTTTCTCTGTAAACCTTACTTTATTTCTGAGTCATTACTCATTACTTGTTTTAGCTTTAGTAGAGATTTAATATACTGCTTTATGATCCCGTTCACAAAGGGATCATAAAACACATGTGTCAGTGTTTGTGTAAGCGTAAGCTGAAAGCCTGGTTAGAGGATGGATGTTGTATCTTAATAATGCAAATAGCCATATTGAAGAGGTTCGGTTTTACTTTCATCTAATGTCAAATTTCCTTTCATCTTGTGACTTAGCAGCAATGGCAAACGATCTGAAGTCTTTATCCTGCATGATCAAAAGCCCAGTTAGTCATTTCCATGACTAACAATTAATACTTTTTGTGTTTTGTTTTTAAGTCAGGGTACAGAAAGCTATCAGTAAACCAGGTGCCTTAAAAATGTCTGGGTATTCTCAGGACGATGTTACATGTTAAACGTTAGATAAACTTTTATAGACTCGGCTTATGCAAATTTTATCTGAACAGAGGCAGTTAACACGGTTAACAACAGTTAACACGGTTAACAAGCGTTAACCGTGTTAACTCTTTCTCGTGGTCTTCGACACTGAGCGCAGATCTGGGTTTAAAACCACCAATTAGTTTTTGTACGTTTTTGCCGTTTATGATGGCAGCTTTGGAAAGTGTTGTTTTTGTCCCTGTGTTAGTGCAGTGCCACTGATAAACACATTGATTATCTCTGCCTCATCACATGCAAACATTCACACTGGGATCATGTGAGTTGGCCTCTGTTGAATCTTCTAATCAGAAACAAGACAGCGCCTTGTCGGGGTTTTAGGTGGATAATCTGATGGAAGCTGTGTCAAAGTCAAAAAAGCAGGTTGTGACACCTCAGTCCTGCCTAAGGAGAAGGAAGTGCATCAGTGGAGCTCGTGGAAACAAAGAGTGCCTTTGCTCTTAGAGGGAAAACAAAGGCACATGTGGAAAATATACACCGCTTTCTACCTTTTTCAAGTCGTTTATGTCACTTTTGCATATGTAAAGTGTAAATATCCTTACTTTGCATTTTCATTTAGCCTCTAAAAAAGAAACACTTAATATTCGTGTAAAATGTTTGCCTTTAACTACATATTTGAGATCATACTTACTAAAAGTTTTGATCAGCTATGTATTTCCATAGTTCACTTTCTCATTATCGCAACTCACCATTCTACCCCTCTGCAGCTTTTTATTAGCACTATAACTATATTTGACTATATTTGGTCAATAAAAAGTCAGAAAATAGTCGACAGCTTATCCACTGACTTCTTTAAATGTCTTCTTTGTTTGTCCATCTGTCGCTCCTGCCTTGAGGGAATTTCTTCTGGAGCTGATACAGCATTCACTTGGATTCAAAGAACTGATAAAAAAATTGTGATATTCCAAGGCCAAGGTCACTATAACCTCGTGAGGCCATTTTTGGTCATAAGTTAAGAATTTTTACTAAGAAGTTTATAGTTTATTGGATTTATTGGATTCTCAGAATCATATCCCAGCTGGCACAGGGCGAGCGGCAGGGTACACCTACACCCTGGACAGGTCTTCAGTCACAGGGCTAACACAGAGAGACAGCGGGACTCTCATTCACACAATTCGGCCAATTTAGAATCACCAGTTGACTCAACCCCACTAGTTGCATGTCTTTGGACTGTGGGGGGAGGAAGTCACGGGGAGAATATGTAAACTCCACACAGAAAGATGGTGGACTCAAACCCCGGACCTTCTCGCTGTGACGTCTTACTAATCACCACCCCACTCTGAAAATAGCCCAAACTAATATTCTGACGACTGTGCAATCATTTGCACACCAAATACAGTTTCTTAATGTGATTTAAAAAGAAAAGATTCCACTTAAATACTAACAATTTTCTTCCATGAAAGCAAACATAAGAAATATAGCAATAGCAAATTAATCTGTAGGGTGAATGATTGTATGAGTGTAAAAGTCCTTTTCCAGACATTACTTGCAGAATTAATACTCTTAAGTACTGTAACATATTTTCCCTTCATTTTTCTTTTTAGCTTGTGTGGATCACACCTCTCCATCTGCTAGTGCTGTTTCCGTTGCTTTTTTAAGAACTCTGTGCCAGGTGCAGTTTTGCATAATATTAATAACACCTGCATGCACACTGAGTTAGGAATCCCGCCGAGTTTAGCACTGTGCCTCCTTCTGTTTTTGGCCGTCATATGTTAGCAAGTCTTGTACAGCGAGTAGAACAAGCAGTTTCAGACGCGCGACTCACGAGTGACACAAAGGTGCAATGAAGAAACACTGCTTTCATATCGCGGCACCAAAGTTTCACCCAGACCTGAGGAGATGAAGTAGCACGCACGTGTATTCTCTGTATTTTGTTTGAGTCATTTTGTGTTTCGCTCCTCCAAAAGACATTTCCTCTATACTGGGAGGTTACTTTTGACCTCACTTGTCTGTATTGTATAGCTCACTCTAAGTGAGCTGCACCTACTGGGACTCAAATGAATCATTATATTATAGTGTAAGAAAAAATATCTACTTATGTTCTTGATTGATTGGCCAAGAGTCAGTTTTCAGTAACGTTGTAGGGAGAAAGGGAAATGACAAGCAACAGTAGGAGCGTTTCATCCCTGGCTCACATGGAAACCCTGTTCTCACTCCCACCTTCTTCCACAGATAGTGTCCAACGTGCTGATCTTTTCCTGCACCAACATCGTGGGCGTGTGCACCCATTACCCTGCTGAGGGTTCCCAGAGGCAAGCCTTTCAGGAGACCAGGGAATGCATCCAGGCTCGCCTCCACTCCCAGAGGGAAAATCAGCAGCAGGTGAGAGAGAGAGAAAGCTCTGGTGACAAAAGAAAAGTTTGTTTGATTAAATCAAGCAAACTTTTTATTAAAGAAATGCTTCACATATAATAATGTCATCCCACCCATGATGTGCTTCAAAATTATGTCAAACACCACAAAGTTTTATAGTGAGTACACATTTATATCGCTATATCGAACAATCAACAGTAGACAGGAACTGTGTTCACAGGGATGGTCGTAATATTAACAGGTTCAAAGTCAAGTTATGATACTGTGATTATTTCTTGTCTTAAAATATCGCTTTTGCCCTTGTTTACCTTCTCCCTGTAGTGGTGTCCTATGCCCACTAGAAGATTACGTTAATGCACTTAGAAGCTTTTTGCCAGCCGCCATTAAACAACAATGCAAACAATTAAACAAGAAGCGTGTGGTGCAAAGAGATTAGGCGATACTGTGCAAACATGAGACGCATGCGTAGCCAAAGACTGATATAGAACTGATGGTTATTGGAAAAAAGAAGAAAGAAAAGGAAATGAGCTCCAGGGTGAGAGAGAATCTTTAGTGAAGAAGTATTATTGTCACCTTAATAATTTAGCATGACATTTTTATACAGTACAGACTATTCATTTATAATTTTAAATTAAATTTGTTCAGGTTGAAACTCGTCTTGCAGCTCATTTTCTCACGTCATTCACCTGCAATCCAACAATGAAGGAATTAAAACTGCTTATTGTTTTGTTTTGGTATAGGTTTTTATTATTTTTTACCTGACATTCAAGTAAAAATATGCAGCTCATCTTTTCATGCATTTCAAAATGTCATGACCTGATAACGTCTGTAATTCAGCTGTTGAGAGTATGGCCCGTATTTTTTCGCCATAGCAGCAAAGAAAGAGGTCATGCTGTCTTTGGCATTTTGAAGGTTATACTGTATTATTATTATTATTATTATTTTTGAACAATGGGAACAAAATGTCCAGATTTTATATTGCAAGTTAATCAGCACAACCACAAATGACCTTGGGACAAATATTCTCAGTTCGCACTAAGGAAGTGACAAGTTTTGAAGCTTCTCACGGCCCTCTCTAAATGACTTTGAGCTCGCACTGGCAAATTGGAATCAACGTTAAATTATCGGCGTTTCCTTCTTTACTTATTCAGATTGAGTCTCCCGTAATGTGGCTACAATCCTCATCTATTAACACGCTCACTTGACCTTTGAACTTACGGCTCCTTCTCTTTCCTGCAGGAACGTCTGCTGCTCTCAGTGCTTCCTCGCCATGTTGCCATGGAGATGAAAGCTGACATAAACGCCAAGCAGGAAGACATGATGTTTCACAAGATCTACATCCAAAAGCACGACAACGTCAGGTAACGATCAGGGGCTGATCAGTCACGGGGAGGAGCTGGTCTGGCATTTTTAGAGCACTTCTCCCAGTCTGACTGAGCACTCAGAGAGCTTCAGAATACACTGTTACAAACAATGCATTTTCTCAACAGTCTCCACAAAAACAATGCATGTTTGCCCCGTGAGGCCCAATTCATATTTCATTAGTGTTTAATGTATTTATGTTTTGTTTCAGACAGTATTTTGGTGATTGAAACTGGACTTTGAAAGCCTTCAAATGCTGCTATTAACCTACTGATTATTAGTAAACAATCTGAACTTACAAAATTAGCAACATGTAGACTTTCTGCTGTCGATTATTGATTACTGTGAAATCACAACACATTTCTTTGATGAACTGACTGAACTAAAGTATCTCAACACAACTGAGAACACAGACTTGCCAGATCTGAGCTTATTATTGTAGTTTCGCAGCCTGTGAGTGAACCTACAACATCTGCTGTCCATGCTCAATAGCTCGGGACGTTTTTACACCCTCACACCTTTTATGTGGGGGAGGTAGAGGTGCTGGGAGCAGCTAATATGTACAATTAACATATAATCTACACACTGTTAAACACACGTAAGGAAGTTGCAGCAGAAGTGCTGAATAAATGACGTTTAATCCAAGTTAATCCTGAACGGTGCTGCCTACTCACAGACGATGGCAGAAGAGGTAGGGGGAAGTGCAGACGCTGCCATGGCAACGAGCTGTATGCTGTTTTGACAGAATATTTTTCACCTGCTTCTACGTACGAGATCCATGCATCCATCCGTGATCCAGGGCCATCAAACTCATTTTACTTCACAGATCACACACAGCCCAGTTTGATGACTGATGCAGTCAGCGAGGCATTAATTGATTCACAAGACCCAGGAAGACACACACGTACTCGTGTGTTGTTGTTTTTTTTGTCTGTTATTGTGAAGAATATTCAACATGTTAGTATTGTTTCATGTAGCACCATAAGACCAAAACAGCTGTGAGACCAACAGTTACTACTGTGACCATTTTTATACCGATACTGATTAAGCTTACCTGCTTCTCTTAGAAATTTTACAGCATTTAACGCCCTCTGTCTTTTAGACTGGTGGCTGAACTGGAGTTGGAGTGAAGGGTTTGGCCGTCTCAGCCTTAAACCACAGAGCTTTACTAACCAGATGGATGTCTGCATCATTTTTGTTACACAGAAATGATGCACTTGATGTGGATTTAATATCTGGAACTCTGATCGTGTTTGTCAGATCCCAAATCTTTCTCTTTATGTCTTTTTCAGTCCCACTTTGTAACAGTTCTAGCCTGTTCTTAACACACAGTTTGTTTGACTTATTTTTTATGTGGCTTTGCTCTATTAGCTGTGAACACTGTGTAAACTGTGTAGGACAATGGAAACTGATGTTAGGTTTGGCACCACCTCGTGGAGTAAGAAAAGACTACATCCATTTGTGTCAGTGTACCCACATTGCAGGGATGGAGCCTGCATGTGTCATCAGTTAAACTTCAGAGCTCTGCACTCATTTTGGGGACAAAAATCAGGTATCCATAATTTATCACAAAGCATCAGTTCCAAATCCGGTCTGATGGTCACGGTTGCAGTTAGATAAGCTGTGCTTATGGTGAGGGTAAAGAAATAAATGCACATCTGTACAATGCCATCTGAGATGACGGAAACAAGACTCTTTCTTCTTCTGTGTGCATGTGTGTGTGTCTGCTGGTGTGGTAACAGCAGCCCGAGTTTTGTTCCCTGTAGCTGTTGCAGTCAGGTGGCAGCCCAAACCTCCATAAATAATAGGTGTTATTGAAGTGCTTTATCACGTTGATGTGTCCCCGTGAGACTTCATGGGTTGGAGCATCAGGTCACGTACTTGTGTTCTTGTACACAAAAGTTCTTTTCATCGCTGCTAATGCGATCGTCATTGAGAATCATCTTTTTTATGGTGCGGATTGTTTTTGGAGCAAGGGCAAAGATTAAAGAAAGAAAGAAAGAAAGAAAGAAAGAAAGAAAGAAAGAAAGAAAGAAAGAAAGAAAGAAGAAGATGTGCATGTGACAGAAGTTACTTAGGCTAGTCTGCATTTGAATGAGCGTATTGTCTAATTGCTAATTAAACATCAGGATAGTCACGATCATTTACCGTAGATACAGTAGAAACAGCTAATGCTTTAACCTCCTAAGACCCGAACTCTTCCAGAGCATGCATTTTTAATTTCTCTTTGATATTTGGGCATATTGGGGCCCGATGAATGTAAAAACAAAGAATTACCAGATTTTTTTTTACCTTATATAAGAGCCACATATGAGGATATTCGTTTAAAATTTTGATAGAACAGAGGCAGTATAATGCTCTTGTAAGTGGATATCAGGCCCTTGTAGAGCAAAATTGAGTATTTTGGTCTAAATAACCCAAAAAGTGAAGTCCACATATGTGGACGCCAGGTCCTAGGAGGTTAAGCTAATGCTGCATCCTTAGACTCATGCTTACCTGTGAAGAAGTTAGCGTTTATGTAATTATAAATCTACAACACTGGATTCCAAAAGCAGGAGAAGAATGAAGACAGAGCTTTGATGTCCTGTTTTCATGCGACTCACTGGGGAGTATGCTGCACATTAGCAACCGCTAAGCTTGGCTAACTTCTCTCCGCGGTGTAAATTTACTGTCGAGCTAACCGAGTGTGACCTGGCCTGTTCGGGGAGCGGGCAGTGGTTTGCTGGTAATTGGGGCTCTGCTGAGCGGCCGAGTAACAACAGGAAGAGAAGTGACAGCTCCCACTGCTACCACTAAAGAGCAAGGGGGGAAACAGTTGGAGGCAGTGAGGTGGAGAGGAAGTCACTTTGGGTTTGGAGCTTATTGCTGCTGTAGAATAGCATTAGGGTCTGCAGTATTTCTACCCATCCCTCCGTCGTGAGAATTCAGACGCAAAGGGTAGCGGTTCAGTTAATGGACTGTGAAAGACATATAATTACATCCGTAGATCCGACACATTTCTACCATTTCAGCCTGAACCGCAGCTACCTAACTAAAGGTAGCGTGTGGGGAAAACATGCCTACAGGTTCGACTAATTTCAAGCAGCGGCGCCTCCAGCTCGGCCTCACTAAACACAATTAGCAGATGGAAGACGTGCAGAGTCGGGCCTTGTGGCGGTGCCGCTGGCTGCTGCGCTACACTGCAGGGCTGCTCGTAAGCTTTATAGGGAAGCTGATAAAACGATTTCAGGACTGTGAGGCTAAAGTCAGGCGGTCTTCATCAGCAAATTGTAATGTCCAAAGTCCAGAAGCAAGAACAGGCAAGTTAATTTTTTATTTATTGTCACAAAATAGTGAAGAATAAACCACTAAAAATAATAAACCAAATTTATTGGTTTATTATTTTTACATTCACAATTCTAATAGGGACAAAAACAGTCAAACTGAGCAAGTAAGTACACTCCTACATTTATCTTTCAGTTAGTCTCAGGTTTTCCAGATTAGGTGTCAATGATTAGAACATATTTAGGGAGGAACCTTTCCGACTCTATGACATCAACGATTTGCTATTAAATTGCAGATTGTCATCATGTATGAACCTATAGTGCTCTCTCAGCCCCAGAGGGGAAAAAAACAGATGCTTATGAATCTGACAAAGGATTTGAAGACATTTATTATGCTCTATGGAAAGTTATCTACAAGTTGTGCAGATGTTGAAAGGAAATTTTCCAAGATTTCCGCAGCAAACTCTGAAAGTTTGATTCAAAAACAAGTCTGTAAAACAATCTGCATATCTGCAATATCTACAAAACCTAAGATTTACTAACATATAAGAAAATAAATCATTATCTTTTTGCAACCATCTAGAAATATCAGTGTGTGCATGTGTGTATGCTGCCACAGGACTAAGCAGCTCGGCTGATTTCAGCAGGCCTTTATTAGTTGTTTTCCAATGCAAGTCTTTTATTGTTTTGGGTCCGCAGCTGTTCTTTGCTGTCTCTGTTTCCCCTTTCACATTTAAAATAATATTTAGTATGGTTGATTGTACCGACTTTCAACAAATAGTACATTCACTGCTGGAGGTAGAACAGCTTAGGAGCAATTGCCTCACCCTCACTGGCTGGAGGAACTTCAGTCATGGTGGCCATTATGTTACCTGAAACTTTTTCTTTTTTCCACTGTGTTCTTGATGGGAGAGTACAGGTGTCGTGTTGCTGCCACTGAAGTAAAGTAATATCCTCCGGCTTTTAGCAACCAGGCCAAAATATGCACTGACTGAGGGATTATGTAAGAGGGCTCTGGGGTAAATCTTACAATAATAACAACAATAATGTTAATTGCACGGCAGTAAAACAAGGAAAACCAGCATTACAATGTGTGTTACGCCAGCACTTAATACACATAATACAATACAAATGTACAAGTACAAGTCTCAATGTTTCCAGCCTGCTAAGATATCCCCAGACAGAATAGTGTAACTGGATCTACTCTGATGGGACACTTATGTGTCAGTCTGAGGATAAAAACATGGAAAGAATATGGAATAATTAGAGGAACTGACCTTATGTTTGTTTTACGTATTCTAATTGACTTAAACAGAAGAATTACAACTGAACAGAGGTTTTGGTTATGCTGCTGGGTCCATGCCTGACCGGATAATACGTCTTTAGTGAATAGGCAGCAACATACATGTATGCAGCAAACAACAGGAAACACATTTGATGTTCACAGTCTTTATACAAAAAGACTTTAATAATGTTCAATAATGAAAACGTGTATGGTTTGCAGAAAAAAGGAATAAAAGGAAAAACAGGAAATTAAGAAAACTGTGGTGGAGAAATTGGAAAAAAAAGGAAGAGACAAAAGCAGAGAAGCAATGATGGCAGAGACTGGAGGAGCTGTTTGTTCTATCCCAAATCTTATAAATTTCCACCATGAAATCACATCATGCATTCAAATCCTGTCTTTAAATAGTTACTGCAGACATTTCAGCATTAATGTCTGCGCTTGCACCAAACACTTTATAAGTACTGTTTTAGTTTCCCCAATAATAAACAAGGGGAAAATATTCTCTTTACAGTGTGCAGTTATGACTGAGTGATTTTTACCACTCTGGGCATGTGGCACATGCAGAACGTATTGTTTCTATGAAGCCTGCACAGCTTATTTCTTATTTATGACCAGGTAAGCTATGCACATAATTAGTTAAATGTTTGTTTTAGGCGAGGGATGCAAATCAAGCAGTAAATCAAGAGCTTGTGACTGTTGAGCTTTGGGTAGTGACCATGAGACTGAGGATGCAAGCGGCAGAAATTAGCTTTCTCTGAAGGGTTGCTGGCCCCTCCCTTAGAAAGAGGGTGAGATGATCAGTCATTCAAGAGGGGCTCAGAGTAGAGCCGATACTCCTCCACATCGAAAGGAGCCAGTTGAGGCGGTTCAGGCAGCTGACAGGATGCCTCCAGGGCGCCTCCTAGGTGAGGTGTTCCAGGCAGACCCAGGACATGCAGGAGAAATATCTCTCGGCTGGCCTCGGAATGTCTTGGTGTTCCCCCGGACAAGCTGGAGGAGGTGGCTAGGGAGAGAGAGATTCTTTGCTTAGGCTGCTGCCCCCACGACCTGGCCCTGGATGCTTTTTGAGGATACTGTAAATTTATCTTTGGTTTTTAAATTGTGCAATCAGTCTGATCTGTTGTCCTCAGTTACCACTGCAACAATCCCCGATTGTGTTCGGAATAACCGTAAAAACATTCACTGATCTGAAACCAAAGTCTCTGATTCTTCTTCTAAAGAACTTCCTCTCATAATTTTTTCCCCACGTCTGTGTAGTCCTTATAATCCAGCGTTGTTTACTATTTCCTAATATGTAAAACTTTGTCCTCTTCGAGACCGTAGCATCTAGTGCATGATCTGCTTTTTAATCATTGTCACAAAACTAAAGATCGGTAAGAGTTCACGTTGAACTTTAAGGAGCCAGTCGTCACCCACAGCAAAGATTAAGTGGTACTTAGGGCACTGTCTCTTGTGCATACTTATTCTCCCCTTTGTTGTTTTGTATGTTACCACCCACTGTTCCATCTCATGCTATATCCGGAAGAGTCCTTGCTCTCTGCGCCTCTGGGTCACTGGGGTGGGGAGGGATTGACAAGATCTGTACATTGTAAACAGATTAAGTACTTTAGAAAAAAAACTATTTGCATTACTAAACAAATAAATCATCATCTGTCATGATGTGCAGTGTGGCAGGCAGGCAGGAGCGGTGGACCCAAAATGCAGGACTCAGACACGGAAGTAAAACTTAAAGCGCAGCTGTATTGCTGGGAGAAACCTCACCAAAAAGACAAACAAAACTCTGGACAGAGGAACTAAGGACTAAAACACTGGAACAGAAATACTAAACCGGAGCAGGAGACAAAAAGCACAGCAGGTTGAGGGTGAAGCTCAGGCAGACACACCGTATAAATACACACACCAGGTAATCAGGAAATGGCACAGAGGAGGGGATGCAGCTGGAACTAATGGGCATAACGAGACAAACCTAGAACGGGAAACTCACACTCACCAACTCGGGGACAGAACACAGAGGAAAGACACAGGTAGGGATGATCGGAACAACTAAACACACGACTCAAACCCTAAGAACAAATACAAAACAGAATAAACTAGAAAAGAATAATAGTAAACACAAAGCGCTGGGTTACCGACCCAGGACCACGACATCATCAGGGAGTTTTCTTTAATCACATCGGTCATTTCAATTACGTTCTGTATTCTTCTGCCTTTCTTGTGAAACACATAAAACCCCACATTTTCAGGATAGTTCATATATTTTTTGAATAAATAATAAATATTCTCAGTCCTAAAAAAATTGTGATACTATTATTACTAGTGATGTACTAGATACAACTAATTTAAATCCAGGCTTACATTTTTGGCCCATCGGCTACTTTTTTGGATTGTGTGAGTCTTTTCTTTTTTACTCGTAAAGGTCTGTGTCCCACTGGACAGCTTTGTTTATTTATAACTAAAGAGGGTAAAGCAGTTCTGCTTCCCTTTACTTATCTTTGACGAACATGATGAAACAGGCAATAGTCAGTCTGTTAAGTGAGTGCCATAAGAAACCCAGTATACAGTTTTATTTGCAGACGGTGAGAGAACCCAGTGCCATGTTAAATGACTTCATAGACCATTACTGCTACACTGAGAAGCAATAGGTTTTCCAGATAATATTCCATTTGGGTTTCTTTTCTACTAATTGTTAAATGTAAGTATATAACATTTACACCCAAAAGCTAGCCAACATGAAGTGATTGCTCAGGTGATGCTTCTGTGCATCCTAATAGCCAATCATTAATTGGGTGCTCAGTTTCAGCTACTTTAGCTTGGTCACAGTCACTTCAAACCTGCAAGCTGCTTTGCAGCCCAACTCCACCACAGCTTTTCACTCATGACTTAATGTCAAGTCTGTTGTCAACGCTGGCCAACAAGAGACAAGACAGACAAACCAGTCCACCTAATTCATATTACTGCAAATGGAAATAACATCTTCTCCTGACTGTTGTGGTTACATGTTCTTAATTAGATCGCAGTGTTATAACCAGGGGTGCACATAAGTGGTCCGCAGGTGCGCATTCGCTGTCAAAATAAAAGTCGCGCACCAGATAAGAAGTTGCAACGCGCGTTTGCGTGCATAAGATTTTCTGGAGGAGGACAAACATGTGTTTAGAACTCTTAAAGATGTCGAAGAAGCTCCTTTAAGCAATTACTTTGGTGTTCCTCCACCTCCAAAGAAATGTCAGAAGGAGTCCGAACCGCAAAAGAAGCACGTATTCTCGGAAAAGTGGTTGCAGGAGGTGAGCTGGCTTCAAACAAATGATGAACGCACAGAGATGTGATGCAGAATATGCCGTGAAAATCCTACTCTAGCGGACAAAAACAGTGCCTTTTATATGTACGCAAACGTGCGTTGCAACTTCTTATCTGGTGCGCGACTTTTATTTACCTGCGGACCACTTATGTGCACCCCTGGTTATAACTTTAAAACCTGTAGCACATGTCAGACTTTCCTGTCTTTCTTTCTTCCATCCCACAGTCACCCGCTTTCCTTCATTAACCGTCACTGCCCAATTAGATAGACCTGTGCTGAGTCCAGACACATCGGTCAAGTGTCTGGTTTCACTTCACCTCCCATGCAACAGTTCACCGAAAGCAATCAATTATTCTCAGAAATGTGTACCCCAGAGAGGGAACTCTTAATCCTTTGCAGCCTAAGACCCAAATTGAGTAAATTTAGGAATTTTGGAGCTGGAGTTCATTAGAACACGTTAGCGCTCTTGACATATGAGCAGTCAAGAGAAAAAGGTAGCATGTGAACCCTGGACAAAAAACAAAACAAAAACAAACTGGTATAACGCTTAGACAAAATGAATTTCACATACCCGAAATACACTCACCTCAAAGCAACCACAGGGCCAGTCTTGGCATACTGTACAAACACACCATGTTCTTTCGCCTGTGTAACAGCCACTTACCCTGTGAGATTCATGTGAGCTTGTTTGGTCTAAAACATTTCTTTATTTATAGCATCCTCTTCTCCTTCCTGGAGGGTCTTAATTTGAAAAGCTAATTGTACATAGTCGGGGAAGTGATTAAATCTGCTCCTCATAATGTGAAACAATGACAACGCTTCTTGCCTGCTGGTGTTGTTGCACAGCTGAATATCGGATCGCTGCAGACAATGTATGAACTTGTACGTGATTGTGATTATATCAGAGGCAAAAAGGCAAAAGTTAAAAATGATATAAAATGAGTGAATTGAAGTTTACATTAGAATGTATTTGATAAAACACATTGAAATATGTCAGGAATATGGAGTCTACCTGTGAATCAATGACTGAAGAAAACATGAATATTCACAGATAAGTATGAAAAAAACAATTTCTCGAGAATGAACGACCTTGAATGATCTCGCATTAATCTGCCTTTACTTTTTAACCACATTTTTCTGCACTGTGATGTTCCTTTAGGCTCTGTGCATTTGGTACGGCAGCACAGTTTTATCATAATGTAATGACACATGTTCTAATAAATTATAGGATTAATCTGAGGTCTTTATTCCCCACCTGACCATGACTTACAGCACAAGTTGTTTTCCAGTCCTCTGCTGTGAAATGAAGATTTGGAAACTAAGTAAAGTGAACTCTCTGACATACAGGATGTAAACATGTATGCCAAATATGATTTCTTCTCTTAAACAGTCCTTTGTGAGCATTATTTAAACAGGTGTTTACAAGTGTAGTAAGTGACTGTACATACTGAAGTAACAATTTGTTTTTATAACGACTTTAAATATTAGCATCTCCTTTTTCTGGAGTGAAAAACCTGTTATGCCATATGGGGCTGTTTTTTTTTTTTTAACATTTAACACTTCCTCTAATATTTTCTAACATCAGATTTTAGCCAGATTTTTCATATTTCAGTCAGATATTTTTAACAGAAGATTAGTTTAGCTTTCCTTTCAGGGCGTTATTAGCTGGCTCAAGCCCATGTGTGTCATAAAGTGTACATTACACTGCATGTTTATATTGCAATAAAAGCAGCGTAGTGCAGTGATGTGCTGCAAAGGTCAGCTTCAAACGTTGCAGTTTGGATCAATCAGAAATCATCTTTTCGGAGCGGGTAAGAAAAACACAGTGTGCATCCTTTTATTCTTTCTTATTTTTCATATTTTTCTTGTTGAGGCGAAGGCAAAGAAAACAGTTCTTAAATCACTTATAAAGAAAGCATAAAAAAGGATAAAAATGAATTTGAGAGGCCCTGCAGGACTTGGTTTTTTGAGCTCTGCAAATTCCAGGCTGTCCTTCAAGGTTTATCTTTGCATTAAATTGGGAACGACTGTCATAATAAAAAATAAAAAAATCTCTGAATAAAAACTATTTATATCCACTAAAATCTGTTCATGCCTGTTCACCCACCTCCCCTCCTAGATTAAAGCAGGAGATAGATGTGTTGTATTTTTTAAGCTTAAGTGAGTGTTTGTTACAGCTGCTGTAAGAAAAACCCTGCTAAGCAGTATTGTTTTTTGCAGCACACGAGGCACGGTCTCATCCCCTTAGTAATGAAGTAATGAAGTTAGTAATGAAGTAATGAAGTTCATCACATGTTTCACCCCATGAGGACATCAGAGAATAACTACACTCATTGAAGAAAGAAATGTCAAGCGTGAAACAAGACTTTCTGTGGGTTACGATGTTTCACAGAACAACTTCAGCCATTCACAAGCCTTTTTCATGGCTTTTATCTGAGTGTACGTGAGGCCAATCTCGCTGTCTCCCAGAGCTAAAGCCGAGCCTATTACTGCCTCTATCTGCCAGCCTGGCCTCTTTGTCCTTGTTTCTTTCAGTGGTTCAGCCTGGTGAGATCATCAGCCCCGCTGTTGTGCCAGTGTCAGTAGAGTAAATGCCTCAATCGCAGAAAGGCCTGTGCTGTATCATCTTACCTTGTTCCCAGCTAACTTTTCGCAAGCTCAGAGTTACTCCACATGTATTAGACACTCTCTCTCTCTCACAAACGCACATGCAAACACACACACTTTGCACAGACCTCGTTTAAACTCCAGATTAAAGCCATTGTATTACACATGACGGTGCAAAGCCCCCTCAGCCGCAGTCTCACACCTTTCATCTGCATCAGTGGCTCCAAGGTACATCTTGAAATCTCTCGTCTCCATCTCCATCAATTCATTTGAACGCTTTGTATTACTTTTCTTTGTGAATTCAGTAAAAACAACAGCTGTCGGCATTGGCACATATTTTGAATTGCATATAAGTAAACAGAGTGTAGTCTTACAGAGCTTTATTAGTAGCCACATCATCTGTGTAGTTTGAAAACTTGTTGTGAAATGACTTTATCGTCTAACTTATCCAATCATAAACTGATATATAGAACCTTTTGTCTCAATGACAGCTCAGTTGCTGTCCACCAACTATTTATAACACATAAAAGACTCATGCTGTTGAACTAGAGTCACACTGAAACACAGACAGAAGCTCTTACCCAAGCTGCGAAACTGCTTTCCGTCTGTCATCAACACTTGCTTATCCTCTTCAGCGCCACAGCTGACAATTTGTCTAGAGGTGTGGTATACGCTGAACACGGCTGACGCCAGTGGTCACGCTCACGCTCCTGTGGGCATTTTAGTGTCACACTCATTGAACTGTGGATGGAACATGTGGGCTCAGAAGGCTTGAAGTCATGCTGGCCCGAGCTGCTAGAAATCAAACATGGAGTTGTTTTTAGGATAATCTATTCCCACAGTGCTGATTGCACTGTGGGAATAGATTATTCCCACAATCCCAAATCAGTTTGGGATTTGTCCTGAATAATGCTGACCTTGCCACCGGTGGCACAGAGATTTGATTCCCGGTAGTCCTCTGACTTGTTCAAACAATAAGAGCTTATTTAGATCACACGTGGAGCAGCAGCAAAGCGACAGTGTCGTAGCTACAATGGCAGCCTCGAGGAGGGTGCAGTAGAGCTAAAATTATGCTTTCCAAATGCTACGTGAACAAGCGTACTCCTGTCGCTCCTGCTTTTGTATTTCATTCCTGTTTCCAGCCTACATCCTGACAGCTGAATTGAGCATACTTTCATAGTCTCATCAACATGTTTGACATACACATAGTTGATATTTGTTTCAGTCACCCTGCAAGTCTTTACAAGCCATTAGTGGTTTGCAAAAACATTTCCACATATCTCCAGAGAAGAATTATTTTAGCTTTCACTGGATTTCCGTGGATTTATACTTTGTAGTGAAGTTCATCACAGGGATGTGAAAAGTAGTACTCAAAGATACCCTTTGCTCATTTTTGTTAGCATGCAGTATCTTGTTTTTCTGCCTCTTCAGGTAAAAGTGTGGTCAGCAGGGAAATCACTTCAGTATAGAGAATTCAGGTAATGAGAAAAACGCTTTTCTGAATGAATTCTGTCTCTTTTGTCTTTGTGTTTCTTTCTGCAGCATCTTATTTGCGGACATTGAGGGTTTCACCAGTCTGGCATCGCAGTGCACAGCACAGGAGCTGGTGATGACTCTCAATGAACTGTTCGCCCGCTTTGACAAGTTGGCAGCGGTAAGGATGTAATCGCTTGCATGTATATGTAAAGAGCTGTGCAAAAGTCTTTTGATAGGAAAATGAGAAATAGCTGCAGTGATTCATTGGAAACGTGTGCAAGCATACATGGAAGTATAATATATATATATAATATGTAAGGTCCTACAAAGCTGAACCCACAGTGGGGCTCATTGCCTGATTGTTGGTGAATGCAGCCAAAGTGCTTCGTCTCATCTGATGTCTCTTCGTCTGTTTGTGTGTGTTTAGCTCACCCTCACCTCTGACTAAACAGACACTGACCTGCAGGTTTTTATGTGTAAACAACACAGAGAGGAAAGATAGCCGTGTAATCTGGGTGATAGCCTTAAACAGCTCCTGCCTGTGTTGTTGCAAAATATGAAGAATAAAAATGTAAAATATAGCAGGACAGATAAATGCATCAATGCACACTTCCTATAGGTATGATAAAAGAAAAAAGTTTCTTTCATTTTGAGGACAGTTTAAATGTATCCAAATTACAAATCTGAAAACAGTAAAGAACTTAGAAAAGCACTGATATTAATTAACGGCTAATTCATTTCTTCTCGGCAATCAGACAGGACCTTCTATTCATTTCGCTTTAAGGAGACAAGAAGCGATGAGAGGATATGTAGTTTTCATCTAAGGATGTCTCATACAAATGCTACACTTGGACATAAAAATAACTGAGGCCCCTGAAGCTGCCGTTGGAGCTGGGGCTTTTTCATTGTTTGATTCCTCTGTGCACTTCTTGCTCGCATTCTCTGTAAGAAAGAGGAGCTAAGGTATGAAAAAGAGATGCATGTGAGGTCAGGGGAAAAATGTCTGTGTAACGAAAGGCCCAGTGGGTGTTAATTCTGAAAATATTTGCCCTTATTCTTTTATCTGATATTTGTTAGTGGTCAGACAAACCTGACTCCAATTTCATTATCCTGAAGTACAAAACTACATTTGTGAAAGTGGATCATTTCAGTAATGCAGTAAAAGAATGATATACAAAGAGGAGGAAATCATTTTTGGGATAAGTTTGGTCACTGACAAAGAAAGGAACAGCCCATTATATTTGAGTAGACAGAATATCAACCAGAAAATCCCTCAGTCTCAACAAAAGGTGAAAGTGCTGCTGTCAGATTAAATCAAAATCGAGCTCTTCAGCATCAACCTGACCCACTGTGTTTGCAGCAAGAGAAATGCTGAATATGACCCACAGAACACTATCCCCACAGTCAAGCACAGAGGTGGAAACATTATGCTTTGTACTGTTTTTCCTGCTAAGAATACAGGACGACGTCATCGCACGGAGGGCCCAGCGGACAGGGCCATGTACCGTAAAATCTTGGATGAGAACACTGAAGATGGGTCGTGGATGAGTCTTCCAGCATGACCCAAAGTGACTCAAAGCGTACCATGGCAACAGTGGAGTGGCTAAAGATGGTCATAGGGTGGCCGAGCGAGTCTTCAGACCTCAGTACTAAAGTAAATTGTGGAGCTAAAGCTTCCAGTTGCCAAGCAGCAACCAAGAAATTTAAAGGATTTAGAATATTTCTGTAAAAAGGAGTCAGCCAAAAACCGTCCTCTGTGCAAACTTGGCGACCAACTACAAGAAATGTCTGACTGCTGTGCTTGTCAACAAGGATTTCTCCACCAAGTTTTGCTTGGGGATCAAATACTTATTTTATATAATGTACTTTTTTTCTGGATTTTTGGTTGATATTCTGTCACTCTCTATGAAAATGAAACTACAACAAAAATTAGAGACTGTTTATTTATTTGTAAGCAAGCAAACTTCAGCGGGGGATCAAATTATTATTTCCTCCACTGTTTAAATACTGTGAAAGCAAAAGTTTCAAAATTTCCCAGCTTCCCCAAAGTGTCCCCAACGATGCAGTAGGACACTCATACATTCTCTGGTTAATGTATTACTAAAATATTGGTGGTATAGCGCTTAACAGCATAGTTCTTATTTTCCAGGTCTGCATTCACCACAATATTTCTAAGCGCGTGGAGACAAAGGAGGTCCTGATACAGAAAACTCAGAACAAATCAAATGCAACTGCAGCCCTCGTGCTCAGTGATCACAGTGTTCCATTAAAAATGAATGAAGCTTTCAGAGAAAAGCATCATCTTTGATGCTGCCGGTGCGGGCAAGTTCTAACAAAGACTGAATACTCATACTTTTCTGCAGCTGGCCTGAAAATCATTATCGATTTGGTCAGTTTGGTTACAGGTGCAAGAACTGCATGTATGTGTAGTCCACAGTATTTAGACACCAGGAATTAGTAAAGTAACCTTAGAGGCAGCTGGAAAAGGTCATTAAATACATAGTGAATGCTGCTGTGAACACAGACGTGAGCGCAGAGTTCCAGTGTTTAGAAAGCACACCATAACATCTGTTTTATGTCTGAACCGCAGTTTCATAGACGCACATTCAGGAACATTGATTTTTCTTTTTTCTTAGACAAAAACATCTTTGTTTTTTCAGCTAAACCTCAATATATACCATTTGTTTCTAAAAGGTGAAAAGCTAATTAATATTTCATAGTGAAACGCCAATAACGGCATTATATACCAGACAGGTTGCAACTGACACTTTTAGGTCCATGCCAGAGGTACCTTGTGTCTCTGCAAACACACAAAGACACACACAGCCGCACGTATTCTCTTTCTGTGCTTCTTACACAGTGGAGCTCATTGTAGTTTCTCAGTCCCATGTGCTAGAGCGATACTCAGGTGGCCATCACGAGACACTATATTCTCCTATGCCTTTAGGATCAACAGACAAACACATGCGCACACAGAAACAAACACACACACTGTTAAATGATTCTAAAAGTTAAACGTTTTAAGGCAAATGTGAGGCATCTATACTTGGTTATTGTGGAAATCCTAGTTTCTGAACTCTGTGGAATACCAGGATTTCTGCATTCATTTAATAAAAGAGAATTTAGGAAAATTGACATAAGTGTTGGAATGACAAATAGATAATTTTTTGAAAGCAACTGACTCCTAGTCTCAGTAATGGTCTCAATAAACATGTGGATCAAAAACTTGTCAGGCAAGTTGTTACAATAAGTTTTGCCAAAAGAAAAAAATTCTCAATCTCAGGCTATTTCTTCTTTCATCTAGTTTCATTGTTTTGTTTAGTTTTAGCTCTAAAAATCTTTACATAGCATTGTAGGGGAAGCAGGGGAGAAAAACAGAAACAAGGACTAAAAGCCAAACACCATCAGAAATGTGTACTAAAACATTTTGGTATCATCACATCACAAATGTATAAAAGATAGTTGGGCAGATTTACAAACTACAAACAAAATCTTCGAAAGTGTAAAGCATAGAGGAAGGGTCATCATGGTTTGAGGCTAATTTCTTTCCTCGGGGAGTTCCAATCACATGAAAGCAAACTGATATTAAGATTTTTATTTTTATTTATTTATTTATTCTGTCAGGGCAGCAGGCCATCACCCAAAGCTTAACAAATCAAGAGAAAGAAAAGGATAATTTGTGGAAAATCTGATCTTGATCTAAATCCAGTGGAATGATTTAAAGATGACTGTTGAATGTCAAAAGAAACAAACAAAATCATCACTGTGCAGTTAGCGGTCACAGGAAACAGCTGGTGGACTTTTTTTTAGCCGTGCTGTCCAAATTCTAAAGATGTCTAAAAGATGAACTTTTGGGATTTTATTAGTTTGATCACATTGATTTTGTCAGTTTTTGTTTCACTAATGAAAAATAGATCACATTTATAATAATGCACAAGTCCCAGTAAGGGGATGAAGAAATTGAGTACCAGGTTTTCATAGCTTCTAATAAGTTCATGAATATACAAACAAAACATTGAGCTGAACTCTGGTAAAAAGTTTTATATTTAGGATTAGGTAGGAAATTATTCTATCAGTGCAACAATAACTTTAAAAATCATTAGTTTATTCAACAGCAGGAAAGGAAGTCTTTTGTTATTTGTTATAATTTATCAGTCATATGATTTGGCCTGTCTTACCTCAGTTCTGTCTACTTGATTTAGTTGGAAACTACTGAGGTATTTTGTCCACTGAATTGCAAGATACTATAGTAAGGTGAAAGATGAAGAGAGGATATCATAAGGTGGATCCAGTTATAGCTGTGTGTCTTTGTTTCACTGGCTCCCAAAGGTCTCCCACCATCGGTGAATTGCATAAAAGTGAAGTAACTCTAAAACCCATTGCAGTAACATCTTTATTTTCTAGGATACCTCTCCAGTAAGTTGCTCTTTCTTGTGCTCATGCTTCCCGTGACAGGAGAACCACTGTCTGCGGATCAAGATTTTGGGAGACTGCTACTACTGCGTGTCTGGTCTGCCGGAGGCGAGGGCCGACCACGCCCACTGCTGTGTGGAGATGGGGCTGGACATGATAGAGGCTATCTCGTAAGTTGCCCCCTGACTGTAACAAGGCATCTGTGGCTGTAATTAAAATGCTTAAATATGTGCACATAGCAGACAGAGGTGGGGCAAATGAATAAATGGATGATTTCCAGATGCAGTTTTAGTTATATTTGATGTTCCATATACAGGGTGGGCCACTTATATGGATACACCGTAATAACATGGGAATGGTTGCTGATATTTAAGTCCTGTCTGTGGCACATTAGTATATGTGAGGGGGCAAACTCCTCAAGATGGGTGGTGACCATGGTGGCCATTTAGAAGTCGGCCATCTTGGATACAACTTTTGTTTTTTCAATAGGAAGAGGGCCATGTGACACATCAAACTTATTGGTAATGTCACAAGAAGAGTTATTTACAAGTTTCTGACCACTTATAAAATGTGTTCAATGTGCTGCCCATTGTGTTGGATTGTCAATGCAACCCTCTTCTCCCACTCTTCACACACTGATAGCAACACCACAGGAGAAATGCCAGCACAGGCATCCAGTATCTGTAGTTTCAGGTGCTGCACATCTCGTATCTTCACACCATAGACTATTGCCTTCAGATGACCCCAAAGATAAAAGTCTAAGGGGGTCAGATTAGGAGACCTTGGGGGCCATTCAACTGGCCCACGACGACCAATCCACTTTCCAGGAAACTGTTCATCTCGGAATGCTCGGACCTGGCACCCATAATGTGGTAGTGCACCATCTTGCTGGAAGAACTCAGGGAACGTGCCAGCTTCAGTGCATAAAGAGGGAAACATGTCATCTTGTAGCAATTTCAAATATCCAGTGGCCTTGAGGTTTCCATTGATGAAGAATGGACCCACTATCGTTGTACCCCATATACCACACCAAACCATCTCTTTTGTTGTTCCAGCAGTCTTGGAGGGATCCATCCAATGTGGGTTAGTGTCAGACCAATAGCGGTGGTTTTGTTTGTTAACTTCACCATTCACAGAAAAGTTTGTCTCATCACTGAACAAAATCTTCTGCGTGAACTGAGGGTCCTGTTCCAATTTTTGTTTTGCCCATTCTGCAAATTCTGTGGCCGATCTGGGTCATCCTCGTTGAGATGCTGCAGTAGCTGGAGTTTGTAAGGGAGCCATTTGTGAGTAGCTAATATCCGCCGAAGGGATGTTCGACTAATGCCAGTCTCCAGTGACATGCGGCGAGCGCTACGCTGTGGGCTCTTGCTGAATGAAGCTAGGACAGCCACTGATGTTTCTTCATTAGTGACAGTTTTCTTGCGTCCACATTTTGGCAAATCCAACACTGAACCAGTTTAACAAAACTTAGCAAGCAGTTTGCTAACTGTAGCATGGGAGATGGGTGGTCTCGTAGGGTGTCTTGCATTGAAATCTGCTGCAATGACCCGGTTACTGCGTTCACCAGATATCAACACGATTTCGATCCGCTCCTCACGTGTTAACCTCTTCGACATGTCAATGGCTGTGAACAAAGAGAAACTTGTAAATAACTCATGAAAGAATAAAGTTACGTTGAAACCAAGCACACCATTGTTTTTCTTGTGACATTACCAATAAGTTTGATGTGTCACATGGCCCTCTTCCTACTGAAAAAACAAAAGTTGTATCCAAGATGGCCGACTTCTAAATGGCCACCATGGTCACCACCCATCTTGAGGAGTTTGCCCCCTCACATATACTAATGTGCTACAAACAGAACTTTAACATCACCAACCATTCCCATGTTATTACGGTGTATCCATATAAATGGCCCACCCTGTACTTTGCCACATATGAAAGTAGTAATGAATAACATCACTTTATTTCCAGAAACCATTAAAAACAGTTTGTGACCATGTTGTCAGCTGTTGTCAGTGCCTCTTTGCAACTTCACAGTCAGAAATATTCTCTGTCAGTTTTTAAGATGATTATTGTTGAGTCAGATTAATAATCCTCAGATTAGGCTAAATGTCTGTGGTTGTCCTTCTTGTTGCAGAAAAATGAAATACATTTGCTGTTAAAGAGCAATTTCACCCAAATCACATAATTTCCATTTTCTTCGTAGCATGTAACCTGGATTTCAGTTTTATGCAGGCATTCGTTTATGAAAGTTATGATTCCCAAAGTGTTGGATGACATATATGGACATTTATGAGTTTACGGACAACTCTGTCAAAACGATCCGGTATGCATGTAGGGATTAAAATGATGAAACAGGAAGTTGCTTGCAAGCAAAAGCAGAGATATAAGATGCACTGGAAAAAAAGGTGATCCCTGGGATACCCTAACATCAACACACTGGTGACGAAAAAGCTTAACTTGTAAATTATCTCTTAAAAATGCTATCTGTTTTTATTTGCAGGCTGGTACGGGAGGTGACTGGGGTAAACGTCAACATGCGAGTGGGCATCCACAGTGGCAGAGTGCACTGTGGGGTGCTGGGGCTCAGGAAGTGGCAGTTTGATGTCTGGTCCAACGATGTCACGCTAGCAAATCAGATGGAAGCTGGGGGCAAAGCAGGGTATGTCTCTCCAATGATATTCAAGTTCAGACTGCCCTACTCTAAAAAAAGTTGGGATGTTGTGTAAAACTTAAAGAAGAAAAATAATTGAATCATCTGCAAATGTGATAAACCTGTTTATGTTGAGAAAATGTGGCATGTGCCAAAGTATTAGTTCATTTAACATTTGTTAGGAGCAAAACGTCTAAAAACATTTACCACTTGTGTAGCATCCCCTCTTCTTTTAACAACCGTCTGGGAACTGAGGAGGACCAGCTGGAGTTTTACCGGCAGAGATTAAGTATTTGGAACTGAGTGCTGATAACAAGGTGGAGGGTTCCTCTCCTCTTTAGCCGAGAGGATGTGGTGTCACTGTTTTCCTAAGAGAATTTCAAATTTTGATTCACCCAACCACAGAACAGTTTTCCATTTCGTCTCAGTACATTTTTAAGAGAAGACAGCAGTGTTTCTGGATGATCATATGTGGCTTCTTCTTTGCATAAAAACACTTTAGCAAGCATGTATCAATGGGACGAGTAACAATGCCTCCTAAGCCCATGCAGTGATTTCATGGTTACAACTTATTGCACATCGCTGAAGCTTTGCTCATCCTCACTTCTGAGAAACTCTGAAGATGTTCTTTGATAACCAGCTGTTGCTTTTTAGTAACACTTACATTTTCAGCGTTTTTGTTTCCCCCGCTCCAACTTATTTTGAGATGTTTAATGAAAAATGTGCTAATATTTTTCACGTTTAAAATATCTCAATTTAAACATTTAATGTTTTATATTTTCCACTATCAACAAAAGCTGGGTTTGCCAAATAGAGTTGTAACCAATTTTGCTAAAACGGTTATATTTAACAGCCCACAGAGTTGTAGATATGAATATACAGTGTCTGAATAATCAATGTGTGTGTGTGTGTGTGTGGTTCTCATTTTAGGCGCATCCATATAACTAAAGCCACTCTGAATTACCTGAATGGGGACTATGATGTGGAACCGGGAACAGGAGGAGAAAGAAATGCCTACCTGAAGAAGCACAACATAGAAACCTACCTCATTGTGGGCTGCAGTCAGAAAAGGGTATTTCACTTATTACTGTTTATAGTACAACTATATACATCAAAAATACATTAAAGTGATTTAAAGTGGCATTAACTGATTATTAAACACGAGGGGGCAGAAAAGAAACTCTGTGAGCTGTAATTTATGGCTTATAGTGGGACACATTATTGTTTATTCTTATGGCTCTTATGTCTTTTTACTCCTGTTTGACATTTAGTAGCTGCAGAATTTTTCAATAATAATTTTAAATTTCAAGGAAACCCATTGTTGACCTATATAATATAATAAATTAGCCTGACACGATTTAAAGATGAGGTCAAGGGTCAACAGCACACGTCTGTCAAGGTTGAAAAAGTATAATGTAACATCCCAGAATTCCACTGAATCACCGTATGTGACATTTCTGAAATCTGAATCTGAAAAACTGATCGTTTTATCGTCTGTGTTATAAACCGGGAATCTGTTTCATCCAAGAGTGAGTTCGTCTCTGCTTCGCTGCGTGAGCTCAAGTTTGTTTATGACCAGACTTTTATCAGCTGTCTGTCCTCCAGCATCATCACAAGCTGCGACTATAGATAGCATATCATGTGAAGTGATATTGTCTTCTTATTTTGCTGCTCATTGCTGGGAGACAGAAGGAAGATTGTGCAGTCTAATTATTTTGGTTACTTTTATCTTTTCTTTCTTTTTTTTTGTGAATACATCCTAAAGCCAGGATGCAGATCTAGAAATAAAAGTAAAAAGAAATAAAATGACTAGAGATTACCATCTCAGGAAACCAGCTTTTAACACAACACCAGAAGGAGAAAAGGAATATTTTTCATCAGTGTAACAGTTTTACACTTGGTGGATGTTTTTACTTCTTCTGCATTTAGGAGAAGATTACCCTCTGATATTTTTCTGATATATATTTGACCTGGGCCACTTCCATGTGTGCAAAAATATAATATGGTTTTGTCTCCTGTGTGATGTCAGTCCAGGTCATGTAACTGTTACATCAGCCGCCTCATCTGAATGTCTTGCCACGAGAGTCTCGTTGAAATTGGCTGTCGGACGTAGTTAAAAGTGGCCCTCGACATTTGAAATATTTGGATGAAATCTTTGTCGGTGAAGCCATTCACATCATGATCCCACCACTCCTGGCTCGAACTCCAGCATCCACACACACACACACACCTCTTTGTACCAAAGTAGCGGCTGTTATGCTACAAAGAGGCATAATGAAAAATGAGGCTCTCTTTTCCTCCCCTGCCCTTCATCCTTATCATCATCTGCTTACAAATTTGCTGACTTCCCCTGTTCATTTCTTTTATTTTTTCTTATTTTACTTGTTTATTATTAACAAGGATGATGTGCATTGTTATAAATGTATCAGAGTTAGCAAGGGCTAATCTAAAACATTTCCAATAATCAACTGTGACCAAACACAGAGAAAGTCATGTGACATTCAACGTTGCTAGAAGGATTTGCTCATCTGCCTTCATATTTTCCTTTCTTAATCCATAGGGTTTAAATATGATGTGGACCAACCGTTGCAGCTGTAACAGGAAGGCTTTCCACAAGGAGTGTGCTTATTTTTGCATTTAAATACTCTGGGAATACCGTAAAAAGAGGGTTTATTTTATGTTCCCCCATCCTCAGATAGTGTCAGACAAACAAACCTACATCAACCAAATAAAATCATTCAGCACTGGACACGCTTAGCTTGACACAGCTACTTCCTAATTCAGGAGCAAGGCTCGATTTTTGATGATTTGTCCCAATTAATTGCTTTTTTTTTAGAAACCGATTACATGGAATTCCCAGATTCACCACTTTCATTCACAAACTGGTAGCAGATGACTCCGTCTTAAGGCAACATTCATGGCAGGTTTTGGTGACAGTGTTGGCACGACTGATAATCATGCCAGCACTGTGAGATAACGTTATCTTATTGGATAGAAGAGATATTCACAAGTATATAATTTGCAGTTGATAAAAGGTGATGAATCCTAAAATATGTTATTATAACTCTCGCAAAATGTGTGAACTTGTATGTGTAAATTTTATTTCTAAAACCTGTCTTTGCTTTTTCTGTCTTACAGAAAGAGGAAAAGGCCATGATTGCCAAAATGAACCGGCAGAGGACCAACTCTGTCACCCACAACAGTGGACACTGGACCGACCGTCCCTTTTACAACCATTTAGGTGGAAATCAGATCTCCAAAGATCTGAAGAGGATGGTAAGACAAGATTTTTTTAAACAAATGTTTATCGATAGATTAAAAGCATTCTAATGGTCTGCTTTGTAGTGCTGCTGTTTTTGGTGTTGTTGGAGTGCTAAAGCCAGGTGACTCTCCTGCCAATATCACATCTTGGCTCTCATTTGGTGATGAAGCCAACCTGTTGTTAATACAATAATCCTGAGATCTGCAGTCCTGGTAAGCAGCAGCTCACTTCGCCTCTCACACCTTACCCCTGGATCCAAGAGGCTCTCAGGAGCACTCGTGCAAGGGGGACAACAGCAACATGTAGGCGGCCGCAGTTAAGCGGGAAATGTAGCAACGGCAGAGAGATGGAACCTCACCGAGACTGATTGTTATTTACGTACCGTAGCACTTCCTGCTGAGCCGAGCCTGCATGTAGTGACTCACTTGGCGAATGGATGCACCTATGCCTGTTTTTCTTATATCCCCAATCCACTCACCTCTCACTGTATCTATGGCAGGAAAGAGGACGATGAAGTCCAGGCAACATGTGCGCTGTTATATATTGGGGAAATGGATTCTGTTCTACACGCTTTATTTTAAAATTGGTAATATTCACAAAAAGTATCTATTAAAAGGTGAATCCCATCATTTTTTTCACATCAAGAGCAGTTTTCTCTCAGATCAGATCAGAACAGCTTGTAATTATGTTATCATGTGAAAAGCGGTTAAATATCTTGTAAAGCAAATCTGGTTTTCCCGCAATAACAAGTTAATGATTTCATTGACATGAGGAATGAAAAGGGTTTTTTCTTCCCTGTGCTGTTGTCCTCATGGGTCATGCATATAATTAGCCTATTATTGACGTGCATCAGGCTGATTAATCTCTACTCCACTTAAAAGTAGCAGCGTGTGTTTTATTCTTGCTGAGCCTTCTCACCTTTGTAATACAGAAAATTCAGTGTTGATCTAATCTATCAATTGTAGCGCCCCGGAGAACAAACCCGTACTTAGTCCCTGAATCAAACAGCCAGGTCGTCTTCACGGCTACCAAGCTGTCCGCACGCATCTCGTGATCACAAGAAGCAAAACGGGTTTATTTTTTTCTTGTAATATCTTGCTATGCTTGGGAACATCTCAGAGAGAGAACGAGATCTGCCTTTTCTTTTAGTTCCACATAACAAGATGAATCAATCTGATAACCACAACAGAAAAGATAACAGCAAGCACAGCTTTTTTTTCTGCTTCTGTAGTTTTCTCATCCTATTAAGTCCTGCTCAGCTTGTGGCATCATCAATGAACTGCACTTTTGTAATGGAAAGGCTGCTTTACAGTTGTAGTTTGCCGTTTGTTGCAAATCTTTTAGCTTTCAGTGGGATATTTTTATTCACTTCCAATGCGGGAAAATCAAAATCTGGACATAAGGAAGTACTGAACTCAGTGTTATAGAGATGCACGACTAAAAAAAACAAGAATACCACTTTAATGGTTGATGTCAGACATATAGAATGAGAACAGATACAAATATTTTATAATAATATTTAGGTCATGTTTATAGGTAGGTTGAGCACATTTTATAAAAGTTATTTTGGATCGATCTGTCTACTAAATGAGTGTAATGTCAGGTTGTGAGCACAGCCAGACAGAACAATAAGCTTACCTCTCTCGTGAATATACAAACACCCTTTTCTACATCTTAGTTCTTTGTAACAATCCCACTCTGACCAAAGCATTGGAAACAACTTGGGGTACAGCATCTGGACCGAGGCAATGCACAGGAGAGTTCGCCAGGTACAGAGAGAACATGCAAACTCCCCATTGACCGTATTAACCAGTGTGCTTTTATTTTGAAAGAAACATCAGTTCTGCTTTAAAACGATTACTTTTCATTAAAATAAACTGTCTGCACAGTTAAGTATTACTTTCTGTATTTTTATGTGACCCACAGGGGGCTCTGTAGCTGACTTGGAGCTCTGTGTAGCATAAATGCTACAACAAGTGTGCACATAAAAAAAGAAACAACATCAAATTAATGCTGCATTGATTTACATTGGATCCTTCTGGCACTTAGAGCTAAGGCTGCTCAGCACAAAAATCATCTTATCTCTCATCGTCCTGGATGACTACGTTCAATTACTCGTCCTGACATCACATCAGCAGCTGCGTTGTTTTTCTTTCCTAATATCAGATGAGTGTGTCACCAAAGTCCTATAAAAGTTTGCAGAAACACGAACGCTTTGACATCAACTTTATTTGCTGCAGCTCTGCCTTCCTTCATTGTCAGCCTCAGTTTTCTTTCTGCCTATTACTCTCTCACCCCATATCTTCATACCTCCATAGTCTTCATTAATCACAGCAAGCTCTGGAGCGAGCTTTGAAACAGAGCTGTAAAGAATAAGGAATCAAATATGCACAGAGAGCATGAGGGAGGGTTTTTATATGACCGGGAGGAAACCTGGTTATGTCTGTCAGACACAGAATGGACTTTGGAGGTATTCAGGATTTTACACATGTACTTCTACTCCTGCTGCCCATTCAGCCTCTTGCTTTTGCAAACAGGAAGCAGTGGAGCAGGCAGGAATGCAAATAATTTCGTTTTTACCTTTCACTTTTTCCTATTTGATTTTTTTCCCCCTTACTTTCATGCAGGGGTTAGCTGTGCTGAATATTTCTTCAGCATAGTCATTTGTGTGTTTCGCCACAAGAGGGAGGTAGAGCAATTTGAATATCTACAAGCTGGTATTCTGTAATGCTGTAATATGGCCAAATAGTTTAATGACAGTGACAATCTGAACATAGTATAAACTGAGTAACAAAATATGATTAATGTGACTTCATAATGAAAAACAGGTTAAAAAATATATTACATTTTTTTCCATGACACAGCACACTGTATCGTTTTGCAGGACAGTTCACCCAAAGTGTTAAAGTTGTGTGCTTTGCATCTGTTTGTTTATAGACATATTCTATCTTTGCATTTCAAACGGGTGAAAATAACATTTGAAACTTGTCTTGTTTACCTCTGCTCGACAACAAAGCCTCCACTTCTTACATCTTTCTTATTTTGCTCATTCTGTCGGTTTATCTCTGCTGAAAAACTCAAAACCTACCAAAAATGTTTAATTTCACGTCAATCATAGCCGTCATTTCTCGCCGAATAGAGCTGACAGTGGGTGAACGGTCCAAATCTTGAGCTGAGTTAGATGCAAATGTCTTTTATTCGGTTCATACCTGAAGTGATCTGGGTGATTTTTTTTTCCCCCCGTGTCTGCTGGTTTCCAGCCACAGCGAACCTTTCCCTGTAAGCGTATTTTTCATTTGGCTCAGGGTAATTATTATGTCATCAGGCCCCCAATAGCTGTCTAATGGCAGCGTTGCGGTTGCTCATTATTTGTGAAGTTAAATTGAACAAGCTTCAGTCAGAGGAATGATGATAGGCTGAGGCTCCTTAATGTAGTTTGAAAAGGAAAATTAGAAAATTAAAATAATTTGTAGCAAGGTTCAACCGAAGCAATAACCGCCTCTAAGCGGTGTATATAAATCCCGAAAATCACAGGAAGGATCTAAACCACTGTAGTGATATAACTCGTCCGAAGGGTGGGTGTGGGGTGTGTGTGTGTTGGGGGGTTGTTGTTGCTGAGGTACCTTTCATTAGCTGAAGATGTCTTGGGAGATTGCTTGGGCTGTTATCTGTGAAGTCTCTGAAAAAATTGTTCTAAATCACCGTCAGAACAGCCAGAGCACACACTGATCGTCAAGCAGTTTAGTCCAAACATTGCAGAATGACAGATATTTAATGTAGAATGACAACTTCTAAATATTGCAGAACATTGGATGTTTTTGCTTTGTTATTCATTTTATCATTTTAAAAATGCTTTCATTGAGTGAATCACCAGATATGTTGATGTGATTGTTCTGAGTTGTATTAAAAGAGCGTTTAGCTGTAAAGAAAAAGAAAGCAGAACCAATCTGGTTTGAAAAGATTAAACACCTTTACCACGCGCTGCTCTAAAAATCCTATTTCCTGTTGTCCTTTCTCTCTTGCAGGGCTTTGAAGACCCCAAAGACAAGTGAGTAGTGACTCATTGTGCTTGTTGTTTTGTCTGTGTGCCACCTTAGAGGATTTGTTCTTGCTTTGCCCAAGACGATAGGCAATGATCCTGAAAATGAGCTGAAAGACAAGAAGAAGCACTTTGAAACACAAATATGATTGTCACTGGTAATTTTAACTGGAAAGTCAGAATAAATGGCATAATAATAAGATGATGTGCAAGATCTTTGATTTGTATGAGAGTCAGTGTCCAGGTAAAGGATCAGTTTAAATTAAAATGTTTTGGGGGGGGGTTTTCAATTCGGTTTTGCCAGAGTGCCAAATCATAACAGTCACCTTAAGGCATATTATATTGTAAGGTAAAGACCCTACAATAATACAGAGATAACCTTAACAATCAAACAATCCCCTATGCAAGTACTAGGCGACAGTGGGAAGGAAAAACTCCCTTTTAATAGGAAGAACCAGGCTCAGTTCAGTTTTCAACATGTTGGAGGTTCAAAGTGAAAATTAGGGCAGTTTTGTATGGAAGAGGTAATGCAGGAGTCTGCATTTGCACTTTAACCCTTTATCATGCAGCTGTAGCTTGAATATGTGTTGTGTACACAGCTAAGATAATAAAAAAGTGTGCCAGCGTCCATCAATATATGAACTTATCAGAGCTTGGTGGTTGCAATCACAGTTTTAAGCATCATTGATCGATAAGTCATCTAACGTTTCTTGGAGGGCAGGTTAAACGTGTTCCAGGATCGCTTCTAGCAGATGAATGCTTGCAGTTGTCGTATAATCCACCTGCATGAGTGCTAGTGTCTAAATTCTGATTCTCTCCATGAGTCTTTTGCTGCTGGACAGAGTTTATGTTCTTAATGTGTTGCAGTATCAACTGTTTCATCCAAGATTTACAAAAAAAAAAAGGGCAGAGGAAGGGATAGTTAAGCCAAAGGCTCTCAGTGATCAAAGAGGAGCTGTCGTTTATGGAGAAGCTGTCCTCCTCTTCTCCTCCAAATAGTTCTGTATATGTGAGTTTGTTCTGAGCTGCAGCATCCAAGCCTCTGCCTCTGCCGCAGGCTACAGCACAGATCTTACTTCTTATGCAGACTGACAGGTTTTTAGAGTCGAGAGGAAGTACATGCTGGGTTTTTCGTCAACTGCTACACTGGATACGATGTCACAGCTCAGTTTGGAAATCTGTTTCCATCTGTCTTAAAATCAGTGAATGTAACGTATATTAAGACTTGACATCGTAGAGACAAACCAATCCTTTCTTTCTGATTTGTTGAGGCCTCAAATGCCACCGATTAGAGCTACAGTACAGCACTGAAACTGACAAGTGTTTAAAGACAAAACCTTTAAAGTTAGACATGTCTACACAAAATATTCCAATTAACTACTTAACAACTCCTAAAATTCTGCCTCCAATCGCTCAACTTCTGGGTATTGTTAAATCCAAACACAGTATTCCAGACTAACCGTCAAATGCATTTTATATGTAGGTGAATCTGCGTTTTGCAGATTTAGTGATTGTTTTTAGACAAATTGTCTCATCTGACTGTTCAAGTTTGAGGGCTGCAGTGATCTTTCAGGTCAGAGGTGTGAAAAATCTTCCTGACTTCTCAGTTTCTTCCATCGTTTTCACACTTAATGTTAATATTGGACAAAGATAACCCAAAGAAATAAAAAAATACAGTTTTTAAATGATAAGTTCAATTATTAAGGGAAAAAAGCTATCCAACTCTACCTGACAATACGTGAAAAAGCAGTTGCTGCTTAAACCCAATAACTGGTTGCGCCAGCCTTGGCAGCAAGAACTGCAATCATGCATTTGCAATAACTGGCAATGAGTCTTTCATACTGCTGTGGAAGAATGTTGGCTCACTCTTCTTTGCAGAATTATTTTAATTCAGCCAGGAGAGTTTGAGCATGATTGACCTGTTTAAGGTTATGCCAAAGCATCTCAATCAGATTTAAGTGCAGATTTTGACTGGGCCTAGGTTTATGCCGGCTGTAATGGGACTCAAAGCTTCCAAGAAGTTCAAATTTTCTCTCATCAGTCCACAGAATCTTTTCCCAAAAGCCTTTGGGATCATCAAGACGATTTTTGGTAAATGTGAGATGAGTCTTTGTTTCCATTTTGATCAGCAGCTGTTTACTTCTTGGGACTCTCCCATGGGTGCTATTTTTGTCTTGTCTCTTTGTCATTGTGAATCATGAACTCTGACCTTTAGATGTTTTTAACATGGTGTTCTGGGTTCTTTAATGAGCTCTCAGATGAGTTGCCTATGTGCTCTTGGAGTAATTTTGTTAGGCTGGCCTCTCCTGGGAAGCTTCACCGCTGTTTCCATGTTCTCATTTTCAGTGTTGGGAAGGTTACTTTTAAAATGTATTCCATTACAGATTACAGAATACATGCCCCAAAATGTATTTTGTAATGTATTCCGTTACGTTACTCAATGAGAGTAACTTATTCTGAATACTTTCGATTACTTAATATATTATCATGCTGTTTACAACTACATGAATGTGATTTATTACTATTACTGAAGTTCCGCGGGTCTGAACCGTAGTAAAGGACCTCTGACTAATACGTCGGTTCTGTGTTGGGCTCGTAGCCGAAAACTAGCTTTACTTTGTTGTCTGGGTCAACTTTGCTTGCCAGAGACAGAGAGAGGCGTTGAAAGGCTGCTCCAACGGAACTTATTGTTTCGGAGGAAAACACGAACACAGTGTACAGTCGAGTCTTAATATCTTACTTACAACTGGGCTCGTCAGGCACTCTTCTTGGCTGCAGTGGTTATTATTATATTTACATGCTTCCAGCTCCCGTTTCTGCTACGATAACTACTTTTCGACTCTCCTTTTTCTCCCTCCTCGCGCTCACAGACACATAACGTGTATGGCAGTCCATTCTCCCTGCAGCACGGACTACACTGCCCATGATGCTACATTCTTTAGAGCTATGTTTGTAGCATTCTGCCTGTTAGCTTAGCACAACAACAACAACAAAAAAAGGCGCTCTCTCACCCAGGAAACACAGTCACAAAGAGAGCGCGTCACCCTGTAACCATGGTAACCGTAACGCTGCCGCCTGGAACAACAGAACGTAGCTGTCAAACAAAACCCAAACAGTCCTGACCCGCCACGATATGAAACAGGAAAGTACTGCTGTGTAATCCATTTATTTCAACAAAGTAACTGTATTCTGAATACCACCCTTTTAAACGGTAACTGTAATGGAATACAGTTACTCATATTTTGTATTTTAAATACGTAACGGCGGTACATGTATTCCGTTACTCCCCAACACTGCTCATTTTTTGAATAATGCCTCTCACTGTGGTTCACTTGAGTCCCAAAGCCTTTGAAATATCCTTGTAGTCCTTTGCAGACTGATGGATGACAATCACTTACTTATCTGTTCTTGAGTTTCTTTAGACTGTGGCATGATTGTGTTGCCATTTTTTAAGATCTCTGAGTCTGCCTCACTTTGTCAAACAGGGATTTCTTAATTCTTCAGGTCTTGTAGTAATCAGGCCTTGAATTGAATTGAAGTCAACTTTCAAAAAGAAAGCTTATCTCTGATCATCAAACTAATTTGATGATGTATGCAAAAAAAAGCCCCTAAGAAATCAGATCGCAGCACTGTGTATGATTTCCTATTTGCAGCTACACCTCAGGTTACAGTGGGTTGTTAAGGTGACCCTTGAACAGTTTTAGTAAACTTCTGTTTAGTCAATAGTTATTAAGAAAGTCTTTTGGCTTGATTTTCAGACAAGTTCTTTAAGAAAGCAGTGGATCAAAAAGTTTAGCTGCAGTAAAGCCAAACAGTCTTTGTTGACTCGGCATGAAATGTAAATGTCAATCAGTCTCCTCTTGTTTTATTCAGGCATTTTATTTTCAGAAACACACAGGAAAACCTAAACCCAGAGGACGAGGTGGATGAGTTTCTGGGCCGGGCCATCGACGCGCGCAGCATCGACCGTCTGCGCTCGGAACACGTCAAGAAATTCCTGCTCACCTTTAGAGAGCCTGACCTGGAGAAAAAGGTTAGACGCGCACACACGCGGACACACAAAGTCCAACTGCCAATATAGCAAAAGATAATTGGCCGTGACAAGCAATCTTCTTTGTGCAAAAAGCTCTCTCTTTTTCGGTCCCTCTGGGAAGTCACTCAAAAGCAAAGTATAACACAGAAAGAGAGGAAGCAGGGGTTTAAATGGAGAAGAGAAACTGCTTCAGACAGTGAATGGCAGGCTGAGAAGAGGTTTGCAGCTGGGTTGTTATAGAAGGAATTTGGGAGGAAAAAGGGAAAAAGAGTTTTTGCTTCGTGTACGGTGAAAGTGAGATCTGAAGGAATTTTGGAGAGCCTCCGGTTCCATGTCTGTCAGACCACTTCTGCCTTTAGGCTCGTGTACAATCTTTAAATCCTGTTGATCCACAGTTTGATTTTGAGGCACAGCAATATCTCCAAGTTTGGAGAAACAAGTTTCTCTTGGCCATACAGAAGGAGTATTTCAACTTAGAGTTTATCCAGTAAAATAAACTTTTTGCAGGATAGCAGCTGAGTAGCCGCTGCACATGCCAGACACGGATCAGTTGCTAAGATTTCTTTCATTTTTAAGGATCGTAAGTAGTTTTTTGATATCGGGATATGGTTTTCTTTTCAGCTGTAAAACGCCAATAACCAATTTTTTTTTTCTTTTTTAAACTTCAACAAACATCACGAAACAATCTTTTCAGCTTTGAAATATCAATACTCACTTGAAAACCTCACTGTCTTTCAGCCATTGTTCTCACATACGAAAGTCTAAGTCAGAATTTACGTCTGCACGAACAAATTATGCCTGTGCTCTGCAGGCTCGTGAGAATCAACTGTTCAAACTCTTGTCATATTTTTACATTTTGTTGTCTTTATTTTTCTAATTTTTTATTGACTGGTTCAAAGCTCCAGTTTGCATACAGAGCTAACAGATCAACTGAAGATGCCATTGCTACAACGCTCCACACCACCATCTCTCACCTGGAAGTGCAGGGCCGTTACGCCAGGCTGCTCTTTGTTGACTTTAGCTCTGCTTTCAATACGATACTCCCGGACAGACTAATAGATAAACTGCTGGAAATTGGACTTCCTTCCACCACCTGCCGCTGGATCAGAGACTTCCTCTCAGACCGTGTACAGAGAGTTAGAGTGGGGCCTCATCTTTCCTCAGCCCTCAGCCTCAACACCGGCTCTCCACAAGGCTGTGTACTGAGTCCCCTACTGTACACTCTGTACACACATGACTGTGTTAGTTCCCACCCAGACAACACAGTCATCAAGTTTGCAGATGATACCACTGTGGTGGGGCTCATCTCAGGGGGAGATGAGACTGCATACAGAGCTGAAGTTCAGAGGCTGTCAGATTGGTGTGCAGACAACAACCTGGACCTCAATACCACCAAAACAAAAGAACTGGTAGTTGACTTCAGAAGGAGGAAGTCCGAGCTGCAGCCTGTCAGCATCAACGGGGAGTGCGTGGAAAGGGTCTCCAGTTTCAAGTTTCTGGGTGTGCACATAGACACAGACCTCCAATGGAGCTCTAACACCTCTGCGGTCTTAAAGAAGGCCCAACAGCGTCTCCACTTTCTGAGAATCCTCAGAAAAATGGACCTGAAGAAGGAGCTGCTGACCGTCTTCTACCGCTGCTCCATTGAAAGTGTGCTGACATATTGCATCGGTGTGTGGTTCTCCAGCTGCACCACAGCACACAGAAAGGCACTCCAGAGGGTCATCAACATGGCCCAAAAAATCATTGGACATCCTCTTCCCTCCCTGAAGGACCTGTACAGCACTCGCTGTCTCAAGAGGGCACGCAGCATCCTACGGGACTGCACACACCCAGGACACCGGGTGTTTAAGCTGCTGCCGTCTGGCAGGAGGTTCAGGCTGCTGAGGTCCCGAACAAATAGACTCAAGGACAGCTTTTACAACAGGGCAATAGCCCTGATCAATGTAAATAGCTGACCTGACTGGATACCTCCCTGGACTTTTTAGGGGGAGGTAACAATGTTTAAAACAATAATAATATTTATATTTATAACAAGGTGCAATAATAATTAATGTGCAATAATAACAGTGTGCAATACACATACACTTATTCTTCTTTTTTTATACTAAGTTAATATACTGTGTTGTGTTGTTTGTTACGTTGTGATGTGTCATATCGTGTCGTGTTGTGTTATATGTAGTGCCGACGTAGGACAGTTTTTCCAATTTCATTGTACTACTGTACTATGTATGACTGTGCAATGACAATAAAGAGTTATCTTATCTTATCTTATCTTAAAGCTTGAGTATTTCAAGCTCGTGCTTTCTAATTTCAAATGGGATTTCAAAGCAGCCTCAAATCTTGACGGAGTTAAATGTCATCTGCGCTAAATGTCAGCTGTTCCCAGATTCTCCGAATGAAGAGGAAGTATTTAGAGAAATAAATAAAAGTCGAGGCTTACACTAGTTAAACCCATGTCAAGTGTGAACTCGTCATTTTTGTGATTTATGTCTGACTCGAGTACAGCTCTGCTACAAGCGTCTGTGGTGTTGACGTACTCGTTCCAAAATACCCAGAGAGACATAATTGAGTCAGACTTTTCATACTTTTTTATCTTGTTGGTTGTTTTGTATGTTTTTCACCCCTCATGCCGTCAGAGGGACAGAATGTAAGAAAAGTCTGTGTCACTGAACTGCTGTCTCCTTCCCTCCTGCAGTACTCCAAACAGGTGGACTCCAGGTTTGGGGCTTATGTGGCCTGCGCCTCCCTCGTCTTTCTCTTCATCTGCTTCATCCAGATTGTCATCGTGCCACCGTGAGTCAACACTTGGAAATAATACACAGATAGGGCCGTGGAAGTTTGAGATTTACTTCACAACTTTGAAAAGTTTACTCTGATTACAGTTTAAACAATTGTAGCTCAAATGTATGAAATAAATAAGTGCAGAGTACACAAAGTGAGCTTAAACGGCCACACGATTCATTTATATATTAAAATCAGATAAACTTTTAGGACTAGAACTTTGGAGAAAGAGCACTTCTTACTAAAGGTTTTTCTTAATATACATAAAAGATAATGTGGGGGTGGGACGGGGTAATAAATATTCCTTTTGGTCTAAATGCAGTTTTTAATAATGCAGCACAATTTTAATATTCATTGCAAATTATTTTGTGAACTTCATGGCCATGGGCTTTGGACCCCCGGCGTCTCCAAGGCCTAGTTTGAGAACTACTGCTTTACACAATCAAAATTGGGTAGGTCAACATTTGCCACTTTATTAGGTACACCTGTTCAGCTGCTTGTTAATGCAAATATCTCATCATCCAATCAGCATTTAGGCATTTAGACACGGTCAAGACGACCTGCTGAACTTCAAAGAAGCATCAAATGGGGATAAAAGGTGGCTCCGAATGTTGCTGGTCTGAGTATTTGAGAATCTGCTAACACGGGATGCTTTGAAAATAGAGAAATTATCCAGTGAGCCGAAGTTCTCTGGGAGAACTTGACGCCAGGGGCCAGAGGAGAATGGTAAGCTGATATTAAGGCTTAAATAACCAGTCGTTAAAACCAAGAAGCATCACTAAACTCACAGCACATTAAAACTAAAAGCAGATGGACTGTAAATTTAGAGACCACACAATGTGCCACTCCTGTTAGCTGAGTGCAAGAAACTGAGGCTGGAGTTCCCACAGGCTTACCGAAGAAAACCGAAAAGTGCTTCCTGGTATGATGAGTCTCAGTTTCTGCTGGAACATCAAATTTGGTGTTAACATGATCTGTGCTGTGCTGCATCATCAGTTCAGGCTGATAGTGATGAAGAATTAAGGCAGTCTGAAGTCGAAAGGGGGTCCAACCTGGTACTAGCAAGGTGCACCTAATAAAGTGGCCAGTGGGTGTATATATAAGAAGTTGCTCCAAGTTGAAACTGAATTGCTTGGTCTTCTAAATAGTACTCCCATGGTATAATCCCAAAAGCTGTCTTTATTAGGCAAATATAACTATCTCCTTATATTTCATAAGCACTAATACATGCGTTTTAATAAATTGTTTAGAAACTATATCTTTGTTAGTGGTCAGTGTGTGCGTTCAGGCTTTGGAGCCTTACAAAACTCGGCACAGCTTTAGTCTTAATGCTGTCTGTTCCAAGTTCTCTTCCAAATTCTTCAGCCTTTATCCTTAAAACAGGACTTATAAAGATGAATCACTGAATAGAGGAGTAATAAAAGATGATGAGTAATAAAAAAGAATATCAGATCAAAATCAGCATAATTGCACCCGAGCACTGGCCAGATTTTAAAGCTCTGTCAGATTTTGTCTCAAAGCGAGCCCTCCTCTCTCTCTTCTTTTTTTGCAAACTGCACTCAGAGGTTTCTCCCTGCCCATCTCTTAGTATTGATCTTCTTTAGCCTGCCTCTTTATTAACCTTTCTCCTCAGTACTTTCATCTCACCACTCCTCTCTTGTCTTTTAATCCTGTCCTTAAAGTCCCACATAGGCTGCCTCCTCACATCTCATGTCCCTTGTTATTTAATCTATTTTTATAATCGCTTTTACCCTCTTAATCTTAATGCTTCTTCTCTTTGGTGTTATTCATTCCCGTCACACCCACGAGTAAGATGTTTACTTCCACAGTATTTAGCACAAGGTTGTAGACTATAAAGAGAAAGTGTTAACTTATCAGATGCCACGCTGACTGTGAATTGCAGAGTAATAAATATTGCAGTAGATACATCCAATCTCTTTGTTGTCTGCAGCTCCAGACTGATGATCGGCTTCTTCGTCACCTGTCTCATTATCCTGACGGCTGTTATGTTCGTCTCAGCTGTGTACTGCTGTTTTGGGGTGAGAAGTCTATGCTTGTAATGAATGACACAGAGAAACTCAGAGCTTTGCTCAGATTTGTTGCAGATATAAGGCATTCGGCAAAGTGATAACCAATACAAGCGATTATAGATGCTTTTATGAGAATGTTATCCCGTAAGATAGCTGCCTCGTTTCAGTTCAGTTCAGCGTAAGACATCGTTCAGACAAATCTAAATGTTTTATCGGGCTGTGGTTTGGATGCTGTACTTGTTATGAATTGTGGTCAGAGAATCCTTCATCTAGAAAATGAAAGATATTCTCCTCAAAGGAAGTTCTTTTTGATCAGAATCTGTTACATTTTTACAACAGACTCCCTTGGTGCGTATCTATTATATGAATTAAAAATTGTTAAGTTTCCCTCGTGTTTATGTGAGTCTTTGAGAAAAGCTGCTCCATCTCATATTTACTTTATCTAACATAATTCAGGATACGTTTCATGTTTCTGTAGTTTGTCTGTATTCTTGCACAAGATTATTCACAGAAGGGAGCCTTTGTTCAACTTTGTTCTATAAAACTTTATGCATATTAGCCTAAGGTTACTAGACTATAAACTTCAACAGCAACAACATAAACTTTCAGCAGTCTCTGCTGTCAATTTGATCAGTATTTAAAGGTGCAATTATTGTTTTTTGAGTTACAAAAATGATTCTACTCATAGATAAACATTAATTAGTGGGTACTTACATGCAATATGTAATTCCAACAAACTGATGCATTCTCATAAACTTAGAATTAGTCCATTAAAATAAATAGGAGCAGGCTCCAATTTGTGGAAGCTGTCATGTTGCCTCGCTATCTTCAACACAGTTGCCGAAACGGACATCTCGGTTCCACCAAATCAGGTTTTATTTGTTCAGCTAGAGACCAGCCACATGTGTAGTTTGCCAAAGGCGGGGAAAAGAGAACTCATAGGAATTCATTAGGAGGCAAATGTTAATTCATACCTGCACCTTCAGGCTCAAGATGTGAAGGCTCATGCTTACAGTATGTGAAGTTGAACATGAAGGAAAGAGACAGCAGGACTGGCATCTTAATAAAACATCATCCTCTTCCTCCTAACTGCTAGCCTCATCCCCTGAACTGAAAACAGAGCTCTAACTCATGACTGTCGCACTTACTTGTTGTCAGCAGATTAGACATGCAATCCTCTCATCCACACACAGCTGACAATGAGCCGGCTGAACAACAGCAGCTGGTTTTAAGCTAACATTATACAAGCTAATGTTCGGCTCGAGTGTCCTAAAAATCCCACTTTCCCTCTCGTGACAGCCGAATTACAACCACACATTGTATCAGAGTTTATTCACTAAGTCCAACCATGTTAGATACACTTCACTGACGATGGCTAACAGCAGCTAACAGAGGCTAACAGAGGCTAACAGCAGTGTTTACCCACAGAAAAGTTTAGGATATCCTTAAAAACTCGCAGTCAACTGCAATCTATTTACGTCTAGTGGTGCGATTTTACACTCTGTACCCTTAACAAAGCCTGTGACTCTAAATATCAGGTAAAAACTGAAGATATTTCACATGGTTATCCTAGTCAAATGTTATGGAGTTTTCATTTTTAAATAACAGCTAACACAGCATTTTTTAAAAATTGCATTTCATAGGATAACTTAAGGAATAGTATTTTATTAAAATATTATCAATCTCCCAATGTTTAGGTAGCTGTTTCCTCCCTCTGTTCTCAGTTTTGATCTGTTTGTGTGGACTTTAGCAAAGAACAGATTGTGCTTTAACAGAAGCAGCTGATGTTCTTTTTGCACTACGTCTTCAGCTGCGTATTTGGTGCCTGTTCAGTAAACACAGGGGTACTGGGCGCTGTGCTGTAATAAAGACAGTTACAGAATAGCATGCAGCTCAGTTGATTACTTTGTTGCGCTGCCTCTAATGTAATTATCTGGTACATTCTTCTGGAGTTAATAAGTTCGCAAATTTTCACAATCTCTTCCACAAGTTTCTATAAAGTGGGCCTTGTCGAATAAGATTTGCAGTGAGACCGTAAATCCTTTTGTCGATCAGTTTTCTTTCTGCTGTTGATGACTCACAAGAAACGGGAAAGGTTTGAGAAGAGAAAAATAGAGCTGCTGCTTGAAGGTTTCCATAACGGTGAGTCATGGCTCTTTTTTTTAAAAACAAAATATAAAAAAAAGCAGAGCCTCTTTTTTACACAGAGCTGTAAAAGCATGGTCAAACTGGAAACCAGTGACTGAGAAAATGAAGTCAGTTAATTCAATTAAAACTGAATATTAATTGTTGGAATTCTTCTGTCCTCCAGATCTTCCCAGTGCCTCTGCAGACACTCTCTAAGAGAATAGTTCAGTCTAGACTAAACAGCACCTTGGTTGGTGTCTTCACCATCATCATCGTCTTTCTTTCTGCTTTCATCAACATTGTAAGTTTTCATTAACAGGATTCCCAAATTCCCATTTTCTTGTCATGGGTCAATGTTTCAAGGAGAGGTTTTTGACTATGATGCTTTTGAGTGTCTGGATTTGAAAGTCTCGCAATAATTTTGACCCTTTTTAGTTCACGTGCAGCAGCCATGACCTGTGGAGTTGCATCAAAGCACAGCACAACATCAGCCTGGACAGTGTCAATGCCTGCCATGCTTACTTCCTCAACTACAGCCTGGACACACAACACAGCCCCTGTGGACATGATGGCCTCATCTGCAGCTTTCCTGAGGTACAGATGCCTTGTTTTATCTATGGCCTATCTGTTTTATTTATTAGATTATTTCATCAATAAATTTACAGGTATCCTTTTAAAGTATGACACAACAAACAAAGAAAAGAAGATCCAAGTTTGTTGAAGACTAAGGAAAGTTAGGCGGATGATTTGTCTAAAAAAAGTACAGCCAAAAGATAACCTTTCAGAAAATGCCAGTTGAAGTTTAAATACTAAAATCTGCTGGTCAACTCACTAAAGTACATTACATCAGGCCTCAATAGATCAATTAAGTTCCTTCCATCCAACCATCCATCCCTCTTTCCATTCTTCCTTCCATTGCCACTATCCGAGGCCAGGTCACAGGGGCAGTAAAGAAGCCCGAACCTCCCTTTCCCCAGCCACTTTCTCCAGCTCATCCGAAGAAACACCAAGGTGGTTCCAGGCTAGCTGAGATACATAATCTCTCCAGTCCTGGGTCTACCCATAAGAACTCTTCCCAGCAGGACATGCCTGGATTTCCTCGCGCAAGAAGTGCCCAGGAGGTTCCTCCTGACTCACTGAACTCCTCACTCCCTCTCTCAGGCAGGGGCCAGCTGTCCTTCAGAGAAAGCTCATTTGTGCTGCTTGTGTGTGTCTCTTTGAGTCACTACCCAGAGATTGTGAACATCAGATGACCCGTAAATCAACAGCTCCGCTTTTATGCACAGCTCTCCCTTCACCACAAATGACTGGTACAGCGACATGGCCCCAGTCCATGTATCAATCTCTCGCTATACTCATTTGTAAACAAGACCCCAAATTCCTCCACATTTAAGCAGCAACTCCTCCCTGACCCAGAGTGGACCCTCCACTCTTTTCCAGCTGAATACCATGGGCGTAACATAACATATATAGTCATCATAAGGCGCTTTATATTGTAATGTAAAAACCCTATAATATTACAGAGCAAACCTCATTGATCCAATAATCGGTATGAGCAAACACCGCACGGAGAACAAGACTGTGGCTTAGGTAGGTCAGCCATCTGTTGCAGCTGGTTGGGCAGTGAGGTGAAACAGAAGAGACCGGAGCTGATGGATAACCTGCGGGCTGTCCGCATAAGTGCAAATTAATTTTATTAATCCTAAACTGAACAACAGCCAATGGCACGAGTCCAGGACTTAAATAAGACACAAATACGACTCAGGTGCTGCTGCCAAGTTTCCCTCATAGGGATAAAATGTGGGCAGAATCTCATTCATACAACACTTTTCAACCAGGTGTTGCAGCTCAAGGTGATGCACAACAATATTAAAACTGCAAGCAATAAAAAAAAAAGCAACGATAAAACACAAGCACTAAAAAGAGAGAAATGCATGTGCTTAAACAAGTTATGTACTTTATAGAACATTAATGAGCATTATGACATCTAATCATTGCTTTCTGCTGTGACGAATGGTGTAATGAAATCACCTTGTATACCATACACTGTTAGAGCAAACACATGGTTAAAATTGGGTAAAATTTGTCTTGCAAAGTACTGCATTGCTTTTTTTGAACACCACACACACACACACACACACGTAACTGTAAGATTTCAATGTGAGACTTCTGACATGAAACGAAATTTTGGGAGCAGAACAAATGGGTGCTAAGTGGGGGTAATTGCAGCTGTAAATGTTAACATTTGGTGTGCACACTCGTGCTCAAATTAGAAGTTAAGCAGTGAAAATGTGGGTTAATCGTGTGTTTTATAACTCATCCAGATGCAGCTTGTTCAGTCAGAACTGTTGCAGCATATAAAGCCTGGCCACTAAACAATAGTCTCTTTGCATTTTCTCCCTCAGTACTTCTCGTCCTGCGTGCTGCTGAGCCTGCTGGCCTGTTCCGTCTTCCTGCAGGTCAGCAGCATCGGTAAGCTCTTCCTCATGCTCTTCATCGAACTGCTTTACCTTCTCATCATGGAGGTTCCCAAAGTGAGCCTCTTTGACAACCAGGACCTGCTGGTCATGGCCAATGCCATCAACAACGCGTGAGTCTCTTTATTACACCTGTGTGTGTCTCTGTGTGTCATTTCATGCCTGTAATGATTAAAGCTTCGAAGGTGTGCAGATGTTCTTAGTGCTCACCGGCTCTTCTCTGTTCCTCCCTCACAGTGAGCCCATGAATGGAACAAGGTGAGACTGATGGCGGGACCCAAAGTGGTCTCTGTCATCTGTTTACGCTAACAGCATCATTATCACTCCTCTGGCACAAATGGAACTATAATGACCTGCTGGCAACAGATGCTAACGCTAATTAGCCAAGATTTAGAGGGCAGCTTGTTTTTGTGTTTTATGTTATTTTCCTGCAGAGTACATCTTTAACTCTGTGTAATACCTGCATATATCAGTGATTGTGGTAGCTGGGTAACTCGGCATAAAATCTATCTGTAATACTAATATGTGTATGTGCTGACCTCCAGGTGTGGAGTAGACAAGGTGCCTCTAAAGATCATGACTCCAGTGGTGATCACAGTCTTCGTCCTTGCCCTGTACCTTCACGCCCAGCAGGTGGAGTCAACAGCAAGGCTTGACTTCCTGTGGAAACTGCAGGTTAGTGTGTGTGTGTGCGCGTGTGTGAGAACAAGAGTAAACAGAACCTATAGCGCATTGCTGCCCCTTCCCCTTGTATAGTTATGATTCCATTGGCCTCTGATGCTTAAAAAGTAGTTTTGGTTTTTTTTCCTCCTGGTATCCGAGTTAAGTGTCATTATGTGACTTTGTAGATACGTATTTGGTGTGCTTTTTAGCATAAATTTGCATTTTTAGGAAGGGAATCGCTGTTATTATTTTGTGCTAGGAAATTAATTTAATTCAAAAACATGTTGGGATTGAAAGAAAATAAACACAGCTAGCCCAACTTGCCACTTGATGCAGAATGTTATGATTTAAATGAGCTGCAGTTGGTTTAAAATGTGGCATTTAACAGCTGATTTAGTTGATTTAGACTTTGTCAGGAGGAAGTGGATTTCCATTTATTTCCTTTAAGTGAAAATATTTGGTGATTTGAGAAGTGATGAGGCTAGGCAGTACCTGAATATCGTCATCAGCATGACAGGGAAAATATACATATTTAAACAGGCATGGACACAACAGTTGTGCATAGATCTGTTAGAAATGCAAATGATGTCTCACTGTGTTCCTTTAAAGGATGATAATAGGAATAAACAACAAATTAACTTTAAATGTGGGTCAGACATCCTGTCAAGGTGAAGGCTGGAATCAGAAGCCAATGAGAACAATTAAGTGCTGTAATTTTAAAGCTTTGTAGAAATGAGCAAATAGGCAGCATCACAGAGTCCGTCCACTCTCTGCAGTATATTGTAGTTGAGTTGAGGTCTGGACTTTAGCTGGGCCATTGCAACACTTAGATTCTTTTCTTTTTCAGCCATTCTGTTGTAGATTTACTGCTGTTTTGTGGATCAGCATCTCTTGTAACTTTGGCCAAGCTGTAGTTGTTGGACAAATGGACTCACATTCGACTCTCCAATACTTTAGCGTACAGAGGAGTTCATGTTCGATCCAGGTCCCGTGGATGCAAAAGAAGCCCAATTCAAAACACCACCGCTACCGTGCTTGGTAGCTGAAATGAGGTGGCGATGTGCATTTTAGTCAGATGCAGCTTTGCAAACCTAGACTGTGCTCCCATGTAGACACATACAGGGTGAACAAGTGCTCAACATGAGATATTTCTGATCATAATATTATTCATCTAACTGTAAATCTGAATAACAGATTGAAAAATACATTATGGAGACTTAACATTAGTGTTAAAATATTGAACTGGCTATGAAGAAAATGAAAAATGAAATTAGGGACCCTAATGGATAATAAGAATGGTCAAGCAGATTTCTTGGATAGTCTGGGAAGACTGTTAACACACACCTGACTGCTCAGGACCAACAAACTGCCAAAACATCTGCTTTCATAGAGGTATTCACACTTGCTGACAATGATTGATGATCTTAATCTCAGTAATCAAGTGTGTTTTATTGGCTCGGTAAGATTGGTTACACTCGTAATTGTAAGCATGTACTTAGGTGTACCTAGATTAGTATAAAACGTGACTCTGAAAAGTTTGCATCCCCTAACATGAATCATTGCTTCACCAATAAACACTGAGATAGTTTACCAAATTCTGTTGTTAAGAAACTTTTTGTTCTTATTTGAGAAAGTACAAACATGTCAGAGGGTGTATGTGTGTGTGTGTGTGCGTGTGTGTGTGAGTGTGCGTATAATAACCAAATAATATTCAGTACAGTATCAATTTGACAATAAGAACATTCCTTAAGGGATGTTCATGGCTTCTTTGGCATTTTCTGAAGGTTGTGAAGCAGGCTGTTCTGCTTGTAGTTGCTAATCCAGTCAAGTGGATAAAAAACTTATTTAAAAAAGCTGCTGGAGGGCTCTCTATTTTCCAGCTCACTGCTGTCACCAATGGTTAGTAAAAAACAAGGCTGTGAGTCTCAAGCTCCATTTGCAGTTTTGTGAGGCTGAGATACCAAAACAAAGTAAAGAAATTTAGTGATAGGTAAAAGGGTTTTTTCCTGAACCTTCTTTAAAAAATAACAACTTAGTGGTGATTACCTGTCAGGATATATTACTGAATGCTGCTGGTGGGGCGAGATAATATGTTAGGGGACCACCAAATTCATTAGCATTCATCTTCTTGGCATCTTCAATATCTGTGCCAAATGTCATAAAAAATCCATCCAGTTGTAAATGAAGTATTAATCTTTAATCCTGTTCTCTAACTCCTCACAAGGCCACAGAGGAAAAGGAGGAGATGGAGGAATTGCAAGCCTACAACCGCCGTCTGCTCCACAACATCCTTCCCAAAGACGTGGCTGCTCACTTCCTGCAGCGGGAACGTCGGAACGATGAGCTCTACTACCAGTCGTGCGAGTGTGTTGCAGTTATGTTTGCCTCTATTAGTAACTTTTCTGAGTTCTACGTAGAGTTGGAGGGCAACAATGAGGGAGTGGAGTGCCTGCGACTGCTTAATGAAATCATCGCCGACTTTGATGAGGTAAGATCTGAACTATTCCAGTTGGAAGCTGTCTGAATGTATGAATGCAGAACAACGGCTCTGATAACATCCAATTACTGTTTGCTGTGTTTATTTGGTTACTATTGAATCCAGTGGACCCAAAACTCTGCTAAATATGGCCACTGATATTACAAACCTTCGTTCTGCTATCCTCAGATCATCAGCGAGGATCAGTTCCGCCAGCTGGAGAAGATCAAGACTATCGGCTCCACATACATGGCAGCCTCCGGCCTCAATGACTCCACGTATGACAAGGTCGGGCGGTCACACATCCGTGCTCTCGCTGACTACGCCATGAGGCTGATGGACCAGATGAAATACATCAATGAACACTCCTTTAACAACTTCAAGATGAAAATAGGTGGGTAGCAGGAAAGAAAAATGGACTTTTTTTTGCAGAGTGTAAGACTGTTGTTGACTACAGCTCCAGTAAAAGTAACTGATTTGCCCAATTGGAACTAAAGAACCAGTTTCCAAATTGAAAAGATTCTGAGATCTGATTTTGTAGGATATATACATCATATCTTTTAACCTGCACCTCTGTTTGGCAGTTTTAATTATTCTATATTTATTTCTTTTCCTAGGTCTTAACATTGGCCCGGTGGTGGCTGGGGTGATCGGGGCCAGGAAACCTCAGTACGACATCTGGGGGAACACTGTAAATGTGGCGAGTCGCATGGACAGCACAGGTGTACCAGAGAGAATCCAGGTAACAATTTTATATGTCCCGTCATTTAAATTCACACTGATGATTTTGTGTACTCAGATAATCAGTAAGTTATTTAAAATCAACTATAAAATTTGCATTCCATCAGTAAATTATTCTGAACTCCTTCCCTCCCACCTCCTTCAGTCTATTTTGGTGAAAAATTTGAAATTCATCCAGTGTGCATAAGCTCTGTAAAACCACACTTATCTGTCGACTGAAGGGAGGAAAAAAGGAGTGTATTCAAGGTAATGAAGAATGATCGTTAAAAATGGCCCTACTGGTTTTGCTTTATCAGATATTCAATCATTAAAGCTTAATAATTCAAAGCTAATATGAACACAGATTGAATTCTTTAATTTCATCCGATCTCTTTACAGTCCACCTTTTTGCAGGAAAAAGTGACAAAAGAGAAAATATGAGCTGCTGCTTCCTAATGAACACCAAATGGCTCCAAGCAGCATTTTATTAGTAAAGTTATGAGTTTCATTTTTGTAACTTTCTGTAACTTCTGCAGTTGTTTTTGTTGGAAACTTGTATTAAAACTCTAATAATAGAATATTTCCCAGTGGAGGTAGCCAAACTCATCGAGCCAATGACTATAAATCAGGGGAAAAGGCATAAGGAGTTAATACAAAATGTTATTGACAGAACTATGGCATCAGATGTGTTTATTACCACTAATTCAGGAAGAACAACACAGAGAACTGATTAGACACTCCATTGGTGATTTACAGATCACAAGACGTGTGCATAAACTATATAATTCCCCTCTCGCCCCTGTGGGCGGACTTTATCCTTCAAGCGCGAGTCCTCTACCAGAGGCCTGGGAGCTAGAGGGTCCAGCACAGTATCTTTGCTGCGCTTTTCTGGACAGAGATCTCTGATGTTGTTCCTGGGATCTGCTGGACGCCTAACTTGGGAGTCACTGCACCAAGTGCTCCGATTACCACTGGGACCACTGTTACCCTCACCCTCCACATCTTCTTGAGCCCTTCTCCAGCTTCTTGTGTTCCTTCTTCATGATATTGCTGTCATTCTGTATAGCTACATCTATCACTACAGCCGCCTTTGTCTGCTTGTCCACCACTACTATGTCCGGTTGGTTATCCATCACCAGTATCTGGAAGTCCCACAGGATCTTAGCTCGGTCATTCTCGACCACCCTAGAGGGCGTCTCCCATTTTGACCCTGGGACTTCCAGTCCATACAGATGTTCCTGTATACTTTGTCGATCACTTGGTTATGGCGTTCCATGTATGCCCTGCCTGCTAGCACCTTGCAACCTGCTGCTACGTGCTGGATTGTCTCAGGGGCATTATTACACAGCCCGCACCTGGGGTCTTGCCTGGTGTGGTAGACCCCAGCCTCTATGGATCAGAGTTTGTTCCTATGCTACCATGATTAGAGCCTCCAGAATGAAAGATAGTCCAGCTTTGTCCGGCCACTGGTAGGATTGCTTGATATAAGCCACTTCCTCTATCTGCCGATGGTACATACCGTGCAGGGGGTTGTCCTTCCATGATGTTTTTTCTTCTTGCTCCTCTTCTTTCTCATATTTCTGCTTCCTGAGGTATTCACTAAGCAGTCAGTTGTGGCCATCTTCCTGATGTACTCATGGATGTTTGTTGTGTCATCTAGGACTGCTTCATCAGTGCAGTCACCTTCTTCAGCCAGTAGGCATGAATCATGTTAGAGCCTGGTGCTTCTTACTGGACCTTTTCTTGGATGTCTGTCGCTGCCATGGATCCTGGATCCTGTTCGGGAAGGATGCTGTGGTCTGCTCTTAGAGCCACTAGCCACTGAGCATTGCCGTTATGGGTTGTGTCCTTCTCCCTTGAATGGTTCAGTGGAGTACAACTGGTTTATTCTCCTGCCTTCTAGCTCTCTGGTATACCTCTTCAAGTGGCTGGCCAAGGATGTGAGTCTTTGATTCGCAGTTTCCAAGGCTTCAGGTATCACTGCTGCCATGGTGATCATCAGTTTCAGTGACGGTAGCTACATTTCGCATCTTCTAGATGTACTCCAAGTAGTCTTGGTAATCGGCGGAGGGCCAGCTGCTCTTGCACTCCCAAGGAGCCAGACTTTCTTGCATGTTTCGTAATTTTCCAAGCTTTCTGAAGGTCTTTCAACATTTATCGTTGGACATTGGCTAATTTTTCACTCATTTTCAGATGAGTCCTTGTATCTGACCAGAGAAAGTTTTCTCTGTTGAGTACATAACACTGAGCTATGAATTGTTTAAGCATTAAAAAACAGCTAAGAATCAAGGTAAAATATTATCCTTGGGCACGTTTGATATTGAGACATGGATTGGTCTCCCCAGATTCCTGATCTCAACATTATTGATTATTTCCAATTTTCGTAGCAAAATATAAAGAGTTTAAGACAGCACTGTAGTCAAATTAAACTGGGTTCAACTTGACTGAAAGTTATTCTTTCTAGAAATTATGGTTCCATTAAACTCCATCTTAATCAATGACACAGCATGTTTGACTTTCAAGCTGTCAAATCATTGGTCACTAGGAGTTATTAGCAAAATAATGATAAATCTCAAAAATGCTGACCAGGGAATTAAATATTCCATTCTCCATCTGCCTTCAGGTGACCCCAGAATTGCACCAGGTACTGAGCTCTTATAACTACACACTGGAATACAGAGGAGTGGTCACAGTCAAGGGCAAAGGAGAGATGATGACCTACTTCCTCACCAGTGGACCTTCCAGCAGTTAACCCACACTAAGTGACAGACACATAGGGGGTTACACGCCTTACGACATACAAAGCAGGCTTAGGGTGGACTGAGATTGAACTTTTCTCACAGCACTGAACCCATCTCAAACCTGAGGCCATAAAGGATGAGGAAAATGTTCATCCCAACGCCCAGCCTGTGGGGGAGCCGATGAGTCGGAGAAGCCTCGCTACGAGTCAGCCGATGAGACCAAAGATGTCCAGTCAGAGCATAAAGACAGATTATTGGTCAGCTGTGCGAGTCTGGGTCCTGAAGGAAAAATGGTCAATAAGAAATTTGATTTGCTTCAATCAGCCGTAATTTTCCGATGGGTTTTTGGACACACCTGCGGGAGGACATAAGCTGCATTACCTCTTCTCTTTCGCTCTGCCTTGCTCCTGCTGAAGTATATACAGTATGTACATGTAAAACACAGACAGTTTTATGTGTATGTACAGAATTTCACGTATGGTTTGTAATACCTTTGGTCCATGTTGTGATGCAGGTATGAATCTCTCAAGTATGGACACTAAGCCAGCACTGCAGCACTATCCGTCCTTGTGTCATTATCTAATCACATCGGTAACTAACAGATTCATGGAGGAGATAGTCTTTATTGCTGAAGAGTGTGTCCTACAGGTAACCGGGTTTCCTGAGATTATATGAATTTCCTTTTATAACAGAAAGAAAACGCTGCACAGTGTTTACAGAAAGCTTCCCGCCAGATGTGCAATATCACAACCTCAGTAGTATCAACAGCATAATATATATATATACATATATATATATATATATATATATGTATATATATATATATATATATACATATATATATATATATATATATTCACAAACACATAAAACAAAGAGGATGTCAGTAAAGAGCTTTTTCTAATCTTTAACATTTTCTATTTTAACTTCGAAACACAAACCCTATGAGATATATTAAGATTCTATATTTTGTACATGAATATATATATTATACATATTCAGATATACATACTGTATAATTCATGTTGGGATTTCAGACGTCCTCACTGGTGTTGCCTGATGTTAGCACTGCATCACAGCTGATGTTCCGTTTAGCTTCAGTTCCCCCCAAATAGCCTCTTTTCTTGCCCTTTTCTCACAGCGAAAAGCAAGTCTTAAAACCGAGCAAGGCGGTACATTGAATGACGGACTAGAGGATGGAAATGCATCAGCCTTGGTGCTCAAAAGCCATTTCTTTTTGCACTCCAGTGCTTTCAGCCGTCCACCTTGTTGTGCTCTGCTCCCACAGCTCCCCACTCGCTTGCTCAATCAGATGGTACGACCCAATGAATGTCCGATGATCTCCGATGAGGCCTTTAACATGGACTCTGTACTGACGACGGTGATGATGCTCATCCTGTGGACAGGGACAGATAAGCACATGTGGACATGTGCCCAATTATCTGCTGTTTTCTTTCCTTAACAGAGCAGTTCTCTTCAGTATTACATCTTTATTCAGCGTGTCATCAGACAAACTGACCTGGCTGGCTCATGAACTCAAGTGATTTTTAATGATGATATTACCAAATACTTCACCTGGTTTGGTTTGTTTTGTCACAGGAAAACGTAAATGGACAGAAAAATGTTTTCACCTGAGAATACTGAATCCAGAAAACTTCAGAACCAAGTTTAAAGGATAAGGCTAGAAAACTGTATATAAAAGATGGATGTAGGCATGCATGACGTCACCCATTGGTTTGTGAAGTATTGTTAAGCCTTGAGCTAACAGTTTAGAGGCCACTGGGGGTGGATCTCACTTAGAAACACCGCACGCTCATCTGGTTGTCAATCGCAAGGAAGATCATGCTCTGCTTTGTTCTCTTATTTGACTGTCAGTAGTCAATATCGTGCTGTATTTAGACACTTGAAGCTAGCAATCAAGACGAACTAATTAGGAAAACGCTTACAGAGGTCATAGATAACTGGAGCCTAGTAAGTGTCCTTCCAGATTTCTTCTTCCAGTAAAATCAAACTTGTTTTTGTAATCAGAGGAGTCGCCCCCTGCTGGCCATGAAAAGCATGTTTAAGGCACCTAAACTGCATTGGCTTCTATTTTCAGACCTGTGAAGCTATGTCCATATTTTATATAGAGTCATATTATTATAACTGTCAACTGATCTCATGAAAAGAGCAAAATTAACATTTTAAGTAATGCCTGCAATATTCTCTCCACTTGCATCTTGTGAAAACAAACTGAATTTGTGCGTGAAGTTATTTAAAACTTACTATGCAGATCAGTATTTACTTCACTACGATGTTGTATGTATTAAGTGGACTCAAAATGAACTGCAGTCTATGGACTTCTATCTGAATAACTAGCCTCAGGTTCTATTTAAATCCTGCATATTAACCTCCTAAGACCCAAACTCTTCCACCGCATGCATTTTTAATTTCTCTTTGATATTTGGACATATTGGGGCCCGATGGATGTAAAAACAAAGAATTACTTTAATTTTTTACATTTATTTATTTTTTTTGCCTTATTTTTGTTTTTAAGAAAAATGAGAGCCACATAGGAGGATATTCATTTAAAATTTTGATAGAACAGTGACAGTGTAATGTCCTCGTAAGTGGATATCAGGCCCAAAATTCAGTATTTTGGTCTAAATAACCCAAAATGTGATGTCCACATATGTGGACGCCAGCTCCTAGGAGGTTAATAAATGTATTAATTTTAAACTGCTGTCAGAAAATAATTAATTTGGACACTTTCCATTAAAAAAATATTAATAAATTGATAGTTGAACTTGAAAAGATTATTTAAACTCACAGAAATGTGTTGTCAAATTCCGGCCAATCAGAGCTCTTCTACCACTCAGTGGGCGGATTTTCAGTTTACGGAAACTATAAATGTTTAAGCGGGAGTCAGATATTGTTGGCAGTCCCAGCAATAGTCCAACTTATTAAAAGATTTAAAAAAATATTGTTTAAAGAGGAGAGAATCAGTTACTTAGGACTAATATTTAATCTTTCAGTATGTATTGAGTAACACATGCAAATGAAACAATTTATTAACAAGTTAGACTTGTTTCACTCTATTAATTTATTTTAATTCAGACTTGACGCGCTCAGTAAGTGCCCATGATGATTATATGGAATAATTGCCTCACTAATCGTTGCTTTTGAACAACATCAGAATTTAGTCCACTGGAAATTTGGTCGTTTCATGGGACTTTGTTGACCCAAAAATATTAGCACTAGCCTTATCCTTTGAATTTCATTCCTTTTTAAAGAGTAAATGGCACTATGATTCTGAGCCTGTGGAATGAAGGGGAAAAACCTGCACTGGTCGTCTCTGGCGTTTTTTTTTTTAAATCTTTGTTAATGTACTGTACTGCTGCAACCATTATCTTCACACACCCCGGCTAATACCTATAGGTGTCATTCCATATGATTCCAATTGGATGCACTGCCATTCTACACCCACGTCACCCCCCTCTTTCTACTGTTCACTGTGCATGAATGTGCCATTAGGGAACACGAGGGGCTTGGAGAGGCACAGACCAGAGATGAGGGGCGTGACTACAAGGTGCCTGAGTGGATCCATCTTTACAAAGTACAGCATTCTCATTCGCTTTTTATTTGACACGAGGTGGCCGTGTCTGTGACACAAATGGCTTCAGAGACAAAACTGTGGATTGTTTTTGTTGCCATGCTAAACATTATGCTGTTTTTTTAATAGTAAAATAAACTGCTGAGAGGTTTCACAGGTACCCTGAGATCTGATTCTTGTTCATGTTCTGCTGTGCTGTCAGGTCTCTTATGGATCTAGATTGATGCTGGTGTTTACTTTGTGCAAGCTGTCGTTTTGGCACACAATACCAAAGCTACGGACTTAAATAAGAAACAAAAGTGACCAAATGTATGTGGACACGCTGTAGCTTGGAAAGGTGCATTGTCCAAAATATCACAGGCTGAGGAAGACTTTTTCCTCTTTCAGCAGCACAAAGCCAAAATCTATAAACAAAAGGTTTGTTTAAATGTGTGGAAAGCTCAGGTGTCTCCTCTGTTTTAACTGCACTCTATCCTGGGAGTCATTTTACATATTCACGTAGCTCACCAACAGATGGCAGGAGCACTGCATGACAGGCTTTACGCATGAGGTCCTTTGTCTTCTTTTTTGTTATTACTGATTATTGTTTATATGACGGAGGACAAGGAGGAAAAATGCTAATCTCCTGATTAACGCTCTGCCCGTTACATTATCCGTCATGGTATTAATATCTGTATTTATAAGTCAAATCAGTGGCTATTATCTCCAACAGGAATCAGTTAAGATCTTGGTCACTCCTGCTGTGCATTTACATAGCAGTGCCAGACTGTAATCAAAACTGAAGCCTCCCAATTTAAACTGAGCACGCTCGGATAAAATAAGAATCGTCGTCGACTGTAATGCAGCAGCTGCAGGAACAACAGTGTTTCCTCTGCTTTTCTCCGGGAATTCAAACCCATGTTAGTGCAAACAAAATCTCCAGACTTAATGAATGTGACCTTTCTGAACAGCCAACCTGTTGGCCTCTAACTATGTGAGCGTTGCTACAATCACATCGTCACCACGCTGACATTCAAGTTCAAATTTGTGCAGGTCAGGCAGCACATATCTGTGAAAATGGGAGCACTTCCTGCTCAGGAGAAGCATCCCTGCTTTTTTGTTTTAAAACAAAAGTGATTTTTGTCTTCACAATTACTGCAACATGTACCAGATATCCCTGAATTTGGTATGAAACTGACAGTGCTATGATAAAAAAAAAAGATATCATTGTAATGGAAATGTTTTTTAATGTTCGGTGTTCCACAGCTTTGCTCATGTTTCAAATTGAGGACCAGATCACATCATGATGTGCACGTGCAACACACACAAAAATGGCCAATATGGAGCTACTAAGACTGGCTTAAAACTAGCGTTCCAACACATTTACCCCATCAAATCAAATCAATGTTTTCCACATTTCATAACTTTAACATTTAACAAGATTTTGTATTCTAATCATAACAGGTCTCTAGTGTCAAATAAATTCAAAGTTTAGATTAGAAAATTCCATTTAAAGACCTGTAAATGATCACATTCATGTTCCACACTTGGATTACTTAAATCTTTGACTTTCAAGTTTCCTATTTTACAGCACACACCCACACAACACGTTTACTGCTGTGGAAAACATTTGAACAATCTAGAAGTTTGCGAATCACATTTCAGTTCCAATCAAGTCTGAGCCGTAGGGTAAAAAAAAAAAAGGAGCTATTAGGTCATGTAGGTGTGGCACCCGATGCTGGAAAGCAGAGAACATTCAGATGATGAATCACATGAGAATGAAGTGTTACAGCAGTCTCTGGACAGAACAATAGTGCAGATGCCAGATGGACGTGAAAGCAAAGCTGCGTACGCGTCTATGCTCTGATTCATTTTTCACTTCTTCCTGTGAGACAGGGATCATCCAAAATAAATAAAAAATGTAAATTAAAAAAGAAAAACGTCATGACAGCCTCGGCACAACTGAAACTGCTCATGGAGAGAAAAAAGAAAAACACAACTCAATTCTCTCCCCTTCTCGTTTTGTTTGCTGTTAGTTGTTGGGATGATGCAGGAACGCCGGGAAATCACTCCATAAATCCCCGATGACGATAAATATGGCATCTTTGTGTCATAATCGTGTTAAATGTGAACACTGCCAATATCCTTGATACAGGCTAAATGTGAAAGATGAGTTTTTGTTTTTTTCCTTCTTGTTTTTGTTTTTAGAAATGGCAGCCAAGTCTGAACTGAGGGGCTCGGTGGGAGGGGAAAATAAAATAAAAAAAAAAGGCCAGAGGCTGTTCAGATGATACAGGCCGCCTCTGGCTTTGACAACGCAGCTATGCATCTATACCGCTGCCAACACAGACCTGTTTATTAACACAGTCACTTGACACTGGCATATGCTTGAGGCTGTGTAGGCGAGGAAGTAGGGTACGAATGCAAACAGCCTGTTTGCGTCGGCTGAAACAGGAGCTACTTTGCGACTAAAAAAAGACACAAGTGTACATAAAAGTGGAGCGATCACCAAGCAAAATTCATAAAATCTGGAGAATTCTTCGTCAGAGAAATCAGTCGGTAAATAAATACGCAGAATGGTCTAAACGATGACAAACACTTACGAAATAAGATACGAGGACACACACGTGCAGAAGTTTTAAACCATGACTGAAACCAGTCGTGCACCTGATGGAGAACCAGTGGGTTTACATAGAAGATGAAAAATAACTGAACAAGTAACTGAAGTTCATGTGATTGTTTAGCCGATGCATTTGGCAGCGAGTGGCGTCGCTTTCAATACTTGGTGCTTGCAGAGGGAGCAAAACTCCATCCGTCCTGCAGGTGGGATGGATGCACTGAAAGGAAGTCGAAAATTGTTATCGGGCAGTGGCTTCCCAGTAAGGTCCATAAATGATTCAAGCTGCAGCAGAGTCCAAACTGAGATCTGTTCACAGCTGCTGGGGTTTATTGAACAGGGCTACCGCGCTGCTGCGAGATCGCTTTTGGCTTTTCTCACTGAATCGAGATGCTTGGTTTTTTGTTTTTTGTCTCTATTTTGTTTCCAGTATTTTCAGACTACAGGTCCATTTATCCTTTGAGTTTCAGATCTTTTTTTGTCAGACATTGTAGTCCGGTGCTTTGCCGAGCGGTTGCCTCAGTCTGATCTGCAGGGTCATGAAGGCGCCCACCGCCACGTGAAAGAGGATCTGCCAGATGTTCCTCAATTCGTACAAATACATGTTGGAAAGACAGATGAGTGCAAAGGCCAGGAAGGACTTGCTGTTCCTCCAGACTGAGAAGTAGGCAAACAGGTAGCACTGAAAGGAGAAAGACAGAAAGCGTGAACGATGCGCAGACCACATGACCGGCGGGGATGTTTTTCATAAGAAATCCCATTTGATGTCTCTGTGCCCATCACTGTGTCTACCAGTCTGCGGTGATCCATTTAGTATCAGGAGCTGCACAAAAAAAGCTGAGCAAAATCTTTTAGAGAAGGTACTGGACCGAAAGGCACTGAGCTTTTGCTAATGTGTAGCTGACAAGCTGCTGAGCTATAAAGTGCAGGGCTGTTAGTCAGCCAGTGATGGGCTCCCCTTACCGCAGACTATCACTTACCTGATACAGACAGGCCGCTGTGCCGAGGAAGAAGGCAATCACGTAATTAAAGTCTTCATCATCATTCTGCAGACACAGAGAAAATGCTTGGGTTTTTTTGTTGTTTTTTGAAGCGCTAGTCATTTATGTAGGGACAAAAAAAGAAACCAATATGACAAGAACATGTTGAGGTATCTTTATTCATGCATTTCATGTACTGTGAACTAATCTAGTTCATAGAGTGTGATGTGACAGGTGCTCTATCAAGGGACACAATGGCAGGCATGTGGTAGTGACGTGAGCCCAGACAGACCATAATCAGTCATAAGTTTATGTTAGTCAGGAGATATTAGTGGCTCATGACGTCAAAGTTGAGGCAGGCAGATAATTAGTAAACTGGGATGAATGTTTACAGTGAAGTCTTTGCCATCATTTTCTCTTTAGAATAAATCCCACCACCTTTAAAGTCTGCGTTTCCTGACTACCTGATTGCTTTTCTGTGACGGACCTACATTCCCAGCCCTCGGGAATTCATTCGTCCTCTAAGTTTCTTGCTACAAATAAAACTGACAGCTAAAAGTATCAAACTAGAACCAGCCTTGCATTGAGCATTCATTTCCCTTTAAGAGAAACTGAATCTGAGAGTCGTTTCTAGAATGCCCTCACCTGCAGTATGCTCTCTATAGCGTGGACCCCTCGCAGCAGGTTCAGCCCCCCACAGAGGATGCTCAGCACACAGGATACGATTCCCGGGAGAGTCACCGGCTCCAGCATCTGCGTGGGAGCTGTAAGAGAACAAGGACGCAGGTCTCGGATAAATCTGCTTTCCGAAGAACAACAAAGCAACTAGATTTGACAAAATTTCATTTATATATATACACATGTAAAAGCTATTATGTGCAGGACAAAGGGAATAAATCCCTGAATGGCAAAGATAAGCCAAGAATGTGCTGTTCTCAAATCTCACTTTCAAAACATTCTTGTAGAGTAAAAGAATTAATGTGTCACTATTATCAGATTAGCATACTTCATCCCTCAGGATAAAATGATTTATGTTCTCAGAAAAACAAGACACTGGGAAGGTCCGCGGAGAGTGAGCAGAGCGTGGAGAGCTGCTCTCTCGGATGTCAGGGGGAAACACAACAGCTACAAGTGACCCGAGGTGGCATCGCTTAGCTTGGGGCAACTGAGGTGTGACAGTGGGGAAAAGGGGTTGTTTTTGTGGACGATGTAAAGAGCACGGGGTCTGAGCTACGACGAAGCAACAGCGGAATGGATTCATTTTGAAAATGACTATCTCATCACACAGTCTCTCTCTGCCCTTTATAATCCACCAGAAAGTAACCATTTCAAATTTAAGCAGCTGAATGACTTCTGCTGCGGATGTTTTGTTTTTTTCTTTCAATAAATATTTCAATATTTAGGGCTTAAATGAGACTTTGTAATTAAGAAATGTCTTTGTTAATCCACTGAAGATACAGGAAAATACGGCGATGAGGAATCATTTTGGTTCTGAACTGCATATTAATACATTTTAATAAAAGCAAAAGAGGCGTGAACAAACAGCTCAAAAAGCAAAAGGGACTAGGATCCTGTGGAGAGGCCCTGGGTCCAGGGAAATGTGTTTATCACAGAAAAACGTGCGTCCATGGCAGGTAGAGCTGGGCGATAGAACGATAACGATATGTATCGCGATATAACTTTTACTCGATAGAGAAATTAAGCTATCGCGATAGACCTCGCCGCTCTTGTCCTCTTAAAAAAAAAAAAAAAAAAAAAGGTCAGCCAATCCAAATTAGGTAGCGCAGAGCCGAACCAATCACAGCCGCAGCGTCACGTTGCGTGACTTGTTACGTACAGCACAAGTGCCAAGCCGCACGTGTGTTTGTTTGGGAAGCAGCCAGCGCGTAATGGAGGAAATGAGTGTGCCGACTAGAAAAATCAACCGAGCGTGACCGAAGAGAAAACAGATGATGGTTCCAACGCCGGAGAGATTGTCGAACGGAAGAGCCATAGAAGTTCCGTAGTGTGAAGGTATTTCGGCTATTTCAAGTCTGACAAAAAACAGAGTAGCGTGCACTGTAAATTGTGCCGAAAGCAAGTCTGGAAATACAATAAACTGGTGCATCCGTCACACTGTGCGCCACGTTATTGTTTCGGTGAAATGAATTTCTACAATACTGTTAATTCTACTCTCTGCAGTGTTTAAATGCTTACATATACACACAGTTACTGTCCGTCCACACATACGACTCGGTTCTGCTTCTATGCCCCAGCTTTGTTTACTTTTTCCCACCGAGGCTTCTAGACTTCTGATTGGCCAACATTTCTGCACGGTTAGGAATCTAGCGCCACCTGCTGCTTTGGCATGTTCATAGCAGCGTTTTCCTTCATTTCTGCCTTTATGTGTGGACGGGATTATTTTTTAAAACGAAAACGGAAAATCTCCGTTTTCAAAAATACCCGTGTACGTGTGGACGTAGCCTCAGTCTCTGACTGGAAGCGCTAATTCGTCATTCGGCTTTTGTCAGACTAAAGTAACTGTTAAAACTGTTTGAAAAGCTAAGCTATACAACAAGGAGAGATTGAGAATTTCCTTTTAGTTCTCAGTTTATTTGATATTGACAAAAGTTAGTCAGTTTTGTCTGTTCTTCTGTAAAACAAACTAAGATTTATTTTTAGAATTAATATTTTGTTTCTAAGTGGAATTGACAATTTAGTCTGTTTCGTTTGTTCTGTTTTGAAACTTAAACGCTTTAGCGGCTGCCTTTTGTGTAGTTTGCAATATTTGCCTTTATTTATCTGAAAAAGTCTCATGTTCCTTAAGTACATCTACCCTGTTGAACTTATTATGGGAAATAAATATTTAAATAAAAACAAGCTGCTGATTATTTCACATTTTACTTGTGAGCAACGGCACATTTAAATCTTACAAATATAGTTATTTGGCTTATATCGTGATAGATATCGTTATCGCCTGAAATGAAAAAAACATATCGTGATATGAAAAAATCTCATTTCGCCCAGCTCTAATGGCAGGGGTATAAAACTTGCTCTGAACTCTGGGGTTAATATTTCTGATTTGTCCAAAAAACCTCGATAAAGGATAAAAAAAACAGATGCTTCCTGAGGCATTTTGTTTAGGTTGAAATGAGCAAGCAAAACAGAGCAACGCATATCAACTTGAAGTCTTCATCAGAGTCTGCTTTGAAAGTCTTTAAAGCCATGTAGCACTTCCTGTTTTCCTTTTCCAGGAACATTTTGAGGGAAAAGCAACTATGTACATCATGTCACAGTCTTGTGGTCAATACCATCAATGTTAAGAATGAAAAATTAATACAAATAATAAGATTAAATATCTAAATTTAATGTACATGCACACCCTGTATATATATTTATGCACATGAATAAATGCATCTTTAAATGCTGTACGTATATAAATTCATTACAAGCCTCTCTCATACTTTGCACGCATACGTGTGCAGCTTATGTCCTACCTATGCCCTTGTACTTTGAAGGTGCGTGCACTGAGAATCCATTGATAGCCCGCAGGTCCTCAGGGGAGAGCTGGTAGGGCGGTCGCAGCTTGATCTCTGTCTGCATGTCAGCCAGGTTGATCTTGGTGGACAGGGAACGAGGGTTATTGTAGCGCTGTTTGGTCTTCTGGATGAAGGTGTCTGAGGGATAACAGTCAGCACAACAAAGAGCTGATTAATAATACAAAGAGCAAAGCCGGGCAGAACCAAATGCACCCTTTGTGTGACACAGCAAGATGCTGTTAATGTGGAAGTGGAAAATGATTTCTGAATAAACAAAAACATTTTCGATCAACAATAGACAGAAACACTGCATATCACATATTACATAACAAAAATGCTATTTCATACGCTGGGCCAGTGTCTCAGTTTTACTGTCCACAAAAACAATGTTTTATATGTAAACCTAATTTAGTCTATTAATTATATTTAAAATTGTTTATTCATGTCTTTATGTTTATTTACATCTGTAAAATACTGTTACCAAAGCTCTGAAGTAAATCTAGTTGAGTAGGCTCCATGCTGCCCTGTAGACTCACCCCTGCGTCCTGCAGGTATGGCTGTGACAGAAAGTAGGACAGCTGCTGGCAGCCTGCAGCGCAGTGGCCAAATTTAAAGATCATAACAAACTGAGCTGACAGTTTATGTGAATACAGACAGCTTTTCTTAAAACTGCTATTTTGTCTCTGTGCAACTCAAACATCGGTGGATAAGATCATATTTAAGTTTGTTCTCCCCGCGGTGGGGGGGACTATGTAATCAGTTTTGTTTGTTTGTCTATTTGTTAGTTGTCTCGCATCCAAGTTTTTTAAATGATCATTTTCAAATTTTGTTTGATGGTTGACACCAATAACAGCTCGAGCTCATTTCATTTTGGTGAGATTGGTTTTCGTTGTTGTAATTGGGAGTAATATGTGAGGCCCGTCCTCAAAAGCCTCTTTAAAACGACGGCAAGGAAAAAACCTTTTAGGTAACGATGACTGATGTAGTGCTTTTGTTTCGCAGGTGAAGTCATAAGTAGGTTTGGTAGGTTAACTATCCAATCAACTAGCATAAAATACTTTTTGACTAGTCCCAGGCCATCAAACTCTCTTTTTTGTATCTGAAATTTACTGACTGTGACCCCGTATTGTAAAATTTGTGCACTACCCAGGAGAAACTTTAAAAACTGAATATTGTAAAGAATGAGGCCAATTTTACATCTGATAGGTACCATCAGACATGGCACCCGTTTTAATTTGAAAAGCTGACATCATATTTCCCACATGGTCGTTTCGGCTGAAACACACAGTTCCACGGACTCACCAAATTCGATGAAGGAGTAGGGCCGCATAGCACTCTCGATCCGTTTGGTGTCATAGGTGACAATAAACTCCTTCTGTAGCTCATCCAGGAAGCAGAAGGCCAAAACATTGGGATAACTTGCAGTGCATACCATCAGGTATCCAACGCCCAGCGAGCTCGTAAAACTGAAACACACAAACACAAATATTATTGCTCTAATGCAGCGTGCCACTCTTCCTCTCGACAGAAACCCTGGGAATCTGTAATTAGGACACAAAGCTATATCCAGGGACACAAAGGCATTTCTGACTTCTGCAGGTTGCAGCTCTAAACACAGAGCAAACACAATTTAAGCGCATCTCTGCTTCAACGCCACACTTTCACAGTTAATTTAACACAATGGCTCGCATCCAAATCCACCTCTGCAGAAACAACTATGTGCTGGCCTTGCAGTGTTAATTGATACACTAAGTGCAAATTAAATTCCCCAAACACAAAGACGTTCACATTACCAGAATAGCTCGGAGCGCATCTGAATGGATATGAAACCTGAATGTCAATAAAGAGTTGAGACTAATATGATGATTATCATGGAAAGAAAAACTCGCGGTGTTGACGATATCTGAGGAATGAGAGTCAATCTGATCTGAGTAGCCACATACATACGCATCAGAAATTGAAGCAAATGACTCACGTTTAAGGGTGGGATGGAGGCGGGCCCCTTACCCACAATTTGAATTGATGGATTCATTTTTATTGTGCCCTTTAGTTTCACAAGCTGCTGGTGCATATATAATAAACACTGAATTGAACCTGTAAGTTGCAATGTGCTTTACAATAAACCCCTGGACAAATACGTTTACCAATATCTGTCTCGGAGCTGCCTGACTGTGTCTATAAAACCTCACCGAATATTAGAAAATAAATCATAACTCCACTGTGGGTAACAGCTAAAATAAAACTGGATTAAATCCCACGATATAACTGATGATTCATAACTGTGACTTACAGTGCGAGTATGTTCAAATATTACAGAAGTAAACTAGTCCCTAAATTGCTTCCAGTGATGTGCATTCTCTAAATCACTGTGTAAAACTTGGGGCATTAAGCAAGCGAGCCGATGTTCTAAAACCTCCTGGATTAAATCTGCTGAAAAAGGAATTTCATCTAGCTTTCACAACACACAAATATTACAGACATGACAAGGGCCACTGAAGAACCGGGAATATCACAGGACAGATTAACCGGTGACTTTAAACGCCGCCTCTTTCATTTTGAACTTCAGCAGCCTTTAGACGTCCGCACTCCTCAGAAGCTTCGAGCTCTCGCTGATTAAAGAGACGTATCAAAAGGAGACTCTGTGGTTGTTGAAAGGTATAGCCGGCCCATTGATGGTTGGCGGTGAGGTTCTCTAAGGTCATGTCCTCTGTCGTAATAAGACTAATTAGCTTTTAACAAACAATGCTTGAGAGTTTCAAAGCCATTCCCTAAGCACAAGCAGAGCTTTCAGGAACCGTCTGACACCTCAAATGAAGCCCGAGCTGTCAAATCGCTCAAATTTAAACGCTTTTTCTGTATTTTCTTTAACCACATGTGTGTTAGAGGGGTCAGAAAGAAAGCAGTAAAACTGTCAACAGCAGGCTATTTCACCACCCATGGGTCATTAAAAATGCATTGTCTAGATTTTGGTTTTATACCGGGAATTGAAGATACACTGAGTGAATGCAGATGCTTAAAAATGCGCGAATATTTCGGCCCTTGTCCAAAAGAGGTTTTAGTCAAAATCGAAGGAAAAACTAACCCTACACCTTTAAACTGATATTATCTTACTCAAGCCAAACAGACCTTTTTTACACCAAAACGGCCCATTTGAAACATGTTAATACCAAAAGTTATTTAACATTTAACAGAGCAGAATAACTGGATCTTTTGCTAAGAGTAAAGACCTACTTGATGTTGTATGGTCCAGTCCTAAGTGTGCAGCGGTCAGGAAACTGGCCGAGTTTCTTGGAGAGACCTTTTAGGAGCCTCTTTGTTTCCTGAAGCTCTTTGTCCTGCTCATAATCAGTGGATGCTGAGAGAGGCAGGCCGTCCCCGACTCGGACCACAGAGGCAAACAACACCATCGACATCTTACAGCTCTGGCAGTCTCGCTGAAGGCCTGCAAACGAGGGAGATGGCACAGATCTGTGAGTGCAGCAAGGAAATGTTCTGCTTTTTCATCATTGAACTTGGGATTTTGATGTGTTGACAAAGCTTTATAGATTTCATGACAATTTAGACTAAATGACTAATACTTCAGTAAAAGAAACAATGAAAATTATATTAAGTTGCAACTCAGTCTTTGGTCACAGCATTGCTTTCCATTTATCACTCTACAAATGGCAGAAAAAAAATCAGTTCCTTATTAAATTCTCAAATATCAGGTTTTTGTAAATGTACAATGTTTTGGGAGGTTTAATAACAAACTGAGATGAACACACCGAGCACTCAGACACTGACTGTTTTCCTCTCAGGATAATATAGATTACTGTGGTGACCTCTAACCTCACTTGATTGCTTAATGGATAATGTCTGCACACTCATCTATCTGAACATGAAATATTTAACAGTTTGTTTTAGTATTCAAGCTACAACAGTGCAATTAGTTATTTATATAGATATATATATATTTTTTTAAACGAACTAATTTTTTTAGCATTCAAAATCTCCGATCACTGGTATCTACTGAGAAGCTGAGAATGTGCGTTAGCGGGACACTTTCCACGTTTGTCCTCCTGCATGCGATTTGAATTCCGGTCAATTTCCTTCCTCCTTGACTGACAAGTCCACAGGATCCGTGACGTGAGCAGAATCAGCGAAGTGTCAGGTACCACAACTAAGAACTACCTTCAAAACCAGACCAAGGTCGGATGAGAAGACAAACAAAACGGGGAATATCTTCTATATGCTTTTATCACAGCACTTAGAAACAATATTAACGCCAAGTGTCGTCCGTGGAGATATACTATATAATAAATATTTTAAAGCAGCCATCTACTTGTGAGTAATACAAAAGCAGCATAGAGTGAGAGTGTGAGTACTTCCAGGGGGGGGATGCCAAAAAATGTAAAATTACAACACACGGAAGATTATAAACAGACATTTTTTCTAAATTAAAGCAGCGCCTCAAAAAGGAAATGTTTATTCGTTTGCAGTCCGTTTGTTACCAAATTCAATCACTACCAAACATGACTTGCTAAAAGCATAAAGCAAGTTTCATTACGTGTTAAGTTACTTAGTAAAAATCTCATTTTGAGCGTATTCTAATTGATTTTGGGGGCTTTGGTGATCTTGCACCAGCACTGAAGATTTAGGAAATGGTTAATTATACATTTTCATCTCCTTTGCAATGCATCTGCCAGTTTCGTTACTTTACCTTGATTTAAAAAAAACAAACCATGGAGAAAGTCAAACTATGGACGAAGATTGTTGGCAGAAATCTGACTGAGCTTGGCTGCCTTTCTGATGTCTCACTGGAAACTGAGGTGAGCCTTTACTGGGAATTTCACTTTCTCCTATCTGGATGCACATTCAGCACCCTGTAGAAAGACTAAAACCACTAGACTGGTGAAATGTTGTCTCATTAGTCACTGGCTTTCTAAACAAAGGTTTCTTCTACTCAACTATGGCCTTCACGTAAATTTTCTGTAATCAATAAACATCATGTGAGAACCATGGACAGCTCCACGGACTGAATGAAGGTTATGAGGAGTCGATTTGAGGCTTTAAGTGCTTTCACTGCACCCAGAGAAAAAGGCGAGACAACTCAGAACTTCAAGACAACTCAAATAAAAGGCGCGAGTACAACGTTAAGTCCTGGATTAACTAAAAAAAAATAGGCAGCGACACTAGATTGCGGAGACAAACTGTCTCACCTTTCGGCTACTTTAATCCCAACTTTAAGAGCAGTGTTTCATTAGCTAATGGTTGGCTATGTTTACATGTGCGAACAATAAACTGGTAGATTACCTGACGTTACACGTTGCTTTTAACGTTTGCCGGTGGTGTTAACGATCAATTTATCTTGTGTGGAAACAAGACTTTACAATCTACAGGACAGTTTAACAAGCTAGCAAAGGTTAGCAGCTAACTATTAGCGTGTTCACCAACAGCATTGAACTTCAACCTTAGTTTAATCAGCGCGGCGATTAACAGCTAGTTAGTTAGCACATCCGCAACCCAGAGCAATAATATAATACCTGGGAAATGCGTCCTGCATCATCATCTGCACATCTGGAAGGTGTAGCTATACAGGAAGCTGAGGCAGCTAGGCAAGCCGCAGGCAGCGCTGATGCTACGATGATTTACGTTTACGTGGCTGTTTCGCTGTGCATTGTGGGAAAACAACCTCACCGGCGTCACGGACTAAAAAATAAATAATAATAAGATAAAATTTTATTTATATATATATATATATATATATATATATATATTCCTTTATTATATGTTTTGTTACATTTTTAAATATCACGAATATTTTTGAAATACCGTGTGCCAAATCTGATCTGATAAGCTGATTTTAAATTGGGAGTAAAACTGAAGAAATTCACATTAAAATCTTAAATAGACAAAAGAGTCAATGTCTTTCTTTTTTTAACTGTCATTTACTTCTCTACTTGTCTAAAAAAAAATCAAACAAAGCCTTTTAAGGAATATAACAACACGTTTGACACATTATTAACATGTATTTACACACACACATACATACGCACAGAGAGAGAGAGAGAGAGAGAGAGAGAGAGAGAGAGAGAGAGAGAGAGAGAGAGAGCTGTAAATTTTCTATTTGGGGAATAACATACAAACATCTTCCAAAATACTAAAAAATGCCTCACACGATGACGCACACACGCACAGATTACACCATGAGCAAAAGTCTGGGTACCTTTCTCAGTCAGTACTTCTATAATACTTTCGGTTTGAAGGATTTCTGTGTGAGGTCTCTTTACCTCATGTGGATGTGCGCCGAGAGCTTGTTGCCGTCACTGCTGGTGTCTTCGCGCTGCAAGATTTCTAATGATGGACTTTTAAGTAAGTTTCGGCCCAGAAGAAGCCAGTTTATTTCCATTTTTACTTTCTCGAATGAACTTAGTGGAATCCATCTTCATTTCAGACCTGTAATATTTCCTGCGCCACTGGCAGCCACACACTCCATAGCATAATATTTACGCCCTGCTGCTTAACAGTTGGCGAGGGGCTGTGTTCATCAAATGCTGCACCTTTTTACTGCCCAAACACTCCTTTGGGGATTGTGACCAAACAGCTCATTTTAAACTTCATCTATCCTGCAGAACTTCTTCCAAAAAAAAAAGGGAAAAAAAATAATCTTTTATAGACTGTGCTTTGCATAATTCACTCAGACGTTTTTGTGATGAAGCCATGACTCTGGTCCTTCCAACTGAATCAATCTTGTGTCAGTAAAAACTTCCTGGAACTCACTTATATTCGAGAATAACTTGACTTCAACAGATTCCCTTAAATTACATTCCCTTTTTTTTTTAATTTATGCGCATGAAAAAGGAAAACATACTGCAGATAACAAAACACTTCTAAATACTGTTTACAGTTCAATGTAGAGATGAGTAAATAAAGTCATACTGCAGAATATTCATGAGCTCATTATCTTTGTTAGACACTGTTCCTTTTTTCATTCTGAACCCTACTTGCTCCAGTTGCTTTCCCAGAGAACACAATCACAAATTAGCCCAACTCCAAGGCATCTGATGCAGAGTATATTTTATGCTAAAATTAAAACATGAAAAATGAATAAAGGTGCACCCAGACCCTGCCAAGCTTTAGTGGCGCACTCAGGCCTAATGTGGACCGTTCACCGGCATCAGCATTTTATTCACTTTCCACTATTTCCTGTTAGAATATAGAGAAAAAAAACAGGCAGCACTTTGGCTAGAGGAAATGAAAACACCAGTACAGAGATGGTTAGCCGACTCATCCTTCACACATACCCATGCAGTCTCCCAGGAGCCCTGTTAATGTGTCAGCCTGAAGGGCCCTCCTCACTACCCTCATGCCCTGTGCACGTGCGCGTGAAAGGAAGCGAGAGCTACAGACACACAGTGAAAGTGGATGATGGATATCTACTGGTGCTGACAAGATGATGAATAGCCACAAGTCTCGGTGAGTGTTTAGTGGAGAAAGCATCAGGTGCGGAGAAGGCGGTGCCGTCATTTGTAGTGACACGGTCTAAACAGACGCGCAAACACATTCTCGGCATTTAAATGCGTCAGTGGCAAGTGGCTCTTTCTCGGGTTGACATCATTATAGATTTCAAGTCTTAGTACTTCTGCTAAATCATAGTATTTCTGCCAATTCATAGTATTTTTGCAAAATCATGGTATTTGTGCAAAATCATGGTTTTGGGGCCAAACATTTCTGTTATTTTATAATATATGTGCTGAATATATTATATGTGCCAAATCATAGTATTTATCCCAAATTATAGTATTTATGCCAAATTACAGTATTTCTGCTAAACCAGAGTATTCCTGCCAAATCATAGTATTTGTACTGAAACATGGTACTTCTGCCCAATCATAGTATTTGTACTAAATCATAGTACTTGTGCCAAATCATAGTATTTATACCCAATCATAGTATTTCTGCTAAATCATAGCATTTGTGCCAAATCATGGTATTTGTGCAAAAACATAGTATGTCTGCAAAACCATAGTATATCTGTTATGTTATAGTATTACTACTAAGGCATAGTATTTCTGCCAAATCATAGTGTGTGTGCCAAATCGCAGTATTTATACCAAATCACAGTATTTGTGGTAAAACATAGTATTTCTGCCATATTGTGGTATTTGTGCAAGAACATTGAACTGTTATGTTATAGTATTACTACTAAGTCATAGTATTTCTGCATTGTTATAGTATTTGTACTAAAACGTAGTATCTCTGCCAAGTCATAGAATTACTGCAATTTCATAGTTTTTTTTAGGAAATCTGTTATGTTATAGTATTACTACTAAGTCATAGTATTTCTGCCAAATCATAGTATTTGTGCCAAAGCATCGTATTTGTATGGAGTCATAGTATTTCTTCTAAATCATAGTATTTCAATCAAATCTCAGTAGTTGTTGTTAAAACGCAGTATTATTGCCAAATCATAGTATTTGTACCCAATCATAGTATTTCTGCTAAATCATAGCATTTGTGCCAAATCATGGTATTTGTGCAAAAACATAGTATGTCTGCAAAACCATAGTATATCTCTTATGTTATAGTATTACTACTAAGGCATAGTATTTCTGCCAAATCATAGTATTTGTACTAAATCATAGTACTTGTGCCAAATCATAGTATTTGTTGAACATCATAGTATTGGAACCAAAACATAGTATTTGTCCCAAAGCATCGTATTTGTATTGAGTAATAGTATTTCTTCTAAATCATAGTATTTCAATCAAATCTCAGTAGTTGTGTTAAAATGCAGTATTATTGCCAAATCATAGTATTTACACCAAATCACAGTATTTTTGCTAAAACATAGTATTTCTGCCATATTGTGGTATTTGTGCAAGAACATTGAACTGTTATGTTATAGTATTACTACTAAGTCATAGTATTTCTGCGTTGTTATAGTATTTGTGCTAAAACGTAGTATCTCTGCCAAGTCATAGAATTAATGCAATTTCATAGTTTTTTTTAGGAAATCTGTTATGTTATAGTATTACTACTAAGTCATAGTATTTCTGCCAAATCATAGTATTTGTACTAAATCATAGTACTTGTGCCAAATCATAGTATTTGTTGCACATCATAGTATTGGAACCAAAACATAGTATTTGTCCCAAAGTATCGTATTTGTATGGAGTAATAGTATTTCTTCTAAATCATAGTATTTCAATTAAATCTCAGTAGTTGTGTTAAAATGCAGTATTATTGCCAAATCATAGTATTTGTACCCAATCATAGTATTTTTGCCAAATCGTGGTATTTGTGCCCAAATAATAATTCTGTTATGTTATAGTATTACTACTAAGTTGTAGAATATCTGTTATGTTATAGTGTATCTGCGGAATATAGTATGTGTGCCAAATCATAGTATTTATACCAAATCACAGTATTTGTGCTAAAACATAGTATTTCTGCCATATTGTGGTATTTGTGCAAGAACATTGAACTGTTATGTTATAGTATTACTACTAAGTCATAGTATTTCTGCGTTGTTATAGTATTTGTGCTAAAACGTAGTATCTCTGCCAAGTCATAGAATTACTGCAATTTAATAGTTTTTTTTAGGAAATCTGTTATGTTATAGTATTGTAGATTGTAGATTGTAGTACTTCTGCTAAGTCAAAGTATTTTATGTAAATCATAGTATTTCTACCAAGTCCCAATGTTTCTGCTAAATCATAAATAATGTTTTAGTACAAATTGTATGATTTGGTGGAACTTTCTGTGTTCCAGCACAAATGCTATGATTTGGCAGGAAAAAAATATTATTTAGCATAAATACTAAGTTTTAGCAGAAATGCTATGTTTAAACTTTAAAAAATTCTGCTATTTCTGCTGATGTGTGTTATGACTTTTGACCATTGAAATGAATGGAACACATTATCAATGTGGTCACTGATTTTGCATGATGGGCTGAGCTGTGTTTTACCTCAGTGAGATAAGCATCCGTTCTCAGACTGGGAGGCCTGGGTTCAAATCCAGCTTATGGCAACATTTCTTTCACTTAACAGTTAAACTTTTTTTAAACTCTTTTCAACACAAATTTCATTTTTTTCACCCCTTTTCAGCAAAATTTTCAGTTTTTTTAACCCCTTTTCAGCACAAATCCAAACTTTTTCAGCTCTTTTTCAGCAAAAACCTCTTTTCAGCAGAATTCTGCTCAGTCACCTCTTTTCAGCAGAAATTCTGCTGATTGAACTCTTTTCAGCAGAATTTTCACCCCCTTTTTTTTTGCCCAAATTCTGCTAGCACAATTGTCAATCTCTCCACCTTTTCTTTGTGAGAAAGTGTTTGGCTCAGTGAGCTAAATAGCTGCCCTTTGACCAGGAGGGCCAGGTTCGAATCCTGCTCAGGGCATCTTTTTTTTTTTTTTTTTTTTTTGTTTCAACTTTTTCAGCTTTTTTCAGCAGATATCTTCAGCCGTTAAGGCATCCACACTGCATTTTCGCAGGAAATGCAAATTTTTCTAGTTAACTGAGATTTTAACAGGACTCTACGCAGAGATTCCAAAGGTGCTCTGTTGGATTGAAAACTGGTGACTGTGGAGGCCTTTGGTTACTCATCGTCATGCTAAAGAAACCAGTTTCAGCAAATTTGAGCTTTGGGGCACAGGACACAAAGCTCAAGTCCTGCTGGAAGCAGTCATCAGAAGATGGGCACGCTGTGGTCATAAATGATGGACATGGTCAGCAACAGTACTTAGGTAGGCTTATAATGTTAAAGTGGTGCTAAGGAGACCAAAGAGTGCCAAGAAAATATTCACCACACCATCACACCTCCAGCAGTAGTCTGAACCACTGACGCATGGATCCATGCATGTTTGTTTGTTGCTTCCTATTTATTGTTTAACCACTTGTCCAATCTTCTATTGTCAATTTTGATAAGCCTGTACAAATTGTAGACATGGGGAGTGGCACTTGGTGTAGTCGTCTGAGGCTTCAGTCCATCTGCTTCATGGTTTAACATACTTTGCATTCAGATATGCACTTTTGTATACCCTGGTTGTAAAGAGTGGTTATTGTTGCCTTCCTATCAGCACAAATCAATCTGGCCATTCTCCTCTGACCTCTGGCATTAACAAGTCATTTTCTTTCACCAGAAAACTGACAATCACTGGATATTTTCCCCTTTTCAGTAGATCAGCAGTTTCTGAAATACTCAGCCCAGCCTGTGTGGCACCAGCAAAAGGTCAGCAGGTTGTGCTGACCATATCTACACGCCTAAATGCACAGAGTTATTGCTGTGTAACCAGTATTGGGGAGTAACGGAATACATGTACCCCCGTTACGTATTTAAAGTACAAAATATGAGTAACTGTATTCCGTTACAGTTACTGTTTAAAAAGGTGGTATTTAGAATACAGTTACTTTGTTGAAATAAATGGATTACACAGCAGTACTTTCCTGTTTCATATTGTGGCGGGTCAGGACTGTTTGGGTTTTGTTTGACAGCTACGTTCTGTTGTTCCAGGCGGCAGCACTACGGTTGCCATGGTTACATGGTGACACACGCTCTCTCTGCGTGTTTCCTGGGTTAGAGAGGCCTTTTTGTTGTGCTAAGCTAATAGGCAGAATGCTACAGACATAGCTCTAAAGAATGTAGCATCATGGGCAGTGTAGTCCGTGCTGCAGGGAGAATGGACTGCCATACACGTTATGTGTCTGTGAGCGCGAGGAGGGAGAAAAAGGAGAGTGGAAAAGTACGAGCTGTCATCGAGCAAAAACGGGAGCTGGAAGCATGTAAATAACCACTGCAGCCAAGAAGAGTGCCTGACGAGCCCAGTTGTAAGTAAGCTATTAAGACTCGACTGTACGCTGTGTTCGTGTTTTCCTCTGAAACAATAAGTTCCGTTGGAGCAGCCTTTCAACGCCTCTCTCTGTCTCTCGCAAGCAAAGTTGACCCAGACAACAAAGTAAAGCTAGTTTTCGGCTACGAGCCCAACACGGAACCGACGTATTAGTCAGAGGTCCTTTACTACGGTTCAGACCCGCGGAACTTCAGTAATAGTAATAAATCACATTCATGTAGTTGTAAACAGCATGATAATATATTAAATAATCCAAAGTATTCAGAATACGTTACTCTCATTGAGTAACGTAACGTAACACGTTACAAAATACATTTTGGGGCATGTAATCTGTAATCTGTAGTGGAATACATTTTAAAAGTAACCTTCCCAATACTGTGTTTAACTGAGTTCCAGCTTTTAAGCAATGATGTGAGCAGACAGCATTTTTATGGCACTGTTCTGATGCATTTTCTTAAATCCAAATCACCAGTTCCTGCAGCATTTTTAACAGCACAACACAAAATTACTCAATGTGAGAACCATTGTGAGAAACATGTGCAAAAGCAAAAATTCATCTGGCATTCCTAATTTACCCCAACATTTAAATAAGCAGGGAATTACAGAATGCCAAGAAAAGATGTGCTGACTTTTCACTGATGCATCTGAAAAACGAAATAGCTGTTTGACTTTCTAAAAAATAAAAAAATAATAAAAATAGGGAAATGAAAATAATGACAATACACATGGAAGTTTCCTCACCTGGCTCATGTGTGCCCAGCCCAATTTTACTCTTCAAGTGTGCGTGTGTGTATGTATGTATGTATGTATGTATGTATGTATGTATGTATGTATGTATGTATGTATGTGTGTGTGTGTGGGGGGGGGGGGGGCTGCTTTTAACCATGTAAAGCACTTTGTGCTACATTTTTGGATGAAAAGTGCTTTATAAATAAAGATTGATTGATTGAGTTAGATGATGAGCAGGCAGATAACGACAGAGTGCAAACTCAGATATGGCATTCTGAACAACCCAAACACAATTATCCAGAAAGGTAAAATTGCCTCTGTTAAGGGTACTTGAATCTGAATAGACCTTAACTTTGTACCAATAACCCTTTGCCCTCCATTTCTTATGCTCATTTTCCACTGGTTTAAAACGCCTCGCCCTCCCCTCCAAGAAAACCAACAAAGGAGCAATGAACCAATGCTCCAGAGTTCTCTGCCCCTCTGAAAATCCTCTAAAGTGAAATTGGGATTGAGAGAGTATTACTGCCTGTGCTCACAGGCATTAATCAGCCTGTTAATGTTCGACACTGCATGCATCCCAAAAACAGCACTTTATCCAAGCAGACCTGCATGACCCATGGACTACAAACACTAAACACAAAACCTTCAAAGTCATGCCACAGCTTAGACCGAGGTCTGAGGTGAGCTCCTCATATTTACTTTTACCTTGATCCTGGAAAAAATGATCTGTAATATTTTTTTTATGTTTGCTGTCCTTCAAATGCAGAGGTCCAGGCAGCAAAGCTGTGACTGTGTCACATTTGGGTCCTGTGCCACTTTCTAGCCATTTCTCATAATAAAGCCACCAGTGTCACATCTGCTGAGTGCTGCTTGAGGTCCATTTGTTTCCCTTATGAGATGCAGAGGAGGGAAAAAAAAAAAAAAGTCAAACCAAACAAGCAAAAAAAAAAAAAAAAAAAAAAACCCAAAAAACTCTGCTTCCACAGGGGCTGTCCAATAGCCCAGCGACCTGACAAGGTCGTCATCTGTTTATTTCATGGCTCCAACAGTGCAGTCCATCCATTTTTGTCCATTACTAAATACAGTGCTTGCCAATAAACACGCTAACAGTCTGCAGCGTTTGCGCTGCAGAGTTTTATCCTCGTTTTCTAATTCTCAACATAGACATTGATGTCCACTAATTCATTTCCAGTCCTTTCAGTCGCTGCTGAGTCATCCACATAAAAAAACAAAACACCGATACTGCCAACGTCACGGTGACGCTTGAGGAAAATTCATGGGATAGCTAAAATTGCGAGGATATATTGCCTGGGAGTCTAACATCAAATTCACCAAATAGTTGATGCAACCCGCCTAAAGCCTTTCCCTCTAATATGATTTTTAAAAATGCTCAAAGTTGGCTGTAAAAAAAAAAAATGCATGGGTACTTGTAGATTTCCATAGGTCTAAGCTCCGTCTTTGGCCTATCAACATCCGTGGAGAGGACACTGAGGTGGTGCAGAGTTATAAATATCCCGGTGTCCCCCTTGATAATATAACAGATTGGTTGCAGATGTCCTGTACAGGAAGGGCCAGTGCAGACTTACTAAATGTAGACAGTGACATGCTGTTTTAATTCTATCAGATCTTTGCTACCAGTGTCCTCTTTGTTACTGCTGTGTGTTAGCGATGACGCATGATGCCTGGATAATGGGCAGGACTGTGGCAGCACTGGGAATTGCGGTGGAAAGGTGTACAGAAACAAAAGTACAGACCATCTTTGATAATAACAGTCATCCTCTCCACAATATTTTGGTGGCTCGGTGTAGTCTTCTTGCACTGTGCTGCAGCACAGAACATTGTAGAAGACACTTTGATCCCACTGCAGTGAGATTTTAGAAATTTGTTAACACAAAAGACTGATGACCTGGTTCATCACTCTAGCTTCCAATACTGTTACAACCATTGGCTTTTTTCTGCTGTTTTTAGGCATTTATTTGTTTTATTTGGAATATTGTGCAAAAGTCTTAAACCACCCCTAATTTCTTACCCTTTTGCTTCAATGAGTGAGTGTCTCATAATTTTTTAAAGTGGTCTTTAGCAACAGATCTCCAGATTCTCTTTCAGTTTTTCACTGGAAATTGGCTGCTTTTCCACTTATTTTTAGCCCAGTCCTTGAACCCAACCATTTTTAATGGGATATGCTTTTGTTTGTTAAGTCACTTCACACTGACCTATGAATAATCATCACTTGCCTCAGTATTACTGAAGCAGTGTAAGATTATGTTGGCAGAGAACAGAACAAAAGTCAGCCAACATCCAAAGAACAGCTTTGAATATCCTTCAAAAAAAACCTGGAGAAGTATTCCTGAAAACTACTTAAAGAAATGACAAAAAAAGCCGACTAAGATTTCAGATGAGTTGAAGAATAAAGGTGATCATACCAAATTGCTGAACCCATTTCACCAATTTCCTAGCAAAATATAAAGAAATAAGTACCATAGCTGGAGATTTTTGCAGTTTGACACCAAAATTTCCCCGAGGAGATGAATAAATTATTACTTCTTATTAATATTATTTTTATATAAACACAGTTGAAAGCCTTTTTGGAAATGTTTGGCTTTATTTTTCTTTTCTTTACTGCAAGGATTGAACCTGTACATATGGCTGGACACAGAGAAGTGGAAAAAAAAAAAAAAATCAAAGGCAACAATGACTTCTTGGCATAACTGTGAAAAAAGTCCAACATAACACGGATACCTTTGGGATAAGGAATAAAGTCTTTCTATTATTCAGCTAACGCATTATGTCAGTGTGGAAACTGCCAAACACAAACAAATGTTCAGAGTAATCAAAGGTAATGACTTCTCATCGAGAGAAGAATGAACACGTAATTACGACGATATGTCACGTAACTGTTTAAAGCACTTTTTTCAAAATGCTCTTGCATATGGTGAAATGATAGTAATCACATTGAACACCGTGTGCCGGGCGACAGTCTGAACACTTGAAACGGTTTCATACGCAAAGAATCCCCCAAAAAGAAAAAAATGGTTCACTGACAAACATCTTATTCAGCACAAGCTGTTGTGACAGAAGACAGGAAGAAGGACAATTTAGGTGTGTTGTGTTTTATCCTTGGTGACTTAAGGATCGAAAATTATTCAGCTGGAATGATAAATTACAAAGCAAACTAGTTCCCTTTGACTGTGTTTTGCTATCCCTGAGAACCTTATTCATAATGAAAGAAACCAAAGTCTTGAATAATAAAACACAAGTTCAGCTACAGATAAGACTTTAAATATTTATAGAGGCTGAAGCAAGGGAGCTAGAAAAAAAGAAAAAAAAGAAATACAAAATTATGGAAGAAAGAAAAAAAAAACGTATCACAGAAGGTAATGACTCTGGCCCCCGAATTGATGGTGTTATGCTGCGAGAACTGGAAGAGGCTCTGGAGACTTAACAGTTAATTATTCCTTGGGCGTCTCGTGAAGTCATCCGTTTTAAATATGAAGGAAAGCATGGGAGAGCACTATCCAAGCTGACTGAAGCCGAACCATTCCAGGCCGAGGCGCTTCAGGTAGACGCGCACTCAGAAGAAGGGAAACGGGAAAGATTTCGGAAAGCCGTCTTTTGCGCTAGACTCCTCTGCGAGTTTCAGTTAAACAGGAAGTAGCAGAAACACCAGTGATGAAACAGATTGGTTACAGACAAACGCACACAAAAAAACTGAATGCCCAAAGTGTAAATCAGAGGTCTGAGATATTCCAGTAGAGTGTGAATACAGAGGGGATTTGTGGGATATTGAGCGGAATCTGTGATTACTTCAGTGGACGGAGGTAAGACTCATGTTTTGGATGTTTGTTGATCACATAGACTATTCAGACACCAGATGTGAGCATCTCCCATGCTTCTGTCAATGAACTCTCCCATTATTAACAATTAATGAAGGAGCAAGAGGTAAAGTCACTCCAGCTGTGAATGATAAGATTAATAATAAGATTTGGAAAAGTATGAACTGTGAAACTCTGAAGGGCAGCTTGCAGTAATATTTGGCATTTCATGTTCTGTTGTGTTCCCTCCCCCCCACCCTCATTCTCCTTTACTTGGTCATTTCATGAGAGAGTTACAAGGGCACCAGGCCTCTGAATCTCTTCCACTTATTATATTTCTGCAATTCCAGACATTTTATATTTTTACATCTGTAAGGCCACAGTTTGGGGGCAAACAAAAACTCCTTTCTAAAAGCAAAAATCAATCATGATATTTCACCAATTTAACAAACCTACACTACTCACTGGAGCACCTCACATTTCACTGTACAAGCTTTAGGTTCTTTTCTTTCTTTTTTTTTTAGTGGTGGTGTTAAAATGCCGTTACTTTCCAAATGATGTGAAAAAATAATCAATATTTCAAATTGTTCTGCAGACGTGAAGGTTCTGTACAACAACAAGAACAAGAAGAACAAACAAAAAAAAAAAAAAAAGCTAAAAAACCCCCCAAATCACTGAAACCAAAAGGTGTATGTCAATAATCAGCATTTGTCTCTTTTAGAGACAGAACAGGGTTGATGGGGCTGGATTAGGACCCACTGGGACAGTGCAACCTCCACCGTTAGATACTGATGCCCACCACCGGTCCACCACCATGGTGGTCTGACAGTCACACAAACCCCTGCAGAGCTAAGCATGGGGCAGTATTGCATAGATACAGTATAGGGTGTAGCTTTTCACATATTCAGTCACAGTGGTTGGGCAAAAACAAGAAAACCTTTTCTTTTTTTCCTCGTCTGTGTATTTTCTTCCCATCAGAACATCCGTGAAAAACACGAGTCTCAAGTGGTTGGTCTGACAGCAAGTACTCTGGTATTATTACAAACGGAGTCACCACGGTATAAAAAAAATAGCCTTTCGCTGAGGTTGTCGAGTCTCCCCCGTCAGTGCTGAAAGGGCCCTTTGCCAGGCTCAAGGGTCACAGTGCATTGCCCCCCCACCCCACGCCGCCCCCCCACTCCCCGCATGCTTCTCTCAGAGCTCCTCCTTCCGCTTGACAACCTTCTCCTGGTCGCGTCCTCTTAAGCTGCGCATGAAACCCGTGAAGCCTGCCTCCTGTGAAGACAAGGAAAGTAACAATCACCACAGCATATTTCTCAACTTGAAGCAAGTTCTCAGGCAGTCCTGTGGATAAACCTCATCTTCACCTGATGGTGCTGAGGGGGAGGACAAAATGTAAATACCGCCACTGTGCTTGAGGTCAGGCTGCACAGTGTTTTCTGCTGCTGCCCGCAGATAATTCTCCACGTACGGTTGAGTTGAGCTGGACTGAGCTCTGAACCATTTGATGCTATAAATAATTCAGTTGACACATGATTTCAGGCCAAGAATGGCAGTCTGTCCACAGGCAGGGGGAGGGAGGCAAGGTGTGGAAAAAGTAAAGCCAACCCACCCCCCCGTCACTGAACAACATCTCGGAGGTTGTTTCTGAGTTTCTGACACAGGGAGAAGAACTGCAACAGCTGGAGTGAAGAAATAACAGCATTAATGATGCATCTTTTTCTCCTCTACTTTCAATCCTGTTCTAATTTCTGAACCAGCTGAACTATCTAAATCACGCATCTCAAACACAAGGCCTGAGGGTCAGAATCGACTCGGCAGACTCCAATCCAGCCGACCAGACGTCTGTGAGAAATGCAAAGTGAGCGAGTGAACAGATTTTTATTTCAAGATGAACAGCTTTTCCTATTGATACCCCCATCCCTTCTTTACATACTACACCAAAGTAATTAAGTAGTGGATAAACAATTCAATGACCATCTGCTATAGAAATGTCAGTTTTTAGACAGCGAGTCCAAAAGAAAAAAAAATGGATATTTTCTATAAATTGTACTTTGACCTTATCTCCAGTTTTATGCATTTATCATGTAAATATGTTATTATCTAGTGTCACTGTTCCAGCTTGCTTAACATTAACGTGGGCTGCATGTGGTCCACAATGTAAAATTCGACATCCCTGATCTAAACGCAGTCTCAGAAATAGTTTGTGATCTGAGATTTTCTATATTTCTGCACACATGTGAACCTAATACATAACCTCAGTAAACACATCACTTTGAGAAGGAGATAAACAGAATCTAAGTTGGTCACTTAAGTTAAAATGTTAGATTTGGTCATTTACATATTGAGAATAATCATCTAATATTAAATGTATGCGACCTCTAGGATTAATCTGAATGGGATATTCGGGTGTTTTCTATCGATGGGATGACGAGGATTACAAATCAACCATGACTGAGATTTGAGTCGGGTGTGTTTTTATTTAAAGAGCGCTCGTTATGACACGTTTGAGGACACAAATCAAGAATAAAGGAGATTTCTGAAGACCTCAGAAAGCAGTTGTTAATACGCGTGATGGTGGAAAAGATTACAGAACCATCTCTAAAGAGTTACGGCACACAACAAAATTGTTGCCCTTCTTTTAAGAACAGTAGGGCAATAAATAAGAGTAAAAGTAAGGTGTGAGACAGGGAACAGCTTTTCTAACATTTGCTAATGTTAATCCTCCTGAATCCACTATGGAGGGATTCAGCATGAGAACTCGATCCCAACTGCAAACACTGTGGGGATGGGAACATTATGGATTGGGCCTGTTTAGCCGCATCTGGGCCAGGACAGCTCATCATCATTGATGGAGCAATCGATTCTGAAAATTATCAGCAGATTCTAAGGAGAAACGTCAGGACGTGCGACACGCACACTGATAGCATCTTGGGATGACGAAGCCAAAGTCCTGACTCAGGCCAACAGAAATGCTGAGGGATCCGAGGCACGTAGCTCATCCAACAGTTTAATGCATTCTGCATGAAAGAATAAATTCCTTCAAGATGGTGTGCAGGACAGATGGACGGTAATCATCTGCTGTTGTAACAAATGCTTCTCATCTATCTCTCAGGACATCTGTGGAATATGATATTTTAGCACATATTAAAAAACAAAGTTCACAACCTTCCCCATCCAACTGTAATCCACACAATTGTTGGCGGTTATTGGTTTCTCTGATAATTGGGTACTTTTTCCCCCCCTATGCAGATCATCACTGAACGTTCATTCACTGCAACATCATAAACCGCCTCCAATCACTTACCCCTCGATCTCCATTGTACTTCTCCACAAACTTGCCATAGTTGTAGTAGTTGAATGTTGGGTAGCCCTCCACCCCTTCCTGCTTGCAAAGCTCGTGGTTCTGTCCTTTAGTGCAGTCCACAGCTGCGTACACGATCTGAAACAGGCAATTGCGCATTCACTTTCAGTGCGCATAATAAAGCATGCTTTAAATTCACAAGATTTTAAAGGCGCTTGGCACCCTGCCGTATTCAGATGAGGCGCTTGGGACTGTGCCTTAATTAGATGAGTGTGTAAATAATCTGAAAATATTATTTTTTTGTCGTAAAAAGTTTTCTCCAACTAACAGACCCATTTCACAGCACCCATTCTGACATAAAATAGCAAGGAAACACAGACGTGACCAATCACATTAACTGAGGCTCCGTGCTTATATACAACGGAGGCTTCATTAATTTGATTTGTAACACCTGATTCTTCTTTCTATTTTCTGTCAAACGGCTGCTGTGTAATAAGCTTGTTAAATAAACTTCCTACCGAGACATAATTAGTACATAAGAATACATAAACTTCTCAGAAAATCTCCTTTTGAGCTACATTCGAGGAAACTTTACTGTAGTATGAATTTCAAAAACTGCAGTCATTATCTTTAATAGTTAATAGGTTTAACGCAGACATTCATTAAACAGTCAAGGTAGTTTATGTGTTACTTCTATTATTCCTGGTGCATTCTTCCCATTTATTGTTATTTTATTATCACTGACAATTATTTGAATTCGCACGATGCATTTCCATTTTATGGCCAGTTAGCTTTTGTTTCAGTGGATCTTAAGAACTCGGTATATTTTCAGATGAAACAAACTTTATCACAAGTCTGTACATTGCTACTATTAAAAAGGTGAAGAATATTACAGGAATGCAAATGAGGACACAGCTACAGCACTACTGTGCCAACTCTCATTTCTTTGTATTTGCTAGGAAAATAAGGAAACAGGTGAAGCAATTTATTGAGACGTGTGTAAACATAAACAGATTGAAGAAAAACTGATTCTGTACAGTTCTAATGAGCTTGACGGTCAGTATTTGATATGCTCCCCTTTATTCTTCAACACAGCCTGTTGACCTGCATATTGATAATAATTTGAACCAATAATTTCAAATTTGATTTATCACTCCATAAGATGTGTTACTTCTGATTTTCAGTCCAGTTCTCGTGTAATTTGCCACGCCTCAACCTTTTCTCCCCATTTCCCTTTCTTATAAATGGCTTCTTGAGAGCTAAACTTCCACTGAGACCATTTAAGATAAGATAAGATAAGATAACTCTTTATTGTCATTGCACAGTCATACATAGTACAGTAGTACAATGAAATTGGAAAAACTGTCCTACGTCGGCACTACATATAACACAACACGACACGATATGACACATCACAACGTAACAAACAACACAACACAGTATATTAACTTAGTATAAAAAAGAAGAATAAGTGTATGTGTATTGCACACTGTTATTATTGCACATTAATTATTATTGCACCTTGTTATAAATATAAATATTATTGTTATCGTTTTAAACATTGTTACCTCCCCCTAAAAAGTCCAGGGAGGTATCCAGTCAGGTCAGCTATTTACATTGATCAGGGCTATTGCCCTGTTGTAAAAGCTGTCCTTGAGTCTATTTGTTCGGGACCTCAGCAGCCTGAACCTCCTGCCAGACGGCAGCAGCTTAAACACCCGGTGTCCTGGGTGTGTGCAGTCCCGTAGGATGCTGCGTGCCCTCTTGAGACAGCGAGTGCTGTACAGGTCCTTCAGGGAGGGAAGAGGATGTCCAATGATTTTTTGGGCCATGTTGATGACCCTCTGGAGTGCCTTTCTGTGTGCTGTGGTGCAGCTGGAGAACCACACACCGATGCAATATGTCAGCACACTTTCAATGGAGCAGCGGTAGAAGACGGTCAGCAGCTCCTTCTTCAGGTCCATTTTTCTGAGGATTCTCAGAAAGTGGAGACGCTGTTGGGCCTTCTTTAAGACCGCAGAGGTGTTAGAGCTCCATTGGAGGTCTGTGTCTATGTGCACACCCAGAAACTTGAAACTGGAGACCCTTTCCACGCACTCCCCGTTGATGCTGACAGGCTGCAGCTCGGACTTCCTCCTTCTGAAGTCAACTACCAGTTCTTTTGTTTTGGTGGTATTGAGGTCCAGGTTGTTGTCTGCACACCAATCTGACAGCCTCTGAACTTCAGCTCTGTATGCAGTCTCATCTCCCCCTGAGATGAGCCCCACCACAGTGGTATCATCTGCAAACTTGATGACTGTGTTGTCTGGGTGGGAACTAACACAGTCATGTGTGTACAGAGTGTACAGTAGGGGACTCAGTACACAGCCTTGTGGAGAGCCGGTGTTGAGGCTGAGGGCTGAGGAAAGATGAGGCCCCACTCTAACTTTCTGACAAGGGTTCAAGTGAGCAGTGGATGCATCTCTCAAGTCCCGTGTCAGGTCTTTGCTGGATTTCCCCCCCTGCCAGCCATCCAGCTATCCACACATCTTACTCAGGGGTGTGGGTGAGCTGGAACCTACCCCAGCTGTCAAAGGGCGACAGATCACCCATCTATCGTAGGGCTAACAGAAAGAAATACCAATATGTCTTTGGACTGGGAGGAAAGTTTACCTGGAGAAAACCCATACCAGCATGGGGAGAACATGTAAACTTCACACAGAAAGGCCCCAGCCAACCACTTCACTTCATGACGGCTTTGTCAGTTTTCTTAAGGACACACTGCACAACATGCTGAAATACACCAGATTTTTACCTGATAGCCTTTTGAGATTCCCCTTGTTGAAAATACTATTTTATGTCTATCAAACTGTGTTATCTTTGGCATTCTTCTTAGTTTCAGCTAATGAAATAGAAACAAAATTACCACAGGCTGATAGTAACAGAGTGCCAAAAGATACAATGTATGTAAAACATTGTATAAGGTGTAATGTACAGATGTAATGTAGACAAACACTGGTTAGGTTCATTTTTGTGTTTCATTGATTCATAGGTCAGATTTAAGAAAAACAATCCTCTGAAAATGGTCAAGTTCAAGAACTCGTCTGAAAATAAGTGAAAAAGCAGCCAATGTCTAAATAAAAACTTTGAAAGACCTACTGCTCAAGACTACTTTAAAAATATCAAGACGGTCTGGCTGCTTGGAAGCAAAATACAAAGAAATGAGGGACGGATTAAGACTTTTACACAACATTATATTTTGAGGTGCTTGGGACATGCACAAGACTCAACACGGTCCCCATTTCTTAAATTATGACCACTAAATGATGGTTTCAAGCTATAACTACAGATAAGTTTGGCAAAGGCATGGCATAATGTAAAATGTAATGTAATGTAAGAGTCGTGCCATTATCTGTGAAAATGCTTAGCATTAGCATGCTAAGCTAATTAGCATGGCAATAGTTCAGTACCTGCCAAAAACACATTTTGTGATCTTTCTTTTTTTTTCAGCTCATCCTTGAGTTGACATTGACAAGATCATCATATTCACAAGAAGGGAAGGGCCATGAGGGTCCTGACCTTTAAGCACAATAATGTATCACATTCATGGTGATGGCTGGCTGGCTGGCTGGATTGGGGGGGGGCATTGAGAAAACATAATGCCTTAGGCTACAGCTGTCACCGGGATGGAGGCATAAAAGTGACTTACGCATTGGTCTGTTTATGTGGGTGGTGCAAAAAAAAAAAAAAAAAAAAAAAAAGCCCCCCAACAACAATCAGCGAGCATAAAAACAACAAGCGAGATTTATGTTGCGTGGCTGTTGCATCGATTAGTGACAAGCTGTCCCAATGAGGCGTAAATGCTGCCTCACTGATACATGGCTCACTTAGCATGTCCTTTTGGACAGCAGAAATGTCACCCTCTCTCAGGGTGCTGAGTGCTCCACATTGAACTTGTCACCATCAAATAATCGCTCGCTGTCTATCTGTCTGCCCGAGCCAAACGTGGAAATGACAGACATGCTGCGGAAGGAGAAATATTTGACACTTATGCCGCACCGCAAACGACTCGAAAACTTTCTTGTCCTAATTACAAGACACATGCACCTTGTTTTGTATGCAAATATAAATACTCAAGTGACAGAAAATCTGCATAATTGCCAACAAATCGCTAAAATGGGTACAATGCAGCAGAATGTCGACTTCATCTGCATCACCAGAATAGACACGGGCAAACAAAAAAGCGAAGATAGGGAGCAAATGGAGCGCATATGAGACAAGAGAGAGCCTATAAAGGGATATTCTTCTCTGGTCTGTTAATCAAGTGTATTAAGCTGTTCTTCACTGTGCTCCCACAACAAGAGTATTTCATGGACTTGCAAGCTGTGCATATTCAGCAAGAGTGAGGTGCATCACCTTTGGAAAGGCACAATAGTCGACAGAAATTAAGGTGAAACCACCAAAAATTACCCTCTTCTTTGTATACCTGGGCAATTTACCACAAGATCTTGAGCACTACGTGTTTTTCTTTTTTTAATTGTGAAATCTTTAACCACCTTTAAGTTAGGGCAATTTGAGATACATAGAGTGTGCTTTAAGCAGCAGCAGCATTAGAGATGGCACTGTAGCTGCAATGAGGGGTATAATGTAACTACAGGCTCCCTCCAAATGCTCATCCCTGTGCAATCAATCAGAGTTGCCGTGAATTGACAGGAGAAAATGAAGTCATAGAGCTGTTGTTCTTCAAAAGGTCCTCAGCCAATTCCGTTATTGATTCATCTTCAAGTGACAGAGGACCCCACATCATATTATTGGCTGGATAGTGAAATTTTAGGGGGCAGCATATTACCATTTGGCCTAGTATCTCTACCAGCGTCAAACCGAGGAACAAAGAGGTACAGCTACACTCAGAGCTACCTCTGTTCTAACAACAAAGTACCTGTGCTTGTAATATCTAACATGGATCTGCATACGCTGGACTGAAACCACCTCAAGGAATACATTAGCTCATATTAAAGAGTGACACAGCACTGAAGGGGTTACTGTAACACACCACGTCTTTGATTTATTGTAGCTGCAACACAAGCATCAACTGAGTAATGGGGACTGGCAATAGCACTTTTATTTACATTGTACATTTTATTACACGTAAACTCAGTATGATTAATATAAAATATAAAAACATAAACACCTATAAAAGGTCTTCTCTGCCTTATGGTAATAAAAAACAAATTTTACAAAGAACTAATATACAAGTTACTACAGCTGTGCACACACTGGAGGTGATTTGCAGTGACGTGGCAGCTACAGACCACAGACTGTATGACTTCAATGAGGAGTGACTGAAGGGACTACCAATGAGAGTGAAGAATATTGTTCATTGACATATGAACGTTCAAAATACATGAAAAGCTGAAAGGTGTGTTGGGTTAACTAAATATTGTGTAAAGTACAAATCACAGTGATTCAGTGGTCATTAAAATGTGCTTGGAATTTGCAAACCATCACATAAATCCTGACACATTGCTCTCCCCTACATAAGCTGACTTAAATGGTAAATGGTAAATGGCCTGCATTTGTATAGCGCTTTTCTAGTCCATAGGACCCCAAAGCGCTTTACACTACATTCAGTCATCCACCCATTCACACACACATTCACACACAATTGGTTAAAGGTATCTCTATGGAAGCCAATTTCGACTTATTAACTCGAAATTTCAAGTTAGCGCTGCCAATCTGTAATCTACGGGAATGACGTCATTTCCTTGTTACCCGGAAGCTGAAGCCCTCAGCTACAAATGCTACAGCTAAGCTACCAGTATTACATCCAGTCATGAATGCACAAATTGCTGATTATTTTCAGCGTGACTTCACAAATGATGAAATCCTTGTGTTATTAGCTAAATCAATCACATATCAGCAAATGTACTCTCGAAAGCGCCAATTTCTTGCGATCTGGTTTTGAGTGTGCATTCTCCTGCGCCATATCCTTCCGGATAATAAGAAATTTCGAGTTATTGATACTTTTTTTTAGTAATGGAAACAGGCTTTCATAGGTATCAGTATCAGCAATTCTCCTGTATTTACTTCTGACTGGGTTATAGACTAATAATAAGCAGGAAACTAGTGAATTAACATAGCAAGAGAACAAGGCATTGAACTTAACAAAGTGTTCAAAAGATGAAACAAATTTCCTGCAGATAAATACAGAAAAACACAAAAGCCAAACTCATTCCCCGTTGTTGCTCGAGCATTGCATCACATCTCCACACATTACCACCACCTGTTGGTGACTGAAAGAGGTTGACATCATTGGTAGTTTGTGTAGATTGGAGCATATACAGCTCCTCATTGATGTGCGCAGAACCCCTAACAGGGAGCCATGCATACAAAAACAACTGCAAAGCGCCAGCAGAGGTCAAAAGCTCCACGGGGAAATCTTGATTTCTGCAGCGCTGTGGTCAAGACGAACCAGTGTGCTTCTCTATGATTTTACCAGTACAGTAGCAGCCACAGGGTAGGTTATATTAAGCAAATCCTTAAATTCCCTAATGAAACTGTGTTCTCATCGCAGTGCTGTTCCAGCCCATGTGCACCTTTAACGCTGGTATTGATTGGAATTTGGAGAAAAGACAGAACAGCATGGAACAAACCCTGTACACGGCTCCCATGCTGATATACAGCAGAATGTGGAGTTTTAATTGTTTGTGTCTTCAAAGCTTGCAGCTAAGCCCGTGTTAGTCTTTGGTAAATGAGGCAAGGGCAGTTAATAGACTGTGATCAACACCGGTCTGGCATAATACACTGGGGCTTGTTCTTGATAAACAGAGAGAACTGCCAAGTAAACACAAGTACCCACTATGCAGATTTAGTCCTGTTCAAACAAAACTTCAAATCTCCTCTGGCCACTGGGGGAACGACAAGAGGGAAATACATCTTAAAACTGTGCATCTGTGTGACTTCCACACGAATGCAGGTCCCCTGATTATGCAGCTTGTGCTACTTTCATCATAACCTCGAAACTCAAGGTATGGTTTAAAGCAACTTAAAGTGGATTTGTTATGTTCATATCCTGCTTTGCTAAATCAGTCTTCCAATGGACCTGAGTGCAGCTCCAACTGTCTCAATAATGACACTTCAGTCTCTCTTCTTTGAACTTTAACAAGGTTAGAACCAGCCTATCTTGTGCATAACTTGATTGTAATGAGTAGTTATTCGAATTTCTATTGCCTTCACCTCAGCTTGATGAAGTCTGGCTATTCTTCTCTGCCCTCTGGAATCAACAACATTCCAGCACATTCCAAAGGTGCTCTATTGGAAGATTGGATCTGGTGACTGTGGAGGCCATTTGACGACAACGAACTCAATGTCAGTTCGCAAAACCAGTTTGAGATGACTTGAGCTTTATAACATGGAGCATTGTCCTGCTGGAAGCAGCAATCAGGAGATGGTTTCACTGTGGTCATAGGGGATGGACATGGTCAGAGACAGTGGTAAATTCATATTCAGGGTCCCCAAATGGACAAGAAGCTATCCACCACACTGTTACATCGTTGCACCACCAGCAGCAGCCTGAACTGTTGATGCAAGGCAAAGAGGACTGATGCTTTCAAATTCAAACCATCTGAATGGTGCAGCAGAAACAGACTCATCACACCAAACAACTTTTATCCAGTCTTCTACTGCCGAATTGTAGCCTTTGTTTCCTGTTTTTAGCGGACAGTGGTACTTTGTGTGGTCTTCTGCTGCTCTAGCCTACAAAAAACTTTGGCCTTGGTCTCAACAAGACGTTTTTTAAGTTACTGTGTTGGTGCCACACATGGTGGGTCATGTTCAGAGTTATTTAAATCACCTTTCTGTGGAGATTCTGATTTGAACTTCAGCAGGTTGTTGTGTCTCCATGTCTTTAGAGATTTACATTAACAAGCAGTTTAACAGGTCAGTCTAGTGAGGTGGCTGGTGAGTGTATATGACAGAAAATAAGAAAAAGCGTGAAGGATCTGCTTTAAGGTTGTGGTCCCAAATACTGAGTCTCATAGTACATTTCTGGCTGTTGCGAAAGTCTTGCTTAAAATATAAAGTAAATATTGTAGTATGTGGTCAGGTTATCAATGTTGTGTGTTTCTTGATGGAAAATGTAAGAATCGTTGTTACCTTACAAGATAAAATCTTACAAGGTGCAAACAAAAAGTTACTGGAATTGAAAAGTAAATGCAAGAGTCTTAAAGTGAGGGATCTGAAAACAGCAGCAGACCTCGAAGCAGTTGGGCTAAAGAAGCAGAAAACCTTCTGCATGTAATCTGCCAAGCAACTGCAGATGTAAATGAGCTTCTAGCTAACTCTGATACAATGCATCAAATGGTAACATTTATGTTATTATACATGATCCTTTTTTCAAAAAAAATAAACTCAATCACTAAAAGCAGCGGAAGTGCAAGAAAAGATTAATTTAAACAGATTTATGGCTAAATTTAAATATACATTTTTAAGGGTTAAATCCATCAACTTTTAAAACCACACAAACCTCTTTTTAAATATTCAGCTCTATTATTTTGGCTTGTCGGGCATTGACCATTCGATCTGACTGAAATTATGGTTATTTATAAATGCACAGATCTACTTCAGTATTTAGAAATGAAGGAAGCGAGTGTGAGTTTCTGCAGAAATGAATAAATGAAATGATGTGTTACAGTTGCAGCTGATATCCAAATTTCCCAAGGAAAAAAAAAAAAAAAAAGGTTTAAAGCATTTTCATTTTCATCTGTTTAAGATTAATGTTATTGAGAAATGTTACAAAGAATTGCCTCAGAAAAATAGATGGCTAAGTTGCTGAGGACACCATCTGACATTGATTTAGAAAAATTCCAAACAACTGAGACAGCAACACGGTCCGAGAAATACTGGAACAACAGCTATTCAGCATTAAGCATTTTGATGAGACTTCACAAATGATAAGGCAGCAATTAGATGGGTTTTTTTTGTCACTTCAATCTGATACTTTAGCTTCGAGCGCTGCCTGACACGTGTCCAAAATTCCTGCATGTTTGAAAGGGAGAGAGAGCAAGAGAGTGAGTCACACAGTTGTGGTTTAAGAGGTTTGGAAATAAGCCCTGCAGTCAGAGGGTATTAACAGAAATGAGCAAGAGTGGGAGGGTGTCAGGACATGAGTCCCTGAGGGTAAGTAACGAGAGGGAGTGGGGATGATGGAGGATGAGCGTGAGTGTGTCCTGTTGCCACTACATGAACCTCCATTAACCTCCAAACCCCAAGCCTGCAGAAAATTTGATGCAACAGTGTGGTGCTTCATCTAAATGGTCAAACTGGAGTGGACTGGAGACACTGAACCCTAAGTTACAGCTCCTCTGCTACTGTTCTGAGTGCGCTTGTCAAACACTATGTAAAAACCAACTAAGGTCAAAAGCCTTCTATAGGTGGAAGCCAATTACCAGTTATTCCTGTGTGAGACATGAAAACAATTATTAGGAATGGGGCGAGAGGACTTTCAGCGCTTTGGGGTCCTTAGGGACTAGTAAAAGCGCTATTCAAATACAGGCCATTTACCATTTTAAAGATGTGAATTCTCAAGTTAACGACAATCGAAAGACTTTCTGATAACTTTGCATCAAATATGCAAATGCATTTACTCTGCAAATGCTCGTTCTTTTGTTTTTATAACTAACACCTTTCAAGCTGTAAGAAAATACAAAAAAAGCATCTGTGAAGACTACAGAGGATAAATTAATGTGAATCATGATGATGTCTGAACATTTCAAACATATTCAGATCTTTAAAGTGCAACTTATGTGGTCCACTTTGGAAAAGAATTCCCAAAATGTGACATATTCCCTCCTCCCCTCCCGATAATACTTAACAGACACTTTAGTAGGCACACCATTCTAGAGCCAGGTGGGATCAGGTTTTATTATCACGTTCAAGTAACTGATTTCAGATGATTTGAGATTTCAGAAAATGCGTGCACTGCGCACATAGACAGATAGATATGATCAGCAACAACACTCAGGCAGGCTGTGGCATTTGAACAAAGCTCAGCTGGTACTATGTGGCCAAAGGTTTGCAAGGAAAATATCCCATCTGCTTCAAGGTTCAACCAGCTTATCTGACACCAACAACCATACCACATTCAGAGTCACCTAAATAACCCTCTTTCTCCTCTCTGACGCTTGTTTTACATTTGGTGATTAAATATTTGCATTAATGAGCAGCTGAGCAGGTGTACCTAATGAAGTGGCTGGTGAGTGGATATATTGTGTATGTCCAGGGAACGCTTAACACAAACACAATAAATGAAAGAAAGAAAGAAATCATTTCTAACCTAAAGATGGAAAATACAAGCAAACAAACAAGATCTTAATAATTTCACAGTGATAAGCTTTGAGCCTGAGTGTAACTGAATAGAACCTGGAAGAAATTAGATCTAGTAATGACTACAGCCTGTCACGAAAGACTGTAATAAAGCAGACACACAGGATTACGGCCTGTCAAGACCACGGTGGAAATACGTTATGTCATTTGTAATATTTTGTTTCTGCAACATCAGGTCCCTTGTTGGTCTAAATCTGCGTCTTTTGTTCCATTACTTTTAAAATAACTATTTTATTTGTTGTGAAAGACACGATACAGCAAAACAAGATAAAAAAGCAGCTAGAATTTGTTTTATTTGTCTTTTTTAACTTTAGCCTGAACACTGCGCGGAAAGGTTTCAAATCAATATTTATTCAAATCAATACCGATCTTCTAACTGTGAGCCGATTACCTAAAACCGTGATGTTTACTGTAAGCACAGCTCCAGTTAGAGGCATCTTTGCGCCGCCATCAGAGCCAGTAATCACATATCTAAGTGAGTATGTGAAAAAGCAACACGAACCTTGCGATCCTCTTTGAAGAGCTCTGCTGCGGTGGTGAAGTGGGGGACAGCGTTTTTACAGTGTGGACACCCTGGAAAAGAACAAGCAGATGGGCTGTTATCACAACTATATCTATTATCATCATACATTTGCACCGCAAAACCGAGCTTCATGCCCTAAACGGAGAATTATACCGAAAGACGACACAGAACACATGCAAGTATATACTGCCGGTTACTAACAAGGTCACTTTTATATTATGAGAGACTGTAGATCTATTTATTGGCATCATAAACGCTACCTCCCCGACTCTGTACTCCAACAGCACTCCATATACAGTATGCCAATACCTACAGAGCACATTTATAGACAGCTCTTTTGTTTTCTGTAGGTGGAGGCAGGATGATTAACTGTCCACAGAGCTGACCAGGAGGAGGAAGCCTTTCCAACTCTAGCTGCAGTGCATTAATAAAAGAGTGATGACTTTTTGTACTGGGAGACTGTTTGCTGTTCTGACAACTTTTCTTCTCAGTTTCTGCTGAAATGTGACGTTTTCTTAGACCTGCTCATTTGCTTTAATCTTTTGTTGATAATGTCAAGTATGCAGTCCTTCTTCTGTTAATTAAAAACAACCCTTTGCCCCTTTTGGAAATAAGAAAAGGCAAGGATACCCCTTGTGGTGACAAATAAATTGCCCATGAAGAAGAAAGCAGCTTGGCAGTGGGTGACTAGCAAGACACTTTCATGTGCCGAGTTAGGGTTAAAAGCTAATTAAACCCTGAAGCATAATGAACAATATGCTTAAAAGAATTTGTTACTTTTTGAAGGTCTACATAAGGCTGTGGCAGTTGTCCAATCGACTCTCCAGAGCAAATTCTGATGGTACGTTTGGGACATGAGTTGTCGGCCAACTGCGGATACAGTCCCTACACCCGGCTGAATGATCAGGAGATATTACGGTTAGCTAAACATCTGAGTCATCTAACTCAATAAATGGATTTTCAGTCACTGAAAAATGATGGGAGAACCTGCTTGAACATGCTTTCCCCCAAGGCCATGAATCTTTTGCTGCAACAGTTTTCTGGTTTCAGGCTTTTCATTACAAATATTTGCAAGGGGCTGCAGGGGATGTTTCTCCAATTTGGCCACAAAACTAGAGGCCAGAGAAGGATTTTAGGTAACAAGGCCCGATGGTGTTCCATTTCTTTTCAAAGGTGCTGGACAGGGATAAGATGCTCTTTTAGACAAAAGCAGCAAAGGCCTTTTTCCCCCATGGATGTCACTTGTGTTCAGGTCACAGACTGTATTTCAAAGATGGACGTAGGCGCCATTAGGAAAGCCCTTCTATTAAGGCGTGTAATTTACAAAATAAACATTTTTCTTAATAAATACAATTTCAAAGTAATGACTTAAATTTGAACTTTAAACTCACCCAAAACTATTTGAACTCATCAAATGAACCCGAGGCTCATTTTTCTACAGACTTCTCTATAACTCAGACTTCTTTTGTACCCATGCTTACGATTAGAAAAAATATACAGTACAATAATGTGCAAAAGTCTTGAGCTATCATTTTGTTTTTGTCTTTTGCTTTCAATGAACCAGACTCGCCGGCCGCTTTTTTCAGTCCAGTCAATTTCCACTTTCACAATGGCTTCACTTTTCAGAGCTAGAAGCCAAGTCCATCCTTTATATACAGTTTGATTATTGTCATAATGCAGAAGGAAATCTATCTGGCAAACTGACATCACAAGTGGGAAGAAGAAAATAAAATATCACTATAAGCTGCACTATTAAGATTTCTTTCACAGGCTGCAAGTGGACATATCTGACTACGTATGTCCACAGGCATCATAGACACACACACACACACACACACACACACACACACACACACACACACACACACACACACACACACACACACACACACACACACACACACACACACAACTCTCTCTCAATTCGATTATATGTCAACTGTGCAAGTACACATTTGCCAACCCTTTCAGAGCAGTCTCCCTAAGAGAGCATTCAGCACCGCTCACAACCCATTTCCTGCTGAATTACCCTTTTAGCTGCAACATTAAATGGCCTTTAAACCTGTAAATGTCCTGTCGCAATTTTGAAACTGGTGTATCAAAAATACAATCGTTGTCCGCGTCTTTCCCTCACAGAAGGAAACAGGAGGCTGATCAGGCAGCTCCCTGGTGCAGCTTAGAGACTGCCTTAAATTAGCAGTTAAACTGAAGAAAGGAACGGGGTTTTGCTCTGCATGGCAAGTACAGGAATTTTTCAGCCTTTATATTTTACTGTACCTTCGGTCATCAAAAAACAGGTAAAAAATGACTTTGAGTTGATAATGATTCCTGCAGTTCTCATTTCTTGACTGTACCTGCACATTTAAACTCCTCTTTCTCATAATTACCATCGCAGACAGAGTGAATCTGAGTGAAATCGAGGGTTGATGAATGCAAAGTAACCGCCCTGTGGATGCGCTGTAACAGCCTGGATTTGAATATCTCCCCTTAGTTCGATGAATCGTGGAAAGTACGGAAGGAAAAAAAAAAAAAAAAGAACATTAAACGCGCCAAAGTGTTATGTCTCAAACTGACCGATCAACAGTATACAGCGGGCCAACAAATGGGTATTCAGTGAATCAGAAAATGCTTTAATTTAACACAGAACGCATGCGAAAGGAGACAAAGATGATGTTCCAGCATTTAATTTTAGTTTAGGGTTCAATTATGCAGATTTGAGGCTAAAGGATAATAGCCCAAGCCTCTGCTAAAATTATATCGATTGTTCTGTCTGAAGCGTTTCCAGCCTTGATGTTTTAGAAAGCAGCTGTATCTCATCAAATGCTCCATTAGCACAAGCTCCTTCACTAATAAGACACTAGCGAGCAAGGTGCAGATGGGGCGGACGAGTTGGGAGGGCGGCAGGTTGACGCGGCCTGATGTACATCTGGAGCATCTCTTTGTAGAGGGAAGCACCAAAGGGCCCAGAAGAGGAAGCAGCCTGACTGCTGTGCCCTGTCGCATGCTTTGAAGCCCTCATCAGAAACAAAGGGCAGAAAAAGGGCCAAAAAAACCTCCCTAACAGGGACAGAGGTGCATGTGTGAGTCTGTGTGTATTGATAATTAGCCTTCCTAATCTGTATTCCTCCTGTGTTTTGCATGAGGACACATATGAAGCGTGTCGAAAACAGAGATTTCTGCCTTTTCTTTCATGGAAGTCCAGTCACTAATCTGTTGTTTGTCTGTTTCTCAGGGCTGAAAATATAAAAAGGTGGAAAAGTGATTTGTTCATATTTCTTTTAGTAATATGACTCAGTCTCCCTGTGGCTTAGGTGTGGCTTTTTTATATACTGCCCAATGACGAGGTTTGGCAAGAAGCTCAGAGTTACGTATGCACGCTGGTTGAAGTCCAGGCTACGATCGCACAGAGTTCAAGAGGACGAAGCTGCGATCGCACGCGGCTGCGACAGCTTCACAGACGTTTGATATTTTCATCACAACAGCCCGAGCAGATGAAATACAAGAGCTTGCGAAAGCTGCCAGTTACAGATGAGGCTTTCAGCCATTCCAGATGTTTGTGTAAGAGCTTCCTTCTGATTTTGTTTGCAGATGCTGAAAGGAGTTGATTTTAGTATTAAAGACACTTACAGGGAGCGTAGAACATGACCAGAGCGTGCTTTTTCTTCTTCAGAGCCTCTCGGAAATCCTCCGACCCAAGATGGCTGACGCTGGAGGGTTTCTCCTCCCAAGACTGCTCCGGTGGAGGAGGCGCCTGTGGACTGCGGGGGATGAAATAAAGTGAAAATATTACGTGCACTCCAGGGAAGGGAAAATTGTCTCAGATTTACTGTAGAAAAGGTAACATAAATACAGTTTCTACCAAGATTTTGTCTTTATTTTGTGGGCCAAGGAATAAATGAATAAAAGCTTACTATGTAACTACCGGTGATATAATGGAACTCACACTGAGTCACACTTTATGTCAGCCTGATATAAAATTATGTCTGCTGACCTGTGATTGCAGACTATGACTTTATGGAGCCTGCAGATGCCACAGCTGGACTGATGTCATTGCAAGTCCATTACTTTTTGACCCTTTCCAAAGATTATTCTCTCACAGTGGGAGGAAGTCTTGAAAAGCCGGTGCTACGGCCAATCAGTGCTTCACTTAACTGCTCAACTTTTGAAGCGATCAAGCTGTCGGTTAAGCATCAGACTCACTTGTGCATGAACTCGATGATCTTGTCTTTGTTTCGCAGCTGTGGCAGCGTGTACTTCTCTTCACCTTTCTCGAAGTACTTAACCGTTGGGAAACCAGAGATCTTGAAGCGATCCGACACAGCCTTATGCACCGTGGCATCCACTGCTGCCAAAACACCCGGACTCTGCAGACGTTACAAAAGCAGACAGGGCACTGGTAAAATAAGATCTATAGACTAATCTCTTCAATTAGAGCATAAATGGTCACTCAGTCTAGCCTATCTGATGACACCAGCTACATTGGGAAAAAGATTACGCCATCTGTGTATAAAAAAAAGCACTGCATTAGAAACATCAGTAACATTAGCAGAAAAACAAGGGGGGAAAAATAATGATACGCTGGGTCTAAAGAGCTCAGGGTGACCGTGGCTCCCGTCCATTCGAATTAGATAATGTGCAGGCTTTTCCCATTGACCTCCAGTGCTGGGCAGAAAGCCACAAGGACAAGGTCCAAGCGCCGGGCCGGGGGGACGTTCACGGGTGAGATAATTGCTACAGTCACCAGGCTACAGTTTTATAGGCCCTGCCCCTGGCTGGGGAGTGTTAGATTACCACTGAGGACAGAATGGGGGGAGAGGAGAGGTGAGTAACACGGCCCACTAATCAGAAACACATCAAAAGCTGGGCTGTTGGACTGGCTGACCAGCGTGTCAAGCTGCAACGGCCAAAAGCCTTAAAGCCAAAAAAGAGGGATTATTATGATCTGCTAATGACACATGACGGTGTGTGCTCAGTAGAGTCTGAGATATGAAGCACACAGGCCTGTAGATATGCATGCTGTAAACAAACAAAGAAAGGTCGAGAGACTTACATCTGCACCCTTGTTGAGTATTTCAGCAGCTTCATCGTACTCTGGCTTCATTTTCTTGCAGTGGCCACACCCTAAAGAGTTAAAAAATGCACATTAGAGGCTGACTGACGGAAGGATTAGACAGCAAATGGAGAAAAAGAAAAATCAACAAAATAACAACATCTGCTAGTGTTTCAGTTCAACCTAGCCCTGAATACGTTTTAAATAATCCCTCAGAAGCGGCTATTTAGATATAAGAATATCTGTATTTTACAGGAACATGTGCTCATTATAATCAAGATAAGGCACAGAGAACAACATTAACCTCCTAGGACCTGGCGTCCACATATGTGGACATCACATTTTGGGTTGTCTAGACCAAAATACTCAATTTTGCTCTCCAAGTGCCTGATATCCACCTACGAGGACATTATACTGCCTCTGTTTTATACAAATTTAAAACGAATATCCTCATATGTGGCTCTCATTTTTCTTAGAAACAAACATCGGGTAAAAAAAAAAATAAAAAAAAATCCGATGATTCTTTGTTTTTACATTCATCAGGTCCCAATCAGCCCAAATATCAAAGAGAAATTAAAAATGCATGCCGTGGAAGAGTTCGGGTCTTAGGAGGTTAAAGGACAAAGTGTGCCATTTAAACATAACTCAAATCAGAACGAAAGGATTTGAAAATAATTTTAAAAATATTAATTAGTTAACATTGTTTTTACTTGACTGGCTACTGAAAAAAATGGCAACCTTGAGAGGCTGAGTACTTCAGAGGTAAAGATGGGAGCAATTCAAAAGCAATGTTTCACAAAGTGTGCAGATTTTATTGCCTACATCACCAAAATAAATAAATAAAAGATTGAAGGAATTTGGAAAGCTTAATAAGTATTGACTGAGACCTTTGGGCCCTCAGGCAGTGCATTAAAATGATATGGGCTCAGGACCATTTCTGGAAGCAAAGAGTACTACATATCAGCATCTGTGTCACTCCATTTAAAGACACAAACCGTCAGAGTAGCTCACCATCCATAATAGTACTGTATCCGAGATGCAGTACAGAAAAAGTGCCGCGCAATAAAATAAAAAAAGAAAACAAAAGATATCCTGTAGGGACGATGGCTTAACATTTTGTTTTCAAAACTAAAACAGCTGGTCTCCACACAGACCAAGCTTTCTCATTCCTATAGTGTTGCTAAAACAGCAGGTGATGCAACACAGTGGTAAACATACCCCTTTAAATGGTAAATGGCCTGTATTTATATAGCGCTTTTCCAGTCCCTAAGGACCCCAAAGCGCTTTACACAACCTGTCATTCACCCATTCACACACACATTCACACACTGGTGATGGCAAGCTACATTGTAGCCACAGCCACCCTGGGGCGCACTGACAGAGGCGAGGCTGCCGGACACTGGCGCCACCGGGCCCTCTGACCACCACCAGTAGGCAACGGGTGAAGTGTCTTGCCCAAGGACACAACGACCGAGACTGTCCGAGCCGGGGCTCGAACCAGCAACCTTCCGATTACAAGGCGAACTCCCAACTCTTGAGCCACGATCGCCCCATACCTTTATTCCAATCATTATTGATGAATCTATGGCCAGCTAATAAAACCCAGCTCCTTCAACCAGTCAACTAAAACAGTCACATGAATGAGACAAGAACAAGAAATCATCTCTTAAATCTAATCAAAGCATACGCTTACATTTCTCAAGAAACACCTTCAACCCTAGAAGATTGGCTCTGAGCGCGTAATGCTCTGCAGAGATTGCAGAGCATTACGCGCTCAGAGCTGTCTGGGCGAATCAAGCAACCAACCTGTGTAATTCTCTGGTGTCTTGCTGCTTCACCCTGGTTTGCCAGAGGGTGCACGGCTAGCATGCTGAGGGTGAAACTGTAAGCGAGGCAGCAAGAGTATATCGTGTTTGCAAGGAGAGTTAAGTCATATTTGATTGCTTACTACATGTTCCACTCTCAGGGATCTGTGCACAAGGTATAGTTTGAGTGTGTTTGTCTCCAAGTAAGAAAATTGTGGTTACATCCACACTGATGGGTTTTTATTGGGTCTTTTAAAAATGAAAACAAATTAAGTCAAGACAAATATTTTAACAGAGTCATAAATAATCTGTCTCTACTAAAACAACTTTCTCTACTGAAACTTTCCTCAGAGATTTTGCTCCATGTTGACATGACAGCATCACACAGCTGCTGCAGATTTGTCAGCTGCACATCCATGATGCAAATCTCCAGTTGCAACACATGCCAAAGGCGCTCGTTTAGATAGAGATCTGGTGACTGTGGAGGCTCACCGTTATGTTCAAGCAACACGTTTGAAAATAAACCTCACACCCTGACACTGGACAAGCAGCCTAAACTATTGTTACAAGGCAGAATGGATCCATGCACTCATGTCGTTTGGTCATGTTGCAGCAGAAACCAGGACTCATCAAACCAGGTAATTGTTTGTTTCTGTTTTGGTGAGCCTGTGTGAACCGCAACTACAGTTTCCTGTTGACAGGAGTGGCCCTCGGTCTGGTCTTCTGCTGCTGTAGCCCATCTGCTTCAAGCTGGCACCAACAGCCTCATTTACAATCACTTAACCTCTTGAGCCCCAACGCTCCCAGATACAGGGGCAAAAGATCGGTTAGGCGTTTGGGCTTAAGAGGTTGAATCACCCTTTTCTTCTTTTCTGATGCTCAGTTTGAACTTCAGCCACTTCATTTCAGCATGTCTAAACACACAGATGCTGCCATGTAATTGGCTGACAGGCAGTTGAGCAGGTGCACCAAATGAAATGGCTGTATACAGAGAGGAAGAACACAAGTGCGTTGTTCCTGCTCGGGATTTGGAACAAGTGTTGCATAAGGGCTATAAAGGTACATCTTTCCCTGGACTGACGATTAGATGGGAGAAAATATGGCAAAATCTATTACAAAAGGAAGCCGTGGCAATGTGGGGGGGGGGAAAAGATTACCCACATGAGAAAAACAGAACCACAAAGCTATGTGAGCTTAGTTATAATGTTTTGGCAATATGTTGTGGCTGATGAGACCAAATCTGGCAACGAGTGGGAGGGAATACCTTCCAAAAACGTCCTGGACTAAAACACTGTAGCATGGCTGATATGTTAAATGCAATAAAAGTTACAAGTTTTAAAACAAATAGTCATTAGAGCCAATCTGTGATCAGGCTTCTGGAAACTTTCAGTAGATCATCAACCCCTCGTTATAAATCACAACAAATCTCAGTTTTACCAAAAACCCTTTTTTCATCGAGAAGCAGAAGACACAATTTGCAGCGTATAGCTTGCTGTAAATAAACCGTGTTTGATGTAAGCGGTACATTTAATGTTGCATGAGCAGTGAGTGACTAGCAAACATTTTATTTGTAGATTTAAAAACAATAAAAAACAAAAAAACAACCAACTTTTAAATATATATAACACAGTAATTTATCGCCCAGTGTACAAGACGCTTTGTCTTAAGATCTTATGAATATGCCGTTTGATCAGGGATGAGCGCTTGTGTGAATGTGCTCAGTGCTGTTGTGCACAGATGCATGAAACAAACTTGGTGCTTTTCCAAACCTGTTAAATTGCCCTTGTCATAACAGTTCAGGAATTTCTTTCTTCAATATACAATGCAGCACTGGCGCAAGCTATAAATCAAGTGTGATATGCCTTGTGGGATAGAAAAGCTGCTTCTCTTTCAACTGAGTGACTGTAGTGTGTGATCATGCAGATTGTTTTGAGGCTTACCAGAGAACCAGAGTGACTACAAGGACTTTGTCTGACCCTTCAAAGCGATGAGTAAGAGACAAAAGCAAACGTCCGTCCTGTGCTCTGCGTCATCCCTGCTCGGCATTCGGGAAAAAGTGGTGCATAAGGGCCACGGTCGGTGTGTGTGTAGGGGAGGGCGTGTGCAAGTGTGTGTGTGTGTAGGGGAGGGCGGGAGCTTACAGGAAAACACAGAAATATTGCTGATTCAGAGTGTATGTGGGGGTGAAGAGATCAGAGTCAAAAAAATGAACACCCTGGCTCCACATCACTGCAGCTATTATAAAAAAAACCCCCAAAACAAACTGAAATGCACCGAAAAAGAGAGAAAGGTGAAAAGGTGTTTGTGTCACAGGAAACGTTACATGTGTTAGGACAACTCGTGTTGTAAGGTCAACTCGTCTGTGCCCACTGCAGGGGTAAGCTTGACCTGCGGCTGCTTCTGAACCACCCGTTAAGCCAGCCAAAGCCCAATCGTCTGGGACCAAACATTATCACGTCATTTACAGCTATATCAGCTGGAACAACAATCTGAACAAACAACAATGAGCAATGTTTGTTTTTGGTCCGGGGACGTAATGAGGCCGGCTCTGGGAAACAGAGGGTTCGTTTGGAGGTTTCGCTCCCCTGCTGTGCACCGTACAGAGGACGGTGAGAAAGGTGGACAAGAATGAAAGCTGATGGTGGTGTTTGGGAGGCCATTAATCTCACTCTGAAAGCAGGGCCATTAAGAAACTGCACCGAAGCTCCAATGCTGTGTGTGTGTGTGTGTGTGTGTGTGTGTGTGTGTGTGTGTGTGTGTGTGTGTGTGTGTGTGTGTGTGTGAGAGAGAGCGATTGTGTAATTGTGTGTAATAAATGTTTTGTCACGGTGTGAAATATGCATTTGATGTGTCACAGGTATGTGCGCGTGTGCGCGCTGAAAATGTTTGATGCCACTTGTTTCAGCTGACTGCCCTTGATTGGAGTGTGTGTGGGTGACTGGCTGATGTCCACAGGGTGAGTCAAGTGCAGCACAAGCATCTGTGAAGCTGTGACACCACATCTGGAGAGGGAGGATTAGTCTGCTTTCAGCGCTGTTATGCACACTCAGGGTAAAAAAAAAAAAGAAAAAGGAAAAAAAAGAAAAAGCATTTTCTTACTTAAACAACTCCACAAACTAAAGACAATAAAATAATTCCTGAATCTATGTTGCGTAATCCATGGTGCCTGACGCCTTAGTAAATATCAATAAAAGCAAAACTATGAGAGTTTATTGCAGCTTTAAGCCTGAATAGGCAATTCAATATAAATGCAAAAACCCATGTAACACTGCACTCTTCAGCTTTCTTCCTCAGCAAAAGACAGAAACCGGAAATTTTAACTGTTCTTCTCTGACAATCAAATAAAACCTGCTTGAAAAGTCATTAATTCAAGTCAAACATGTATAATCAATGAAGTCCCAGGACTCTGCCCATTAAAATAACAATAACAACAACAATAAAACAAATAAAAAATGCCATTGTCTCTTGTTTCTCTGGACCATTTCAAGCCCAGCTACTATTCTGAGACCGGTCCATGAAGTCTGACCAGGTTCTAAGTTTTGACCACTTGCATGTCTGCAGATGATTCAGTTCTGTTGGCTTCAACAGGTGGTGGAGTCGAGTTCACTCTGGTGCATTAGCGCCTCCAATTCTGAGGCTATGATCACGAGCTTTGGGTAGTGACCAAAAGACTAAAATCGTGGATACAAGTAGTGGAAACTGTTTTTTCTGAAGAGCACCTGGCTTTCTTCTTGGAGATGGGATGAATAGTTCAGTCATCTCGAGGGACAAAGAATGGACCCGCTACTCCTCCACATCGAAAGGAGCCAGCTGAAACTAGGATGGCTTTTGGGCATCTCCTGGGCGAGATGTTCCAAGCCAGCAAAGACCTGGGATGACCCAAGAAACACTGGAAAGATGAAATCTCTCTGCTGGCAGAGGGAGATTTGGGCCTCTCTGCTTAGGCTACTACCTCCTTGTCCCAGACAAATGGGAGAAAATTGATGGATAAAGGAGAAATCAACTTTTATTTATATATATTTAAATATATATATTTATATGAGGGCTTTGTCTCTGGCTACAAGCCAAAGACACAACAATAGAGCCTGCAGGGTCCATATGCACCTTGTTTTTTCCTAATTTTGTTAATTATGCTCTGTGAATTCATCCCCCAGGATGACGCTGTCAACACCATATTTTCCTGTAACCTCAAGGGTTTAGGGAAAGGGAACGTGAACTGTGGTGCATGCCAAAATACAGCACACACAAAACACTTTTTCACTTATCACCCGTTTTGCTCTCCAAATCTAGCTTCCATTGTTTTGAAACACTGGAGTTATCCAGTATTGGCGCATGTGTAGGTAGACAGAAAGGAATGATCCAAACAGCCACACAGGAAGTCTCAGGACTGTAGGACTGCTTCCATTTTAATGTTTGGAGTCCTGGAATAATTACATATGACCTGTATGATCATACCTCATACACAGCTTGTGTTGACACTTGTGCTTTGCATTAACCCTTATCTAAATTACACAATTGAGAAAACTATATTAACATCTTTAATGGCAACTCATTTTGAACTGATCCCTGTTTTCTATAGTTTTGACAGTTTACACTCTTCTGGGAAAACTAAAAACTACTACAAAAGTATGGAGTGTGTCTGTGGGAATGTACACATTTAAAAGCATTAAAGAGATCAAAGCCAGGATCAAAGCAATCAAGCAGTTTAGTTGTAAACGCCATCTCGAACCCAGACTTGCACAGTAAGTGTCCATATTCAAGGTTTGCAGCTGCAGTGCAATGCAAATGCTTTTTGTCTATACTCATGTGCATCAATAGTTCTTTAGTGAAACTGCTAGAGTTAATTTACATACAGGGTTTAGTATTGCAAAATATTACTGAGTTTTAGCAGGGAATGGGTCCACCCGCAGTGTTAGTATCACGGATATGTTTTTAATCACAGCTGGGGCTCCTGTTTGCCCTTTGGACTGAGTGCAGTGCTCCCAGCAACCAGGCGGTATGAAGCTCTGCAGCAAGTATCAGATCAAATGTGAAAGCAATGAATCCTTGTTATAGTTAAAGCTAACTTTAAAGGATCCTATTTATACTGATTAGTTTATTTTAACAGAGGCGAGTCTAAAATGAGCACAGAGGGAGGGCAGCAGCTACAGAGAAGAAAGAGAGTACAGGGGTAAACAGCAGGAGGTGGTGATGTGATCCAAAGCATACAGGTAGCTAAAAAAAAAAAAAACAAAGGTCAAAAACAGTCAAATCAAATTGAATAAATTTCCATTATTTAAAAAAAAAAAAAAAAAAAGTGTGTGTGATACATTTACTGATTACAAAAGCTATTTTTGGCCTCCCCCTCACACGCAGGAGGGCTTCACAAAAGCAAAGCAATCTGGGATCTAAGCTACTGAACAGAAAACTGGCATGTTTACAAAGTTCTGTGTAACAACAGAAGTATGTTGCGTGAATAAAGATGACAAGCAGGCTTATGTCAGCCACATGGAAACAATGAAGTGTTGGTTTGCGAAGATGAGCTTGTGTGCGAGCGAGCTGGGCAAAAGAGCGAAACTTACTGCAGCCGCTTTGTCTTTGAGTTTGTTTTCCATTTTTCAATCGGCCTTCGGTTACTTTATCCAGCTGATTGTTAATACTGAGCATGACAGTCAAACAGTGATGTTACTTATGTGACTAAACAACAGTTCGACCCAAGAGGACGTGCGAGAGCACAATGTTATCCAGTGCAGGAAGGAATGAGGAGCTCCTCTGACAGGCTGCTGAAATCATTCGCTCCATGTATTAATATATACAAGTACCACATGTGCTGCATTATCTGACTTGATTACATTAACGATTCCTTCACTACGCCCATCATGGGCTTTGTAAGTGATTTTGAACCTAAACTCCATCTTTTCATGGGACCACATTCAATAACAGCCTCAACAACGACCCTTCCTACAAATGTTACTAGTTTCCACTGAGATTGGGATTTTGTGAAGATTTTACTGGTTCTTCTACTCTGACTCGTATCATTTTTATCAATTCAGTACTTTAACAAACCCCCATAAAGGGAAACCATAAAGAAAGCAGCTAACAGCTAGCAGGAACGGGGCGACCCAAGACTAGAGAAAGTCAATGACATTCAGTGACTTTAAGCGACTATGAGTGCAGAGTTAGCTTGGACTGAGGCTTTAGTGTAAAATGTCATTTAGTTTCAGTTTGAATTACTTCAGTTTTAATCAACTAAGTATACGGTGGCCCTGAGAGGCCAAACGGATTGCAACTTAAGAAAACACCAGCAATACGAAAAACACTGCAAAAGGGGGAGACAATAACCTGACGGACCAGTTCCAGGAACCAAAACATGCTAGGTAAGTGTGTTTTAATCTCATGATTCATATACTACTGGATTTTTAGGCTAATAGTCAGGCTAACACACTGACCTCTCATCTGTTCTTTCCTCACAAAAATGATAGATCCTCCACTTCACTGTCTCCCAGCGCAATTCTTAGCATATTTTGGTTCCTGCAACTGGTCCGTCAGGTTATTGTCTCCCCAGAAACAATTCCCTTGTGCTTTTGGAAATATGTTTTTTCCTATTTCTGTTTTTGGTTTTTTTTTCTCCTGTTTCCGTTTTTCTCATTTCCGTTGTGTTTTGTGTGCTTTCGCAGCATTTTCTTATTGCTGGTGTTTTCTTAATTTGCAGTCCGTTTAGCCTCTCAGAGCCACCGCATAACTATGAAACGATTATAGTAGACTAAACTATAAAATGTTAAAATCCACACGCTTTACAAAGCTTCTTATTTTCCTTAATGTCAAATGTGGAATGTGTCCATATGTATGCTCTTTCTCCCAAGTGTTGATATTTTGTTACATTTTCATGAGAAACAGTGAGAATGGGAGTTAGCTGTTTGTCAGGGCAGATTAAATCTGCGCGTCTGACCTTACTGCGCAGGAAAATTACTTTCGTTAGATTACTTCAACTTAGATTACTTATTGTGGTTATTTTTAATCGTTAACCTACGTTTGTAAAATCAGTAAACAAGGTGTGGGCTGCTCTGGGCTGTTTAGCATACACATCCTACAGTAACTATAGCAACGAGAAAGGAAACGCAAGCTAGCCCTCTGACAACTGTGCCTTTGTGTCCGTTGGACTTTTTGCTAGATGTTTTGACAGACTGCTCATGTTTGCCCTTTACAAGCGAAAAACTTTTCTGGCAAAGCGTATCGTCAGAATTGAAGGTAGTCGAGTGTAACCGCAGTGCTTAACGGTTAATTCCCTCTGCCACTCTGTCTATACCCAGGGTGCATCTCTGCAGCAAGTGAGAGACAGCTGCCCTAACACACCAGCTCGAAGCGAGGCGGATCTATCTTCCCGACGGCTAAAAGTGTGAAATATTTAACTTCTTTGGGTTCTGGCTTGGGCCAAAAAAAACAGCAACAAACAAACAAAAATGTTTTGCCATCGTATAAACGCTATAATCAACTGTTGGTCCAATACTGATCAAACACTGAGTGAAAGAAAGCACCAAAAAGAAAGAAAAAGTGCTTCACTGAGTGCGAGTGCTGAAGTAACTTTTACGAACCCCCCAGTTGTAACACGAGCGATTACATCCCCCTCAACCAGTTTAAAAGAACTCTGGACCTCGCTTAAATTTAAAACGGCTCTTAGTGGGGGGAAAAGTGCATCATTTACATAACAATATTTTACGTGTAGCAGTTGATAAATATAGACCGTGCTCTTTTGCTCTTTTACTCACAAGGGGCGTAAAACATGACCAGGGCAGCAGGATGTTCCTCCAGGAAGCTGTCAAAGGACTCATCGGACAGGTGGAAGACCGCAGAGTCTGTCTCTGACCAGGGGACTTCAGGGGTCTTCGGCTGGGGGGGCTGAGGACTAAAACAGGAAGGGGGGGGGGGGGGGGGGGGGACAACAAGGGCAACAGAGGTGAGACTGAAAAGCAGAGACAGTCCAGCTTATGTGTAATCTGTGTAAAGAAAAATTAAATATAATCAGACACAGCTGCAGCCCACACTCCACCCAGTATGTCACAAAAGCGCACACGCGCACACACATCTGGACAAAAGCAGCCCCACCTTTGTGGGTGTGGTGGAGCACACTGCTCCAGTTCCAAGAACGAGTGGCTACAGCATAAACACTCACTGTTATACACGGCCCTCCTCTGCCGCATTTCCTCATCGTTACACGCTCTGGCCTGAGCCAGTGCACTGAAGCCAGCGAGGCTGATATATTTAACAACACCAGAACAGTGAAAACCGAGTGCTAAAAACAACCCTCCAGCAACGTCAACTATCTAATACACAGCTGTGATATATAAAAAGCTCTGGATCAAGGTTTATCAGGGAGTGATAACACTTAAGATTTATCAGACAACATCTTTTGCTGCTCAGATATAATCGCCAAGGATACCAACTCTTACCTCTCCTTCTGTGTCCACTTTTTTATTCTTGACACTACACTTTCAATGAACAAATTCAGACTGCGCACCAAGCTGAGGTCAAGAGACTAAAGCGGAGCGTACAAAAGGAAGGGGCTTCACTAATTCAACAGAGTAGCTTCAGTACAGCTTCTGACTGCAACCCCCAGAATACTTGTATTCATTACGGCAGGTGTAGGAATCCCGTCAGTGCAAACAGCAAAGGGCATTTCTCAGTCCAGTGAGAAAAGAGCGCAGAAAGCTACTGAGGTGGGTATTAAAAAAAATCGGAGACAGCTGAATCTGAACAAAATGACAACATTAACATTTAGGATGTGAAGTTTGACTGATAAATGAGAAAAGAAAAATAAATCAGCGGCTAAAAGTGCTACAGGAAGAGGACAATAGACTCTTCTGGAAAAATCTCTGAGCACTGTTTACTTCAAAAACCCCTTTTTTCCCGTTTTCGTGCAGCATCTCAGATGAAGAAAAAGAAAAAAAAAGTATGACACGAAAAACTGCAAATGTAATGGTGCTTGCAGGAGAGGCTTTTTCCACTTTCTTTCTTTTTTTTTTAAACCATATGGAACATATTCCTGTGAAAATCAGCTACGCTGGTGAAGGCAGACAGACTCTCTCCTGGAGCCTGCTTCTGCTCGAGTTAAAAAGATTTCCTCCCCACTGTCACCAAGTGCTTACACACTCTGCTTCCCTAAAATACTGTAAACTCTTACTTTTATTATGTGAAGCGCCTGGAGACTAGCTTCTACGTGCTGTGGTGGTTGTGTGCAGCACATTTAAGGACATGATTAGTTTAAAATTAATTAGATTTAATATATTAATTCAGTCATTTCGTGCATATTCAGGTAACAGAAACTTTTTACTCAAATATAAGCTGCAATTAGACTTTTTAGCCAGCTGGCTCACTGCTTTTAAATCAGTCTCTGAGTCCTAAATAAACAAGTTAGTCAAAGTCTAGGAGTGGAGATGCCCAGAGGCACACGGAGTACATCCCCTGCCTGTCTCGCTCCGTTTCCTGCGATAGCTGTGAAAGCCTTGCTCTGTGCCCTCTGGCTGCAGGCCTGTGGACAGTTGCGACTTTCCTGCCAGTAAGAGACGGAGGGGTTACGGGCAGAGTGTGAGCCAAGGTGAGAAAGAAAAATGAGACAGGAACGGAGCAGGTGTAGATTGATGACACTGTGGCAAGGTGAGTCAGGGTGAGCAGAGAGGAGAGCGTTTGTGAGAAAGAGCACAGCAAAAGGAAAAGGTGATGCCTGACATTTAAGATGTGTTTGTGTGCTTGTGGTGGGGGGGTACTTGTTAGAGGCAGAAGGTAGACTTGAGTTCAGAAGCTTCATCGTGTCGTTTTTATTAGTTAAAACTCCTCCGGGCGTCTTCAAGCCTCTGCTTGGTCCTACTTAAAATCGTCAGTAGATGAAGTGACAGGGACCATACTTACTTCTTCAACCAGTCTGCGATGTCCTTGGCTGTGGCGCCGTAGTTCTCGTAGTGGTGAAGGAACTTCCCCTTCCTAAGAGACAAAAGGAGCATGAAAACCAGATCGTCTCTGAAAGCAGACTTCAGCAACGGGCAGAATGACGACTTGGCAATGTGAGTTTGAAAACCACTGCCACAGACGTCTGTGATTTGATGCTTTTTGTAAACATAACAACATGCATTACAGCAACATTACTGCATTTAATTTTAAAAACACACCCCACCCAAAACATGCCTTCTAAAAACATGCCTTCTAAAAATCATCACCAGCAGTTCTTAAAGCTCAGCTCAATACTAATGGTCAGTGTGTTCAGTATGCTTTGCTTTTGGACTTATGAGATGGAGGAAAAAACCTTATTTTAAGGCAAAGTCTGCAAATCTTTTAAGCGGTTTATATCAGATTTATTGATTCTATGCATGCGGTATTACTTTGATAATAATGCCTCAATAAGTGCTGTTTTCAGTTATTTGGAAAGAAACTGACATATAAAACTTGCAAAGGTTTTTCTTTTAAAAAAACGAACAAATACTGAACTTTTGGATGTTTTTGGATGTTTTTCAAGCTAAAACTGAGTCAAAATGAAAACAAAGACTTATTTTCTGGGATGCATCTTTTGATCAGCAGTTCTTGTTAGATGAGGCTGAAACAACATCTCAGTCAGGACTGAAAAAGTCGTGTCGCAGTAATCCAGGTCATGTGCGACAGGATCTTAAAAAAACAGTTATGATGGCACCGAGTGTCTCTGACAAAGAGCTGAGTCGGGCCTTTCGCAACCAGTTCAAAGCCAGATGTTTTAGAGAGCTGCGCCTCTGACAAAAATTTTAACAAGATTGAAATTTCTTTTCTCTGTCTTGAAGTTCAGCTTAAAAAGTGCACACAAGGAATGCAAGTGACCCGACGTAATGCATTTGAAATGAGCTCGAGGCCTCTCTTCAGCCTCACAGTCTGAAAGACAGATTCAAAACCTAAGCAGATTTTCTTCATAGCAATGAGTTTATCTACTGCATTCACCGTGACTAAACCAAGGCTGGGAAGCGGACATGGCGGCTCAGCCCAATGTCGAAGGATCAATGTGGGTAGTTACTGGCTCTGGGCAGGGCGATTTTGAAAACACAGAAGGTGGTGACGACTGCAGTTACAGCTCCCCAAATACAGAGCGGACACTATTAAAAGGTGATACATGATTACGCTCTGTGGATTTGGAGCTTAAAACTCGCATCTTAAGTAACCCGACTTCTGCGGCACAGAGTGGCTGCTTGGAATTCAATCAGCGAGATTTATGACCGACTCTATATTCACTTGCTTTATCTCTGCTGCTGTAAAGTACACCGAAACCTTGTAGAAAGAGAGGAAATTTTAAATAAATGTCATTTAGCCAACAGTCTCTAGCATTTCCATAAAAGGACGCGGCAAGGACAAAGGAGCCGAAAGACTTCCAGGTTTTTGTTTGAATATTCGACAGGAACTTGAGGTGTGCTGTAACTCTGGGGGAGTAAGCTTTCTTAATCTGTGTAACTGAAAACCTAAAAGACCTTGAAAACTTGGTCTTGCAAACGGGTGCAATGGAGAGATAACTCCGACGGTGCTGATGCTGATTTACCCTGCAGTGATTAGCTGCTGTTTATCAGTGAGGGGCTCATTACTGAAGCCAATGGGCTCGGATGGTCGTTAGCTAGCCGTGTGCTGACACTAATGCACTCGCAGCTAACGGACTGGCTCCGGCTCAGCTACACACAAGTGTGCTGGTCATGCCCGTGTACCTGCATACACACACGAGATAGAAAGAAGTGCACACAAACAGGAAGAAGGCAAGAGCACACACACACACACACACACACACACACACACACACACACACACACACACACACACACACACACACACACACACACACACACACAGGCACTTAATCAGTCCCGGTCTAATTAAAAGGCCAGACTGGAATGAGAGAGTGTTTAATGTGGAAATAAGGATGATAAAGCCAGTGCAGGAGACATAAAGAAGCAGAGCACGGTGGCACCCCAGTAGCCTCATATTTAGGGCCACAAAACAGCGATGCCTACGGGCTTGATCCCCAGCTGACCTTCGCTGCATGACATAATTTCGCTGCTTTTCCTTCCAGGTGTCTATTGCATTGCAAGAAAAAAAAAAAAATGCAAACATATTTTTAAAAAAACCCCAAAACAAGCAGAGAACAGCGTGGGAGCACTTAGTTAACAACACTGTAAATATGTGGACAGTGCAGAGAGGCTCCAGCTGGGTGGGGTGGGGGTGGGGGTGTCTGCATTAACAAACACTATCAGTCACACTCTCTATTCCTGCTGCGTATGTGGCCGCAAGCTGTGATTTTGTGTGTCTATTCATATTTGGACACTAGCGCTGAGCAGTAATCTGAAGTTATCAGATTGCCAGCAGCATACATTTCTCCAACACCTAAAAGAGAGTGCTAAATCAATGTCACATGTGGCCTTAAGGTGTTGTTAAAGATAACAAAAAAAACTCTGCTACAGCATATTAAAAGCATTTACTTAGTCGACCATTTTAATAATTTAAAACGCTGCCTTTATTAGGACCAGAGGCAGTCTTTGCATAGACAACGGCGCTGTGTGACACAATGCAACGGCTCGCTTCACATCAGAGGGCCGTGTTTGTGAAGACAGGGAGGCTGAAATAATGAAGGGCTGTCCAGTTTAAGAGCTAAACTTTACTCACTTACTGTTACAGTGCAGTGCATTGTTACAGGGCAAGCCGGTGAATTAGGCAATCAGAGTTTGTGCTTAAAAATTCTGCCTAATAATATTTTACTTGGCCCTTGAGCAGCGCTTAAAGTCCAAATGACCCTTGAAAGTCATAGATCTTCTCTACTACATACGCAAATGACTTTCGGGATCATAAGCCTTCCAATGACAGGTAACTACAATCTCACATTAACTAAATAAGCCCTGTCGAAATTGTCCAAAGAAACCTTAAGTTACTCAGTTCACTTTTTTATTAAGACAAAGTAGGCAACGCAACATTTCTCTGTTATGCTTGAATATTAGCTTTAAGTGGACCCGTTATGCTAATTTTCTGGCTCCACATTTTTATTCTCGGACTCTACAAAAGAAGTTTTTCCATGATTCACAAACCAAAACCATCTTATCATGAGCCTGCACTCTGAACAACACATTGTGATTCATCTCCATTTAAGATGATTTTCTCCTGGTTGGATGCCCCTTACGGAAGAGGATTACGGCCACTAAAAAAAAAAAAAAAGTGGCCACGTCTTTTTTTTCTTCTTCTTTTCCAGAATCCTGAGATTAAAGAAAAAATTTCTGAGAAAAAAAGTCAGAAGTTTCTCAGAATTCTGAGAAAAAAATAATTTGGAGGAAAAAGTCAAAATTCTCAGATTAAAGTCAGAATTCTGACTTTAATCTGAGAATTCTGTAAAAGAAGAAAAAATAAGACATGCCCACTTTTTTCCCCAGTGGCCCTAATTCTCTTCCGTAGCTCCTCGCAAAAAAACAAAACAAAATAAAACAAATAGGTGGAGCTTCTCTCTGTGTCTGAGATGATCATATTAAACATATTCTTGGTGTTTAACATGATCAACCACCTTTGTATCAGTATACATTGTCACAGTACTGCCCACCCTATGGCATGGCCACTGGGATGTGAAGGGTGTTGGACCTAAAGGGGCTACGGATATAAGAAATTGCCCTGAGGAAGGTAACAGTGCAGATCCTGGAATGAGCGACTGACTGATGGAGATTGTTCAAACACCACAGTGCAACACAGAGTAACATTTTTGGAAGACAGTTACTTTTGTTATGCATTGTCAACATGATGAAGAACTGCAACTCAAGATCAATGGGCTCCATGAGCTTGCCCAAACCTCTGAAGTGAAGGCTGTGAGAGTGGAAGCTGGGCCTCCATGAGTTCACAGTTAGAGCCATTTATCTAGTGAGACCGAAGCCCAAACTTCTTTGCATCCCTGGTGGCCAATATCTCTGTACCCTAGAGTGACGTCAGATGAATGATTTAGTGCCTATTTGCAGAGTGGTTCAGTGACTGTGGCAATAAATATATGTTCAAGCAGGACTTTAAACACTTTAAATGCCAAGAATTGTTTTTTTTTTTGGTCAAGCAACTAATTATCCCTTCAGTTTTACTTCACTGCTAACCATACACCAACACCCATGTGTTCTCCTTATTCCCTGACAGTAGCAACCACCTCCTGTGAGTGTACATTTTCAAGGATGAGGCCAGAGGATCCCAAAGTTCATCAGAAACTTTCTCCTTTGCACCTGCACGAAAGAACTGCAAACCTTAAGGGGTCACCTTTGCAAGCTGCGAGTCTGCTGCCATCACGCCTGCTTGCTGTTTAAATGGGCAGAGACTGCACTTTCTATTTGAAGTGGCCCTACTCTGATGTTTTGAGCTTTGGAAGTCAGGGACTAAGCCTAAAAAGAAACGGATGAGAGGACTCGACTCACTCAAAGTAGCAGAAGGTTGGGTAGCCTTTGACGCCGTACTCCTGCTTGAGGCCGTCGAACTCAGCTGGGTGCACATTCATTCCTGCTAGGACCTTAAGAAAAATGATATGAAAGGGAAAATGAGACATGGGCCATCAAAGATGTGAAGCAAAATGACGGCAGAGAGAGAAAAGAAATAGCAAGAACATCAAACATCGGATTACTCCAAGTGTGAACTGCGAAACAACACAGGTGCAATGACTGTTAATTAGCAGGCCGTAATCAAACACCACCGCTATAAACTTCCTGCTGACTTTTTAATTGAAAAGACAGAATGTGATTTGTCTGAGCTATATTAAAAAAGGAATCACAATTTATTTTAGACACCCACATAAAGAAAATATGTGCAGGATCCCGCTCGGTGTACTTGATAAATGTGAACTGTTAAGCATGGTATGTCTAGCATAGCAGAAAATTACTTTAACTGTCAGAAGTACAATACTGTGTGAAAGTCTTGAGTAGGGATGGGTACCAGTATCCGGTGCCATTCTGACATAAACGGTAGTAACCAGACCGAAAGGCAGCGCACATTTCGGTGCTTTATTTCAGTGCTTTTTTTTCCTGAGATGTCATACACTTTGGATTCCAGCCAATCATTTTACCTTTCCGAGGATAGTAGGCGGGCCAGGTACGTACGTTCTTTTAGAGCAGAGCTACAGATTAAAAACGCCCAAGGCGAAGCGGTCAAAAGTCTGGCTGTACTGGCTGGACCAAAGAAAAAGTGGAAAACAACTAAACATGAGAGGTTTTTGGACAAAGTTTGTGTTTTTTCCATTGTTTAAGCACTGCTTCCAGCCAAGAGTGATGCCATATATGCCCCATAGCTGCAGAAAAGGCTAACATTGTTATCTTTTTACAAAAAAAACAGCTAAACATGAGGTTTTTGGACAAAGTTTGTGTTCTCCATTCTTTAAGCACCGGTTCAGCACCGTTTAAGCACCGGCACCGTTTCAAAAGTACCGGTTTGGTACTGGTATCGGATAAAACCTAAACGATACCCATCCCTAGTCTTGAGCCACTATTCGTTTATTTCTATTTTTCTTCCAAGCAGCCAGGCTTTCTCCAGGGTTTCTACAGATCATCTAAAGGTTTTCTTAAGACATTGGATGCTTTTTCACTCATTTTCAGTCCAATTCTTATACCAGACTACTTTTAGAGGAATGTTGTTTTTCCTTTGTTAAGCGCCTTTGCACAGACCTATGAATCACTTCAGCATTAAACAGGCAACGGGGAGATAAGGCTGAAAATCAGTGGCAACAGGGCTGATGGAGTGATGAATCCAAAGTAGTAGTTTTGGTTTCAAATCATTGTCAGTCAGTAGACAGGCTCAACAGTGAGTGTCTACAGCCATCTGTAGAACACAGTGGAGGCTCTTTGTGGCTTAAAGCTCCAGAAAAAAAAAATCATGAACTTGATGAAGTACCGCCAGATCTAGAAAGCACCTGATTGGCAACAGTGTCATTTTTCAGCACGACCTCAGTGCCGTGATCATCATGTTGATATTTTAAAAAACATTATTTGTTATTTACTGTCTTTATTATCATTCTCATTAACTTCCTCTCTCACATATCTAATTTATTCTTAGTGCTGATTGGCTGCCAGATGGAAAAAAAACCCAAAGAAGGTGGCGGATGGTGGTTTGTAACTGCCGTCTTGACCTCCATCAGCACCGATGCTTTTACAGCTTTGTTTATTATTAGACACGGGTTGAGCCGTTTGTGGTTTTGTGTCTATTCGTCTAGTTTACCAGAACTAGCCAGCTCTCATTTCTAGCCAACTAACTGGCTGGTTCATGGTCGTCCCTCTCTTCTGTTTGCTTTAGCCAAGGATCCGAGCTCTTTTTGTTCCTCTTTCTCCTTTGTTATATTTCACATTACTAAAAGCTAGTTGAATGGCAGCATGGTTTAGCCTTCCCTTGAGCCATGTAACACTGGCAATTATCCCAAACACACTGCCAATGAAGTAAAAGCATACCTGGATAGAAAAAGCACACACAGTGGGTCACTGTCAATCACAGACTGGCCTCCCCAGAGGCTGGACCTCAACATTAGTGAAGCAGTGCGGGATCATTTTGACAGAGAACACACATCCTAACAAAATGCACAGAAATGAGAGCTGGCTCAAGACTTCTGCACAGCATTCCATCTTATCATGTAATATTGTTTGGGGATAAAATAGAAAACATCATTATGTAACACGAGAGAATATTTTGTTTTTCAAAACGACCTCTAATTATATGCTGAGTAAAAATTAGCTCCAGATACAGTTGGCAACACTGACACGGTTGAGAGTCCCTAACTCCACTGCTTATGAGTAAAAAGTTCTGAAAATATTTCTCCAGTACAGAAGGTTATTTGATATAAATCAAACAGCTGGAGCATCCCAGGTTCCCTCTGTAATAAATATTGTACCAAACACAGCTCATGGCAAAAAAAATAGCGAGAGGAATGTGTATGAGTCATGACAAACTCTATGCCTTATTCCCTTTTAAAGGACGGTGCTCTGACAAAATCATGTTATATGTCACAACCAGTACTGAGAGAGAACACAGAAGAAACCTAAAAAGCTGAAACAATACAATCAAAACACATCCCCACACGAATCTGTGTTTTTTCAGCTATTTCACCCTGACAAGATGCAGAACTTCAGACGTCACCTTTGTGCCTTCCTGTGCCACGACACGGAGGCGAGAAATGTGCGATACGACTTGGCTGACCACCAATTCAGCATTCACTTATAAACAGAAGTACAGGCGCACTCCCTCACCCTATCTCAGCCTCGCACACACGTGCACACACCCAAACAGTGTACCAGTTCCCAGCTAAGAGGCTTAAATGTTCGCTACTCGAATGCATGCTTGATGATGAAACAAACATGCAGTTAATTATCTTTTCATGTGATCCCTGAAGGACAAGTGTTTATGAGATAATATTTTTCTCATGCAAACGACACGAGTACTGTTAAAAATAATAATTAAAAAAAAAAAAAAGACTAAAGAAACTTTCCCACCAGTGATGAAAACTACAGGAAAAAGTAGTCAGGACCTAAATTAGTGCTGTCAGCGTTAATCTCGTTAAAATGACATTAACGTGGCAAATCTCTGTTAGCTCGTTAACGCTGCACGGCGTCAACACGTTAGCACACAGGGCGATCTGCGTTAACTCTCTAACGGAGATTTGCCGCGTTAATGCGGTTATGGCGTCAACGTCATTTTAACGAATGTAATTTTAACAGCACTACTCTAAACATGTAAATTATGTACATATAAAAAACATAACACGGTCTGCCGCTACAGCATATTCCTGTACATTGCTTAAAAATGCTAAAATCATTCGAAACATATTGCTGTGCAATCAAAACACAGGTAAAATCTTAATTAATCAGCAGAGAGAGGATAGGGACCTTCGAATTGCCTTTTAAAGGTCATCTGAGTTATTATGCTACTAAATCAACACATGGTGCAAAAGTTGATCAGGTACTGTGCCCGAGAGATCGTCTTTGCAGGAAACACAACCTGCAGGAAATACCTTATTTGGTCTGTCTGTACCTTTTGCAGATTTCACATCCCTGACATTCGCTGCTGACACATCTCATTTAATGCGCGAGCATCAAAGATGACTGGGCTGCAGATCAGAGACAGGTGATGCAACACAACAGTGGGCCCACTGACTGAGGGGCAGATTTAGCACACTTACATATTTCCCTTTTGTCTCCGTGGCCGCTTGCTGAAAAATGGGCTGCATTCTCTTACAAACGCCGCACCCTGCAACCAAAATACAAAGGAGAGAAGCAGAGGTTATTACAGAGAACTCAATGGGAACACTGCTCTGACAGCTATATGATAATCTATACGACTGTCAAAAGATTTTCCATCATCTGCTAGGAGATTTTTCCCCCTGGTAAACAGCAGCTCTCAGTATGCTATCTGCTGTGAAAGATATGATGCACTGAGGATAATCGAGCACAGCGCTTGGAAACAAAAAAACAAAAAAAACAAAAATCCATGTGAAGTCTTTTCTATTGAACAACAATAAGAGGCAACAATTAACTGCGTGCTGAACAAAAACGACTGTTCTTATCCTGGCAAAGTGATCAGCAGGTCTGACGTTCAGACAGACGCTGCGGCTTAATTGTTTAACAATTTTGCCAAACAAAGAGCGACAGCGATAATCTGTTGCTTTATTTCTAGTTTATATTCTTAGAAAGTGAAACTAGTTTTTTTTGTTTTGCATGGACTGATCAATGAACAAAGCAAGTAATTTTAAGCAGTCGATAAAAGACCTGGCAACACGCGGGTTGTTTTAAAAGCGCTCTGTTATTTTAGAACTTTGCATCCGATTTGTGTTTGTAATAGTGGAGTTAACCAGCAAAGAAGGATCTCCTCAGTTGGAGTCCTTTTTTCTCCACATTATAAAAAACGTGTAGTACATAGAAAGATGAGACAGTTAGGGCTGTGCGATATGACCAGAATCTCATATCCCGATATAAGAATTTTATCGTCCGATAACGATATAAATCACAAAAATGTAACATTTTCTGTAAATTCTGTGAATCTCGGGCAGCTCGACTTGCGGGAAGTGTTTCCAGCTGCGGGTCATGTAGCTGGAGTCGAGTGTTTTAGCAGATGCATGAAACGATACATTTTTAGACATAAGTTGTAACGGCCGCCGTTTTCTTTGTGAGTATTTATCACACGGCGTGCTGCGGGGAAAAGCCTGTTCTAACGTTTGAGTCTAAGGTCTATTTTTTAGCACCTGGCGGCTCTTTTTTACTTCTCATCCGTAAATAATCTGCTCTTTCAAGTGATTCAGTTTATTTTGAAAAGTCTCAACAGGATCTTGAGCTTTATTGTGAAAGGTTTATGTGGAACATAAACAAGCGGGCACGCGATGGTGTTACCGTCGTTGTTGCTAACGACAACGCATAAAAACAGGCGCTTGTCCGTCCGTAGTGTGGTTATATTAAATATAAGAGAAAGAGAGAACTTTAAGAAATTAATATAGCCACTACAGTGACCATCAAAACGATGAAAAAAATATTGCCGTAAACAGTTTATTTTGCGACACCACGAAACAAACGATCGACGTTTTTATATCGTCATCCGATATATACAGTGGGGCAAAAAAGTATTTAGTCAGCCACCGATTGTGCAAGTTCCCCCACCTAAAATGATGACAGAGGTCAGTAATTTGCACCAGAGGTACACTTCAACTGTGAGAGACAGAATGTGAAAAAAAAAAAATCCATGAATCCACATGGTAGGATTTGTAAAGAATTTATTCGTAAATCAGGGTGGAAAATAAGTATTTAGTCACCTCAAACAAGGAAAATCTCTGGCTCTCACAGACCTGTAACGTCTTCTGTAAGAAGCTTTTCTGTCCCCCACTCGTTACCTGTATGAATGGCACCTGTTTGAACTCATCATCTGTATAAAAGACACCTGTCCACAGCCTCAAACAGTCAGACTCCAAACTCCGCCATGGCCAAGACCAAAGAGCTTTCGAAGGACACCAGGAAAAGTATTGTAGACCTGCACCAGACTGGGAAGAGTGAATCTACAATAGGCAAGCAGCTTGGTGTGAAAAAATCCACTGTGGGAGCAATCATCAGAAAATGGAAGACATACAAGACCACTGATAATCTCCCTCGATCTGGGGCTCCACGCAAGATCTCATCCCGTGGGGTCAAAATGATCATGAGAACGGTGAGCAAAGATCCCAGAACCACACGGGGGGACCTGGTGAATGACCTGCAGAGAGCTGGGACCAAAGTAACAAAGGTCACCATCAGTAACACACTACAACGGCAGGGAATCAAATCCCGCAGTGCCAGACGTGTTCCGCTGCTGAAGCCAGTGCATGTCCAGGCCCGTCTGAAGTTTGCCAGAGAGCACATGGATGATACAGCAGAGGATTGGGAGAATGTCATGTGGTCAGATGAAACCAAAGTAGAACTTTTTGGTATAAACTCAACTCGTCGTGTTTGGAGGAAGAAGAATACTGAGTTGCATCCCAAGAACACCATACCTACTGTGAAGCATGGGGGTGGAAACATCATGCTATGGGGCTGTTTTTCTGCCAAGGGGACAGGACGACTGATCCGTGTTAAGGACAGAATGAATGGGGCCATGTATCGTGAGATTTTGAGCCAAAACCTCCTTCCATCAGTGAGAACTTTGAAGATGAAACGAGGCTGGGTCTTCCAACATGACAATGATCCAAAACACACCGCCCGGGCAACAAAGGAGTGGCTCCGTAAGAAGCATTTGAAAGTCCTGGAGTGGCCTAGCCAGTCTCCAGACCTCAACCCCATAGAAAATCTGTGGCGGGAGTTGAAAGTCCGTGTTGCTCGGCGACAGCCCCAAAACATCACTGCTCTCGAGAAGATCTGCATGGAGGAATGGGCCAAAATACCAGCTACTGTGTGTGCAAACCTGGTAAAGACCTATAGTAAACGTTTGACCTCTGTTATTGCCAACAAAAGTTATGTTACAAAGTATTGAGTTGTATTTTTGTTATGGACCAAATACTTATTTTCCACCCTGATTTACGAATAAATTCTTTACAAATCCTACCATGTGGATTCATGGATTTTTTTTTCACATTCTGTCTCTCACAGTTGAAGTGTACCTCTGGTGCAAATTACTGACCTCTGTCATCATTTTAGGTGGGGGAACTTGCACAATCGGTGGCTGACTAAATACTTTTTTGCCCCACTGTATCGTTATATCGAACAGCCCTAAGACAGTGTGTCATGTTTGCCAGGTGCCATAAATATATATATATAAAATCAGATTGCAGTATTGATTACAACGGTTTAGTATTACCAAGCAAACTCTAGTTTATTGAGCTATTCCCTAAACTGTACTCTCTCCCCCGGTTTAGACACCTTATAAAGTGAGTTAATGTAATATTTGAGGACAATAATAGCTACTCTTGTTTTTCCAGACATACTGTTTCCCACAATATGTGCAAGCAGGATAGCAAAATGAGCACTGCTTGTCCCAGTTATTGTGAGCTGCTAACACTGCAGGAACAACGTAATAATGCAGACTCACAGGGAGCATAGAACATCATGAGGACCGGCCTCTCTTCTTTCTTCAGCAGCTTCCTGAAGTCCTTCGAGAGCGAGGAGGGAACAAGAGATGAGTCAGGATGCTTTTCAGCAAAACACATGTATACACATGTATATACAACACACACGATAGCTTGATTCCTCTAATAGTATGCTCCATGTTGGATTTCTGAAATTCTCTCTCACACTCTTTGGTTTAAAATAGCAAATCATGACATCATCTGTTATTTCAGCTTTGTATTCGACCGTGTGTGAGAGTTATTCATCACATTAATCACAGAAAAAGGAAAGGGAGGACTTTCTTCTTTGGACAGCAGGCACATCAGCCCCCCATACCAGTTTCCCCGTTTTCATCATCACTTTCATGAGCTCAGCTACTTCCAAAAAACATAAAAATCACACATTCAGCACAATCTTTTGTTAACACATTCAACAAGCCTCAGGGTGAGAGCAGGTGATAACCAGGTCCCTCGTTCTTCAAATGAAAGGAGGGTTACTGTGTTATGCTCGCCTTTGTTTTCTGTTACACATGTACTTTTACAGTGGTGGATGCTCAGATTTCAAGCTGCTTTAATCATTTTTTAATCATCAGTAACATGGACATCTCAGGCACAAAGCTCTGGCTGTGAGAACAGAATTTTCCAGCTGCTATTTAAACCTTCTGTTTGCGAGGGGCAGCCAATCAGAAGACAGCTGGCTTAAAAAGAGTGTGGGGCTAATTGGAAAGGAGCTAATCAGCTTCTTTAAGACTGGGCTACAACAAGGTGCAGAATGAGACAAATATTTATTACCAGTTTCTCTATGTCTGTAGTTCAGGAGACTAAACGGATCATCTGCTAATCAGAAGGTTGGTAGTTCAATCCCTGGCTGCTAAAGTCTGCAAAGTGACCAAGTATCCTTGGGCAAAACACTGAACCCTGAGTTAATGTTAGAAAAGCGCTGTAAAAGAGCCAGTCCATCTACCATTACTACCGATCCACATCAACACATAAACCACGGTGTGAAAATAGGTATAGGTCAGGGATGAAACCACTGTGAGACCTTGCCCCACCTCATCGTGTGAACTATTCAGATCACCTGATGCAAAGCGTGAGCAGCCATTGAAGCACCTGGGAAGGGATCTCAAGCTTGCCTTGACAAATCAAGTCCAGTTGTCTTCTTTTGCTCAAGCTCTCAAGACTATAAAATAAATAAGGATCATGCAAAGTGGCTATAGTCCAAAAACAAAGGTCTTTCTAAATTCCATATATACTTATCTAAGGATGAGGTAGCTGTTTGTGAATATGCTGGCAGTTTTTGATGATTTTGCAATCTGACTTGTCTGGATGAGAGCCGTTTGGAGGCTTTTAGGCTGTAAAGGCGGGACTGTGTGAGTGACCTCATGAACTACGCCGAGCAGCTCTTTGATGATAAAGCCTGTTGCTTTTTGTGTGCGGGGCTTTGTGTTGGTGAGATGCTGCAGTATCAGAGTCGGGGGGCTAATCAAAACTTTAACACAGACAAATGGAGGAAAGATGCAGCCTGTGCTTGTGAATCACAGTAAATGTACGTCCCCAGTGATGTTCTGGATTTCTTAAATGGAGCTAAATGGATATTAAATTAATCCAAAGCCCAAAAGTTTATTTAAATTGGTACTTACTTTTTCTGTCTCTATGTGGACGACATCTTTAGCCTCAGGGTTCTCCTCCCACAGTGGGGGCCCCGATGGGTCTTTCAAAAACGCTACCATTGACTGAATGAGAAAAAAAAAGCAAAGTCAAAACGACAGATCTGCGACAGCCTGTCTAAACAAAGCCAACTGTTCAAATCATGCAACAACTTTTCACTGCCACAAAATAATCCTATGGGGGTGAAAAACCAACATAAAAAGACGGAGTGGTGATTATTTACGTTGCCGAAGTCGCTCCTAAATTTAGTTGAGGCAACGCTGTAGGTTGTGCCAGATGGAAGCTCATATAGATGAACATGTTCATGCATCCAAGAGGTGTCAGCGCTATTTCAGTACCTCTAAGTGTCTACTAATGGGCTTGGTAAAGCTTTCTGTAAATATAATGAACCATATGTCTGTGGAGGCAACAGCAGGAAATATTTCTTTTAGCAGTGCTCTAACGACGGCGCGTGTGCACGGGCGGAACATTTAACGACCTTGACTTGATTATCAGAACTACTTTGTAATGGTTGAAACAGAGACTTGTGGAGGTTTATTGTTTCAGATGCCTTTTAATCTGTCAGAGAAACAGCGCAAACCCTAGCAAGCAAAGTAATAAAACCATGCACCATTCAAAAGAGTGACAGCTTCCACCTTATAACGAGTTTCTCTGGTAGAAACTCATTGAAAAAATAAAAAGAGAAGGATTTCCATATTATAGAGGAGAGAAGTAAACGGTTAATTTCACTTTTATCTAAAGTCATAATTTGCCTTTTAGGAAATATCTATATGCAGCAGCTGTCTTGCAGTGAAAGGCATTAAACTTTAAGCTGACCAGCAACATCTCTATGGTTGTTGTGGCTGATGCATATTTTATATTGCACTCTGTATTCCAAACATTTCACGCTAGAGGTACCTGTGAGTGATCCTTAAATATGTAACCTGCAGCTGGATAACTGGTAACAAAATTAAGGTCTTGATTTTTTTCCTCAGGATGTGTTTGCTACAGAATCAGAGTAACAGATGGTGCTATGACCTCATTAACAGGTCTGGAGGCTATAAGCTAAATCAGTCTAGTGTGCCAGCATTAGTTGAGGCAGCCAAAGTGCAGACCTGTAAAGAGCATCATTAGAAGCTCTGCATCACATGTTCAAAATTATTAAACCTGTCGGGTGTGGCTTGCTGCAGTCTTATATTATTACAAACACACCTTGTAGCTAACATGAAGATCAATCACTTGACGCTAGGGCTGTGTCATAACCATATAACCTGCCATAACACCACTATAAATGTTTATGTGACATAAAAGTGTCATGTAATGATATCATTGCTATAGCAACAGCTTATGTTCCCAGTGCAATCAACAATGAGACATGGCCGGGCATGTCTGAGAGCGAGAGCCAAGTGTCAGCCTCCAATGATCATTTAATACCTGAAGATGGAGCTACTTCGAAAACCTCTAACAAAGCGCAGTACTTTGAAAATATGCAAGAAAACTGTTCCCGCTAAGGGTGAAAAAACAACCAACACTTTTCACCACTTGAAGCAAAAACATGCACTTAGTTGAGTAGCTGCTCTCACTAGTTGCACCCCAGGAAGGAGTAAAGGGTGCACTTAGACGAAAGGTAAACGTTTGAAATGACCAGTGTGGTTTCGTGGTGGAAAATGGACTTTAAACAGACGGTTAAAAAGTTCAACCCAAGATAAATCATACCAGGTAGAAAGAAGTATTTTTCAGTTTTAATATGTGACAACACTGTGCTGAAGTTAACAAGGTTACTTTAGTAAGGATTAAGCAGTCATGCTATAGCTTTACTTACTCCAGGGAAAACACTACTCAGGCTACCTTTCTGCTTACATTTGACTTATTAAACTATAATGTGGCTGCTGTCTGCATTATATTTCAGTACATTCACACTTCAAATTAGGTAGTATACCACCAATTACAGCTCATTATAAAAGCACTAAAAATACCCTTAATTTTGTTTGCATTAATAAATGCTGCTGTCTGCATGATGCAGTCAATAAAACCAATAAAACATTGTTAAGTATGGTGATTGTGAGGCGACTGCAAGGTCCCCTTGTGGAAGGTGACAAACTGCAATTTAATTCAGGCTGACTGCAACGACTCTCAGACAGATTAGTGAAGGTTTGGAAATAATTGCAAGATAATTTCTAAAAGCAGACAGACTGCCAATACACTGGCATCAATCACAGTCAGTCTGTGTCAATGAGCACAGCTTGTCTGCAACTCAACTGTCTGCCAACTGGTTGTATCTCGGTTATACAAACGAAGATATAAAAGCATATTTGAATTTCTGTTTCAGATCCACGAGTTTTTGGCTAAACTGAAATTAATAAGTTAATTTGTGAATTTCTGGGTATGTAGACAGATGTGCATTTTTTCTCACAGCTGCAAGTTTTTTGTGTTGTAACTGTATTATCTCAAACACACACTGATAGCTTCCAGTTATCACCAGACTAATACACAGAAACAATCATAAACATAAGCCAACATAATGCTGTGAGAAGCCAGGACCTTCTTGCTGCGAGGCAACAGCGTTAGCTACAGCGTTAGCCCCGTACCACCAGCTTGTTACCATTATATCATTAAAATTCTCAGTCATCTAAAATTATGTTTATGATAATCTGATGACTTTTCTCTTTTTTAGCTTTTTAGTTCGCTCTTTTGCTGCTGAGTGCTTCAATATGGTCAATATGCTCCGTCTTCTCTTTGGTGCTGAGAACACAGTGCAGAGTCAATCTGTGCAGCGTTTCCTCTGAAAACTACCGCCTCCCGTGACAAAAAGCATCGCTATGAAAGTGAGAGTATGATTGTGCCATGAGAGCAAGGTTGCACAGCAGGCAGATAAACAATGAGCTGAAACTAACTGTAAGGCACTATAAAGCTGAGGGGGGCTGCACATAGAAATAAAGAATTTGCAGGGTCATTGCTATAAAGGTCACATTTTCACACAGTGACACTGTTTTCAAGCTGTTATTTGATGCACTGTTGATATTAAAATGCAGGTTATAAATGATTTCATAAATAGCCAACTACATGTAACCACAGATGCTTCTGGTTCTCAAAGAAAAAAACAAACAAATAAATGAATGAATAAAAATCAGGCAAATTCTTAACATTGTGTCTAATATTCTTGTGTGGAAAATACCACACATTTTTTCCATTCATAAAACTTAATAACAAAATGAAAAAGAAGGAAGAAGAAAGAAATGAAAGCAGAAGGCAGGGCTCTGTAGAGCCAGAGGTAAAATAATTAGTCCTCTGAATGTGAGGAGCAATTAGGAAATACTACACAGCAGACAACAGTGCTCGACATGTAAAGAATGCAGATTCTCAGATTCTGACCTTGAAAGTAGCAGGCCTGCTGTACTCCGTGTGGAATGTCCCATCTCTGAAAGACACGCGGGACACAATGCTCTCAACACCAGGAGTAAACTGTAAGTAATGCACTTCTTAAGCTGCAAGCACGGTATCACTTTCCAAAAAGCACTGAGGTGTGGATAAGCATCTGACAGCCAGCTGAGTTGCTGGTTACTCACTTGTAATGCAGCAGCTCTGCTCTTCCACGTTTGGAGCTCGGGTCCACCTTCACTTTCTTACACAGCTTCCGGCCCTCTGAATCTCTGAAGGATCGACACACAAAGCGTAAATCAAACTCAGAATCCTATTCCCTTTGCATTTTTCAAATTCTCCTTCACACACACGTACAAATTTTCCTAATGATTAGTAGATTTATGCATTCATTTCTGTGCCAGACCATATAAATTCCAACTTCACTGAACTGAATAAAGAAATCGAAGCAAGAAGATACGGACTTTTCATCAAATTAATCGAATCACATGTATGATATAATATAAACAATGCTGCTTGCTCTGTTTATTTGCTGCTTCGGTGGAAACACAAAGCACAGATGTAATGTGTTGGCATACAGACGTTTCATTTTATGAGGCTTTCTGCTGTAATTGAAAGAAGAAGAAAAAAAACCCCCACTGTAGCTGGAAAGGGAATAGATATGCATCCTGCCACCTACACATACTTCATACTTGCTACAATGAAGCACTATCAGCAAAAATAAGTACACCTTCTCATCTGTAATAAAGAGCAATGAAAATATGTATTCATTTAGAGAGGTGGAAAAACATTTGTTAGATATTCAATTATGGCTCCCAGACACACAGCAAGCCAGTAAAAGTTCAGTGTAGTTTTTTTTCCCTTCTTTAGATGAAGACTAAATACTGTCTGTGCTGACAGACAGTATTTCAGGTGATGAACGTGTGCGTAATGCCAGACTCGACCGGCTCATAATGACAGATGGCACCAGTCAGGGTACACCCATGAGCAGATGTGACCTTGACACATATTTCGAGATGATGTGCAGTCACCAGGTTCAAGACCAGTCTGCTGCTTCCAGCTTCTTGTCCACACACACACACACACACACACACACACACACACACACGGATCCCAAAATCCATCTTGGTAAGAAACATGGCTAATGTCAGCTGTCACCAAACCACCAAACAGAGTACACACCTCTGACCTCGAGGACAAAGGTGATTGAGATTCTCCCGAAATTTTTAGTAGATACACCCTATGGTATCAATTTCAAACTCATGTCGCGTCATTCTTTTTCAATTCAATTCAATTTTTTTTATACAACGCCAAATCACAACAACAGTTGCCTCAAAGTGCGTTATATTGTAAGGTAGACTCTACAATAATACATACAGAGAAAAACCCAACAATCATATGACCCCCTATGAGCAAGCACTTTGGTGACAGTGGGAAGGAAAAACTCCCTTTTAACAGGAAGAAATGCTCATTCTTCAGTTGCCTCTGCCTGAGATTCACAGAATTGACAGAAAAAGCACTATTTTGTGATGTATATTGTTATTGGGATGAGAAATGTCATAGATTGGGATATGAGATTTGGGTCATATAGCACAGTCCTAATTATACTTCTACAACATACAAAAAAAGATTTTTTTAAAAAGAGAGTTGAAAACTGAACTGATCTATATTCTAGTGGAATAAAACACCAGGACTGTCAAATCAGTCTTTTTAGGATGTGAATAAGCTAAACAGCATGGGTATGTGCCAACGCAACAATGGACTTTGGCTTCATCCTCTTACTCACTCAGTCATAGATACAAAGTAAAAGTGACTCAACCAACCACATGCTTCAACCAACCCCTGAGATGGCACTACTTTTTCAATCACAGGAAGGAAAAAAAAAACAAAAAAACGGAAGCACAAAGAACTCAGAATGACTCACTAGCTGATGTTCACCACTGAGGGAAACAATGCAGTGAATGGCAGCCCAACAATGGTTTGACCACTACATTAGAACAACTGCCTTGCATTAAACTTTGGATTAACATCAACTAATATTTCAGTGGTTGGTATGATGTGAAATGCAACAGGATTGGTCACACTTAGTTTATACTATACGTTTTGGATTTATACAAAACGTATAGTAAGTTTACTAAGTTTACTACTATACATTACTATACAGTAACGTATAGTAATTTTGCAATTCAGCTGATGTGCTGTTTTCGATGTGGATTATCTTATACAATTAAATACAATTTAACTTGCCTCAGGTTGAATCCATTATATTTTGAGGGAATTATTGGGATGTGTTAAATCAAAGGAGCAATTTGTTGTTTTTCATTTCCGAAACTAATGTTTCACTATTAGTATTAAATTATTATTATTTTTTAAATCAAAAATGTCAATGTTAGCACAATACACAGTGAGTCTGGAAAGTATCCACAGTGCTTCACCTGTACCACATGTTGTGTCATGTTACAGAATTCTTGCAAATTTATTACAAATAAAAACATAAATATAACATTTATAAAAGCACTCACAGCCTTTACTTTGTACTTGGTTAAAGCACCTTCGACAGCAATTACGGCCTCAAGTCTTTTTGAGTATAATGCCTCAAGCTTGGCACACCTGTTGTTGTTCTTCCATTCTTCTTTGCTGAACCTCTCAAGCTCCATCAGGTTGGATTGAGAGCATCAGAGCACACCCATTTTCAGATTTCTCCAGAGATGTTGAATTGGGTTCAATTCTGGGTTCCAGCTGGGGCGCTCAAGGACATTCACACAGTGTTCCCTAAGCCACTCGGGTGCTGTCTTGGCTGTGTGCTTAAGGTCATTGCTATGTTTGAAGATGAACTTTCAGCCTAGTCCATATTTCCATGGAGCAGGTTATAATCAAGGGTGCTTCAGTACATTGCTGCTATTCCTCAATACTGACTCGTTTCATAGTTCCTGCTGCTGAAAAACATCCCCACAGCATGATGCCGACAGGGCCATGTCTCACTTTAGGAATGGTAGTAGCCAGGTGACACAAGCCTGATTGGTAGAGTGCTGTAGGAATAGTTATCCTTCTGCAAGGCTCTCCTCAATCCACAGAGGAATGCTGGAGCTAAAGTGACCATCAGGTTGTTCAGTCACCTCCTTGACCAAGGCCCTTCTACCTTACTCAGGTTATCTGGGCGGCCAGCTCTAGGAAGAGTCCTGGTGGTTCAAAACTTCTTCCATTTATGGATGATGGAGGCCATTTTTTCCCCTGTACCCTTCCCCATATCTGTGCCTCAATATAATCCTGTCTCAAAGGTCTACAGACAATGACTTAGACGTCATGGCTTGGTTTTGTGCTCTGACATGCACTGTCAACAATGGGATTTTAAATAAAGAGGTGTGTCCCTTTCTAAATCCTGTCCAACCAACTGAATTTATCACAGGTAGGGATGGGTATCGTTTAGGTTTTATCCGATACCGGTGACAAACCGGTACTTTTGAAACGGTGCCTGTGCTTAAACGGTGCTTAAAGAATGGGAAAAAAAACAAAAAAAAACAAACCACAAACTTTGTCCAAAAACCTCTCATGTTCAGCTGTTTTCCACTTTTTCTTTGGTCATTTTAGCTTTTTTGGCCAGGGTGAAGGGAGTATCTGCCATCAAACAAGAAGCATGTAACTACCACGGTGTTTGCTAGTTCACCTTACATGCATTAATGTAATAACGTGGTTAGCCTACTCAACGTAAATTACACACGAACAACATTAAGCTACTCACGCAGAGAAGAACGGCTGCTGCTGCATCATCATCCTCATCATTTCTGCTACACTGGCAGGGCTAGGGGCCAGGACTCTATTCTTCGGGTTCTTGGGGGATGTTGCTAACTCGGTGCATTTCTTGGCTTTTAAAAAATGCTATGCGTCGCCAGGTTCGTCGTCAGATTCAAGGTGTTACCTCCTTTGCACAGTATCACAGTATCACCTTAAAGCACTTGTTGCAGGCTGCTGAGTTTGCATCTTTTGCTGTGAAGTACAGCCAGACTTTTGACCGCTTCGCCTTGGACATTTTTAACCTGTAGCTCTGCTCTAAAAGAACATACGTACCTGGCCCCGCCTACTATCCTTGCGAAGGTAAAATGATTACCTAGAATCCAAAGTGTATGACATTTCAGTAAAAAAAAAAAAAAAAGCACCGAAATGTGCGCTGCTTTTCGGTCTGGTTACTACCGTTTATGTCAGAACCGGTGCCATAATGGCACCGGATACCGGTACCCATCCCTAATCACAGGTGGAGTCCAATCAAGTTGTAGAAATATCTGACAGATGCTTGGTGGAAGCAGAATGTGCCTGAGCTCAATTTACACAGTGATGGCAATGGCTTTAAATACTGTGTTAGATTTTTGTTTTTATTTTCAACAAATTTGCAAGAATTTCAAGAAAACCTTTTTTTTTTTTTAACTTATTTACTGTCATTACAAGGTATTGTGTGAGTGGGCCAACATTCCTCCACAATGACTGAGTGACAGTTACTTCACATCAATGCTGCTAAAGGTAACTCTACACACTCATAAATCATGGGGCATACTTGGTTTTACAAAGGAGTCTTGTGCAAAAATGTATTTTTCCATAACTGTAAATTAACAGGAAAAAAAAAAGTTCAATATTTCCTTTATTCACAAGTAACTGGAGATCACTGGGTCAACTGGAACAACCATAGTTTACCACAAAATACCTGGAAGAAGGTGATTGTGAAAGGAAGACTTTGAAGACTAGCGAATGATTCAAGTAACAAGTTGGAGCCAAACCTTCACACTAGGCCAAAGTCAACAGAGCCACTTTGTAAAGGATTAATAATGGATTCACCACGCAAAGAGGATGAAGCTCTGCACGCCATTCAATTATTACTCTTCTAAAACGCAAATCCTAATCCCTTCATTTGTTTGTGTTCTGGTTTTCACACTGTGCCTTACAGGATCATATATGTTTCAATGCTCTGTTTATGCTACATTTGAAGTGGAGTTTAGGAGGGACAGCCCAGTCCTGTCCTTTCTTCCTGTATGAGATCATTCATCCCACGGGTGGATCCCAGTTGGCCAACACTCAGGTCCCTGTCATCTGTTCAAAGTGTGTCATTCTGGCCTCTGTGGCTCTCTTCGTTGGCAGAGATGACCATTCTCACACAGCGATATGCACTCTACTCTCTCTCCCTCTGTCCACCATGAGCTCTCAGCTGGAGCTTCAGCTTGGAACCGCTCCATTTGAGACTGTCGAGAAATATGCCAAAAAGCACAATGCTTTGCTACAGAGCCTGGCACTGGGTCCATGTGTCCTGTAGTGATGAACCCAGCTTGCTCTAGCTCCCCTGGCGGGAATCTGGCTCGGTGTGAATCTCTACTTAGCATTCGCACACTCTCCTAAATGCTGGAGTTCTTGGAGAAGGAAGAGAGATAATTCCATAGTCTCCCTGACAAAAAACAGCAGGTGAGTCAAAAAGTAAACACTCAAGAAAGACACGCATCGTGGAGTGTCTTTGTAGGGAAACATGGAAACCAAAGCCTCTGACAATTCCTTCGCACCGGTTTGTATTTAGTTTCTTTTCCTTTCTAACCGCCCGGTCTTCAATCCCGGATAAGGTTGAGAGAGATTGTGAATGTTGGCATGTGCACTAGGTGTCAAAGGGGAGTTACTCCCTTCCTCATAGTTTCCTGTTTTATGATCTGTTCTTTCCCATCTGGCAAAGAAGACAGGTGATGGGTTGACAGGTAAAAAGAAATAGTGGAACTGAACATCAGAAGGGCACGGAAAACAACAAGATCAAGTCAGATCACTGGGGAGAAAACCAAGTTATGCTTGGAGAAAACAATTCTTGTCTGTGTCTTCGAAGTATCTAGCATTTAGCAGTTCCACAGAGCGAGCCTGGGATTGTTGTTTTCCAGAAAGTCATGATTGTTCTCCCTTTAAAGGAAAAGTGTGGGATAAGTGCATAATTATTTTTCTTTATGACTAAATTAACTGTTAAGCGAAAGGACCAAAACCCCCTAAAATGTGGTTTTGCAACAGTTTCACCACATATCATGTGGATTCATCCGTCACATTTAAGTGACACAGATGTCCTTTAAAACCTGCATGTGACCTGGGATCAGAGCAATGATTCACCTTAAAGCAGTTAGAGACTACACTGGAGTGGCTTAGAGACAAATTTCTCACTGTGGCTCAGCCAAAACAGACTAAAACCCTATATGACATCTGGGGGTGTTGACAGGTCACAGATTTGTTTTGTGATTGGCTCATAATTTCTTTTGAGTTTTGGCAAAAAAGCAAAACAAAAGCAAAACTAAAAAAAACCCAAAAACAATTTCTGTAGAACAAACAAACAGAAAACCTGGACATACAGTGCCTCTGCTAGAAAGGGAAATAACTACACATAAAACATTTCAGGGAAATCTGTTTATGTTTCGTGCTTCCGAAAGAATATTGGCCAATATCTCGGAACACTGGAAGCCACCAAATATCAGTACTGATCTTAAAAATTCGATATCAATTTGACTATTCTCAAAAAGAGCAGGAGCTTTTTTTTTTTAACGTCGTCTTTATTGAGGAAGTATGAAAAACTGTCAGTTGTCCACATCCTCTTCAGACCAGGCCATTGTTGACAAAAATCCATAAATGCTCCCCATAAAGATTCAAAAGTTTCCCTTAAAAAACTTTTTTTTTTTAAATTTTTAATGGCAGGCTTGACAACATTTGTTGTACCCATAAGCCCATTTGTTTTCTTCTTAGCAGACTAAGGCCCATCAGCATCCATTCATTCTTTACTGATAATTGATTAAACCAAGAATTTTAAAATTAAGGCTGTAGCGGGACCGGTTTAGAAATACTTTTTCCCATCACAATCTGCACATCCCACACACGATGGATAAACAAAGGTCCCTTTCGAATCATTGCATTTAACACACATCTAGAATATTTTTGTTGAATCCATGTAACTTCTTTGTTTTTATATATATTTGCATTAATCTTCTATATTATAATCATTGTTATGTGTTTGTTGTATCGTTATCTGATTTCAGATTTTAAATTTTGCCTCTATGGAGCCCATTTCTGGTGTAAATTCTCCACCAATTGAGATATTAAGAAGTTATAATAGTCTGATTCGATTCATCTCCTTAGATCAGGGGTGTCGAGCTCCAGGCCTCAAGGGCGGGTGTCCTGCAGGTTTTAGCTATCACCCTGTTTCAACACACCTGAATCAAATGATTAGTTCATTACCAGGATTCTGGAGAACCTTAAGACATGTTGAGGAGGTAATTTAGCCATTGAAATAAAAACTTGCAGGACACTGGGCCTCGAGGCCTGGAGTTTGAGACCTGTGCCTTAGATGATGATTTTTTATAAGATGACTTGTTTGTGTTTATTATTAAGTTTAGACTTCCCTCTAAGCTCTTCAAATATTGTAATTATGTCTGAGAGAAGCTCTGTTTTTAATGTTAAATGAAAAAAGGCTTTGAAAAATATTTCTTGAGGTAAACTATGGCAGCATTTAGCATTTTTTTAAAACACCAAAATTGTGTTATTGGCACAAGTATCGATTGATTTTTAAGCAATGAAATCAACTAATAAATTGAACTGAATTGACTAATAAATTGAAATTACACACATGACTAATGCAACCAGTTTTTTTTCAAACATGCAAAAAAACTTAAGGTAAAAAATTAAATGCAGAGAAAAAAAAACTGTATGAACCATAATTACGTGGCGCCCTCACCTGAGAATTAGCATATAGCTTTAAGCAAGAGACGTGATTAGCATTTATTTACCTTTTCAAAAAACAAAACAAAACAAAAAAAAAAAACAGAAAGAAAGAGACCCAGTGAAAAGGAAGAACTAAAATGGTGTAAAGAGATGTAATACATTAGACTAAAAACTTCAATAGCTTTAATAAGTGAGTGGCCTCCTGTCAGATTGTGCCAGTAGAACCAGTGAGACGAGGCCATTTACACCCCAGTGGAAAAGCCATAAATTATTCTGCAGATGGATGGTGGCAGAGACACTCTTGGGAGGAGTAAATTGCTCTGGCCTTATAGTTGCTGTCAGAAAATTTCTAGGACAAAACAGTCTGTAATGTCAGGGAGTCTTAGACTTATAGAGAAAGAAGTCTTAGAATGTGTTTTTCAAATCACCCCCTTACTTACCCACAGTTGACCCAGGCAATAGTCCCTTGGCCCTTCACCGTCTGGGCGACATCAGAAAGCAGTTTCAGGTGGGAGTCCCCTGATGTAGCTACAGACACAGAATAAAGCGCAGTCAAGCCTTTTTACCAAAGCCACTCGATAGCCCAGGACAACCCAGAGCCATGAGACACAGGAGACACTGTCATGACAAGCACAGAGAAAAAGAATCGAGTTACAGTGGAGCTCACCATCTTTCTAAAGCACCGAGTGACGAAGAAAGACATCGCTGAGTTTGGGTTAGAAGGGTGACGGGGGAGCATTTTCTACTACCTTTCAACGGATGGGCTCAGCGAGGGGGTTTAAGTTACATCAGCTTTCAAAATCTTACAATAGTGTGACTAAACAGGAGATGGAAGGATTATAAGGCGACACAAAGACTCTGGATCTAATGAAGCACTCTCTAACGGTGCGACAAATGGGAAAGCATAGCAAACATGTTTGCACCAACTGCATGATCCCAACAGCAAGGTTTGTGTGGGATCGCCGAGTTTAGAGCGTTCGCAACCACCGGAAACGTGCACAATATCTCACAATATGGCTGAGCTGTGCAGCTTGCCTTCTGTGTTAAGAAAGAGAAACTAGTGGGATATAAACTGCACCAGTTGGATAACACTGTAATGTTACTGATTTTCATCAGCTACGTCAAGTTAGGTACATCCCTTTGAGTAAAGTAAACAAAGTGTAATATTCCAGCTCTTGTGCAACGCAGTACATCATTTTTATACTCCCCTGAAGCCAAATGTGCGTTTTTCACTGCATAAAGAAAACAGCTCCTCACAATGCTCCAGGCAAAGACTATATTTAGATGTAAGGGCACTGCCACAACTTCCCAGGGTTCTGCCTTGGAGTTGGCAACAAAAACATCTGGCAACTCAGGATCAGGGTATTGTACGGAATAGGAGGTGAGCAGGTACCGACTGGTTGACAGCGTTAAGGATGATGAATACCAACCAGATCAAAACTCAGCAGGGATGTGACTGACTGCAGAGGCTGGTGGTGAACACAGAACAGGGCACGGTTGTGTTTAATCAGGGGGGAATGAATGTGAAGTGCCTTGAGGTATAATCGAGGCCTACATGAGGGCAATCTTCAGTGACTTTAAAGCAGGAATGTCTGGGTGAAGTTACAGCCGGTGATCAATCCGACGCGCAGCTGGATACATAGAAGCCAATGGGCTAATATAGGCCGATATGGCTCATTAATCAAGAAATATATCTGTGGCTATAAAGAGGCCTCAGAGTCCTCTGTGGATTATTGAGCAATATAAGTTTGCTTCTTTTTTATTATGAACAGGAAGAACTCCTTCTTGGAAATCTGCAAAATGGAATTAGAAGCTGCTGGGGTGCGTAAGCGTTCGCTAATGGATAGCAGGAAACAAAATGTACTTTAGAGCTGTATAATTATATTTGACCATTTTAGCTTCTATTTAACAGCTACTCTTTAATTCCATAAGCATTTCCAATTTCCTTATTGAAACAGACCGCTGCGATCATTCTTTGAAAGCGAGCTAGAGGCTAAAGCTGGGCAAAACATTGTTTCTGAATCCATTTGAAGATACTGTGCTAGAATGTTTTTTAATGAATGCTATCGAATTTGGGCAAAGTGCCACTCCACAAAACCACTTCCTAATTAGAGCGGGCGATTAATGGAATTTTAATTAATTTGGTGTTTTCCCTCTACAAAAATCACAGTTTCCACGTACAAGAGCAAAAATCATAACAAAAGACAATCAGCGGCACATACAGTTAACAGGCACGCACCCCTCAAGTTCTCTTAATCCAACTCTGTGAATCTGGCCTTTTTGAACCCCTGAAGGTGAATTGTCGGGATGTTGCGCATCAGCTGCACTTACACACCCACAATTGAAGGAAACAGCTCTTAAGAGGCATCTGACTGTACACAATTTAGGATGCTCTTAAAAATAATACACTTAGATGTAGTAACTAAGTAACTAGTAACTAAGGCTTCCTGAAATTGCAAATTTCATTCTTACCTTCTCTGACAATAACATGACATTGCACGCCCTCAATCTCAGATCATAAAATATGCTAAAACGTGCAATTTCATGATGGTTATCACTAGGGTTGCACAATTAATAAAATTGTATTCTTAATGATATATTTGGCTTCCCACAATTAAATGAACACAATCTGGTGATACTGAAAACTCAAGTCACAGCTGTTCCCTGCATTGTTTAGTGCAAAGTTTGCTAGGCACCCTTAACTGCAGTGATATAACACAGAGCTAGTCATACAAAATCGATCAATCAATCAAATGTCTGTCGTAGCAAAAGCTGAAGACCTTGTCCCTAGAAGCGATCACCATGTGTTGTTTGGAAATGCAAGTGGTGTTAATCAGGAACAAATCGTATGCAAACAGTGGTAGAGAGTTGTGCCTGCAGTGCAAAGCAATACAACTAACTCACTCATCCATGTGAACTTGGTGAATGAATGAAGGCAAAGGAAAACAATGCAGCGGTTGCACATCAAATCCATAAAAGCCAGTCTGTGCAGCGCGTCAGCTCGCAAAGATGCACTGACGTCACCCACGTTGCATTTCCCCAAAAGACGCGTGTCCACTAAACGGGACCGGTTTTATTTAGCGGGAATGCCGCACAACATGGATGTGAAAGTGCTGCTGTGTTTGCGTGACATTTGTATCACACTAAAAAGCAATGGATAATCATGACAAATAATGCTGATCTCAACACTGCTCAAAAATAATTGCGATAATCATGTTGGCCATAGCTGTGCAGCCATAGTTACCACTTTTGTTAACACAATGCATGTGTATGAAATGCATGTTGTTTTCCGGCACTCCACAACAACCTCTACAGCGACAGTGTTTGAGAGTTACTGAGATAATACCGGCATTATCCACCAGCCATTAACACGATTGTTTATCCCCAACCCCTCCTTTGACAGACACAGCAGCAAAAACTAAATGAGTGAATTTGTCGCGTGCGTGTTTGTGGAAAAATCTGCATCCATATATGGTATACCGATCACGACGAGATGGCTGCCTTCTCTGACCTGTTTCCGTGTAGAGCACCAGAACATTTGTTCTCGTCCTGAGCAGCTTCTTGAAGTCTTTGTGGTCACTGACTTTCTCTATGAGAGGAGACACCTTCACTGCCTCCAGCACTGACAGGAGCCACACCTGGTGAAACACACACACATTCACGAATATTACCACAATAAGATCTCTCCATAGCATTAAATGTAGAAAAAAGACAAATTATTATTTAGTAAATTAGCCCATTTCAGAACAAATCAATAAGTCAGTGTTTTCAGGTTAGATAAGTATTCACTTTATACATTAAGTGGTCCAGCAGGATCATTTTTGATGACCTAGTCCTTATGAAACCACAAGACCCACTCATAAAAACACACAATATTTACCGAGTATTCCTTGAACCAGACATGCAGTGTTGATGCTCTTATATACATTTATACAGTTACTGATTATCTTTCCTTTACAATGGTACAAACTAGGGCTGCCACGATTAGTCGACTAGTCACGATTACGTCGACTATCAAAATCGTCGACGACTGATTTAATAGTCGACGCGTCGTTTGAAGCTTTGTAAGATCCAAAAGACGCAGAAATAAGTAGCAGGATTTAAGAGTGTAATAATGGACTGAAACAGAAGATGGCAGCACTGCATGTACAAGGATGCCAGCTGCCGTTAAACCCCGAAGAAGAAGAAGCTGTGTCCCAGAATTCATAGCGCGGCCCAGCTCAGTTTCCAACAATGGCGGCAGCTAGTTAGTTTTAATATTACTCTTATTATTCTTTCTGGGTCACAAAATAAACGTTTAACATATTTTCAGGCGAGAATGTAGCTGTTTAAACCTCAAATATCTGCTCAGTTTATCAAGACACCACATATTTTCAAAAGCGCTCCGACGTTTTCAGAGACGTCTGTTACCCACTAGCTCGATAGCTAGCCGGGGGCTAGGCTAACTAGAGCCGTGAGAGCACCGGACTCCCGGCAAATAGTTTTCAAACCCACCGCCGTCTTTCGCTCCTCAGGTTAAACGTGATATATAAGTCACTTAGATAACTTAAAAATGTTATTGTTTTGCCTTTTTTTTTTTTTTTAGTATTTTATTTGTTCCTGAGTAAATCAGTTTGTCTGAGATTAAAGTTATAGTTTTTACACAGCTGAATAAACGTCAAGCAGACAGCTGATTATCAGAAGTGTGAGATGCTGTTATAGTTTAGATAGCAAGGAGTTTATTAAACTTCACCGAAACAATCTGCAAATTTCATTAAAATTTAATAAACTATCATCCTGTCTTTATTTTTAGTTAGCACAGACCTTAAACACTTAAAGCTGTAAGCTAATGATAGTTATATAAGAGCAGATGCTGCTGGTGCAATAAGCTGTACGTTTTACGTCCAATGGATGATGATCTGATTAGTCGACTAATCGCCAAAATAATCGGTGACTAGTCGACTATCAAAATAATCGTTTGTGGCAGCCCTAGTACAAACGAGACAGAATTTTGCTTATAAAAATCCTCCTATACAGAGAGTGGGTTCAGCAGACGGCAACAGGAGGGGATTTGTATCATTAGTCTGAACGGCTCCTTTAACTTTTCAGACACTGGTAGGTGAGCTAATACTGTGAAAGGCCTAATATGGAAAACAAATCCCACACTGAGAGGCGTGCACTTTAATCAAAGACAAATTATGGAATTAAAAAGAGCGAGAGAGAGAGTAGACTGGTTATACTCTGCCATATAAAGTTATTTCCGTGCATTGTAATCATCTCTCTGCCATCCCCATTCATTAAAAAGCCCTTCATTTCTGCCTACGGAGAACTAAATTAGACATCAAACATGGCCTGCTCCCTCAGTGACGGCTGTTATAACCTGGAAACAAGCACCTGTCAGGCTTACTTTCTAATTTTAATTCTCCACTTGATTTTCTCCTGTTGTGAGACTACAAGGAACAAAAAGAAACTGTTTTCTGTAAACCATCTGTAAACTTCAAAATGAACACAGAGCTTAAAAGGCTTAGAGGAGGCAACTTAAATACCCCATATTGCACACAGTATCATATATAACGTGAGGAATATTAAATATAGGGCTGGGGTCTGTTTATGTTTTGTAACTTGTGCAGTGGTCTTATTACACTGATGTGACAAGATAAACACGAGCTGTGTAAGCATTTGTTTTGGACCCATGGGAAGCAGATGGCAAAGGGTGGGATAATTAGAGGCTACCTGGGTGACACTTGTCTAAATAGGTTGGCATTCAGTGGTTATGACAGCAGGATGGAGGCGAGATAAGGATGAGGAGGCAGGCTGCCTTTTTTTTATCTAAGACAGGAAATATGGTGCTTCATGGTCCCCAAGAAGGATTAGAGTCAAGTTAACCAAATTTGATTCTTGCTTAATCAGTTCCTAAATATTCAATGATGTTCTGAAACTGTTCTTCTGAGACACATAATGACGAACATAAAGCCATAAATGGTGGATCCATAGTCTAACGGTCTAACCAGGGGTGGGGAACTCCAGGCCTCAAGGGCCGGTGTCCTGCAGGATTTAGATCTCACCCTGGGTCAACACACATCTGAGCCAAATGATTAGTTCATTACCAGGCCTCTGGAGAACTTCATGGCATGTTGAGGAGGTTTTTTTTTTAATCCATTTAAATCAGCTGTGTTGGATCAAGGACACATCTAAAACCTGCAGGACACCAGCCCCTGAGGCCTGAAGTTCCCCACCCCTGGTTTCCACAATTGCTTGGCAAGTGAAAGGTTGCTGGTGCAGTTCCAGCTAGAGATGCAAAACCCTTTTAAGGTTGCATCAGGAAGACTACCTGGCGTAAAAAAGAAAGATGTGGTACCTGCTGTGGTGACCCCTTGTGACAGGGGAGGAGCTGAAGGTAGCTTTTATCAAGCCACCAATGGAGCTGTTGGTTACTTGATTGGGAAAGGAACAAAGTAAAGTGGTGCAACATAACACATAGTGCACCACGGAACTCAGACATAGATCTTAATGAAAACTAAATGATGGGGAAACAAATAGAAAAAATGACAATAAATACATTGACACCATGAGTCTTTGCTCTGCGCAAGAGGAGCACTGCGAGTTTCTCAAACCAACATTCTTTGTAATAATCAAATTATTACCACACTCATTCTTTTGTTCTTTTGTTTTTCTTTTTAAATTGCTGTCGGCTTGAAAAGTGGCTCTGAAAAGAGCGTCCTGCTAATTCACATTTGAGTTGAAAAAGGACTCAAAGTGACCCTGTGTTAGAGCAAAACAGTACTTCAAACCACTTTGGCACTATAATCCATTTATTTTGCATTTATATAAAGTCTTAGCAGTAAGGCTTTCACACACAGGCTGTTTCCTTTACTGGGTAAGGAGTAAACAGATGCTGCTAATTAAATACATTTAATTAACTGATCATTAGCAAGAGCGACCGCAACTGTAAAAGCAGAAGTTTTGGGAGTTGGGTGGTCTGGTAAGATGTGTGTTAGCACAATACTAAGGTAAAGACATCAGCAGTGATCTTACAGAAGCAATTGCTGCTGCTCAGTAAGCTGTGAGGGGGTTAAAAGGCCTTTCCAAACAATTTGAAGTCCAGATTGAGATTATTCACACGTGAAAAACATTCAAGACCAGTCAGTCTTCCCAGGAGCTGAACATGCCAGCCAGTTCACCCCAAGTTCAGACTGCAAAACACTCAGAGAAGTTACAGGCCTCAGTTAGTATACTAAATGTTAAAGTTCAGCACAATTAGAAAACGACTGAGCAAGTATGGCTTTTTTGCAAGAGTTGTAAAGGAGAAACACTCTTTGCTGTAAAAGGAACATGGCAGCACAGGTTAGATTTGCATTAAGTTTGGATCTGAAGAAACCACAAGACTTCTGGAGCAATATCCTTTGGACAAACACAACCCAAGTGGGGATGTCATTAAGATGACCATAAAAACCTCTGCATATTAAAGTAGTCTAGAGTCAAATAGGAGTCCATCTGCTATAGGCCTCTGCTTGTCTAGCCTCATATTATTATGTTTAGTCCTTCTCGGCTCTTAAAACGCCAGTAAATCATTAATCAGTCTAGTATTTGCATAGCCATGTATATACATGCACTGGTGTTGAGTTAAAACAACGTTAGATGGTCATCTTTAGTGACTGACTAGGAATATCTGACTGAAGATGGAAATAGGATTTAATGAATCAACAGTTCTGTCTAATATGAAGCAAGCTGCCATCTTTGGCAAAAGTTAGAAACTTTCCAGAGCCAACTTTCAGACCTTCCAGCTATGTTTGATATTTCAGAGAGTTTCCAGCAATTGGAACAAAATTTCCTAATTTGGCTGTTGTAAGGAACAAAGTGATTAGGCCAACAAAGCTTGGTTTAATGAAGTAAAACAGTTCGTCAAGAGATGAACTTTAAACTGAAAGGTTGGATTCCAGTAAAGGTCTGCTGGTAACTGGTGTTTTTGCAAAACTCAAGGAGAGAAACAGATTTTTCTACTGTCAAAGTCTGTTATTGTTCTTTATAAGCGCCTTACACCATCCAAAGTGTGTGTCATCTTCAAGTGGTAGATGTGCAATAATAGAAATAACAAGACAGCCTTCAAAAGTGACAGGCCTATTGAGAAGCAGCATTACCATACGGGCGATCGTGGCTCAAGAGTTGGGAGTTCGCCGTTGCCTACTGGTGGTGGTCAGAGGGCCCGGTGGCGCCAGTGTCCGGCAGCCTCGCCTCTGTCAGTGCGGGTGTGGGTACAATGTAGCTTGCCATCACCAGTGTGTGAATGGGTGGATGACTGGATGTGTAAAGCGCTTTGGGGTCCTTAGGGACTAGTAAAAGCGCTATACAAATACAGGCCATTTACCACACCACCAATGATTTATGCTAGTTTTATTACAGTCGGGCACATGTATAGAAGGCTAAATTAGAAGAACGCAGAGGTTAAACTTCAAGTGCAATCAGATGAGATGTGGGTTAAAAGTAACTGAAAAAGAATAGTTGGAATGAGAATGTGGTTCCTTTTCACAGCCTTTGGCTTATTCGCTGAATGCTGGCAGTGCTTTTCTTTCTGTAGTTGGTAGCCTTGTGCAATAAATAGCAATTATTGATGATAAATGTAAGAGTACATAAGTATAATAAGTACAGGACACCATTTCCTATCAGATAATAGCAGTCTTGAAACAGTTGCCTTGGTATCGCAATCATTCAGTTCAACTCCCCATGTATTCATAGCAAATTCTTGTTCTTTTAGTCTTATGGAGACAGAAGTTAAACGAGCCCACAACATACTTTGTACAGTAAATCATTCTAAAAATGAACATTTTTCATTATTTGCATCAGATTTAAAGAATGTAATTAATTTATTTGGTTATTTATTGAAAATATGTGAAAATGTTCCATTTTTGGAGACATTAGTCTTTATTATGTTCATCCTTAAACTCTTCTAATTCAAAAAAGATCTTGAACAGGTTAAAATGGAGCATGATGCATTCAGTATCAGTACCAGGAAAGAAATTAGCATATTCATAAATAGTCATCTATGGTTTCAAAGCAGTCTTTGAATCAAGATGATGTATTTATGGGGGGGGGGGAATTGGTGCACTGTGCTACAGTCTGAGAAGATTGGTGAATTGCATATGCAAATGTATATATATTACCATGAGGGCATAATGATCTATTTTTCCCCTGAATTTCTAGTAACTGACCCACATGACGATTGCTAAGTGGAATGTAAATTTCATGAATATGTCTATGGTTTCTGAACACTCAATCACTTGTGCAATCAGGCTACTGTGGTCCATAAAAATCGAATGGTTAATGATTAAAGCTTGACTTAAATGGATCACAAGCAGCAAGCCACTACCGCCCAGCAGAAACTGATCTGAAACTAATATTTTACAATTGCACCTAATGTTTATCTCCTATTGATAATTGCTTATGATGAAAACTAAGAAGATGTATGCTTCTTAAAAGTGCTCATGTCCCCACTGTCATTGATGAGTCTGTTCAAGCGCCTAAATCTGTTTGACCCACTTCACAGAAAGACTCACCAATGCTCAAAAACAGAAGTATCGCTATCATCAGACAGAAATAGGTTTCACTGACTCATTAACTCGTACCGACTCTATTCACAAGTTTTACAGCCTAGTCCAGAGTAAAGAGACACGGACACCTGGCATTTAATCTTAGGTAATCAGCAGAATGACACCCTACACTGAATACTGTACCTGTCCTGTACGGCCTGACATTCATTTTACGATACACCGTATCATGAAAGCTTTAATGCAAACTTAAACCTGATGTGTTCTAATTTCATAATAGATGCAGGACAGAGAAACTCCTGCATGTGTCACAAAAAGCTGAGTTTTTATTTATTTATTTTTTTTATTTGAATTCAGGTGCTCTGGGAGTATGTGGTGTCTGGCCCATTGCTATGGGCCATTCATCCTTATACAGTACAACCGTTGCAAGTGCTTGGTCTGCATAGTTGGCTATAAGTTGGACTCATTCCTGGTGGGTGATGGGCTCTGCCAATGCTGCCCTTTGTCACTTATTCTGTTCATAATTTTTATGGACAGAATTTCTAGGTGCAGCCAAGTGGCAGAGGGCTTTCCCTTGGGTGGTCTCAGAATCCCATTTCTGCTTTTTGCGGATGATGTGGTTCTGTTGGATCCATCAGGTGATGGCCTCCAGCTCACTTTGGAACAGTTCGCAGCCGAGTGTGAAGCGGTGGGAATGAGAATCAGCACCTCCAAATCTGAGGCCATGGAAAAAGGGTGGAGTGCCCAGGACAGGGACAAGTTCTTGTTCACTAGTGACGGGAGATGGGAGCGGGAGATCGACAGACGGATCGATGCTGCGGCTGCAGTGATGCGGACGCTGTGCCAGTCTGTTGTAGTGAAGAGAGCTGAGTGTTAAAGCGAAGCTATAAATTTCTATGGTCACGAGCTGTGGGTAGTGACCAAAGGAACGTGATCGCGGATACAAGCGGTGGAAATGGGCTTCCTCTGAAGGGTGGCTGGCCTCTCCTTTAGAGATAGTCTGAGAAGTTCGGGCATCCGGGAGGAGCTCAGAGTAGAAAGCTACTCCGTCACATCAAAAGGAGCCAGTTGAGTTGGTTTGGGCATCTAACAAAGATGGCTCCTGGGTAAGGTGTTCCCGGCATGTCCCACAGGGAGGAGGCCCGGGGCAGACCCAGGACACAGAGGGAGGTTTGGGCTTCTCTGCTTGGGCTGCTGCCCCCACAACCCAGCCCCGGATAAGCGGAAGAAGACATATGGATGGAATTTCATATTGAAATCGTTAAGTGAGCAACGTATTTACTAAGCAAACACATGTATCCTTATGCTAGCACACTGAATCATTATGCTGTCAGTTGACATTACTGATAGGCAAAGGGTCAATCACCTTCAGTCTGATGTGAAAGTCTTAAAATTAATTTGTCATTAAGATTACATTCAGTCTGAGTTATCACAGGAAGTACTGAAACCACAACAAAGAAAGTTGAAAATAATACATAATAATAATAATATTTATTCTGTTCAATCCAAAATATAACACTTCATATTAAGTTATGACTGCTGCTGATTAGCATATAGTCTCAAAAAAAAAAAAAAAAAACCCACAATACAGCAAATTAACTACAGCAGGAAGCTCTGTAATACAATGCATTGATGGACTACTAATTACCAAAAACCTGAGCTCTGTAACTTTATATCAGGGGTGTCAAATATAATGCCCAGGGTTCAGAATCACTCTGTTTTTTCTGCCTCCCCCATTCTCAATCACACTACACCAAACTAATAGATAAACCAATTTCTTTAATTTACTACAGCAATATTTCTTTATCATGTAGAAAACTGAGATTTACTGTCAAAATTGTGCTTTTTTTCTTATATTAGCATTTGTGGCGGCTGATTACATAGAGATCTTTTTTTTTTTAAATATATGTATCAAATTTGATCCACTTGACCTTACAGGGTTAAGAGCATATTTTTGTAATTGTTTTCATTGTGTGGTTTTATTTAATTTGTTTTTTTATCATAATACAAACACTTATGTTCAATATAATAATAATAAAAATAATAACTTTTATTTATAGGCATCTTTCAAGACACTCAAGGACACAATTAAATAGCAAAATCACAGTATGCATAAAATTGGAAAACACCATAGAATTAAAAGTCAATGCATCAACAGAACAGGCAACCTTTAAAAGATGTGTTTTAATACTGGCATTAAAAGATAAGGAGAAAAAATATAATCCTGATCAAAGTATGGTCTGTTTTAAATCAGTTGAAAAGCCTGATTATCTATAATAATAATAATAATAATAATAATAATAATGACAAAACTGTGAGAGCACCAAAATTCAATAGAACCTTTTTACAGTCATACCAACCAGCACTGTGTTGTACATATAACTATGTTGCATTTTCCTGTCATTTCTGACTATCTGATGAACATTACATTAATACATTATCTGAACATGCTGAAATTTAGGGATGTGTCCAGTGGTAGGTGTTACCTGATAAGATAAAAATAGCTGATTTAATAGATTTTTCCTACTTCAAAATATTAATATGAGAAAGCGCTGACATTACAGTTTCATCACGTTCAAACAAGAAAGAAAATGTTATCATGGAGTCTGATTAAGTAGGATTTAATACTTCACAGACCATCAAGACTGTCACTGATGAAAGGATAAGGCTCATTCCACATTTTTCTTCAAGAAAAAAAAAAAAAAAAGGCAAACCAAGAATTAGTTTATGAATATATAATCCAAGTCGTATCATTTCAATTCTAGTTAACCGCTCAGTCATATCCCCAGTTTACTGCTTGATTAATGAATTAGTAAATACCATCTTAATGTTGTGTATTAAGCTGAAATACACCAGTGTTCTTAAAATCCGGTTACAGATTAGAGTGCCGGTTTTTCAAAGACCTCAACCTAAGGACATCTTTGTTCGAGTGACCCATCAGCAGTATAACCAATAAACAGAAATCCCACCAGTGGCTAGCAACCACCAAGCTGTGTACCACAACAACAGCTCCGAAAGCTCTGCTCACCTACCATCGCTGTGAGAGCCATTATAATTGTGTTGTGTTCGCACCTTCCCAACATTGCATTTCCCCATTATCGCCACCCTCTACAGGTGGACAACCTCATTGGTACAAAGCAGATGAATAGAGATTAGATACAAGGGGAGCAGCACTCATTTTTCACAGGTATCAGACTCCACTGGGAATGCTAAATGAGAACGAGGAACACAGAGCAGGAAAAGAAAAACAAGCTTCTTTTGTTTTACCTCTGTACTCTACAGAGGTAAATTGCCCCCAATTCCACTTGGTGAGTCAACTCAAGAGAAATAATTACCTTTATTATCAATTTGATTTTGGCAAACACAATCTGGAGACACAATATAATCTGACAGCACTAAAAGCCGCAGCTTTTAAAAAACAACTCTCTAAATATCACAAAGGATTTACTGCCAAACTGTTTTCGTTTTGTTTATCTGATACGGAACGTGCACAGAACCTAAAATAATATGTTTGGGATAAGCTGATATCACCTAATAATAACGTCTTGATGCTTGTTCAATCATGCATCTGGACGCAGCGTTTTCAATGGGAGAAACGTTTGACAATTTGCATATTAATGATCAAGGAACTGACCTGACAGCCCATTGTTTATTCAATGGGCTGGTTTCAGTTTACTGTGCAAATGTACTGTTTATACGGTTGGGGAAACCTGCAGTGAGCTGAGACTAAAGAAGTCACTTGGATTAGTGACAAAACGTTTCTCACATTGAAAACGCCGCGTCAAGATGAACAGAATCAACCTTTTGGAAGCTGATAACAACCCGCCAACAATTTCGTCAGACTTATAACACTAGTGGCTCAGTTGCACTTGAGTTTAAATAGCTACAAGGCAGTTGCTGTCCTATGAAAATCTGACAGTTGCTCAGCGATTGCATTGATACACTTGAAAGTTGTTGCAGTGACCAAGTTGCAAGGTGACTTCACAGGTCACCTGGCGGGAGGAAATTGGTCTCTAAATCTCTAATCACAGTCCAACTCAGACTGACTGCAATCTCAGAAAGACTGGCAATAGGGCTGTTCGATATAACGATATATATCGGATGACGATATAAAAACGTCTATCGTTTCATTTTACGCTATCGTTTGTTTCGTGGTGTCGCAAAATAAACTGTTTACGGCAATATTTTTTCGTCGTTCTGATGGTCATTGTAGTGGCTATATTCATTTCTTAAAGTTCTCTCTTTCTCTTACATTTAATATAACCACACTACGGACGGACAAGCGCCTGTTTTTATGCGTTGTCGTTAGCAACAACAACGGTAACACCATCGCGTGTCCGCTTGTTTATGTTCCACATAAACCTTTCATAATAAAGCTCAAGATCCTGTTGAGACTTTTCAAAATAAACTGAATCACGTGAAAGAGCAGATTATTTACGGATGAGAAGTAAAAAAGCCGCCAGGTGCTAAAAAATAGACCTTAGACTCAAACGTTAGAACAGACTTTTCCCCGCAGCACGCCGTGTAATAAATACTCACAAAGAAAACGGCGGCCGTTACAACTTATGTCTAAAAATGTATCGTTTCATGCATCGGTTAAAACACTCGACTCCAGCTACATGACGCGCAGCTGGAAACACTTCCCGCAAGTCGAGCTGCCCGAGATTCACAGAATTTACAGAAAATGTTACATTTTTGTGATTTATATCGTTATCGGGACGATAGAATTCTTATATCCCGATATAAGATTTTGGTCATATCGCACAGCCCTAATTGGCAATGGTTTGCACCCAATTGCCAACTAATTTATCAACACAGACAATACATTGCACACTGACTCATATTGATGACAAAGTCTTTTCAATAGGGGACTGGCCAGCGCCATTGTCATTTTGCAGTTAAATCACATTCCTGCTGCAACTATGTCACTATTTTAATTCCCGTTTCAAATAAACGAGGACTCTGGATGCAAGTAGTTAACAGGAATTCTGTGCATTTACATGGCAACAGATTTGTCAGTTATCGCAGACCTGCTTCCCATCTTTAAAGTAACCGTTGCAATAATGTGCTATGATCTCCAACCTGCGTTTCTCCTGCTGGGACTGTAGCAAAAAAAGACAAGCTGAAGAAAAGTGAAACAAAAAGAAAAAACATATCAAATCCAAGCTCAAAACCAAAAAGGGCGCAATCACTTAAACACGTACAAATGTGAAACATTCATTCTCATGAAGGTAATCTACCTGAAATGCGTTCATCATCACCAATTACAACCCTGAATATGCCTCAGAAGGCAGAGGAAATCCATTAGTAGGTTATACAACTACCTTCCTCCTCTGCCATAAAAGGTATATCCCATCACGTCACCGCAGAAAAATGTGGTGCACACCAAGCAGCAGGAGCCCTAGCCCCTGCCTGCAAGCCCACACCCTCCATCTGCTCTGACAAATCTGCTTAATAAATGGCATCCAGTTCTAGGGGCATTACTGAATCAGCACAAATCACACCAGTGTTTGTCAAGCACTTGCCTTGAGTTTCCTATGACTAATGAGCCATTCAGGTGTAGTTGGTGTGTGCGGACTGGCTGATTGTAAAGGAAGCTACACAGAGTGCTGATTTAGAGGCCTCTTAGCTTTCAAATGAGCAGAGGAGCAATCAATTAACTGCTTTTGCAACTATCACATTTCAGCTATCACTGACAGACGTCACGAGAGAAGTTTGGCCTACTAACACACTGCTGAGCCAGTGCTGTGAAATAAAGCATGGATGCTTTTCTGGTACTAACCAAACATTTTAGCAGAAATCTTTTACAAAGAGTCAAATATGAATTCATTTTATTTTGTATAGCATCAAATCACAACAACAGCTGTCTTATATTGTAAGTTAAAGCCCCCATGATAATGCATAGAGAACGCCAACAATCAGATGACCTCCTGTGAGCAGGCACTGGGTGACAGTGGAAAGAAAAAACTCCCTTTTAACAGGAAGAAACCTCCGGCAGAACCAGGCTCAGGAGGGCAGCCATCTGCTAGAACAAGCTGAAGGTGAGAAGTGGAGGACACATAGATATTAATAATAACTGATGACTAAATGCAGTCATGTAGATGTGAACCTTTAGAATGACCAGGATTTCTATACTGATTACTCCTAAAATTTAAGCCAATCTTCATGTGATTTAAAATTATAGGCAAACACATTTTACCAAAGAAATAAGAAACAATTTACACATTAACACAAACTGACAGCAAATAGGGGAAACCAGATTTCTTGCTACTCTCCGTCTCTTTCTGAGGGGGCACCAGCAAAGATCACACCAAGAGGACACCATGAAATACAGAAAGAGGTTAAAAAAGAACCAGACTAACAGCAAAACACCAACAGATACGTCGACAACTTCCAAACATAAGAAACACATGCCATGTCACAAGTGTAGCAAAGGCCAAGTGGACGCTCTACAACACTTCTGGGACAATGACGCAAATGTTGAACCTACAGCAAAATGCATAATCCTCATATTAGGAAGGCATTAGGCTTTTCTACCTGAGGGTGAGATGCAGTTATTTAGAGAACAATGTAAGCTAAACCGTTTCAATAAAGTTACAGAAGTATGTCAGAGCCCCTTTCCATGCCCTGAAGCTTAGGAGAGGTTTGGTGACGCAACAAGAGAATGAACCAAATCCAATCAACAACAGAATGGTGGGAAAAAAATAAAAGGTTTTCAAATGGTCAATCCACAGTGCTGACTTCAAACTAACCCAGATATTGTGTCATGTCCTCAGGAAGGCTGTTCAATTAAAACCTCCCACAAATACTGACGACCTAAAAAGGCTATAGCTGGAAGGAGCTTCCCAAACTCCTCTTCATCATTGTCCAACTCTTTTTAGGACCTATGAGAAATGTCTTAAAGATTCTACACATGATAGATTTAGTCTTTTCTTTTTTCCACCCAGGACCAAGCGATTATTTATCATGCTCAAAACACACGAAAGACACAATTTTTAGTGTTTTATTAAGTTTAAGAGTACACATTTTTTTATTGCAAGTAAAAACTGCCAGGAGGCCATCTCCTTCAGATAAACAGCAATCAGAAATAACATGTAAAGTATTACGACATATATTAATTTACCAAGCAATCGCTAATGGCAGAGTGTGGTTATGACAGTGTGTGGATATAATTAATGTCTAAAATACATGTTCAACACTGCAAATACCACAAAGATATGTTTCGGGGAACACATCAATAAAGTCCCCTCCATCCCCATGGCTACTGCTAACGCTGCTATTTCTGTAAATGTGTAAACGAAATGTCAGTGAAAGAAGGTAGGGCCACACATTGATTTTTCTGGCCTGAAAAAAAGTAGTGTGTCATTGACAAGGAGACATAATTTTAAAGTTACCAGCCATGGGCAAGCAATCCAGATAGTTAATTGTGTATATGGGGTGGGTGTGGGTGGGGTGTGTGTGTCTGAGTGTGTGTGTGAGAGAGAAGGGTGTTTGGATTAAATTGTTTTGACAGGCAGGCCTTTACCACCCAGACAGCTGGCCTCTAACTGCTGCAGTGGTTTATCACCTCCCATACAGAATCACCTACAAACACCCGACAGTGCTACCTAACACCCAAAGAGGCTTTATCAAGAGCCAAGAGAAAATCCCAGTGGCTCATAGCACAGGAACTACTGTGGAATAACTCCAACATCCTGAGCAATAAATTGCACATTTCCTTTCATGATATCACATATCAGTTTTGATGCCCGGCATCTAGCTTGGTCTACTTCTACTGGCAGATGATGGAGCCTTCAAAGCTGCTGCTGGATTCACCTGCCGTCATAAAGCACTTATCAGGCCCAATATACTGAAATCTGCCGTTTCTGATGAGGTCCAGTAGACTCAAGGAGTTTAAATTGGGCTGGAAGAGGTCGAAATTGAAGAAATTTGATTTTTGTCCTGTTTTAATAATTAACACCAGCTGAATAAATTGACTCCATGTTTCTGCTGTGGATGTAAATGCTGTAAAATTACAGCCGAGAGTAAGCGCTTGAACAGCACAGTCACTATTTACTCCCAAGAGCTGTGGCACGGTGCCAACGTGTCACAAAGTATCACTGTCAAATGCATATATACAGAGCGTACTGCACGCACGCACACACACACACCCAATCACCACCCTTGTGTGCGAAAGGCTGCTTCACAACAGGAAGCAGAGCAGGAAAAGGTCTGCATCAGTAACCGTGGTCTAAAGTGGCACGAATGTCGCTCTACATTACAGAGCTAGCTCGCTTTTTAGAGCTGAGACAATGAACTGATTACCTGTTTAAAGGGTGCTCGCACACCTTACCTTCTTTATTATGGTACACTTTGCAGGCTTATATTTAATTTAAGATATCTTCCCAGAGTTCCGGGGAGCTATTGTCCTCCATTTATCATCGCTCTGCAAGATGAAAATCAACTGGAGCAGATCAGTGTAGATTTTTCCTGAAGTTATAAATGTTTAAGCAGTTACAGCAGCACATCTGACATCTTAACACACTTTTGTTTAGTCTAACACTTTAGAAGCTGTGTCCCTGTTGTGTGTTTTGGATGTAATTATGTCTACAGAGCGAAGAATCTTCATTAGTCCTTGGGCTCCACACGTGAGTGTCCCAGCAAACTTCACGGACATAAAGCTCTGTGTGACTCCAGGAACACCTACATAGGAGGGCTGTCCTTACTGTTAATGCTTATTTAAGATCATTAATCGCATGGAAACACCAAAGATTCACTTACGCTATGCTAGGGGTGTCAAACATAAAGTCCTGGGGCCAGAATCAGTCCGCTAAAGATTCCAATCTGGCCCACTGGACAGCTTTGGAAAATGTGAAGGAGGGGGTACATTTTTAGACTTTTAACTGTAGCTTCCTATGTTTTACAGCTTTTTCTACTGAGCTCCTCCATTCATGCTACACCAAAGTGAATAATTAATAGACAAACAATTAAATGACAGCAATGTCCTGTTCTTCCACTGTCAACAATAGAAACCTATGACTTTTACAATGGGCTGACAGTGGGAGGAAGAGGACAATCTGTCAATGAACACAACACAAATTCTCTGTTTTATAATAGAAGGACAGTCTGCACATTAAGCTAAGATCACTTATTCTGTAATTTTACAGACTTAGTTCTTACTACAGCATTTTTTTTAATCATGTAGGAAAAACTGAGATATACTGCTGAAAGTTCTTCCTTTCCTTATGTTAAAATATCTCGGGGATTAAATGTGTAGCTAAACTTCTTCACACTGACAGACAGAGGAGTTTCACAGGTCTGGCCCACTTAAGATCAAAGTGGGCTGTACGTGGCCCAAAATGTAAAATGAGTTTGGCATCTCTGCTCTGTGAAGGTATTGAGTTCTGTGACAAATTCACAGGCGATTTTCCCCATGATCTCTCATTGGCCTGTATTTATATAGCGCTTTTCTAGTCCCTAAGGACCCCAAAGCGCTTTACATATCCAGTCATCCACCCATTCACGCACACATTCACACACTGGTGATGGCAAGCTACATTGTAGCCACAGCCACCCTGGGGCGCACTGACAGAGGCGAGGCTGCCGGACACTGGCGCCACCAGGCCCTCTGACCACCACCAGTAGGCAACGGGTGAAGTGTCTTGCCCAAGGACACAACGACCGAGACTGTCCAAGCTGGGGCTCGAACCGCCAACCTTCCGATTACAAGGCGAACTCCCAACTCTTGAGCCACGATCGCCCCTATCTCATTTTACCGAGCAGGACCAAGTTAGAATCACGGGTTTTCTTATCCTAAATTATAGTGCACAAGAGTCAACATATTTGCTGTTTGATACAATTAAATTAGGGCACGTGAACAAGTTGTGACACGTCACGCCACACGGAGGGAGACTGCACAGCCTACTGTCCTGCTTCCAAAGCGCACTTGAGCTGCATGCTCCCCAACTGCCAGTCAGTGGTCAACAGCCAGACCCGCACTGTGCAAGTCACTTCAGTTTGCAACTTTCAGTTCCACTTAAGAGTGAAAATGAATGGGCTGCTGAGCTGCGACCGTGGAGTGTAAGTCTAACACGCCCGGTGAATGCAACAAAAGCGGCATGTGCAGCATAAGCTGTGACAGAAAGGTAAGCTCTCTGAGGAGCCCCGGTTGTCCGGACTTTACCGGACGGTTTACGGTTTAGAAACATGGGAGGGACCCCGTGTGTGCACATGCGACCGCCGGCCAGACGCCGCTGAGTGCGGGCAGCTACATAAATAAATCCAGTGATAATACCTGCGCCACACACACCGCAGTGCCCCCTTATTATTATTACTAGCTGCTTAAATCTGGGCACCAAGTTCAGTCAAGGGCTGTCAACTTCCCTCCTGCACCTCCTGCACGGACAGGCTAGAAGACGCGGAGAGGAGGAGCGATTTAGATTTATTTTTAAAAAATAATTTCTCTTCTGTATTGAGGGATGGCACAGCGACGCACTTTAAATGAAACACACAAGAGGTTCGTGTGACTCACCAGCAACACCAACGTTAACATTTTCGCCTCTCTCATCCGACTCCCGTAGCGATTCCAAGAGGCCATGATGCCGTTGCCACGTCTGGATACGCAGGCGCATTCGCTTTTCCACGGATTCTTGAGCGTGGCGCAAGGGTTATTGGGAAATGTAGTCCTGAGCGGGGGAGGCAGCAAAAGTCACGGGGGAGCTATTGCAGCTGCTACCCCCAACACACACACACACACACACACACACACACACACACACACACACACACACACACACACACACACACACACAGGTTAGCACCGAGTGTAAGAACTGTAGTCTACGTGGTTTTGTTTTTATCGGACTAATGCAGACATACTGAAGGACAATTAATTACACGAGGGGCTAATTAGTAAATTGGCTTGTGATTGAAAGGATCTTAATTAGCTCTTTATCAATTGGACTTCCACTCCTGAAGAAAAATTGGCTTGATGAAATGTGCTCAACAACATCTGATTTAAGCAACGTTTGGCGCAAGGTGAATAGAATAAAATATAATAGAACAGAATAGATGTGGAGAATTGTAGAAAATTGCGTACAGTGATAACACTGTATTACGATAAAAAAAAAAAAGGGGGGCCAATCAAACACCCAGTTTAATCCATATACGTCAGTGAAGAGTAGAATAGAATAGAATAGAATAGAATAGAATAGAATAGAATAGAATAGAATAGAATAGAATAGAATAGAGCAGTGATGCTCTATAAACAAATGTTTCTTTCGGATGTGCCCATCAAGTCTTTTTTGACACTAAAGAAAACACATCTACAGCATAGAATGACAGTGTTTTCAGAATGGACTTTGACTTGCTCTGATGTTAACCTTATTGCCATCTTGAAATTCAGTAGTAAACAAATTGAAAAGTTTTGTTTGTTTGGTTTTACTTGCATGTATTGGTTGTTGCCATTGTAATTGGCCTAAGACATAGTTAAGAATTTCCTGTAAATTTTAGGCTTGTGGAATGTAAATAGACTAGAGTAGTAACAAAACAGAAAAGTGTATAACCATAACTTGTGTTCCCTGTTTAAGCTTTGCTGTTTACTTGCAAAGCAGGGGAACACTCACATTCCCAGTGGACCTTTATTGCCCGGTTACCCCGACGGCAGGTAGGCTGCTGTTGCATCCCAGACAACAGCACGCAGGGCAAACCTTTCCCAGAAAATCCCTTTGGTCTTTTCTTAACTCGGTGCGACTGTTTCTGCACTGGACATAGGCAGTGTTGTGACACTCTTTTTGCTCTCCGGGGTGTCCGTGCGTATGTTCCTCCCGATTGCGCTTGCAAATCGGCCTCTTACTCCCCCCCACCCTCCTCACCACCCCCAATCCTCCACTCCTCCCCGCTCTCCCCCAACCCGGTGGTATCGTCCGACGGTAAAGAAGAGAGAGCGCAGTTGTCGGCTGCAGGTCTCTCGGAGAGGAACGCGCAGCGGCTGAGGAAACAAGACTAGAACCCATCTCTATTCTGGCTCCACAGCTTAAAAACTGCGACTGTGATTCTCTCCTTATCTCTACCTGGCATTCTCATCAACTTAGGGAATACAAACATCTTGCAAGGTAAAAGAAAAATCACTTTTCCCTTCTTTTCCACTGCAAAATACCTGGGAGGACTAATACAAAGCACTTTTTGGGTGTGTTGTGCACCAGTTTCCAGCTTGTATCCCGCTTCAGATTTACGAAATGGATTGCAGTTCGACTTTGACTGAGGTGTTTGATTTTTTTTTCATATTAAAGGCAAATCAGCACAATAGCCTGCTGCAGCTTAGCTGACCTGCACAGATAAAATAAATAAGGGACCCTCCATCACTAATGGATTGGCTACTCGAAAGCTTTATTCAGCCATGCTGTGGGGTCCGTTTCTCTGGACCATTTTTCTATCAGAGCGGGGTTTGAGCGGTGGGGCTGTGTTTTTATCCTAAATGTCAGACACTTTGCGGATATCCTCTTTTTCCCACTTTAACTGCTTGAGGCAAAGTGATTTGTCCGTTGATATAGCGTGTTATTCAGAGCTGCTCCTTTATGTCTCGCCAGTTTTACTTTCCACTCACGTTTCATCCCAGGATCAGAGGCGCATTTGTGGGCTGCAGGAGCTGGCTGTGCCTGCCACATTAGCACTGCCTCAAACTTACTTTGTGCTGCACGCTGTCCTGTAGTCCCGGTAAGAGGCAAGACGTGGACTTAAAAAGCAACCTTGTTGGGAAACTTGTTCCCGTTGTTAGGAGATATGCTTGGGAAGGAAAGTGCATTTTTTGGGAGATTGTGCGCCTGGTCGGCATTTCTCTTTTTAAATATTTGTGTGCGCGGTAACCCAATTTGGCGGTTCAGAAGTTTGGTGTAAAATCGACCACCCTGTCTTTTCTTCCCGACTGTGCAAGTGAATTTTATTGTCTGACTTAAAGACGGCCAATAATGACCTCATTGCTCATCACTTCCGATAACAGATTAACAGCTTTTACGCACGGGTTGAGCAGCCTTGCGCACAACGTTTCGGGTGTTTTGTTCTTTCCCAATCCCAGGAAACGTTAGTGAGGCTAATTCTGCACAAGAACACTCAGAAAATATTCATGAGCTTGTCACTTGGATGAATAGCTTCTCCATTTCTCCCCGATAAAGACACTTCAGATTTGTAATAGTTTAAATTGTAAAGCTGTCCAGGTAAAAGCGCCTGAGGCTGTGGATTTCGAACAAAGAGATACCCTATTATAAAAGAAATAGGTCGATTTCATTTTGCGTAAATTTGAGTTGATTATCCTGAAATGATTTGTCAAGAGCTCCAAAGCGGACCGTGTTGTAGCAGAGCAACAGAGGGCAGTGTTGAGCGGCACTGTACAGCTGTGGCGACACCTTGCCAGGTAACGTCTGCTGTAGAGTTACAGACAATCTGCACGCACACAAGTTTGGTCAAATGAGCACGCAAAGAGACTTTCATGAAGTATTGCTTGATTGTTTTTTCTTTTTGTTTTAATCAGTCGATCAAATGCCAAAAGCTTACGCACAAACTTTTATCTGGAGACAGTTCACTGAGAACAGTTTTCAGAGAAATTTTGTGGCTGGAATTTTTAAGGCTTAAAATATTAAATCTTATTCCCCCCCCCCCCCCCCGACCAAATTAATCAAACAGCTTATTCAACTGAAAGCTATTTTCCTGCAACAGCGACTATCATCTCTGGGCTCTTGGTAGTTTTTGTGGTGCTGCACTCTATTCATCTGTAGCTTTTTAAAAAAAATGTTTTTATTGAGCCCCAGTTGTTCAGTTTCTTCAGTATTGTAAATTAATGTATTATTCATTAACACTCAAATATGCACCATGGCTGGTGTGAGTTTTGGCAAAGGTGATGATATAATCCTTTTTTAATGCAGCTTGTTTTTTTTCCATACAACAGACAAGAAAAAAACATATTTAATATCCTCAATTAGCTACAATTAGTAATCCACTAAAGACAGCTTCATAGTGGTAATTTCCCACTTCCCTTTCTGTGGAATAACAAGGAGCAACCCCATCATAATCCAGTTATAATTGATCACTTAAACTGCCGTAACAAAAGAATTTCCCAAATATGGGATGAATAAATTTGCCACATCATCTTATTTCATCTCATCTGATCACCAACCCCCCGTACCCTACATTGGCATAACTATTGCTTTTATTTTGTTCATTCATCAATATGTGTGAAACTACCATATCTCCCTCATCTTTTGATTGATATTCATCCATTTGACAGGTTTTGTTAGGCCCAGATGCTTGTCATATGGATCATTAACGCTTTTGTTATTTGGAGAGCTGTTTTTAGTATCCTGGGTCACTCCATTCAAATGGAAAGTAGGTTCATCTTTGATGAATTTATGAGGGCTCTTGACAGGTCCTGGTGGGGCAGAATCAGACCTGCCAAGCAGAAAGAGATCCAAAAAAAACAATCCCAAACTGGATAACCTCCCTGCAACCTATCCCCCTCCAGCTATCCTCTTAGAACTACTCTACGTTCACTTTCCCCTTCTTTCTCATTTTCCATGTAACTACAGCGTGTGGAAGTGTTTTGTTTTCCCAATGTTATCCAGGGGTCATGTATCTCCATGGCATCTAATGGCGACATAAATAATTCATTTCCATTACCAAATATGATAGGTGTGGAATAGACGAGCTGGCGGCCTTTTCATCAGATTTTTAATGATGCATATTTAAGTGTGATATTTCTGTTGTCGGGCATCATTTGAGATGCGGTGAACAGATATGAAAGTTTAATGTCCGGAGAACTTGATCTCTCCTCTCCTCCACCTGACGAGGATGAAACGCTCAATATGGTCTGACCATCGCAGGTGCGCGAGTGTTGCCGTGAGCACGTCTCGTCTAAAGCGATAACAGACGGATACAGATAAGAAGTGTGATTGTGTCAGGTTTGATGCCACTTTTCTCGCGCAGTTACCCTTCATATAGCTCCAGTTGTATAAAGATGGAAAAGGAGCTTGAGGGATAAAAATAACAATAACTCTTGCTGTTGACAGACTGTTTTGTCATTTCAAGGTGTAGGTTTTCACCATCCAAGAAACCAAGGTAGAGAGTGGAAACTGACAGCTTTCACAGAGCGATATCTCTGCTGTTAGTCTGTCATTCAGCTGTTTGACTTTTCATGCACGCCAAACAAGCTGTCCAGGACATCTGCTGCCACCCGTGTGAACCACACCTCACTTCATTTATGCACTCTATCATCTTATGTCTTTTTTGAACCCTGACTTGAGAGTTCCAACAAAAATAAAAACACCCCCAAAACCAAAAACCTATCTCTGCACTTTCAGGAAGGATGCCTTTATGGTTACAAAGTAATGAGTGGTTTGCAGGGGTGCACAATTCTGCCTGTTGGTCCTTATTTTGCACCCCTTTGTGTGTGTATGTGCGTGTCCTTGCTATGTGGAAGTAAAGAAAAGAGATTTTTTACAGTTTTAAAGTGGCCTTCTGGAGCAGGATTCACATGGTAATCAGGTCAGGGTGCACTGAGGAAAAACAAAGCTGTCCAAAAGCAGAGAGAGGGTCCAAAAGACGTGCTGTTTTCTTTCTTTCTTTCTTTCTTGATTTTTTTGTTAAGATATTTCAAGGAGTGTGAAGAGACACATGGAGAGATGCTGCCTTAAAGTGGCTCTGTATATTCAGAACACTGCAGCCACATTGGAGTGTCTGTTGCTCTCTGTTATGTTAATATAACGCCAGATTTGAAATAACAGCGTCAGACACTATGATTTGAGGTGGCAGCCCTCGCCTCAATACTCGCCGTGGTCTTTATACTGAGAATACAGAGCTCTGCTGCCTAGTCACCTGAATGTGATTATGTTGTCCCACAGTACTGACATAAATGTTGCCATTTTCCATTCACACACACACAGACACACACCGAGGGTCGATTGAGGTCCCGAGCCTCATTTTATTCAAAATGAAATCATTCCTCAGCTATGTGACAACTTAGAGAAACATTCAAATTTTGGCTCAGGCTTGTTTCTTGCTTTTTTTTGTCCTTTTTTTGAGGTTGATGTGAGTGTTTTGTGGCCAATTTTACTGTCAGAAACAAACTGCAGCTTGACAGATGCACTTTGCCTCACCGCCGCAGCAGCACCCTGATGAGAATCTGCATCAGATTTTTTTTAGCTCAGTCTTTTGTTAATGACAGACTCGGTTTGAGGAGGAACGTGTACTTGCAATAAGCAGACAGTTTGAGCCGTCAGCAGAGGGAGGCCGAGCGGTCTGAGCTGGTGTGTGGAAATGAATAATTCCACAGTGTCTGTCTGGGTCCCCTCAGCCTCCCCAGATCTCATTGTTTCTGAATGCAGAGTGTACTTGGCGTGGCCTTCACTCACGCTGTCTGGCTGTTTGTAACCTGGCCTTTCTCTGCATTGACAGACAACCTCGTTGTCTGTGAAATCCAGTACGGCAGTAACGTCTCTGCCCCCTGTCTGCAACCCTGCTAATTAAAGCTTGATGCGACCCAACAGTCTCAATTTGTCTGCGGAACGTTATCATCATTGTTTCCTCCTCTGCTATTTACAAACAAGGAGAATAGAGATAAAAATGGAAAGCCTGTCAAGCAGGAGGGGAAACTTGATTTTTTTGAAGCTTTAAATGATTATTGGAGTTTAAAATTAGCATGCAACAGATTATTCTTTTCTTATTTTCCATATGTGAGAATTTGCTGCTTAGCTTGTTGGCTGAAACATTTAAACTTTGGTCTTGGGGAGCTAGTGATGAACAGCCTCCACATTTTCTAAGAATTTCCAGATGAAAAGGATTAATTGGTTAATAAAATTAATAATTAATTAATAATAAAAAACAATTAATAACAGGTGTGGTTTGAATAAAGGCGACTCTGTTCCTCATTTGGAGGGCAGCTTTTAAACTGGATGTGCATTCTTCCCAACATGAGAATATTCTGGGATTTCTGTCTTTTTCCACACGTTCTCATTGTTACCCCTCTTGGCCATTAGACGAGGTGTGCGAGAACGCGCGTCATGAACGAGCGTGCGCTCATACGCGCATGTGTGCATGTCTGAGCAATTTGATTTTTCTCTTTGTGTGCATGCGAAGCGGACGTGAAGGCATGTGCCTTTTCTCTCCCATCCCTCCTCCGTTCAGCCTCGGCAAGGTCTGAGCAAAGCCGGAATAAAAGGGGAGCGAGAGGAGGAGAAAGTACTCCCACAGTTGATTTGACTATTGTGAGGGGGAGGAACACTATTTCCATTGATGCTCTGGATGCACGGCTCAAACCCCCAGAAGCTTTAGGAAGGGAGCTCATTCAAGGCTTGGTGTGACCCAGAGGACTGATTTGGAAGATGGGTGTTGAGCCCTTTGTGGGGACGGTGGGAACATTGTTCCCATTCCACCGCTTTAATACTACTGTGAACCACTGGCTCTGTGAGATGGATGGGCTCTCAGGTTGTCTGTTTTCACTCTAAAGACACCGGAGAGGTCTTTTATAGTGGAAGTTTCTTGAATCTTCCAAGTCAAAGAGATTGTTTCTGCAGTTTCTAGATAGAATATATTAGATTTTTGTGTTTGTTTTGGGGGTTTTTTATGTAAAAAAAAAAAGAAAATGTTGTAATTTGGAAAAGTAATTTAAGGATCTCCTCTCTTTGCTCTCAGAGAAATCATAGTTGAGCGACAAATCATTAACACATCTGGCCATTGTTCAAAGGTAAAATCACATATATTTACCTTTGATTTTGTCATAGCTGCAAAGAAGAAAGAACAGGATGCTGTACCTCTGCAAAAACCCCAAGCCCCAAGCCTCCTCCTTCAAGTCAAGTCAGTCCGCATGAAATAGGTCAAGAAATCATAAATCACAATTTTGCTTTTGCTTTGAAACCTGTACACATTTCCGCCTCTGTTATAACCTTTGATTTAAGGACAAAAGCTGACCTTCAAAAACTGAAACAAACAAACAAACTTAGAACAGGGCATCAGACGGCAATGATTTCCTTTCTGAATTCCTTTGGCTGAAGCAAGTAGTTTGATTTGATGGGGTGGCTGTAGCTCAGGTAGTAGAGCAGGTCACCTGCTAACTGGAAGTCTGCACCAGTCTGCATGGCAAAAATCCTTGGGCAAGATACTAACCCCAGGTTGCTTTCCAGTGCATTCATCGGAGTGTGAATGTTAGTTCGGTAGCACTGAAAACCTAGAAAAGTGCTTGTGAGAACGGGTGTGATTGGGTGAATGAACAAGTTGTATAAAACACTTTGAGTGCTCATCGTAAAAAAAAAGCTAAATAAGAACATTTAACATTTACCATTGCTTAAACCTTCCGGATGGTATTGAGTATGTAAGAGCACTTGTTTTGAATGTCTGAGTTTATCTGGCATTACTCAGAGTGGATTTGGACTTTTTTAATACAATGCAGAAAGCATATTGTTAAATCAACAGATGGCAGGTCTCTACTTCACTGGTAACCTGACGTGCCACTGAACCAGCTAGGAAGTTGTTACCAGTTTTCCAAATAGGTAACATGTAAGCTGTTTGGAAAACGAGCAGCATTTTTCATTAAATAATTAGCACATTATTGCACGAGACATTTGATTAACACCACATACCAAAACGTCATCAAATAAGATTGGCGAATTACACAAAAGGTGTAAAGAAGTAAAACCTGTCGCAGTCTGAGGGGCTTCAGAAAGACGTTTGTGATTCCAGGTCTATGCAACAAAAACAAAACTGTGTATAACTGACATCATCTTCATTTCCAAAAGACATTTGTCAAGTGACTGGATGAACCATCTATCTATCTAAACACCCAGGAGAAGAAGGCGAGCACTTCCCTTTATGTTGTTGATTGAACCGCAGCTCTCATGATCGTGATCTATCGAATCGTGCGAGAATTCAGCTGCCTTACAAGGTGACTTTACTGCAGTGAATGAACGCCATTCTTTCTCAACAGCCCCTTCACTTGTTTGTTTCCATGTAGGCGTTGAAGAGCACTGTCTGAAAAGTTGCTGCGCGCTTTCCTGTAGGTGTTTCTTTGAACCGAGATCTGGTAAAAAAGCAAAGCCTGAGCATGATAATATGTATTTTCATTCCTCTATGGAAGCATCTGGATTGCTACGTTTTGCCGTATAGAAATTCAGGTATGTGGAGCAAAATATAAATACAATGGAAATTGGTTGTCTGAAACCTGACCTAAGCCTGAATGCACAAAGCATAAATAAATCACGTTGAGGTCGACAGAAGTGCTGGTATTTTTCATTCATACACTTTAAACATTAGATTATACGACTAGGAGTCTATAAAAACTACACTTGGCTGTATAAAGTGTTCAAATATTGTTAAGTGGCTTCATCAAACTCATACTTTTGCTTTCGAGTCAACATTCCTCTCAGGGATCTCAGGGCTTCAGGTATTTTGCTTCAAAAAGACCCATTGTGTGCAGCTTTTAGAAACCTCTCCTAATAGACTAAGGCTCATTTTTACCCTGCAAAATGATTATATCTCTCCAAATGGAGTCATACGGTGAGATCTAAACTCCTTTCTTCAGTTTGTGCTCTGTGAAATAATAGGTTTGAAGAAGGCAGTGCAAACAAGGCTTAAACTGATATGCAGAGGCAACTCATGCACTACTCATCTAGCTTTTTATTTACACGCTGACAGGAAATGGAATGACGATATACATTATTTGTTTTTGTTAGAGACTATTTGGCATGCTAAGAAGCTGCCATTATTCAGTATGTGACTTCAATAGTACCAGGCGCTTTGGAGACTATCAGATAAAGCTGCTGAGAATTCCTGATGTGTTTACTTGACATTCGTTTGCAGTATTTTAGATTTTTATCAGCAGCCTCTGATAGGTTGTAGAACTGGCTCATTAGAAAGCGCAGCACATGCATCTCTGCCGGTCAGCAATCTGGCGTTTGTGAGCGCGCCTGTTTGTTTGTTTGAGTATCCATGTGTTTGTGTCCGAACATATGCGTGTCGGCTTCTGTTGTGTACATTTGCAGTAATGGCTAGAAAATCAGCAGCAGTTAGTGAAAGCGGGCAGCTGCTCTCCGATTATACTGTTACCCACATCCCCACATTCACGTAGCATGTATAATTGGACAACCACATGTCAGGATGCGATGTGCAGCATGAGCCTAATGATTTTGCAGCACTAAATACGATTCAGTGGCGTTGTCCTTCTTCCAGATAATGGCTTGAAATCTAATGCAAGTGGAGAGTAGAGAATGACAGAGTTGTCCTGGGATCCTGAGAGCGCCGTGGGATAGTTGTCATCATTTTTATGAGTCTATGATGTATGAAGGTTGAAAAAGTCCTTATTATTGTACAGGAACAGTGAAAATATGGTTAATATTAGGCTGCCATGATGTTACGTGCCGTGTAAGCGCCCACTCTTTCCTCCCACAAATACCTGAAACATTTCAAATAATTTCCAGAACAAAGAATAGAGGACAGTGGAAACAAAAGCACAACTTTTCACGTGTAGCAACAGCTTTAGAAGGACAAAAGAGAGGACGTAGAGGAAACTCCTCCCTGGGAATTTCGAATGTGTTTTTCTTTTCATAAAAGGAAATAACATTTTACAGAAAGGTGGGAACATTATGGATAACCAACAAACACAACAACCAGCTGATCGAGCCAGGAAGAGCGCAAACAGGTACATAAATAACTACACGTGAAAGTTTATGTCTTGTGTGTCTAAAAGAAGAAAACATATCAGCCAATATATTTGAATATCAGATTTTTAAACTGCCAAATATCGGTATCAGTCTTAATAATCCTATATCAGCTGGGCTCTGCTTTGCTGCTTTGAACTAGTGGATAATGCCACGTCGACAACTCCAAAGCCAAGTATAGCTCCAGTAAGATCAAATGCGCTGAAGTGCACTGGCACAGAGATCCCACATGGTGTTTTTTGTTGCTTTTTGATGTCTACTTTGTCACGCTGTTCGCCCTTTGTTTTTTTCTGATTTCCCTTTAGTGTGACAAGTTCACATTTCCCCATCTAAATGTTTTATGCAGTTTGTATTATCGCTGCCCTGACCAGATAACAAGAGGCATGCGTGTTGAATAATTACTTATCTCCTCAGGTACCACAGTGAAATCCACCAAAAAAACCCTTTTGTTACCTAATCTTCACAGCTGCGTTATTCTTCTTCTCAATCCAAAACAATCCACGCCTGCTGTCAGCCTTCTCCAGAAAATCAGCATATATAGACGTGTACTTTTGCAAGACGCAGCACGGTTCTGACAAAGGGAAGCAACAACAGAGAGCATATACACTTATTTTGTGTGGCAGCTATAGACCTATTTCACATCTGAGGTGTCAAAACATTTCAGCTTTTTCAGGGAGAATCCGATCATGCTATTATTCATTGTCTGCGTCTGTTTTCTTTTGTTTTTTTTTCCTGTCTATTTGACCTGCGTAGCAATGAGCACTCAGCAATACTCCAGCTTAACCTGACAGACTTTCAGGAGAAATTATTCTGCCGTGTCTTTTGACCTTTTTGTGTGGCTCTTGCCAGAAATCTCTTGGTTTTAAGCCAACAGGCAGACCGGAATTTGTTCTTTTTCTCCGCCAAAGTGGCTGATTTGTGATTCATGCTGCGTGCGAGCTGCGGAGTTTTTAATGGTCAAATGCAGACCTTATTATCTCCCCAGAGAACTCACTTCGATCATACTCACTGCCGTGTATATACCCCCCGACGCTAATGCTAGGTTGGCCATGAAAGAACTTTCTGCAGCCATTAACAAACACCAGAATAAACACCCCGAGGCTGCTTTTATTGTTGCTGGCGACTTCAACCACACCAACTTAAAGACAGTCCTTCCCAGATTCCACCAACATGTCTCCTGCCACACCAGAGGAGACAAGACTTTAGACCATGTGTATTCCAACCTGGCTGGAGCCTACAAAGCCACACCCCTCCCCCACATTGGACAATCGGACCATCTCTCCCTGTTCCTTACACCTCGGTATTCACCACTCATCCAACGTGTGAAACCTGCTGTGAGGACAATTAAAGTGTGGCCAGAGGGGACAGACGCAGTGCTCCAGGACAGATTTAAAAACACAGACTGGAATATGTTCACCCACACAGACCTGGACCAGTATGCCTCATCTGTACTGGATTACATCTCCGAAACCACAGACAGTGTCACCACCCAGAAACGGATTACCATGTACCCCAACCAGAAGCCTTGGATGAACCGGGATGTTCGTCTCCTCCTGAAGGCCCGCAACACCGCCTTTAGGTCAGGAGATGCACATGCCTACAGTACAGCCAGGGCTAATCTAAAGAAGGGCATCAAAAAAGCCAAACACCATTACAAAAAGAAGGTAGAAGAACACTTCTCCAACTCCAACCCCCGACGCATGTGGCAAGGACTCCAGACCATCACAGACTACAGGACCACCAAACCCTCCCCCGCATCCTCTGATGTCTCCTTCCTCAACGAGCTCAACAACTTTTATGCTCGTTTTGAGCGAGGGAACCCCACAACCACAACCAAAGCAGACGTGACGCCAGACCACCAACCTCTGACTCTCTCCCCCACCGATGTAGGAGCGGTGCTGAGCAGGATCAATGTCCACAAGGCTGCAGGTCCCGATGGCATCCCCGGGCGTGTTCTCAGAGCGTGTTCTGAGGAGCTTGCAGGAGTGCTGACAGACATATTCAACCTGTCCTTGGCCCATGCTGTGGTACCGGCCTGCTTCAAATCCACCTCCATCGTCCCGATACCCAAAAACTCCAACCCATCTTGCCTCAATGACTACCGCCCAGTAGCACTCACCCCCATCATCACTAAGTGCTTAGAGCAGCTGGTCCTAGCACACTTCAAATCCTGTCTCCCCCCCACCCTGGACCCCCACCAATTCGCATACCGCCAGAACAGGAGCACAGAGGATGCAGTCTCCATCGCACTGCACTCTGTCCTCTCACACCTGGACAACAACAACACCTACGCCAGAATGCTGTTTATAGACTTCAGTTCAGCATTCAATACAATCCACCCCTCACAACTCATCAGGAAACTGACAGACCTGGGCATCAGTTCCCTCATCTGCAAATGGTTACTGGACTTCCTGACCAACCGCCCCCAACACGTCCGGCTGGATAACCACTGCTCATCTACAATCACGATGAACACCGGTGTACCACAAGGCTGTGTGATGAGCCCTTTCCTCTACTCCCTCTTCACCCACGACTGCAGACCTGCTGATGGTTCCAACACCATCATTAAGTTTGCAGATGACACCACGGTGATTGGCCTCATCAGTGACAACGATGAAGCCGCCTACAGGGAGGAGGTGGATCGTCTGGCTGAGTGGTGCGACACAAACAACCTGCTGCTTAACACTGAGAAGACCAAGGAGCTCATCGTGGACTACAGGAGGAATGCTGACCCACATCCACCCATCCACATTAAGGGGACGGCTGTGGAGCGTGTGAGCAGCTTCAAGTTCCTGGGAGTCCACATCTCCGAGGATCTCACCTGGACGACCAACTGCTCCAAGCTGGTCAAGAAGGCTCACCAGCGCCTCTTCTTCTTGAGGACTCTGAGGAAGAACCACCTGTCCTCAGACATCCTGGTGAACTTCTATCGCTGCACCATCGAGAGCATCGTGACCAACTGTATAACAGTCTGGTACGGGAACTGCTCTGCCTCGGACCGGAAGGCGTTGCAGAGGGTCGTGAAAACTGCCCAGCGCATCGCGGGAGCACCACTTCCTGCCATAAAAGACATCTACAGGAAGCGGTGTCTGAAAAGGGCTGGGAAAATCATCAGAGACCCCAGTCACCCATCACATGGACTCTTCACCCTCCTGCCCTCTGGGAGGCGCTACAGGAGCCTCCGGACTAAGACCACCAGGTACCGGAACAGCTTCTTCCCCACAGCTGTCAGACTCCTGAACTCTGCCTCCTGACATCTGACCCACGTTAACTCATGGACTGAACATACACACACACACACACACACAATGGACAACTGTACCCTCAAACACACAATAATAACATGGAGTGAACCACCACTCACAACCACTAGCACTTTATATAGCCTCTGTAGAAATTATCCACACCCTCACTTACCTTAACTGCACTACTGTATAGCCCTGTGTAAACAATCATTCTGTACATACGATAATTTTTAACCCTACAACTGTTTACAACTTGCATAGTTCCCATTTCTGTATAGCTGTATATCCCAGATTCTGTAAAGTTATTTATTTCATATTCTGTATAGTTTTTCATATTTATATCCTGTTCATATCCTGTACATAGCTGGTACTCACTACAGCCTGTACATACTTATAGTTATAGAATATTCACAACATACTTCATACCGTGTACATTATAACATAATAGACCCATTTCTATATTATTGCTAATATATATTGTAATATATCTATATCACTAAGCACTTCTGGATGGATGCAAACTGCATTTCGTTGCCCTGTACCTGTGCATGTGCAATGACAATAAAGTTGAATTCTATTCTATTCTATTCTATTCTATTCTATTCTATTCTATACGCTCAATTCTGGATATGAGGCTGACAGGGGAATAGTGCTGCAAGACTGTAGCCTTAATTAAGGACTCATTAGCTAACAGGTGCTGAACACTGAGAACATATACAAGCACAGGCCTGAAATGAGCGAAACAGTAAGTACTGCGAGTGCAGGCACTTCAGATTGTGACCACGATCCTTATTTGAAGCTGAACATTGAACAAAGGTTGCTGTCTTTGGCCAATGACAAGTCTGACGGGCAAGTCAACAAAGTGGAACAGAAAGCACGACGCGTCTACGCTCTTCCTCCCTGGCTTTAAGTGTTCAATCATAAACACATTTTTGTGCCACACTACCTCTACAGCACTGCTGAGTCGGGTTAGCTTTGGTTACTATGGCGATAGAAGTGGCTCTCGGTGGGGGCAGGAGGGTCTGCTTGAGACTGAAGCAGAAAGAGAGGAGTGTGACAGTGATTAATGTCCTGGCAGAAACAGAGACGGTCAACTCTCAGAGCCCCGTTGTCACCATCAGAGTATTAAAAAGCACGCCGCGCCCAGCACCTCGTCTCAAAAGCACCAGAATGGCTGGAGGTTTAATCACAGTCATGTGAATTATTTATTACATAAAAATCTATTACTTTTTGACTTGGTGGATGAAAGCGAGAGTAAATTGAAATGTTGGATTAAGCCAAGAAGGAAATGAGATTCACCTGCGTGTCTCCTAAAATCAATCCTCTCCATCCTGCTGATTAATGGCAGAACATTTGTCTCAGCATCTTGCACCGAGGTAAATGCATCTTATTCCAAAAACATCAAACAAGTCGAAGTGGCCTTTTTCTCCAACCTCCAGGTGGCGAGGGGAGAAGGGGCTACTGTTGAGTCACATGGCTCTCCGATTACCGTGCAGCCTGTTAACAAGGAAGCGAAGTGATGGAAGACTGTGGGCCAAGTGTCTGCATGATAGAGATAAGCGGCCAACTGGGCATCCTCTATCCACCACCGCATCCAACCCCTCCACCCCCAACAAGAACACTCAGGAAATACTATGCCTGGATATTTAACCAGCAGGGTTCAATGATGGAAAAACTTTAGTATGTGGCTATATTTGCACAAAAAAACCCCACTCACGTGCACGAACCCTCCTTGTATTGGACACACTTTTGTATGGGAAAAAACTCTTAAAGCTTTGTCACGGTGACTGTCCCTCTTTCATGTGGCCCACCTGGATGCTTAGGCCAATTAGAGCTCCTTTTCAGGATCTTGTTCTCTTCTCGGGATTTTGCACATCACTGCACTTTTCCTTCCTCTGCTTCTTTTTACTCCACCAACCCGCTGCAACACTGTGGCTGAAATCCTCTGTTGGGCCACTGTACTGCCCAGTGTGTGAGCGTCACGCACTGCTGTTAATCTCCTCCAGTAACCTTTGCACCTGGAATCCATGTCCACCACCTACAGACATTTTTTGCTCTCTGTTACCTGACCCTCTGGGTTTCCATCTCATGTTGGTTACAGTGCAGTGACAGTACAGTGCTTGTGTGAGACCTTTTTAAAAGGCACAAAGAAGTGGCTCCACATATATAGGCAGTATTTCAAGAGATAACATAACCTTGCCATCTTCCCCAAACCTACAATGCTTAATAAACTTATTAGACCACCACCCGATCTAAGGTTTATGTTTAAATTAACAGTATTTCTGCAATGGTTAATCCACCAGCATGTGCAACCTCTTTAATTCAAATAATGTTTTTAACTCTAATGATAATTATTGCTGTTATTTATGAATTTTCACATGTACAGTCTTAGAAAAAAGCAGAAAAAATAGTCAAGCACAGCATTGTCTGCCAAATTACTGTAATTTATGTGCGTTTCTAAACACGTGTGTCAGACAGTTTTATTTGCGTTCGCTTGTGTTTCTGACAGGTGCTCTAATAAATTTGTTTAAGCACAGTATAGCTTCTTCAATGGACTCCAGTGCAATAAATGGGAGGTTTCAGGCTTTTAATTTCTGTTTACAAAAGGCTTAAGAAACACAGCAGGAAAGCAGTAGAGCACTTTCTAGCTATGTGTAAATCAGATGGTGGAAGTTTGATGGCAGAGTAAATGTCTGCCCCCACTCACAGCAGATTGCTCTTGCTAGTGTTGGCCAGCAGCCCCATTCATCACCCGCCATGAGCGGTTTTCTTTTAGGTATGGCTCAGGTCCCAGTGGAGGTTTTGAATGTGTGGCGTCCCCCTGAATGCTAAATGTATTGTTAAACAGACATTTGGAGCAAGGACTGAGAACACCTCATTTATTTATCTATGTGTGCTCTCATTTATGTCTCAGCTCTCAGATTTCTTTTTAACTCTTTCGCCCATAAAGACAACATTTGACGACCTCCCCTGTACTCACAATAACAAGTACTAAAACCTCAGTGTATATTAATAAAGATGTGGTTTGACGACTGTTAGATTACTCTCAGTAACTCTGTAAGCAGGCCTAAAATATGACAGAAACCACTTAATTTAGACAAGAGCTTCAAGGGTTACTCCTAGTAGATCTTCAAGGGGTAAAGAGTTAAATTAATTTAAGACCTTCACTTACTAGCATTTAGACTTTTCAGCCACTGACTGTATAGAAAATAATCACATAACCATCACGATGTTTTCTGGACTGGATTTGTGTGTTTTAAGAAATATTTGGACGAGGATGACGTAATAAGCTATTGCTAGCTAGCTTGCTTGGTTAGCAAGCTGCACACATTAACAGTGTTGCCAACTCCCAGTGTTGGGGAGTAACGGAATACATGTACCGCCGTTACGTATTTAAAATACAAAATATGAGTAACTGTATTCCGTTAAAGTTACCGTTTAAAAAGGTGGTATTTAGAATACAGTTACTTTGTTGAAATAAATGGATTACACGGCGGTACTTCCCTGTTTCATTTTGTCGCGGGTCAGGACTGTTTGGGTTTTGTTTGACAGCTACGTTCTGTCGTTCCAGGCGGCAGCGTTACGGTTGCCATGGTTACAGGGTGACGCTCTCTTTGTGACTGTGTTTCCTGGGTGAGAGAGCGCCTTTTTTTGTTGTTGTTGTTGTGCTAAGCTAAAAGGTAGAGTGTTACAGACATAGCTCTAAAGAATGTAGCCTCATGGGCAGTGTAGTCCGTGCTGCAGGGAGAATGGACTGCCATACACGTTATGTGTCTGTGAGCGCGAGGAGGGAGAAAAAGGAGAGTCGAAAAGCAGGAGTTTATCGTCAAGCAGAAACGGGAGCTGGAAGCATGTAAATATAATAATAACCACTGCAGCCAAGAAGAGTGCCTGACGAGCCCAGTTGTAAGTAAGCTATTAAGACTTGACTGTACGCTGTGTTCGTGTTTTCATCCGAAACAATAAGTTCCGTTAGAGCAGCCTTTCAACGCCTCTCTCTGTCTCTCGCAAGCAAAGTTGACCCAGACAACAAAGTAAAGCTAGTTTTCGGCTACGAGCCCAACACGGAACCTGACGTATTAGTCAGAGGTCCTTTACTACGGTTCAGACCCGCGGACCTTCAGTAATAGTAATAAATCACATTCATGTAGTTGTAAAAGCATGATAATATATTAAGTAATCCGAAGTATTCAGAATACGTTACTCTCATTGAGTAACGTAACGGAATATGTTACAAAATACATTTTGGGGCATGTATTCTGTAATCTGTAGTGGAATACATTTTAAAAGTAACCTTCCCAACACTGCCAACTCCTCAGTAAGGAAAATCGCTATTGGTTGTCCTAAAAGTCGCTAAATGACGTCATCGCCTAATTTGCATAATTGGTCATGCTAATCTAATTGTAACCTATGTTGTTGGAGAGAGAAATAACATCGTGGAAGAGACATAAAGTGAGTAAAAAACGTCCTAAATGCATTTAGAGTTTATTTAGAACTACAAATTAAATTTCTTTTACCAATTATTGTTTTTTTTAATGTCACAATTCCAACCCTGCTCCTTTACCCGGGCTTGGACTGGCAAAAGTGACCCGAAATAGGCACTCTGGTGAAGTTACTTTGTGTGTGTGTGTTTATAAGTAGTTTTAAACCTTGTGATCCACAAAACAGCATAAGAGTAAAAGAGTAAAAGAAGAACTGACTGCGTTACAGCACCCGCTGCTTGTTGAGAGTAGCGCTTTCACGTCTTTTTTTAGCGACGATTTTTAGAAAAAAAGTCGCTAAGGGGTCTGAAAACTCGCTGAATATAGCGACAAAGTCGCTAAGTTGGCAACACTGCACATTAACTGTATGCAAAACACAGACACAGATACTTGCCACTTAGCTGCCACTTAGCGGCTAGACCCTGGCCTAGGCGTGCATGACTAGTCTTACCTAGACTGGTTTAAGCGCAGGCTTTTGGCAGTCGCTAGCATAAAACTGGCGATACACCAAAAAACGTCCTCGCCATTGCTTTAGTTGCACACAGGTTGCTGTGGTCGCCAGTTTGCATGGAAGTAAAACATGTATGTTTTTCGAAATGTGTTGACTGCAGCATTAAAGCATTAAAGTTTACTTTAAGGTCAAATCTTCTCTATTTCTGGAGGCGAGTGTTTGCATACAAGCTGGAATTTGCCATTAGTTGTCAGCCACATGCCACATTTTTCATTAAATAGAGGCTCAAGCTCAGGTGTCATCATGTGGCAAAGATGTATAGTGTCAGTAAGGAGATAAAATGTGGCTTATATCTGAAAAAAACAAAACAAAAACATATTGAAGGATTGTTTGCTGAGATAAAAACATGTTAATACCTAGAATGAATATCAGCAGCACCAGTGAAAAAGACTGTGGAGTGCAACTTAAAAACCCCCCCAAAAAACAAAGCAGTAACATGAGGGAATAATTTTAGATTTAGGCCAACATGCATATCCTAAACAACTGAAGGTGGTCCTCCTTGGGCTCTCGCACTCTGGGGCCTCTGGAGCCTGGATCTCCTCCATGCCTGCTTCATGCCCTGGGGGCGGGGCTATGGCTCTCTACATCCTCTAGTAGACCGTTACATGGGGAAACCTTTCGATTACAAGCGCGCTGATCCACACAGGTGTGCACACGGGTGTTCACTGTTCATAGACATAAACTACACCTCATAGGCTGCTATTTCCAAGCACATTGTGCGCTGTCGGTTCTGTTTGCTACACAACAACATTCAATATTTAGTATTTACTGCTGTTTACACTTAGCTAGATTAACGTGATGGTGTTGTGTTTAGTATGTTGCTGTTTTTTTTGCTTGTTTTCTCTTCTTTTTTCCCCTCTCCTTTCTCTTTTTAAATGCCCTTTCTCACTGTCCCTCTTCCCTTCTGTTTTTCTTTTCTTTTCCTTCATCGTTCTCTCTCCCTTTCCTATCCCTCAGTCATGTCTGTCCCGTCTGTAACAACTGAAAATAAAATAAAATAAATAATAACAACAAAGGTCGATCAAATGGACCAATACGGCGAGGCTGTGATGATCCATTTGGCAAAGTAAATCTATTGGGTCTCCTTGTTGGTCTTCAGACAACAATTCTGACGGCTAAAGAACCAAATGGGACAGGCAAAAAACCCCCCCAAAAAACAAGCGAAGGAATAAACTGCATAAACAAATTATGCTGTGAGGTATTCCCGTCACATTTTTCTCTGTCATAATGCCCTGCTTGTCCCTCCTCATTCTAATGTGTCCTTGTAGTATCTTAAACTATATCAATGTCCAGAGATGTGACCTTGTTATTTCTGTGCCTCCTCTCAGCTGCACTGAATCTAATTTACATCTAACCCACAAGGCTTTATTTACTTGATTACACTACAGTGGTTTGGTCTGTTAACACCAACCTGGCTGGGTGAATGGCGGGATGGTGATGGAGGCAGGCAGATGAATACTTACATCACGTCACTGCAACAGCACTGGCAATTACCACAGGGTCAGACAAGCCTGTGTGTGTTGTTTAGACACATGCTGCTCTCTCATTTTCTGTGGTGCTCTGGTTTCGCCTCTCATTCCAGCTCCTGTGAATTATGTCGCCCGTGGGGACATGGGAAAGAAATACTCTTCACACAGCTCTCTCAAACAACTTTTATGCTGCAGACGTGGCTTCTAAAAGTTTTAGAGGCTTTGAGAGACTGTGAGACATGTTGTGATGCGGCAAGCACAATCAACAGACGCAAAGAAGTAGGGCTTGGGCACACAAACTGAATCTCCAAGAGCTCCTGAGATTGCGTTTTCATGGGCAGCAGTGCAAAATGCAAAAAGGCCTGGCAAAAGTTGAATAGAAAGAGGAGGGTGTGGTGACTTACAACCTCCTCATGCAATGAGACTTTATACTGTTTGTCCAAAAGTCTGAACGTTTGCAGCTTTGCCTGATGTCTGGTTGCTGCAGAGTGGGACAATGTAAGCACACATCACCACAGATTCTGTGCCAAAGACAGATGTTGGGCTTTTAGTTAAGCCTTACAGTGACAGGAGAAATTAATAATGAAATAAAATGTGACAATGTGATACATTTCAATAGTAGAAGATGAGAAACTGTTAGGAAAGTTGGAAAGGAAGCCATGACACTCAGGATTGATGAGGCGCTGTAATCCTAATTGTCCAACATAGGAAACAACAGAAAACCAAGTTATAAGCGGCGGGTCTCAGGTGGTTTTAGTTACTAGCAGAAGCCAGGTGTCTTTTGCATACTCTCAAGCTGCCTGCACTGGTCATGAAGATAGGGTTCTTTGACTCAGACAGCAGGCTGGCGCAGCTCAGAAGCTGTTATTACATGCCCATGTCTCAGTTTACACGTGGAAGGGTCTTCTGTATGCAGAGCTCACCCTGAAAGGACAGATTGTTTAGCTATCAGTGTTTGCAATACTCATAACCTGTGGCTTGCAGCAAGTGGAAATGGGTTCATGGCACCAAGGCTGAGTGTATCTTTAGATATGAATTTCCTAAAACTAAAATATCTAAAGTTCAGCAGTGGTTGAAACTCATATGGTTTGGCTGGAATGAAAACTTCTACTACTTCTCCTCTACTCTTTAAAAAAAGTATTTTATTGTTGGGATTATTCTGTTTGGATAAGGCTTCTACATTAATGCTGGAAGACAAGCATGAAGATGTGATTGTAATAACCTCCACTCTTCTTGGAACACTTTAATTCTGCAACCTTTCTGCGGGGAAATTAATCCCATTCAGCCGTTCGATCATTACTGTAATCCAATGCTAATGTTGGCTGATAAATCGTGGCTCGCTGAGAGCATTCCAGGTGTTGAATGGGGATCTCTGAGCTCTGTGCAGGCCAGTCGAGTTCCTCTGCAACAAAACTGGGACAAGCATTTCCCTGCGGGCCTGGTTTGGCTTATGTACAGAGGTAATGTGGTGTTCAAACAGGAACACGTCTGGAAAGGCATTACTTAAACATTATATTTATGGACTTTATTTGATTGGGATGAAAGGATTTTTAACCACTGGGCTATTTTCTGTGGTTCGCTGTCCCATGTGTATGAAGTGCATATGTATTAAACATGTGGCATGGTGCAAGATTCCAGTTAACACTCACAGTTGGACTGGAAACTTGTTTCTCTTAGCTTTATTCGCAGCGGAGTAGCCTGCTCCAGTCACCCTCGATGCCCCCTGCTGCTTTGACAGCATGCCCCTGCTGGCAGGATGCCCAGACATCCTTAGCGATTTACAAATCAGCAGTGGTGGCGGCCATGCCCACGCGTCTTTGACTTTGCCGAAGATGTGCTCCTATTCATTAAGGCAGCACAAACGACAGAGGGCCGTTTGTGCTCTGGGGCGCGAGGGATAACCAAGGCATAAAACACGAGCCCGTTGGTCAAGGACGGCCAGTTTGTGTTGGCTGGACTTCATTTAACTTTAGGTGTCATTTCTCTGTCCCTCCTGTTTTGTTTCTGCTGCGTTGTGCCTCTCTTCCATGTCGTCATTTGTTTTTGCATGAAGAAAGTAAACGCAGGTAATCTAAATGAGCGTTTTCCAGTGGCCGCATTTTTCTGTGATGGATATTTATTAGCAGGATCCTCCTGGTGCGTCTTCAATTCATTGCCCTTCTGTGATTTGTGTCTTGGATTAGTTTCATTTTAGATTCAATCAAAATCTGATTTTTTTTTTTTTTACAATCGTTCACTGGTAATAAATGCGGCACCCTGGATCTGGAGAAGATTTGAATGGACTGGAATTTTAACTTTTTGTTTTCTCTTGTAATTTCCACAAGCAGCAGGTGTTGCAAACAGAGTCTGAAAGCTAATAGTTTTGAGTATTCAGAAACTCACTTGTAAACTCATATCCTACAAGAATTTGCAAGTTTATGAAGCAGAGCATCAGTGCATCTGTTGTTCAAATCAACCCAACAAAGCATGCGCTCTCCCTTCCTCCCACAGTCCTAGAACGTGCATTGGGTCAGGACAACCGGTGATTCTAAATTGCCCATAGGTGTGAATGTCTGTCTCTATGTGTCAGTCCTGCAACAGGTTGGTAAAATATCCAGGATGTACTCTTTGGCAGCTGGAACCAGCCCCTTCTTGATCCTGAATTAAATAGGTGGAAGAAACTGTGTTCAGTAAACTTTTTTGAATGTTTGCCGTCTTATTAATGGATGTTCTCAGCCATGCTGCCACGAAAATACAGGAAAAAATTGCAAGAAATCTTGTTTGCCAGCTGGCTGGAGACTTTGTGTGTGAAGTTTCTCCCTGCGTCTCCAGCTTGCTCCAACAGTCCAAAGACATGCATGGGTTATGTCAACTGACTTTTGCCCTGTGGGAGCTGCGATCGGCTCTGTAGGCAGTGTATATGTTAAAACTGTCTTCTCTCTGGCTTTCTGTTCCTGTTCTCAACAATGAAATCCTTCTACAACTTTGGAATGCTGAATATTAACAGTATATAGAACAACGATAATTCTATTAGCTTTCAACAGCGAGATCAGTGCTGTCAAACCCTGATGAAAAATACTTGCTGAATGCTGACAGAGTATTTAATCTTTTCGAATAATTGTTTTAATATTCGACAGTCCAGCAGTGGATACCCATTAAGTTGAAATGTGGACACAAGACCTGTGATCATTTTCCAGGTTTGCATAAAAACTGAAGAAAAAAATCACTGTTAAAAGGAGAAAGTCGTTTTTTAGTGGCTAACTTGGAATTATGATGGAAACCTCTTCTGTAACCCATTGAGCTGATATGGTTCCATAATTTCTAAGTACTATAGTTTTAGATCAGTATTAAAAGCCATTATGGTGACATTGTGATGACTGAGGCAGCTCAGATCTGTGATGCAGCAGAATGACCTGGGGTGCTATAAAATATTCTGAAGTAAAAAGACCCTGGCCTGAATCCAGCATCATGGCCCTGCATCTGCTGACAACAGCCATTTGATACTGAGGACAGAGGACAGGACACTGCTCTTTGCTACTGTATACGTGCATGTTTATGTGTTCCCACATACTCCCTGTGATCTAGTGTGGTGACTTTAGCCTCCAGGGACACCCAGACAGCTAGCTGGCACAGGAATGTGACAGAGGCTAAAAGACTTATGCCACCTCAAGCCATCGTCTCCCTCCAATGCCACTTCTCGTTTTTGTCTTTTGTTTTGGTGCCAGACTCTAAATACACCACAGGTGCATGATTTCAAAGCGTACTGTAAAACCCAAGGCTATGAGTGAGGAATCTAAGATGCGCACAACTGACAAAAAGCATTTTTTTCTTTCTTTCTCTTTACTGGCTGATGATAAAGGCACTACTATCCATTCAGCCTGAGTGGAGTGATGCAAAATATGCGCTCTGGAGCTATTGAGAAGCTTTGGTTGTAAAGCATAGTTTATCTTGTTTGTGGTTTTTATGTCTGAATGACCATATTCTTCCTAAATTGCTGCTTTTCTTTGGCTCTGTTGCTGACTGAGTCAAACCCATTTCATGCTTATTGTGATTGCGGTACATCTATCACAGCACATCACTCAGCCTCCATAGCTGTTTGTGGTTTAGTTACACAAACCGCAGTGGCACTTTGTTCAGTGGCTTCTTTATAATCCCTTCACTTAAAGGCTTTCCTTCAGATTTCTATGAATTAATATTAAGACACCTTGAGACAGTTGTATTGAAACTACCCGTAATCACACATTTGAGCTTCAAAGAAGGCTTTCTTAAGCTCAACAACATATCCCAACCTTTAATTTAGCTCTGAGCACTTAAATGTCCAATCAGGTTGGATTTAGTGACTTTAAAACCTTTAATTTAGACAAAATTATATCACAAGAATTAAGAATTAAATAAATGTCAGCCATTAATAAAAAATAAGGTAAGATATTGGCCTAAAAATGTCAATGATCTCACTATTAGATCCTTAGGTTTATAGAAATATTAATGAAATTTTTCACCTATAAAACAAACAAATAACAAATTTATTAAGTAAAGGTTGCAAAACACTGATTGTTTTGTTTTGTTTTTTTTTGCATAAGAGACACTTGAAATACAGTAGAGGCTGCTGCCCTTTTTACAAGGCCAGAGTGATATTTAGATATTCCAGCAACGACTGCAAGCTCAACCGTCGATTAGAGTGTAAATGATAATCTCATGAGTCAGGAAACACTAATGTTATTGAACCTCCTCTTAAAATTTGCAGCTGCGACAGATTTGATGCAACAGAGAGGAAACACATGCTACATAAATTTTAGCCACACTAACACAGAGAAGCATTTTTTCAGTGGCTGTGCCATGCCCGGCATCCTTCAAAAAACAGCAGCGGCTGCATTTTTATGCTGTAACAGATAGGCCTCGGTCCTGGCACACGGCCCTCCAGGGGAGAAAATGACTTAATTAACACTGCTATATTATCTAAGTAATAGCCACACTGGGTTTTTCCTATGACAGATTGCTGTATATTAACATTTTGGGGCTCTGTTTCTAATTGCTCTCTGTAAAAGCATCCAGTCGTTGGCTGTTAAGTAAGCAGGTTTTGTTACTTACTAACCGGGAAGAAAGAAATGATGCCATATGAATGTTGCTGTTTCAGAGTAAATACTCTATATGGGCAAAAGTCTCAGCCCACAACTGTTAACCTCTGAGTTCAGGTGTTTTCAGTCCTGTTGAATCAGGTGTGTAAAATCGAGCACCTAGCCGTACGGTCAGCCTTTACACACGTTTGTGAAAGAACATTCGACTGTGGTATTGTAATAGGATGCAACTATTGCAACAAGTGAATTTGTGAAATTTCTTCGTTTTGAAATTTCTTATGCAGACTTAATAATTGCAAAGATCCAAACCTCCTCTGGCATTAACATCAGCACAAGAACTGTGCGCCAGGAGCTTCGTGGCATGGGTTTCCACTAGGGCTGGGCCATATCATAGCATTCACGGTAATACAGGTATAAGGTTAGGCAATGGTAAGAAAATGAAATATCGAGATGGGTAAAACGCGCATGCGCAGTGCCTTTGTTTTCATACGCACGTGGAAAAAGCGTGCCGGCGATGGAGAACGAGAAGGGCGAAAGCGGATCGTTGAATGAAACAGATGAACCAGAATTGGTTTGTAAAAATGCTGCAACTTCAGTGGTGTGGGACTGGTTTGGCTTTCGTCCCTCAGATACACACCAAAGCACATTTTTTTGGTAGAGCATGCAAGCGGGCCGTTATTACCGTTATTACCGTTATTACCGTTATTACCGTTATTACCGAACCGATTTTATGTGGCACACGGTGTTCAAAAATCTGTCAAAAATGTTTCAGTACGACTTTGCTAAGCTACAAACCTGCACCGCTTGATGGATTGTCGGAGCATTAAGGCTACCGTAGGCATTAGCCTCGCGGAGTGATACGTACTGTGCTTCAACATCTTGTGTGTGTATAACCTCTTTTTAAGTTTTGTGGATATTATACATGGTTATGCTGAGGATATGTCGGCCAATTTCCACTGGAAAAGCCTTTTGGTTAAACTGTCAGCAAGGAATTTGCCTTTGCACTGTTAAATTTTTATATAACTTTAATGCACATAAAAAAACAGCTGCTTGTTTAAGTGAAAATACATTGATGGGGATTTTTTTGCACTAATAAAGTTGTGGAGTTGTAAAGTATTTTGTCTAGTGTCAATTATATCGTCAGTTATATCGTTATTGCAAATTTTCAAATGTATATCGTGATAAATATTTTTGGCCATATTGCCCTGCCCTAGTTTTATAAGTGGCCCAGCACTTTATCCAGTGCATCTATTCAAGGTTCTTCTTGTCTCCTTCTGAGCCTTTTTTTGCCTTTTCTGAGAGCATTGTTCTTTCCCCTCTTTGGTGCTGTAGACTTTCTACTGTGAGATTCTGTAACTGGTGGCATTGTGAAAACCGGTCTGATTGGGATTGAATCTAAACTATGATGGGCACATTTCATAGCAATTACATTGAGCTAGCAACATTCAGTTTATGATCAAAACCCTTCTATTGCCACTTTAATAACAAGTTGTGTTTGTTTTTAGATTTCAATGTTTTCAGGCACTTTTGAATGACTTTATACCCCGCGTGTCCCCAAGAACCAAGAATTGTTTTGCAGCAGCCTCCTAGATGCCATAAAGTGAAATGAAGCAGAAATTGAATAAGGGTGGTTTTAAAGTTGTTGGAGGCAACACTGGCCTCATTCATGCCAGATTGTATCCCAGCAAACTTTGATCCGCTGCTTTGAGAGGCTTGACAGAAGAGGGATGCTTAGATCACAACTTTGATTGCTTCACAGAGTTCTGCTTGGAAATGTTCTTTCTTTGCCCGCCTGATGAAACCTGAATTAATAATGTATCACTTGCAAACTACCTTGTGTTGACTCGTGCAGGTTGTGCAGAGGGCACCTTAAGTTTGTTTAAAGTGTTGTCAGGAGTAAGTTATGTTGTGTTAGCTCAAACATTTTGTTAGAGTGGACTGGGAATCAGTTGGAAGCAGGCTTTCAAAACGCACACGACACCCACGCCTATGCACACTCAGACGGTGTAACACGCTTTAGTGCTTCCTTTTATTCCCCCCCCTCGGGCAGAGCTCTCTTTGAACCCAAATTAATAGCCTTCTTTACTGTATCACATATAATTTGAACCTGTCTCTCCGTTCTGCAACTCAATCTTAATTGCTAAGTACCTCCATTTCAAGAGTTGTTAAGCAAACTGCGTGTATGACGGATGAGTCTGTGGCAGTAAACACCAAATTACTTCATCAAACACTCTTTCTGTCTTCCTGGTGCCTTTCAAAAAGTCAGAAACTCTTTGCTGTCGTCCCAGGAGAAGAATTCGATAACAGACAGGGGCATTGGTTACCTGCCACTTTCCTTTTTCTTTAGTTATATCCTCACAGCTCGATGATGAATGGGGGTTTCATTTCTGCACTTTAAAAGATGGATCGGGAGCTTGATTTCTCAGCCCTTTGCATGTTAAACGGTTTAATTCGTGCTCTCTTCCACCCCTCCTTTTCACACTTTCCACATTTATCTCTGTCGTTTGTTCTCCCCTGTTTACTGTGTATCATCCTTTTTAATCACAAACTTGCTTTTTAATTCCTGACCATGTCCTATTTTCCTGCCTGTCCGCTATGCCGTTGCTTTTCATTCCTTGCTTGATGTCTCTCTTTTACCAATTTTCTCCTTTTCACTAAGCCACTTTCATTTTTTTTTTTTTTTGGCCCTTTCACTCTCTGCTCCAGGTGGGATTTCCATTGATTAAAACCAGACGTACCCTGCACTTTTGTGTCCAACTGACCAAGCCCAGCTCACTAAGACGAATCACCTGCAGTCCTTTTCTATCAGTCTGCACTCCTTCCACATCCATCCCTGACTCTCGTGGCTGCCGGCTCTAAAATGAAACGAGCCCCAGACTGATTGCGTTTAGGTTAAGGAAACAATAAGCCGTTTTAGTGTGTTTGTGTGGGTATATAAGGGTTTAGTCAATAAAACCATTGGTGCTTGAGGGCCTCTCAGCTTGGATCAGTGTTTTTTGCTTAAATCTCCCCCCAAAATGCGTAAAATCAGTCTTCTCTGTATGAAATATTGAGACGCTGTAAGTTTGAAAGGTTTGGTCCTTCGAGTATGGCAGCCGTAGTCTATAGTGGCCCTGAGTGCTTGATGGACTGAAACTTGAGAAGAATACCCAGGCAAATAGATAAAATAAAAGGAAACTACAAAAAAAGTCTTGAAAATTTTGAGCAGCATTCAGAAAAAAGCTACAAAGTAAGGGAGACTCCAAATACTGAAACGCTGTTAATAGCACAGACTGCAACAGAGATGATATATAGGTCACTGAAAAGTAACCGTAAAAGTAACTACTCTGTTAAACCTTCTGAACGCGTTGTTTAGATGGTTGTTGCACAGATCTGATGCTCATCCTGCAGCAGTTGTGTTTTTCTTACATTGCAGAATTTGTCCCACGATGTAATATATGTGATGTCAGATTGGCAAAGATGCTTTCTCACTTTTTGTCTCTATGAGGGCAATTAATTCAAGCACACTGTAGTGTAAATATGTCATCCAGCACGCTCACCTGTATAAACCAAACTTTCTTTCCAGAGCTATGCTACTTTCAGTTGGCTAGAATGAGACTGCGATAGCTTTGCTAACATACGGATCGACAACATAGACCATGTGACCATAGTGGAGGGTGACTCTGGGTTGCCTAGACCTTGAGTTGAAATCTAACACAAAGGAGCACGCAACAAACACGATGCACCTTTGAAACCTACACAATGCTACTGTTAGAAAAAGCCTACCCTCTCATCAAAAATACAAAAATGTACCACTTTTCGCCTGTTGTAGTTTTTAGTTGTTTGGAAAGCATCCCTCAGTGACACTGAGGGAGATGTTAATGCTATAAACACGTTGATTTTACAAACAGCAGCATGCTTCCAGCTATGAAGAACAGTTTGGGGAACCTTTTCTATTTGAATGCACACAGAACAATTAAATGTTACCCCCACTCGGTGTCTCACTCATATTGATTAAAACACCTCGATCAGAAATAAGGCCAACCTCTGCCTATTCATGTATATAGATGTGGAAAAGTTTCAGTCATCCAAGAGCATACTGGCTGATGAACACCCAGCTCAGCCCCGTCTCACATAGTCACACGTAAGATTTGACTTCAAAGCATTCAACATCACATCATTAGGATTAAGTGGACTACAAGCTCCTGTAGGCCTTGTCACCTGACAGCCCATCACGGCTGAACGGAAGAAAATCCCAGCAACCATCCAGGTCCTAAGATCATGTGATAAGACTGTGAAATCAGGAGGTTAATGTATTTTTTCTCTCTCCATTTGGCCCTAATTTTTGCACGTCTACAAACCTTTGAGTGTAGAAAGCAACCCTTCTGAGTCACAAGACTCACGGGTTGAATAATAGGGTCACCTGCCATGCCATGCCATGCCAGGGTTAATTCTAATTCTCCATACATTACCACAAGAGTTTTTGCTCTCACATTATGAGTTGGGACTGTGTTTTAGTGCTGCAGGCTGAAAACCGCGTTAGCTTAATGCACATAATACATTAGGCTGATGGGGACATTTCGCTCAGTTTTCTGTTCATAATTTACATAGTGGAGGGGATAAAAGCGTATGAGCTGCACCAGCTTCAGCAGTAGAAAAAGCCAACTGATTGCCATGGTACGGCTTATGCCATCTATGTTTTAATTTGCTGTGATGCGGCTGAATACTGCAGAGAATCTAGTTTTAGTTCTGTGTAAGACTTCTAGCAGCATGTCCTCCCCAAAGGTGCGCTTTTCTCTGGATTTGTGTGGTGCTGCAATGCTGGAATTCCCCTCTCCCTTCTCCTTTTGTTTCCTCCTCCTCATCACCCACACTCTTTCTTTCTTTCCTTCTTTCTTCCTCAGTCGGGGTGATACTCACTGCTGCTCTGCTCAGCTCTGCTCACTTTTTCCCTTGATGGCATCTGACCAACAGGGAAAAGCCAGAGAGTTATTCTTTCTATTTCTTCTAAAAATTGGACTCCTTTGGCTTAATAAATAATTCCTCACCCCACTTCTTCGGTTCTTTATCCTCAAGGCTCTATGCTGCAAAAGTTTAGTAAATATGCCTGTGAATGGCAGGTGCAAATGGCTTTCCTCTCCTTTCAGTGCCACATATAGAGCCTCCTAAGAGAGAAGTAACCACTTCAGGTCTGTATGATATAATAAGTTCTGTCTTCCCGTGTTTTTGAGTACAGCTGCTCTCCACCCACAAAGTTGGGGGGTGGAGTGGGGTGGGGGGCATAGCTAGATTTTTTTTTGCTGCATATTTTAATGATGCAGCTCTTGTCAGAGTTTTTCCTCTCTTGAGCTGTAAGGTGGAGAAAAAGTTAGAAAACAGATATCAAGTGTTTTGGATAATGAGGGACAAAGGGTTTCGGTTCATGCTTTTGGGGATATTCTCACCAAGGTTCATTAGAAAATTCAAGTTTCAGGATTAGAGAGGGGGAGAACATGCTGTACAATGTGAGGCGGTCAACGCTGACTCCCGTTTGACTGTACATAAAAGACAGTTTAGCAAGGAAGCATTTTGTATCTTTAGGTATTTCTGATTCAAATCATCATCAGTATGTATGAAGGAGGTCAGGAGTGAAGTGTGACACGGAGTGTCTGCAGCGGTCTTTGAAACACGGTGGAGGATCTGTCATAGTTTGAGGCTGAATTTCAGCAGGTGGTGAAATTTTGTCACCCATCCATCCATTCTTGTCCACTTATCCTTTTCAGGGTCAGGGGTGTGGGCTGGAGTCCAGCTGTCTTAGGGCGAGAGGCAGGGTACACCCTAACCAGGCCGCCAGTCTGTCACAGGGCTAACACATTGAAACAAGCAACCATTCACACTCAGATTCACACCTGGGGAATTTTAGAAGCACCAATTAACCAACACCACTAACTGCATCTCTTTGGACTGTGGGAGGTAGCCAAGTACCCACGCAAAAACGGGAAAACCAGAGGTAGCCAACATCCAGCTTTGAATGTCCTTTAAGAAGCCTGGAGAACTTTTCCTGAATACTACTTAAAGAAATGACAAGAATGTTGTGCTGTGAGTTCAGGCTGTGTTGAAGGATGAAGGTGATCATACTAAATACTGAATATTGAAATCTTCAAATAAATAAATAACCAAGTCTTGAATTGCTTGGCCCAGCCTGAAGTCACTTCTAACTCGTGGAATCTTTCGGTATTTAAAAATGATTTTAACAAGCCCTGTGAGAGTAGGCCATGCTTTTCTAACACATCACTGCTGTGTTGTTAGGGAGAGATGACAGAAAATATTCTCTGTTTCTTTCTGTAGCACAGACGGTGCTTCCCAGTAAGCACACTCAACAGACAAAAGCCAAGTTTGATTTTTGGCCTTTGGGAGAATCGTTTCATCACGATGGTATAATGTGCCACTGACGATGTTTGTCATGTCAATGAGAGAACGATTCAAAGATTTTGTTTTAATGTCAAAAACGCTAAATGTAGAAAACAGGAAGATGTACAGTAGTGTTAGCACAAGATATAAACAATATAAATTATGAAATAGAGCAGCTTGTACAACAAACAAAGGAGTAAAGGGCCAACAGCAGCAGCAGCAACCAGCTAAAAGCTATATATATCATGAGTCTTACCTTTTTTCTACCTTTCTGTGGAAAGAGTAAAAAGATATCAAGAGACTGAGGCTCGATTAGCAAATGCGAAACCTGAGGAAAAAAGGAAATGGCAAATGAAACTTTGCTAGATTAATGACTGAACAAGAAAAAAATAACAGTCAGAAATGAAAACAGCTTTGGCCTTTTAAACAAAATAAAATAAACTAAGCCATTGAGCATACAGGTCAACGTTATAAATGGGGCGGGGCTTTATGGAACATGATGACATGTGAGGCACAAACACAGCCGAGCTGCCTGCTGTCAGAGCACACATGCCTCTGTGTCTCCTCGTCTGGAGTGGTGCTGTATATGAAACTGTGTAAGATTAGGTGTTTGTAATTGGTTTACAAAGCCCGCTGTAATACGTGTTCACCGGCTCTCTTTGAAATCAAGTTTCTGCTTCATAATAAATGTATCCGCAGTATATTTGATTCTGTTCATCTGCGTCTCCTGCACGAGGGCAAACCTGGTCTCATCATCATTTTTGCAACAATCTTCTGATTTGAATGACGGCATGATGCCAAAACAAGCAATACAACCGTCACAGCTTGATTCACATATTTTGACATTCCTTTTATTGAGCTGAGCCCAATTCAAACTAGGAAGAAGAAGGCGAAGAAACAGGCAAAAACACAATTCTCTCAGATGAAATCACCAGAATTGTTATTCTCAGTGAGGGCCTGTCACTCGTTGTTAGAAGCTAATTTAAAAAAAAAAAGCTCATAAATATGCTCGAAAACAGGACAGATGCTCTGTTAGGTGGAAAAACATGTTTCTTTTATTTTACCTAAAGGGGAAATAAAGAATGAACGAGAGGATAAAAGACAAAATATAAGACTTGTTATACCACACACCAACTTGGAGTGTAACTGACTGTGTGAATGCACTCCCCGTCCCGCGCAATTGTTGTGTTTTACCTCGGATGTTTTAATAACCAAAGAGTTTTCTCCAGGAAACGTGAGGATTAGAGTATTTTTAACAACATCACTTCATTGATGTTCAGCTCAGTTTTGTCTCCCATTCTCCACCTTGTGGACACACCTGTCTGTACCATTGTGCTGAAGAAAATGCACTTTGAATGTTGGCACCAACGTCAGCCATTCATTTAGAACCACAATAAAGAGTCACATCGTGTTTGCTCTTTGTGTACTCAGAGGCAGGGTGAGCTAGACCCACTGCTGCAACAGACAAGGGTTAATTTTTTTCTTCTTCGCGTCACTCTCACCTCTCATGTGCATCACATGCTTTGCATGCTTGTGCGGTCACATGGATCCAGATCTCGTTCTGCCGGCTCAGTGAGACCGCTGAGGCCATTTGGCTGCTGCACAGTTCGGACGTGCGGATCAATAATCAGCTCGATAAGTATCATTTCGGAGTGAAGCTGAGGTCGCTGCTTTCGCCTGCCTGCTGACAGTTCTTTTCCCCCCTGCTGCGAACTCCGCTCTGTGCCATCACAACAAAATTTATTTGGAATGACTCGAGTTCGCTTAGAGAAACAGAAATTTGAGCGGCCTCTCCCACAAAACGAGCGCCGTGGCAAACAGAAGCAGAAAAAGAAGGTGGGGAGGAGAGCACATGTAAGTGCACACATTTAGAAACTGTGCCATCACGCACAAACAGCTTGGAGAGTGAACGTATTTACTCGAGTGGGAGACTAATCAGCAGTACTGGGATCACGGTTAAGACCAGCATTTATCCCAAAGCAAACACCTGGTCCAGAGGAGCACACGCACTCACTGAAGTTGTTCACTCAGACACCACACAGCATTTCTTTGTTGCATCCTGAGCCATCACTCAATTCCAAATGTGCCTCTGTGGCTTAAATGTTTTTCATGTGTTTAATTAAACCCAGCATTGTAAAATTATAACAATTATTTAGTCCTGTTAGGACTACAACTGTATAAGGCCAATGAATGTGGAGGAAATATTTAAAGAAAATTATGCTTCTGATTTTAAAAAAGAAGCGTAATTTAGGGGTTTTTTGGTCGTGGATGCAATCAGAAAGTTTGAGAATCCCCGTGGCTCACCTGGCTGGGCATGGGACCAGTGTCTCAAAGGCCGAGGGGGTGTGTGTTCACGTCTGACCCAGGTTGTTTTCCTATATGTCATTCCCCTTTGCTCCTACCCCTAACTTCCTGTCTACACTCTTCACTGCTGTTAAAATCGTTTTTAAAATTGTGGAAAAGTCATTTAACTCTTTCCCTCATAAAGACTACAGTTTCGGACCTCCCCTGTACCTTTAATGATGAGCTCAGATGCCACTTTATATGCAAATAAAGACATAGTTTGACCATTAGAATAGCCTTTGTGTTTTTCCATGGGTAGCTGCACAGCTCATTCATTTCTATTCTATAAGCAGACCTGAAATATGAGAGAAACCACTCAGTTCAGAACAGAGCTCCAAGAGTTACACCTAGTAGGCTTGCAAGGGGGTAACGAGAGAAAGAAATATTTAAAAACACAAGCAGCGACAACAAAAGAGCATTTTTAAAAGTATTTCTATTAGTTGTACTGACCATGTTAACTCTGACACAGCTGGACTGGAGTCTTCTGAGGGGGCAGTGGCACTACGCTAAAATATTTTGCGCAAATTGGCTCAGCTGTATCCACAGCACTGGAAGATCAATACATCCTAGGCTTAATAAAAGCTGCAAAAGGAGCTTCATCACAACACAGAATTGGCTAAATAACCAATACAAGACTCCAATCAGCTAAAGCACTATCAGACAGAGACTCTAGTAGTGGTCTAAGAGGATGAGCGGCTTCTGTAAAGCACTTGTAAAGAGAGGAAAATGAGGCAAAATACTTGGTGCAGGTGAAATTTTAACAGTATTTCACAGCGGATGATGATATGCAGCAAGAGAAATTCGACAGAGGATGTCATCGCAGTCGATCAAACCAAAAGCGAAACATGATGGCGGGAATATGCAAATGTGGTTGTAGGGCTGTCACAATATATTACGTCTAATATCTGATTATCATGGCCCAAGGAGGTCAAGGAGAAGCAGCACTCCATCAGCGATGCACGACATTCTCGTCTTTGCATCTTTGTGCAGAAGGAATCGTGCAGCAGCAGGATAATGAGCCCAAACTCACCTCACCAAAAAACTACTTAAAGACCAAAGAAAACCGAGGAGTGCTGATTGTCACCTGACCTCAGCCCGATTGAATATTTATGGAGGAACTTGAAGACTGAGAAGGGCCAGCTTGAGAGCTTACCGTCATTAAAGGGGTTACGTAAAAACGATAAGATATTTATGCCTCCCCCCTCCTCCTCAAATTGTAAGGCTGACATCATGCGAGCGCAAAATGGAGAGATCTTCACGAGTAAGCTTCACGAGGACTCGGTTGTATGGACGGGAAAACAAGTGCAAATTATATTCAAATAGAAACAAGTAGATTTAAGAAAAAAATAAAGAAAAAGACAGAAATACGGTTTTAAAAAATGCTGTTTTAAAAAATGCTTTTTAAAAAAATGCTGTTTTTAAAAAATGCTGTTTTAAAAAATGCTGTTTTTAAAAAATGCTGTTTTAAAAAACGCTGTTTTTAAAAAATGCTTTTTAAAAAAATGCTGTTTTTAAAAAATGCTGTTTTAAAAAATGCTTCTACGGTTAAACTGATCCCATACGAGTGACCTTTAGAATTATTACAGCAGTCTAAAATGATGGCATCAATTTACAGGATTAGTGGAAGTCCTGTCAACAAAGCAAATGCATGTAAGTGTAAATGTTGCCCTGTTAGCAGCTACTATTTAATTGGCTTTAACTTGAGACTATAAGCTTGTTAGCCCAGGGTCTCCCCTTTATGTAACCTTCAACCTAAGTTGAATGCCATTATTAAAGCAGATTAATCACCTTTCGAAACCTGTGGAAATACTATCATTAGCTGCATTTAGTTGAGCTGGTGAGCCATACACAATGGCAGGAGCTGGCATCGATAAATCGTAAATACAGCTGTAGATGTTAACTGCAGCAGCGAGCATGTCAAAGTGATGGAAAGGGGAAGATTTTGGGGTAAATTTTTAAAGGGATTTAAAAAATAAATAATAAAATCGTAGCAGTAATAATGTCACCTTCTCTCTCTTTTTTTTAAATGATGAAAGCTTGTTGCAGAGACATCATTAACATTCAGTGTTTGGACTCAGCGGCGGAAGAGCACTCTGCACGTGGTGATGTCACATCTCTGAGGATTGTTGAATTTAAATAGCATAGTTAGCTCCCCATCATTTCTCTAAGCCGTTTGGTCAGCTGTGCAGCTTTAAAACTAACACTGATGTATTAGCAGCCCAAAGCGTCTTTAATGGAGGTGCCACTTAATTACTACAGAGACCCACTTGAGCTTACTGAGCAATCAGAAACACATACGCATTGCTCAAAATCTGAAATTGCTTTTTCACCAAGACGTCGAGTGCAGGAACACATTTTTACATGCAAGAACATACACGGCACGGAGGCCTGGATCAGGACGGCTACCCTTAGTTTTATTCCCCCCTCTGGTCTTTACATTTAGTCCTCAATTCATTTGCCGCTGTAACCTTTTGTCGCCACTCTCGCGGTAACGGAGGCGACCTCTCTGCTCACCTAGCGCTGTTGTCTCTGAGAGCAGGGAGGGTGAGGTCAGAGGTTAAGACGTATATAAACAGGTGTCAGATGTGATGATGAAAAGCCGAGGATATGTGAAACTGCGCTGGAAACTCAGCCAGTGGGCTGCGAGGACACAGGAGGACGGTGCATAATAACGAGGGTAATAGATGACTTTGCCCGTCAGCGTGATGCCATGGTTTCAGGTTGTGCAAATTAAACCGTCTTGTATGTAAGGCTCGACCTTTCGGATAGCAGCTCTGTGTGTGTGCGTGTGTGTGTGTGTGTGTGTGTGTGTGTGTGTGTGTGTGTGTGTGTGTGTGTGTGTGTGTGTGTATGTGTGTATGTGTGTTCTGGTTCCCAGTCTCTTGGATGTGGTAGATTATTAGCCTTACTGCCCCTGTCTCCCTTCCTTCTCTCGTTCTCTTCCCTCCGTGTCCTGTTGATTAGGTTTATTATTTTATTTACATAAAATACATAAAATGAAAATGAATTCATTTTGTGTTTATTTATCACTTTTAGTTATTAGTGGGAAAGATTCCTACATGTTGTTCTGATAGTAAAAACCTCTGAGACAAATCAGTCATTTACTTCTCACAATTAAGTAATTAAGCCTTGTTTTTGGAAATGCCATTAATTTTAATACAAAGAAGAGAAGACATACACTCACTGGACACTTTATTAGGTACACTTTGCTACTACTGGGTTTGTAACCTCACTGTAAAGAACCCTGTTTATGATGATCTGAGCTTTGTAGTTCTTTGACTTACTGCTTCCTTCCTATCAGCTCAAAGCAGTCTGGCCATTGTCTTATGACCTCTGGCATCAACAAGGCATTTTCACCCAGAGAAACAGAGATAGAGATGGTTGTGTGGGACAAATCACAGTAGATCAGCAGTTTCTGAAATACTTAGAGCAGCCTCTCTGGCACCAGCAAGCACACAGTCATTTAAATCACCTTTCTCCCCCATTCTGATGCTCACCACATCTATGTAAATGCCTACCATACCGCCATGTGATTGGCTGATTATATATTTCAGTTAAAGTTAAAGGCTGCTTCCTTTTTGCTCTGTTATGCGAATAGGCAGACAAGAACAGTGTATTTCAACCAGTCTGTTAGTTGATAACCACATTAGTGTGAAGTTTAATGACACACAGCTGAAGTGATGCTTTTGAGAAATGTGCATTTTTTCCCACACAGCTAATCATAATTGAGGCGCGTCATCCTGCTGTGTTGACACATTATTGTTTGCTGATGTAAACAAAACAAGGCAAGCAAACCCAAACACCATACAACACTCCAACTAAATTGCAATCTATGGTTTGTCTCTGTGTGAGGTCAGGTTAAAACAATCTGTCTACACTTTTGTTACCATTCGAAATGAACATTATGCCTTTAAAATCAGATTTTTTAAAAATATTTTCATAAACTGGCATGGTTTATGGCTCCTGCCTTGCCCATGAGCACTGCTGCAGCCTGAGTCACCCTGGGAATGCCAGTTGCACGCCACCTCTGCTTGTTTTGCGCTGTCAAGAATAGCACGCACTTCGGTAGAGAGCAGCAGCGAAATGACATGACTCACAAAAGTCACCGACGCTCAGTTAATTATGCGAGATTCATGATCTTTTGAGTGCACAGCCAGCGACTGAACAACACGCCAATTTGCATATTTTTCTGGAAATTTTCAACATTTCACAGAAGCAGAACTAATGTGACAGGACTCTAACTGAAGGCTGCACTTGAGTGTGCACGATCAGCTGTTAAAAACTGAGATCGATTAGATTAGTCGACACGTATAGATCAAACACTTCGCTACCTGCTCCGTTGCTCACAAACATTACAACAAACTTTAAGTCAGTTTGAATTTAAAAAAAAATTAAAGGGCTGGTGTCAGTTTTCAAACGATTTTTAGGGGAAAAAAGTTGCAAGTTTGGTAAAAAGCACATTAATTGGTGGTAACGTCTAAAGATATGACAGTGGCTTTAAAGGTTTCCATGATTGTATAACAGAGTAATGAGAGCCTTTGAAGTGCCACTTTTCCCAGCTCATATCACGTAGTGTGTCCTCGTTGCAGTAACTGCTGGGATCTGCTGTGTTCGATTTGAACTTCATAAAAAAAAAGTTTGTTTAGCAACAGCAACCTAGTGATCTCAACTGGAAAGCTGCAGGCAGTAATTTGCTCCTAATTAGACACGTTTCCTTTAGTGCCTAAAGGGTGAATGTTGAACTGCACAAGTACAATGTGTGTATAAGTGTTTGTGCTCCTGTGCATTTCTGTGTGAGATAAACATCGAGAGTTGTTGAGCCGTGAACTCCTGCCGCTCTGTAACTTGCCTCTTCACCCGCTTCCCGCTAAGTCTTCATTAAACTGCCTGATTCAGTTGCCAGTAACTGGAGCTTAATTAGGAGAATTTGATTTTCGCTGCTGGGTCTCGTGGAGAATGTTGATAATCACTTCTTATGGACAGAAAATGAGTGAGATGCTCTGCGGTGGGCTGCAAAAGTTTCAGCTTGCAAAAAAAAAAAAAAAAGTTCCAGGTTGGAGACTGTGCCTCCAGTCTGCTTTGATTCATGCTGTTTTTGAAAGCTTTACTAGTTCTTCACATAAGTTCACAGGATGACCACCAAGAAGAAAGAGGACTTTCAAGGATTCAAGATAAGATTCAAATTAAGATGGACAGCATCTGTTGTAATTGCTCTGTATATATGTCTCTGTGTGTTTGTGCTGTATGTGTGGGTCTGAAACATCTAAACATTAGAGGTGAGCAGGTCAATCTAAATATCCATAGTGTCGATACCAACATTGATATTGGTATCAGGCCGATACTAGTGTGATGGGATTGATACTTTGTGTCTATCCCCTAAGTTCAGCACTAGCAGCAACTTTTTGCAAATGAAAAACTATTGCTCAAACATGCACTATGAAAAAATTCTGAACCTTTTTGTGTTGACTATCATGTTTATTTTGATTTCTAGCCTATAGCACATCTAAACAACCAATCTGACCCACAGTGTTTTAGCGGAAGGCACATTTACCTACCAGGTCTCCAACAAACACAGTTTCAAACTGCATGAAAAACTGAACGGTGTGTTTTGTTGTGTTAACTCATTATTGTGGAAAGTAAAAAATCGCAGTGATTTAGTGGTCATTAAAATGTGCAAATTGATGATGATTCAGCTCATAAATCATCGCACTGTGCTCTGCACTGCATAAGCTTTATAGGTTAAAAGTATCGGCATTAATATCAGCAGTACTGGCCCTGTATTCACTTGGCATTGAATATATACCAAAATTTGCAGTATTGCGCAGTATTACTAAAAATACTTTCAGGACTCCATCCATCCATTTTCCTCTGCTTAGCCAATTCAGGGTCCAAGCTGCCATAGGCTGAGAGCTTTCCGGGGTACAACCTGGAAAGGTCGCCAATCTGATGTTGGGCTAACACCGACAGACAATCATTCACACTCACATTCACATCTATGGGTAGTTTAGAACCACCAGTTAATCCTACCCCACTAACTGTATGTCTTTGGACCTTGGACAGCAGCGCTAACCACGCTGTCCTGCTTCTGCACTCATTTTTTATTATAATAAATTTCACGAATTGCTGCTGGTAGATATATCATGCATTTCAGTGTACATTCAATCCAATAGTGATAATAAGAAAATGTGATGTTTGCGATATTTCAGTTGGTGACGAGTTTCTCTGCGTCTCTCCGTGTGTTCTGTCAAAACATTTCAGAACAAAAGAAAAAAAACGGTGCCATTTTCATCCAAACCCGTTGCAATTTTTCAGTCTCGATGTTTTCTGACTGAGAGTGACGTCTTTATTGCTGCTATCAACAAAACTCTTGCTGGTTCTCTGTTTTTTTCACCTGATCTGCAGAAACGCCTCACGAGCACCACGATTGGTGAATCTGAAATGTCCCACGCTAAGATGAAGGTGCTCACACAGAGGTCTGGAGCCAAACGTTGGCCCTGATGTTACCTATTGTTATCTGTCTTACTTAAATCTCGGCTTTGCTGCTTGATTTGCACCGAGCCCAGTATCACATTCATGCCACTTGTGGTCAATAAAGCCATACTGAATCTGAGCAGGGTCATGCAATCCCAGATCCTGTCTGCACGACTTTCTTGTGTAGATGCGGGACATTGAAGTGTAAGAGTGTGTGTGTGTGTGTGTGTGTGTGTGTGTGTGTGTGTGTGTGTGTGTGTGTGTGTGTGTGTGTGAGAGAAAGTGAATAAGACTTTAGGTCACAGACTAAGCAGTTTATGAGAATTCTTCCTCCTCACTTGTTGCAGTGAATAAAGCCTGATCCCACACTGACAGTGGAGATTATGGGGAGTTTCTGTGTGTGTGAGCGGACACTTCCTGCTGCTCAGCCCTAAATTCTCGGCTTAGCTCCATGGAAAATCCTCTTTACTGTATTTTTCTACCTGTCTTTCTCACTCTTAAGTGTCTCAGCATCAAGCTGGAGAATGTGGTCGAAGAACTGGGTGCTTAATTAGCTGACTAAGAGTTTGATATGCACTTCATATTTATTATTACTATAAAACAAAGCCTTTTATTCTTTGGTTCCAACCTAAATGCCCTTTTAGTTAATTTCTGCATTTATGTGATAACATCCTATAAGATGTACAGTTAATAAATCATCATTAGTGAACTTTATCATTCCTCTTTGATTCATTTTTGCTCCTCTGTGTTGAAGTGAAAGAAACAGCAGCCATATCACGGCAGCTGACGACACAAGAGGGATCGCGAGTCTGAGCTGCTCCTTCAGGTTGCCTTAGAAACCAAACCAGGGCTATTTGTTCCAATTTGCTCTGTGGCACTGAGATCAAAAAGCTTGGAACCAAATGTGCTCTCTGTATATTAGCATCTGTGTTTGGTTCGACACAGTTTAGGCGTCTGTGTGCTGCATTTACATCTGTGTGTTCGTTTACAGTTGAGCCACATATTGGTTGTGTTGTTTGTGCGAGTCGAGTCAGGTTTAGGGCTTAATGTGCTTGAACTATACTGAACTTGGTGGTTTGTTATTGTCCAGTTAGGCCATCAGTTGTTACAAAGGCCTCTCGCAGGTCCCTCTTTCCCTTCAGCCCCCCGCCCCCCAAACCCCATTAAGGTTGGGGTTTAAAAAGCCGTTCCCGCTCCGCCTTCTCTCCTTCATTGAAAAGTTAGTGGTTTGTTTACGAGACCGCCAGCACTTCTTTGTGGTTCTGCGCTCTGCTTATGAGATGGAGGCGAGTAGCTAGTGAAACACTCACCCCTCCCCCTTCCTTCTCTGTCTCCTTTCCCCTTCTAACAGAATCAATTTGAAAAGGACAGACGGCCCTCACAGCCCCCTGTGCCTACACCCCAGTGATGCTTAGCTGGTGAGTACACTTTAATCTTTTTCATTTGGAGCCTCCGTGTCATTTTCATGCACTACTTTGACTGGTTTCTATATCCTTCTCTGAATTGCTGCTATGCAGTGGTGCAGCAAGTTAGTTGACTCTTTTTACTTTTATCCTCAATTTTTTTCCTGGGAAACAACAACATTTCTCTCTGGTCTTGTGGATGAAGGATAGCAATTACTCTTTTCCTCTCATTCTAACTTTATTTAAATGTCTTCCACTCCCCCCAAGACCAAAAAGAAGTCTCACTGGCCTTTGTGGTAAAAGTAAGGCAGTCTTTTTTGGTGAAAGTCCTTTATTCTGACTGATTGAAGTGATTTGAAAGGCAGTGGGGAGAGTTTTGCAGTAGAGGCGGAAGAGAGGAGGATAAGCAGAAGTGGTGGGGGCAGGTAGGGGTGGAGGGGTTTCATGCAGGCTGCTAACGGTCAAGGTTTACCTTTCCACCTCTCTTTGTCCCTCTATTTCTATCCATCTTGTTCAATCAATCAAACTATGATGCACAAGCCACGCATCAGTTATCTACAACTCGAATTGTTGTACTTAAAAATGAGTTAAAAACAGCACAATGCCAACAAAAAATAAAGACAAGGATAAAATAAGTGAGTGTCAAATTGATGCTGGATAGTCAAAAGTACTTTTTTCCATGTGAAAGCGAAGCACTCCGGTCGTCGACAGCCTTGTGCCTAATTGACACAGCACAGTGAAATTATTATACAGGTGACATGAGTGCATAATCATCTTTTGAAATCACCTTCACCAGAGCAGGCTGGGGCCATTCTCAGAGCTTTTACATGCCTTTTTTAATTCAGCTGTAGCAAGAGCAAGAAAGTTGGGTCATTATTCCGTCCATCAACACCTGACGCTTGAAAGTTTATCTTATGTAACGTTTTAAGATATTTCTACGGTGGGCCGGAGAGTTGCAACGTAACCAGCAAATAGACAAACCCTGCAAAAGCACACAAAAGGCAACGGAAGTAGGAAAAAACTCAGAAAGTACAACGGAAGTGTTATAGTGGTTTTTTTGGGTGGGGGTTGTTTTTGCATATAGAAACTGAAACACACGAATAAATGCACTGAGAGAAAACGAAGTGGAGATTCATCAGTGTTGTGAGGGAGAGAAATATGCAGTCAGAGTGTATTTTAATCACATGAGTCATGTAATACTAAACTTATATATTTGCTATTAGCTGCTCACTGTTAGCTTGTCACTTCTGGAGCTGTTCCTTCATGTTCTCGTCTCCCCCCAAAACACTTCCCTTGTGTTTTGTGTGAAGTGGTTTCTCTTTTTAAAAATGTTTCCTGGTGTTTTCTTAACTTGCTGTGCATTTAAACTGTCAGGGCCAGATTTAATCATCCGGCCAAACCGTGTCAGTAAGGCCCGTCACCATATTAGGTTTAGACATTAAACCCTATGACTGGATGAACTGTGGCGAAAATTAAGTAAAATGTTGGTTTTCTACTAGAAAAAATTAATTATACTGTTAAAAAAAAAAGAGTGAAGGGAAGTGTAGTGCAGCTTTTTGTGCAGTTATAGAAAGTAGTCTGTCCATAATTGCACAAAAATGTACACAAAGTACAACAGTTTTTTTCTAAATGTGTTATTAACGTGGCATTTTTAAATCTCATAGCTATGTTGGTGAGTACAGTTGGAATGTGATTGTCCCCTGAGGGAAGGTATCCAGATTACAAAAAAACTGAATAGTAGGCATGTTTGAAGCTAAGTTTTTAATATATGCAAGCTCTCCTGGAGTTTGGATGATCTGATATCGTCGTGTTGGTGTTGTTCCCAGATCATCATGAAAATGTTGTTCCAGGTTCAACATCGCAAGTGACCAATCACATTGTTGTGACGTTATTCTTTTGTGCGCCAAGCCATTTGGGCATTTATGAAATTCCAATGTTGAAAGGACAATATCAGTTCTGCTTACCGTTTATTAAAGCGTTAGGGTTAGGGTCAGGGTCCGTTGATCGGCGGACAGAGGCGGTTTCTCGCAGCTTAAGTACAGTTTTTGGTTTTACGGCGGTTTTTCCCAATGTCGCAAAAGTATGATGTCACAACATTCTGATTGGTCACTTGCAATGTTGATCCTCGAACAACATTTAGTATGATGATCTGGGAACAACACCAACACGACGATATCAGATCGTGCCTTGAGCATGTGCTAATGAACAGAGGTGGTGAGAAAACTGTTGGCCTACATGTTTTAAACACAATGGCATGCAGAGTGAGCTCAAACTTTCATTTAACTTGTCTCAAATACCTTCACACACACACACACACACACAAACACACATATTCACTGAAGCTGAACATGAGCCAGAGTGACATAAAAAAGTTTTTAGAAGGTCTTTTAGTCATTTATCAAATCTGTGAAAATGTGGAGGAGAGCAAAGTGAAGGAAACAACATCTAATAAAAATCTATCCCTATTTGTGAGATTGTTTTTTTTTGTTGCCTGGATATCATATTCTTTGCTGTCCCAGTGCTCATTCAGCTATGTAAACTAGATCCTATTGTTACGTAAACAGTTCAAAAAAACGCCTTGGATAACAGAAAGTCAAACTGAGGAGCTGAAAGTCAAATGTTTGGCATCCCCTCGGAGAAAATGACCTTGTTTACTGAGCGACTGAGCAAAAATGTTGTACTCCTAAAATCAGAATTTATGCATCATTGATTTTTTTATTTTATTCTCATAAAATATATAATAGGGTTATTTGTAATGTAGCAACTTTATTGACTTAACCTTGACTCAACTGGACGTATATATATATATATTAAAGCACTTTTCATTGCATTGCAAATCTAACCTTGCGTATTTGTTCACACTGCACAAAGTATTTAAATAGCTCTAACTTAATCAGAATTAGTGAAATATGAAGGCTGTTTGGATACTTTTTATTAAAACGTAAGCAAGTGATGCCACTCAATTTTTGCTTTCTGTGGCTTTATTCAGTCTCAAGTGTATCTATCATCTTGGTTTTGATTTCAAGCCCTTTTTATCTTCTGCCCAATTTCTCCTAAAATTAGTAGAGACTGCTCTTGCTCCAATCTCAACCACTTCTTTCTCTGTATTTAATATCCCTGAAGGCCATCCCTGGAATTTGCTTATTTTCTATTGCTCCACTCCCCTTGCTCAGCACATGCATTCAGCTCACTTTCTCTATTCAATTCAATTTGTGGCCTAAATATCTCCCCCTAATATGTGTCAATGGAGTAGAGTAGCAGTGCTCCCTCTCTGGCTGCTTTGAAGAAGCTCCACTGCGTTTGTCTTGGTTCTCTCTGCCCCTCTGGGAGGAGATCAGGGGCTCCAATCGTGGTTGGCATGATGTCTCCTCCAGCCCCGCTGTTGTTTGCTGATATTTAGTTCAGGATAACAATAAGCCGGAAGAAAACAAGCTCCTTTCAGGCCAATAAGAGATGGAAGGGCTGGACTGAGAGGGAGAGAGAGGCCTAGAAAAAAAATGGGGGTGGGAAGACATGGGTCTCATCCCTGGACGGGGATGCTCTTTAAAGTATTCTGTTTGTGGCCCCCAGGGCCGAATTAAGGGAGCGTCATTATCCCTGGCAAATTACCACGCTGCCTTTGTGGTCCAGCCATGGTACATTAGGGTGCCTTAAAACGTGGCTGAGCTGTGCCTATTCAGTTTGCGAAAGTGGGGCCACTGGCAGATCCTTGGCCTGACTCACAGAGGAGGCATTCACGCCCTATCGGGGGGATGGTGACAGCAATGATGGTGATGGAGAGGTTCTCTTGAGATGAGTAAAGAATCTCTCGGGCCAAGGCTGATGTGTGATCTTCAATCACGTGCCAGCTGATGATGTAATCATTTGGCTTCATCGAGGGTTTGAGCCGCTGAGCAAATCCGGGCCCTGACTGAGACATTCCTGAAGATTTCCACGGCAGTAGCAGGAATTAAATTAGATCCAGTCTTTTAGTGGAATAATAATAATTATAATGATAATACGTTTTTTTGCTGTTAGATTAAGATAAACTTTCATATTCCTGCTTTATTATTATTATTTCTTTATAATAAAATATTTTTTTGTCAGGATTTGATTAAATATTAATCAGCCTTTGACCTTTTTTCCGCCAAATTTCAGTAGTTAGCTTAAAAATATAAGAGTTGTGGTTTTGCTTTAAGGTGTACAGTTATCAACAAGTACAAAGAAGAAGAAATGGCTGTGGATGTTTTACTTGGTCAGTGCTTTCATGTTTCAAGAGGCAGTTAAGATAACTGAAAAATTCCAGTGTCTTGTATCCAACGCTGAAAGTGAGCAGGAGGGGCTGATTTCAGAAGAAATGTCAGATCCTTTGAGCCTGTGCGAAGGATTTCAGTAGTTGCAGAGTGTCTGCAACAAATAAATGTCTCTGAGTTCTGTATGGCATCCACTACAAGCTGTGAAGGAAGCTGTTTTTTTCTACATACACTTTTTGCAGATTTTTTAGTCTTTACTGCAACAGGACAGTGAAGAGAAGACAGGAAAGCTGGGAGTCACGGAGTAGATAGCCACAGATTTGGTGGATTTAAACCCGGGCTTCTGCATTAGCCTTACTGCATATTGGGTCACCTGCTCAGCCCAGTGAGCTAAATCGGCACCCCGGCAAGCTTTGTTTTAAACATTTGCAGGTAGCTCACACTCAGCGAACGTTGATCCTCTGGGTCTGAAACAGTTAAATTAAGTTTTCATCCGATGCCAAGTAAAGCCAGGGTGCTCCATGAGCTATTATGTCAAACTCTTCAAAGAAAACTAAATAAGAGCGCTGCTGAAGGCGCCGCAAAAGTTCTAGTGTGTGAAATATTTGTTCTTGGCACTTTGCCTTTATTTATCATCCAATCAACTGGAAGCTTTACCTCAGCGATTGATGTCTCCCTCATTTTATTTTTCTTACCATGATAGGTGGGAGATTTCATTACTTTCCAACATTGTTTCCGGGTTTTATGAACTCAATCCCTCCGCTGAAGTAGATGAAGAAAGGGAGGAGGGCTTTTGTCCAGGGGCTGTGGCAGAAAACCCTGAGCCTGTAAATCCTGTGCTGATCTTTGGATCATTAAGCTGTGAGCCCTCAGTCCTTTGGTTCTTTATCACCAGGCCTGGATCCCAGGCCATAATAGAGGCTAACTGGCTAATGATTAGCTGTCTACTGCAGCTACTTGAAAGCTGACTGCTGCTGCTGCCAATCTGAATGAGAGGAGGTTTTAAAAACATATAAATCCTTAAATGTGTTTCTCTTTTTTCCCCTCTCAAACCTTCTCTCTCAGGATCTGGAACTATTCAGTTCTTTACAAAGCTTATTGTGGAATGATGAGTGTTTTTTTTCTCCATCTTCATTTTGTATGAAAAGCCATGTTGACTTAAGCTATTGCTGATTTGCATATTTTAAGCCGCTTGCTCGTGTAACTACTTTACAATAGGTGTTGGAATGGCTTGTGTACATGCTTGTTAATTTGACAAACAGCATTACCTTCTCCCCGTACTGCCTCTGAAGTAATCGCCTTGTCTCTAAACAAGCTCCATGGAGCTGAAAGGAAGGGGATGGAGTCTGAGAGGCAGTGTTTTGGATAACAATCACTTTGTCTTCCTCCTATCAAAAATCCTTGATTACTTGATTATTCAGGAACCACACAGGCATATGAATATGAAACTTCTCACCCTTTGAAGCAAACATAAGAAACAGCTGGGATGAAATCTTCTTTATTTAAAATGTTGCCTGCGAATTAACTAGTTTGGAAGAGCGATCTGGAAGACGGCGCTACTGCGTCACTAATTGACAGACTCGTGGTGTTTACATCGTTTCGTGCTCCATAATTGGGGGAAAAAGGGTAATACACAATGGTTTTCCTTCAAGAATTCAAGTGTGTTAATAAAACTTGTTATTTAAATTTTTTATTCATCCTTTATCTGTGTAGGTTTCTCTCGTTTAAATCACGGACAGGACCCTATTTTGTTACAAAAAGCTCAAGCTTGCGAGAAAAAGAGGGATCCTGAATGAGTTTTGTTTTCCACAAACATAGATGTAAATCGCTATATCGTGGGTCGCATGAGGAATGAGAATGTGTTCCATCGAATTAGATGCCAAACATGTGGAGACAAGGAGGCAGAGAATAAGAGAGGCTGTTAGGTCTTCTGCTTATGTACTTGAGGGTCATCAGCCTCTGATGATAAGCTGCTGGCTAAGATGGGGATTATGCTCAGGACTTGTTGAGGACAAGGATGTGGACAGCTGCAGGAAAAAAAGGTAGTTTTTCCTTTTGTACATCTTTGAAGTACGAGTCCACCTGAGGAGCATGAGCATATGTGGTGCATTATGTCTTTGTGGAGCCACGTGGCCACAAGGCCATAAGGCTGCCCGCACACACACATCTAGACTTGTGTGCATCATCCAAGACTAGCAAACTGTGGAAACCACAGCATTTCTTATAGTTAATGTAACATACAAAGTCAAACTGAGAGGAAGCTCAGCACATCTGAGGATCAGGGAAGGATTATGTGTACATATCTGCTGCATTCTGTAAGAAAGAGTCCCAAATGTTTGCTTTTCCCTGTGACTTCACTTTTACAGAGGGCGTTGACTCGATTTTTAACACAAGGGTCTAAAACTAGAGGGTGTCACATATCCCTTTAAAACAAATATGTGATTTGGACCGGACTCAGTTAGTCTGTGATGGGATTAAAATTCCAGTCTTTGGCAGTCTGACATCCAGGATGCTCATCCAGTACTTTGGCCACACACCTTTATCTCTGGGGGGCACACTGCTTCCTGCATTGGCACTAAATGTTGGCAACAAACAGAATTCCTAGTGGTCTGGTTTGGCTGATTCTAAAATGTGCCTTCTCCGTTGCTCCTGTGAGGAAGATTACCTTGCCTGTCTTTAACTCGCTCTTACTTTTACCCCGAGAAAACACAGGCTGTTTAAGGCAATCAAACACAGTACATTTCTTCTATATAAGTTGTGATGTTAACCTTAACTTGTATATGAGCCCGTAACCACGTAACGCACAGCTATAAATCCAGCTTTAGTGTGTTAACACATCTGAAATCCTATTAGAAACCCTTGATTTATTTTGGGCTAAATCAGCCTCACCTAAATCAGACCACAAGTAGAACTTAACTCTCTCCTCTGTTAGATTTTTTTAAACCACCACTTTCACTCTCCACAACCTGTGGAGCAAACTTGCTGTCTGCTTTTTAGTCATTCAGTAAGGATTAGTGGCACTGTGTGTTTTCTAATTATAGAGCTGGACTGTGCTCTCTCCTCCACTGAGGGGTCACATCAAGCCCACCAGGCTCTCAGCCAGGAGCTTAGTCACAACTCTTAACCGCTACTTTCACACATTTATGCCTGTGTTTCTTAATTTGATATCTTTTTAAAATTGCTATCTTTTTCTTCGTCTTTAAAAAAAAAAAATCACTGCATGTTCTGTTCTCTTTTTTTTTTTTTTGCGCCTGTCCATTTCTCTGTTTCTCCCTCTCCTGCTTGCTGAGTTCACAAGAATGACTTTTCATTTGGATAAAATAAACTCAATGAGGTAACTGTCAAAATAAATCACTTCCTATATCAAGGAGGAAACAAGTAAATGCCCGGGAGAAAGGGATAGCAATTCCCTTTTTTTTAACCACACAATCAATCAGTTCCCCTTCACATCTTTTCACATCTTTTCATTCTTGCCGAACAATGGGTTTGATTAACCCCTCTGGGAAAGCTCATTATCCATTTCCATCACAAAGGTGTTTGTAAGGCACTTGGATTTGAAACGCCTCAGCAAAAAAACATAGATAAAAGGAATATATCGAGCTTAAAAAAAGAAAAGCCAATGATAAAAAAATGATGGCTGCCAGTCTGAGCTCATGCATCTGGTTTAACAACTAGCCAGATGTTGCTCCTGCATTCTTGATGTCAGTAAGATGTTTTGATCGTCGTGACTGCTTTGTGTGAGTTTGCCAACTTGCTTTAAAATCTCATCTTTTTCTCTGCCACTTTAATTAGATGAATTGAGTTGTGACAGTGGGACTTGAATTATATTATATGTATGAGTTTATTTTGATTATCAGAGTCTGTTAAGGACGTGCGGGAATACCATTGTTGAGCCAAATCAATTTCTCTTCTTCGAGGGACACCCAGGAAATAGTTCAATCCATTTTTAATCAAAGCACCTTATTATGCTGGACTTTGGGTTTGTGTCCTGTTTTCGCATCAGTTATTTGATGAAATGAAATGCGCAACCATACAGCAATTGCAAAGATAACGGCTTGCCTTTTGAATTTAACTTAAAATGATTTATTTATGTTGTAAATATGTTATGATGGGCTCGAATTCTGGATATGCTTTGAGTGATATAATGCACACACATCTCTGTTTATCCTACATACGATCACAGTTTTAGCCATGTTCAAACTTTTTGATCCCACAGTCCCTGCATAGTGAGGACATGAGCAGACGACAAAATGTGTGGCAAGCAAATCCCTGCAGCTATGGTGTTGACAGAGTTGCTTTGTGTCAGTGTGTCCAATACAGAGATCGAGACAGGTTTAGCTTAACTTAGCTTAGCGTAGCCTAGCTTAGCCTAGCTACAAGACTAAAAGTCAAATTGCAGCCCAGTGATACCCACGGGAATAAAAATAAACATGATGGCAGTAAGCTACACAAGCCAGCGCACTCTAAGTGATGTTCCCAAACCTGGATAAATGGAAGGGTTCCAAATAAGTCATGCGGATCCATCCGCTCTGGTCACCTCTTGGGAAATAAAGGAACAGGCATAAAGTTGTTTGTTATTAGAGGCACAGCTACTTTGAGTGACAGGAGGGTGCCTACTATGCTGCTAGTTCTGTGCTAGGAATCACCTCAGCTAAGTCAAATCACTAAACTAGAAGGGATCTAAGTGTTGTTATCATTTGAAACAATTTCAGTGAAGTTATCTAAGAACTAATATCCTCTATACTTTTTACAGTTTATACAGTTTTGATGAGTGCTCATCAAAACTGGATAACAAGTACCGTTACTCCTGGTACCCAAAAATAACAATGTTCCAGCAGCAGGTGGTTAACATAAACATATGTGATACCATATGTGGCTATAGCTATTTTTATATTCATGATCTGTGGTAGAACCACACATCATATGACACACCCTCACGTAAATCCAATAGTAATTTGTGTGTTTATTGAAATAATTGAAGCACAGACAGTTTTTGTGTTGATCAGTCTATCCTTTTCTTACCATCTCCCTGTACTAGCTTACAGTAGATTGGGTAAAGGGATGGTCAACTGCAGGGATTCTCACAACAACAGCTTATTTAAAAACTTAAAATTATTACATTTCTCTGGACATATGGGAGTAGACCAAAACACCCTGCTCTAAATCACACAGACATATTATGAACTAACAAAACCTCTGAAATACTCCAGCTGGCCAGTAAGGCTTTGTAGTTTCCATTAACTTACATTTTTAACTTTTGTGGGCACATTTTCACCTCTCTTCTAAGCACACAAAGTAAACCTGTTTTTCTTTCTCACCCGTGAGTGTCTTTCAGTTGACTTTGTGTGATAATATAAGTACAAAGTGCCTTGAGGTCATCTGGATTTTATTTCAGTCCCTCTTCTTTTCTATGCCCACTTTATAAAAGGTACGTTCACTTCAAGATATCAAAGTGGGATTACTTGTAATTCTTATTCTTGTACAGGATGACCTCCTCCTTTTTGGTTGAATTAGGTGCCTTTACAGAATTAATTACTTTGAGCTTTGGGGCTGAGGAGATTTCTTCGTATTTTCAGTATCTGGGTCTTTTGTGTTCCCTCACACCAACATGAGAGAACAGGACTGACTGAGAAGGTGTTATTAGTTCTGCTCTCTGTTAATGTGAAAACATAGAATCAAGCCTAGATGAACGTGTGAAGGCTTAAGTGAAAAGTGCGAATGTATCTGGCTAAACATCCTGCACCAATTAGTTAATGATTAGACTGGTAATTAGGTCTTTGGGAATCGTACTCTTTGTGGAGCTGATTGATAGTGGCACTTGTTCACGCTGTTCATTTGAAGTTTTTGTGGATGCTCAGATTCCGGCACATTCTAAAACCCATCCACACGCATGCTTTGATGAAGATATCCACACCGCAGCCTCCAATTTACAGCTCAGCTTGATCAAACTGCTCATTTACAAAACTAATGAGAAAATGAACAAAAATTAAGAAATCATTTAGCTGTTGTATTACATGAAGACAAGAAGCCACATTTCTTTTTCTGCTGTGAGCAATTATATCACAATTACAACACAACACAGCCCCTTCGGGCGCTTGTCTGAGGGTGTTGAGCTTCCTTTTGGAGTTCTAAATGCGGCGTCGGAGGCGTGATGTGTGTCAGGGCGGGGAATAATTCCGCCAGCGATCAGTCTTGTTTTTATTTTCATCGCAAAAATTTCCTGGCATATTGCCTGGGTTATGCTTCAAGAAGACCATAGCTTACAAATTGCGCCGCAAGACCACATAGCAATTATACAGAATATGAGATGTTTTTTATTCCAATTACATCACAATAGATTTAATTATAGCTGCGTGTCTTTTTTGCATCAGGCTCTATCGCCTGTCTTTTGTTTGGGAGAGGATTCTTCACTCTCTGGACTGTAATCAGTGTTTGAAAAGACACTACGATCTGGGAACCAAGCGCTGGCACTGTTTAGGAGATGAAATGGAACAAATGATCCGCTACAGCTTTTTCTGTTCATCTGTGATTCCAACATGTAACTGTCTCAGAAGAATAAGAACCATTTACATGTAGCGATCTTTTAAAACACAGATGAGTTGTTTTTTTTTTTTTAAAGATCTTGCCCAGGTTGACGGCACTTTCGAAACTCTCGAATTCATCTGTGAAGTTTAGACGGTTGGATGCGGCACAAAGCTTTTACTTCACTTCAAAACACTTTGCACTTGTTTGACTTCTTACGGTGTAGCTGCAATCTTAAATCCCTCTCCCTAACCCTTCCTCTTCCTCCTCCTTTGCTTTCTGTCCTTTTGAGAACAGCAGGATCTGACAGCCCTGAGCCGAACAGTGTGAAGTTTGTGAAATGGAAATGGCTTTGTGGTGTCTCCTAAACACCTGACCACTTTATCTTATGTGTGTGTGTCTGTTGGTGTACATGTGTATATTTTTCTCTTTCTGTATGTGTGTGTGCGTTGTGCACATTTCTTTAGCTGTAGTTTCATGAGTCCAGAATGTGAAATGGACTTCTGAATCATTCTCTGCTGCCAGCTGGTGATCAGATTTTTCTTCCCCAGTGCGCAAATAAATAGGATCAGATGCTGCAATGTGTCTGCACTGGTGGCAAATTCTTTCGAGCCATTGCTAAACTATACAGTTATATGTTGTTTTTTAAAAACTATTATTATAGTGTTTATGTTGGAAAATAAAAAAAGGAAATGAAGAATACCCTGATTTTAGACCTATAGCTGATTGTCAAGCTCTTAAAATTCGTTAACTATGCAGAATGTGCCTCTCGTGTTCCCTCAGCCTTTGTTGCAGGCTGAAATTCAACATTTTGTTTTATAATAGTGAAAACCTAACCTTGCAGTCTTCTTCCAGCTCTTGTTAGCATGAAAGAGAAAAGCACTAAAACATCAAACATTATCAAATGACTCCTGAAATATAAGCCATTTCTGCACTATCTAACACAATGCTTCAGTGTGTTCCAGTCTACATTTCACTGAATACACTGCTTCTCTGTGACACAGTTTCCCTCCCTTGGTCTTTGAAGTGTAGCCAAAAGTCATGCATCGTGGCTTTTGCAAGCTTCTGAGCACAAGGCGAGACATAAGAGAAGTCGATTATACTTCTGTGTTCGGAAAATTGTCACTATATGTCACAATATAACAATACGGGCTTGCAATATAACTTGTCAACAACCGGTGACAGACTATAGCCAACCAGATGTCATACATTATGCAAGAGGACTAAGGTGCTTCAGGGTGGTAAGAAACACTGTACATATTGACTAACCAAAGTGTGCGATGACATGAAACCCAGACCTTGTACAACTTGGCTGATTCTGAGCTTGTGTTTACTGCACTTGCAGTTATATTTTTAGCTGTCTACTTGTCATCTGATCGCATGAATTTTCATGCCACGTGTACGGGAACAAAATGTGTCTGTGTCACGGGCCTTGTCAAATTTAAAATGTGTCAGATTCAAAATGTGTCAAACTACAAGATTCGAAGCGATGCTGTAAATCTATTTGACTGCAGTGACTGTTACTCGGGTGCTATTATGACAACTGACAAATCACAAATCTTGAGCTGACACCGTGTGCAGTGGCAGAGCAAAGCAATCTTTAAAGGGATGACCAGCTTTAGAAAACTCCTTACCTTTGGCCCTTTATTTTACCTCTGAATGGAAAATCACTGAAGAAAATATCTAAAGCCCTGAAATACTTTATTTGCAATGTCATGCAGACATACACTGTGAGGACTCGTGTATAATAAGCTTTTTAACCCCTATTTCATTATGGAAGCTCAGGACCATTGAAACATTTCAACCAATAAATCATTAGGTTGAACTTGTCCAAAAAACTCGCTGAAAAGCCTTCAGCTAATCCAAAATGCTGCAGCAAGAGTCCTGACAGGGACTAGAAAGAGAGAGCATATTTCTCCTGTTTTGGCTTCCCTTCATTGGCTTCCTGTTAAATCCAGAATTGAATTCAAAATCCTGCTCCTCACATACAAGGTCTTAAATAATCAGGCCCCATCTTATCTTAATGACCTTGTAGTACCATATCACCCTATTAGAGCACTTCGCTCTCGCTCTGCAGGCCTACTTGTTGTTCTTAGAGTATTTAAAAGTAGAATGGGAGGCAGAGCCTTCAGTTTTCAGGCCCCTCTTCTGTGGAACCAGCTTCCAGTTTGGATTCAGGAGACAGACACTATCTCTACTTTTAAGATTAGGCTTCAAACTTTCCTTTTTGCTAAAGCATATAGTTAGGGCTGGACCAGGTGACCCTGAATCCTCCCTTAGTTATGCTGCAATAGACGTAGGCTGCCGGGGGATTCCCATGATGCATTGAGTTTTTCCTTTCCAGTCACCTTTCTCACTCACTATGTATTAACAGACCTCTCTGCATTGAATCATATCTGTTATTAACCTCTGTCTCTCTTCCACAGCATGTCTTTATCCTGTCTTCCTTCTCTCACCCCAACCAATCACAGCAGATGGCCCCGCCCCTCCCTGAGCCTGGTTCTGCCGGAGGTTTCTTCCTGTTAAAAGGGAGTTTTTCCTTCCCACTGTCGCCAAAGTGCTTGCTCATAGGGGGTCATATGATTGTTGGGTTTTTCTCTGTATCTATGAAGCGCCTTGAGGCGACTTATGTTGTGATTTGGCGCTATATAAATAAAATTGAATTGAAATTGAATTGAACTTAGTGGATGTAAGTAAACTTTAAAAGCTAATTTAAAACACGGCCCCACTCTGAACCCATCCAAAGTTTTCCAGCTAATGTGTGTTTACAGAAATAATGACACACATGCAAACCCTACCAACCATAACCTCTTTGGTGGAGTTAAAAATTGTAGTTATTGGATGTAACTCCGGTTCTGTGAGGATGGGCTAAACCTTTTAATGATGTTTACTGTTTTTCTGTGGGGTGACTGAAGAGAAACTCTTTTGCTATGTCCCTGACTGCGAGGTCACACTTGCTAATGAAAACTACACAACATGGAAACTAGAGAGTGTTTCCTTTTATGAGGGATCACAACTATACTCAACAAAAGACAGTTATAGGAATATTTGGAACAAAACACTTTTCAGTGGATTTATTTTGTTATGGTTGCTGTGTGCTCCTGATGGGGATTTATAGCCCTCATACATTCAGTTTTTACATATGCTCAACTGGGAAAACACTTATTGACTGTGTGGGCTGCAGTATATCAGTTCATCTTGTGAAAAGTCAAAAAATCTTAAAATTTTCTTAAAAAGTCTAAAATAATGAGCCATGTCTGGGTCAGCACTGCGGTGAAGCTGGAGCTGAATGAGACCTGCTGAAACTGGACCGTAGCTTATTATATCGCAGATCAGACCAATTAACGAGAAGTTGACACTGTTTGGATTTTCCCAAAGCAGTGCTGCCACTGACCTGTTGCATCCGTTTTGCCTGCAGAGCAGAGGCAGGTTGTTGTCTGAGGAGACTTGTTAGGAAGCAAAGAGCTGCTCTTTCCGCCTGCTGCATCATCTGCGATTCATTTTTCTCAGGAGAGCCCTCACACACACACTCTTACGTGCACACACACATGCTGCTGCTGATGGCCTTCTCAGTGTCACACATTACCTGATTTTTTTTTTTTTTTTTTTTGTCATTTATGAGCAAAATCTGTGTGTGTTGGTTGGGCTTTGAAAGTGATTGTTTGATGCCAGCACACAGCAAAATTAATGCTTCTGCTAAAATTCCTCATTTTGAAATCACAAGGGCTCTTTGAACACATTGTGTCTTTGTGTGTTGTTAGTGTGTGCGCTTTTATTAAAGTTTTTGCAGCCAATCCCCAAGAAGCACAATGGTAGAGAGTGATGAATGCCCGCAGCCAAAAATCCAATAAGATGGATTTGGTGGGAACAGCAGCATTCGCTCGCTCGGCCACTCTCTCTTGCTTTCTGTCTGTTATTCCATCTAGCGCGGGCTCAGCCGCTCACCCAACAGCGTGGCTCCACATCAGTCGTTTGTTCACAGCAGATCAGTGCTCTGTAATAAAAGTGGGAGGCAAGTCGCCGATCATTAATGCAATGCCACCTGTGTTTCCTGTCCACGGTCCAAGTCTGAAGAGGATTCACCAGAGCGGTCGGTGATCAGCGGCGATGGACACATCAAATGTCTGTTGTTGTCTCCACTGTGCACGACCGCTGAGCGCCGAAAGAGCTCAGCCTGCTGTACCGGCCACTTTATAGGCTTTGAGAAACACCAGCATGAATCCAATAAGCCTTCACTTAATTTCTTTCACACAAGATTTGTATTGGATTCCTGTGTTGCTGCCTGGTAGTGACTGTACACTTGAACATGTGCCTTTATTGTGTTTAAAGTTTAACTGGAAGAATTATGAAAGCACGGGCCAATGAATGAAACCTCGGCTGCCCCTAAGGAAATTTGTCTTGAACAAAGGGCCTTTCCAGCATGCATATAAAAACGTAATTACATCAGCAGGGGCTCTACTTAAAGCACATTTAAAAGAGCAACACAGACACTTAATAAAAGATGGACACATTTCTGATGTAAAACTTTTCGATGACATTTAAAGTGAGATTTGGTTACACAGGTGGATGCTGCAGGGGATAAAGGGTGTGAACAGCAAGGCCGGACAAAAGGTCTGGGTTTGCTTTGATCTTATGAGCACATTCGTAAACACCGTCGCTGTGATCCAGGCCGGCAACTCAGATCAGTTCAAATGCTGCTAACATTTAAATGATTTCCTGACAAGCCACTGTGTTTGTTTGGAAGCTGGGTGCAGTGGGGACAACCCACTCGTTAGTAAAGTCATTTTATCAAGTCATGAAGCATTGAGCTAAATGTTTTCACCATCTTAGTGCTGTTTAAATCAAATATATGACAAGTGATAGTTGGATCAAGCTGTTAAAACTTGGACACCACATGGTCATTGGCTAACAACTGACATAATCTTGGTACTCTTAACCCTCCAGTTGGTTTCACCCCACTCGCCCATTCATTTCCTATGACCGGGAACACCACAGCTGTAACAAGGTTGATTAAAACACTCAAACTCCAATGAAAAGTTGTGATCCTCACTTTTATATGTTCAAGTGCATAGTGTGGAGGATGTCATTAGGCCTTGAGGCAATCGGATGTAAAACACAATATTTATGAGTGTTTTAAGTTTAAATTGGACAGATTTGCCTTCAACGCAACTGGAAGGTTAGTAATGACTAGGGATGGGTACCGGTGTCCGGTGCCATGATGGCCCCGGTTCTGACATAAACGGTAGTAACCAGACCGAAAAGCAGCGCACATTTCGGTGCTTTTTTCGGTGCTTTTTTTTCCTGAGCTGTGATACACTTCTAGCCAATCATTTTACGTTTCCGAGGATAGTAGGCGGGGCCAGGTACGTACGTTCTTTTAGAGCAGAGCTACAGATTAAAAATGTCCAAGGCAAAGCGGTCAAAAGTCTGGCTGTACTTCACAGCAAAATATGCAAACTCAGCAGCCTGCAACAAGTGCTTTAAGCTGATACTGTGATACTGTCAAAGGAGGTAACACCTCAAATCCGATGAAACACCTGGTGACGCATAGCGTTTTTTTAAAAAGCCGAGAAATGCGCCGTATTTGATAGCTTGCTGCGAGACCTCACACCGAGCGCATCTACTGCGGGTGGGTTGGCTGTTATGCAACATCCCCCAAAAACACGAAGAGGAGAGTCCTGGCCCCTAGCCCTGCCAGTGTAGCAGAAATGATGAGGATGATGATGCAGCAGCAGCCGTTCTTCTCTGCGTGAGTAGCTTAATGTTGTTCGTGTGTAATTTACATTGAGTAGGCTAACCACGTTATTACATTAATGCATGTAAGGTGAACTAGCAAACACCGTCGTAGTTACATGCGGCTGTCTTCTTGTTTGATGGCAGATACTCCCTTCACCTTGGCCAAAAAGGCTAAAAAGACCAAAGAAAAAGTGGAAAACAGCTGAACATGAGAGGTTTAGGACAAAGTTTGTGTTTTTTCCATTGTTTAAGCACTGCTTCCAGCCAAGAGTGATACCATATATGCCCTATAGCTGCAGAAAAGGCTAACATTGTTATCTTTTTACAAAAAACAGCTGAACATGAGAGGTTTTTGGACCAATTTTGTGTTTTCCATTCTTTAAGCACCGGTTTGAGCACCGGCACCGTTTCAAAAGTACCGATTTGGCACCGGTATCGGATAAAACCTAAGCGATACCCATCCCTAGTAATGACTAAAATTTCCAAAACATATTTTACATTCAATACAATGCCATCTTTTCCATAAAGTGATGATGAAATTGTTTATTGAGGTCACAGAACAAGGGAGTCAAAGGTCTTCCAGGCCAGCGGTCCCCAACTCCCGAGTCGTTTGGTACGCGACAGTTGAGGCTCAGGTGTGAAATTTATGATTGTCAGCGTTTTTATTGTTTTTTATAGTTATTTCTTTTAATCGTTCTTATTGTTAACTCTGTTTCCCTGGATCTTTTCCTGTGTGTTATGAATAAATCTTCTTTTTTTTTGGTACCGGTACTGGTTTTATTTTGTTGTATTTATCCACGACACCGTGAAAATATTGTTCAGACATAAACCAGTCCGTGGACCGTGGCACAAAAAAGGTTGGAGACCGCTGGTCTAAGTGTGAGTAACGGGAAGAGCAATTACAGAGCAATTACATTCTCTTCCAATAGAGGGCAGTACAATTACCTGATCTAATTAAATGGGTTTCCAACTGCCAGTAAAACTGAAGAAGATGAAGAAGAAATTAATTCCATGAGGGCCCTAGCATGAGTAATCGTGAGAAGAAAGCAAAAATGTATACTGGTCACAAACTGATTCTGCTATACCTGGTGCGCGAGGAAAAATTATCAGTATGCTTTTTGTGACATTTTGTTTGTTAGTGTGCCGTGTGATTTTTCTAATGTGAAATATGTGCTGTGGCTCCAAAAGGTTGGGAAGCACTGTTCTAGGCAATCAGAAGTATGTCGCCCCCTATTGGCCATTAAAGTATATGCAGTTTTAAGACACTTCCACATCAGCTTCACACTTTCATCTTCCATCTTCATATATCACAATAACATTTTAATTTGCTGCCAGATTTCTCTTGGCTTCTTTTTTTCATGATTCTCGTTGCTAATCTAAAAAGAACAGACTGCAAGCAGGCAACTGGATCACAGCTTGGATTTGCTGCTGGTCATAGTGGAGACAGCTTTTGCGTTTGTGTGCACTTTCAAGCAAGGAGCTTATTGTCATTGTAAGTTTGCAAACTGCAGACTAGGCTGATGGATAAAAAAAATCCACTGAAATTAATAATTCTAAAAAGGTCTACCTGCCTCAGGCCTTTACTGCAGGTTGATGAGTTAAGGTCTTTGTGCTTGTGAGTGTAGTCAGTCAGTCGGTGTTGCTGTATTAATTTTCAAAATCCCCTCCCCCAAATTTATTTTTAGATCATATTTGTGAGAAAGAGAGAAACTTAATTGTGTGGTTCACCCTGATAACTCAACATATAGAGGAGGGGCAGATGAAATACCTGCTACTTCTCAGATTTGCTTGTGGGTAAAATCTAAATCCCTGCTCTACCCCTGCCTTACTCACTGTCAAATGGGAAATGAATGAAACTGCGGGTTAATAACTTAATACTAACTCCTGATCATCTTAATGTAAACTACCCAACTATCACTTAATGATTAGCCCTTAGGAATAAGAAGGGACTTGGGAGCTGCTCTAAAAGTGGAATCTGATTAATGCAGAACCATCTTAACGAATTACCTAAACAGTTATTTTCTCTTTCGTTCCTCAGTTTTGTAACTTTCAGTGTAGTATTACGATAGCGGTTAATGTCTTAAAAAACAGGAGACATGAAGCATTTAAATTCACCTTATTAATAATGAATCTCAGTGTATAGCTTTGTCCTTAGTCAGTGGTTATATCATTTCGAATATTCAGGGGACATTATTTTGGAAATTAATTATACTTTCCTTTCCTTTTTCACTATGAGGGCGCCAATAATGAAAGTACTTTATCTTAAATATTGGATATTGAATAATAACTGTTACATTTAACATTTGAGTTTGTCCAGTTAAAAATGAGTGATTTATTGCTCTGTTTCTGTATTGGCGCATAGTTGTGTTGATACTATCATGCGGTTTGTAGCAATATTTGGAAGAGGTGGGATTCCTCAGTTGCGTGGTGTAAAGATCTCAGTTATGAATCAGAGCTTTTTCCTCTGCATTGCTGGATTCCTCCTGTGGTTTCATGCTTCCTGGCTGCCTGTCTGCTGCCCCTTACCTTTCTGCGGGGATATCCGGCAAGAGTCTCCAAGGTTGTCATAGCATTTGCTGCGCCAGCTGCTCCTCTTTCCCATAGGTAATGTAAGATTGTCTGCCATTTGTAAGAAGTTGAACATGATTACCAGCAAAGTTTCATATTGTAATTACAAAGTTTGATACCGGGTAAGAAGTACAATAAAAATCAATCACTGTGTGCTTTAGCCTTGGAACGTCCACTTATCTCGATAATGACGATGAGTAATTTTCTTTTGGCCTCATTTCGAATTTTGAAAACTTGTGTCTGCGGCTTTCTTTGACTGTTATTAAGTTTTTATTTTCATCTACGGCTCAGAGTGAACAAGTAAAATGTCCGATCTGGGTCCATAATGTCCATATAGAAAGCTTTTTCTCAGCTAAAATTCAATAAAGCTATTTGAAAATGCTATATGTTATTTATTCTTTTTTATTTTCTATTTGTCACGTTACTGTAGTGTTTTCTCAGAGTGCTATAACAGAAGACACATAAAAAAGCACAGTAACGAGCTAAACAAATGGCCTGTGTTGTGTCTGGATGACCAAAGCCCTGAGCTCGGTGCTGCCATCCGAGCCAGTATGTGCTCACACAGCACAGCATAGGCACAAAGAGCTCTTTAAACATTTGGCACAAGCTTGTCATCAGCCTGCCTGTGATTGATCACTTTGACACACTTCAGCAGTGTGCCATTACCATGCGAGAGGGAAAATGTGTCTGTTATAGATGAACTGTCGGCTCTTATGTGGACTAAGCTTGATATTGATGTTTAGAAGAGGACACAGAATTCACACGACTGCAGTTGTGCCTCATAGTGGTATTTAAAGCTACTAAGGGCTTCTGCTTTCATACTTTTCATTTTGCATTCTTTCCTGTTGGAATACTAATTCAAACATTTGCTGTTTTCCTCCTCGAAATTCACACTCTCGTGAGAGAAGGTTGGCATTTGCGTTGATCAGTCATGCACTCAGATCATGCCTTCTTCAACGTTCCCGTGTGTGCCGTGGTGTCAATTAAACCTGAGTTCTGCTGTGCTCTAGTGGGCTAACTCTGTCTAATGGGGCTCCATGCTAGGAAGCTATCCATAATAGAATTAATAATGAGACACACTAGCAAAAAGGGCTGTGTTATCATCACCATCTCATCTGCAGCGGGTTCGTCAAGCTCGCTCGCTTTCGGAAATAAAACATTATGTACAAAGCTGGACAAAACTCCAGCCCTGGCCATAAAACTTAAGCGTTCATGTCACATTACATTTCTGTGAGTTCCGATTATGCCCTGCTTTCCTGGCGGTTAAAGCTTCTTGGGTGTGTTCAGTAACGGCAAGTGTGGCTTTGTGAAGTTGCAATTCAGATCTACCAGCAGAGAAAGGAAAGGAACTTGCAAGGAGCAGAAGGGTTCATTAGTGCTCTTCTTCCAGCTCAGTGTCACAGAAATAGAACAGAGAGAAAAGGAGCAATGCTACTCAAAGAAATGCAAAAATATGACCTTAAATGTGTGACATTCTATAAATAGGCAAAACCTGAATTTAAAAAAAAGAATAATGAATGAAAGCTTCAGAACTCTCTATTTCAGGTACCAGTTTATTCAGTGATATGTTTATTTTTCACAGCACCAGCGAATGGTTGCGATAAATGGAGGAACTGGGTCACAGTCATAAACAGCAGTTACTGCCGTGGCTGAATGGACAAAGAAAAGGGCGTTACCTGTAAAATGTCAAAAGCTATCAACACAAAAGACAGAAGGCAAACATGCATGACATGAAATTAAGTTTGATATGAATGAAGATTAAAATGTGGTATGTAAATACTCTTTCAGTTAAAATATTCTCAATGTGAGTGGAATTACACAGAGATTACTACCACACACTTCACAGATAGGCATAATACGCGTGAATGGGATTTTGGATTCTCCTATAGTTAAAAAACTATTAAAAAACAACTTTTAATTTATGTTTTTCTGTATTTTATTATTTAATTTGACTACAATTTAATGTAAAACAACAACAACAAAAATCTAATAGTTTTTTTTTATCAGTATATACTGTATATATTACATTTTGTAGATATTTTCCTGTTTGTTAGACAGAAGATATCTCTTTGTCCTAGAATGATAACAACTGTACTCTGAGAAGACTGGCACATCCAGCCCATTTTGCAGTTAATGTAAATATATTTTAATATATATTCACTTAAATAATATATTTCACCATTACTGCTGGTGTGCATATATCCTACTTTTATTCAGAGTCAGCGTTTTAAAGATATTTCTCCATTTTCATGCCCAGTATGAGGGTTTCAGACACTTTTTTGCCAGTATAGATGTCATGAGCTGTGTGCAGGCTGTGAAATTTGATGTGTTTCTTCAAAAAGCCCTGGTAAAACTCGTGATTACTGCCTCTGGAATGTGTGTGTGTGTGTTTGCGTGTGTGTCTCTAGGTCGCCATTGTGAATGTGTGCTATTGTGGGTGTTTGTGATATGGGTGCTCCCTTAATGTGTTCCTGCCCACAGTCCAGGGTGAGTGATCAGGGCAGTCTGCGGGATTGAATCCAGTGAAACACCAGGCTCACGGCTCTTTTCATTGCCCCTTGCGTGTCCCTGAGCATGGCTGCTGTTGATGGGATCATGGCTGTGGATCACTTCTGCTAATAACACTCAGCAAACCCTCCTCTCTTTAATTGGCAGGGGGTATTTCCTGCATCACGCTCGCAAACACAGCAGTTAATTAGCAAAGGCAGACACTATAATCAACTGGGAAGACAGACAAGAAAGTTTTGTTTGTTGAAGCTGTTTTTCATCTTTAATTAAGACTGAAATATTGTCATAGATGTGATTCGATTAGTCACTGAAATGAATTATGGCTGCCTCAAATGTATAGCCTGAAGGCCAGATTCACCAAAGCTTCTGCCACAAAACATGAAAAAGATTGTTGACGATCAAGATCAAATTTTGCTATATGTGCCTGCGAGCGAATAAGCTTGACAGGGCTGCTTCATTTCTTTTAAAAAAAGGAAAAAAACTCTCAGATTTGAGGTTTTGTGCCTTTTGTTCAGTTTGACTCAGGCCTCTTGACTGGACAAAGCAAACAACCAGGAAATCTACTGACAGTTAAAATGATCATCAGAGGCAAAAAAAAAAAAAAAAAAGTTTTCTTCTCCAGGCTTTCTCAAGGTCTTTTTTTTTTTTTTTTTTGGACGATGGCTGTTTTCTCACTAATTTTCAGTCAACTCCCTGACTGTTTTCAGAGGACTCATTTGTTAAACCACCTACCATTTTCCTACCCACGATTCAAGCATAAAAAAGGCACCTAACTCAAGCTATGAGCCAGTGCTATATCAGCACACAACTCCTAACTTAGTGAAGAAACTGTTTTAAATTGCACCTTTAGGCACTTTGTTACTAGCAGCCTATGGCAAGAACACATAATCTGTTCCCATTTCTGCAGAGAATCTGTGAAACGTTTGACAAATATAAAATCGTATAGGAGCTATTAGTCAAAACCTTACCTTAGCATGGTGTGCTGTGTCCTCAAATTATTTGAGGAAACTGGTCAAGTGGAGGACAAAAGTAGAAGTGGCCACAGTAGACTAACAGTAACAGTCATGGTCTTGAGAAATGGGGCGGGTCCTAGTCCTAGATCTTCAGTTGACTTATAATGTTCATCAAAATCTAATTGGTAATTGTCTCAATAGAAAGGTGGCTGTCAAGTAGGGCTGCCACGATTAGTCGACTATCAAAATCGTCGACGACTGATTTAATAGTCGACGTGACATTTGAAGCTTTGTAAGATCACAAAAGACGCAGGAATAAGTAGCAGGATTTAAGAGTGTAATAACGGACTGAAACAGAAGATGGCAGCACTGCATGTACAAGGATGCCAGCTGCCGTTAAACCCCGAAGAAGAAGAAGCTGTGTCCCAGAATTCATAGAGCAGCCCAGCTCAGTTTTCAACAATGGTGGCAGCTAGTTAGTTTTAATATTATTCTTATTATTCTTTTTGGGTCACAAAATAAACGTTTAACATATTTTCAGGCGAGAATGTAGCTGTGTAAACCTCAAATATCTGCTCAGTTTATCAAGACACCACATATTTTCAAAAGCGCTCCGACGTTTTCAGAGACGTCTGTTACCCACTAGCTCGATAGCGAGCCGGGGGCTAGGCTAACTAGAGCCGTGAGAGCACCGGACTCCCGGCAAATAGTTTTCAAACCCACCGCCGTCTTTCGCTACTCAGGTTAAACATATATAAGTCACTTAGATAACTTAAAATGTTATTGTTTGGCTTTTTTCAGTATTTTATTTGTTCCTGAGTAAATCAGTTTGTCTGAGATTAAAGTTATAGTTTTTACACAGCTGAATAAAGTCAAGCAGACAGCTGATTATCAGAAGTGTGAGATGTTCGAGAATATACTCCGGTGTCCTGTTATATTTTAGATAGCAAGGAGTTTATTAAACTTTACCGAAACAATCTGCAAATTTCATTAAAATTGAATAAACTATCATCTTGTCTTTATTTTTAGTTAGCACAGACCTTAAACACTTAAAGCTGTAAGCTAATGATAGTTATATAAGAGCAGATGCCTGCTGGTGCAATAAGCTATATGTTTTACGTCCAATGGATGATGATCTGATTAGTCGACTAATTGCAAAAATAATCGGTGACTAGTCGACTATCAAAATAATCGTTTGTGGCAGCCCTACTGTCAAGAAGCTATTTCAGACCTCAAATGGACTGGAAATTAGTGATAGTGTGTGGTACCAAATACAAAAGATGAAGCTCATTAGAACTAAACACATGCTTGTTTTGGGGCAGTGGTTCCCAAACTTTTTTTGCTAGGCCCCCCTTTGTTTTAGAAGAAAAATGTTTGCCCATTTTTCAAAAAGTGCCTCTCTGTGCAAAATGGGTTTAAAAAACATAAACAACTGTGGGATACTGTTTGTCTGTGATTTGAACCGGGGGAACAAATTGTGGCAGGATCAGCCTGATATCATTTGTATCCCACCGTAGCTTTACTGCACAAAGAGCTAACATCTCCAAAATGTCAGGAGTAGTTAGTCATTACAAGAAGTGTTTGTGAACTAAAAATCAAGAATGTGGGATCCTGTTTGTCTGTGATTTAAACAGCCCAGCGCTGCTCCCGACACAGGGAAAACCAATTCAGCAGGTTAGACCAACCTTGGCACTTGTGCAGGTGAAGCAAAAGGGAAAATATGCTTCACCATATTTTCTAGTCTTTGGCTTAGAATGAAGTTGGTTTGGAAACATATTCAGCTGAAACTTTCACCAGATGAAAGTGCCTTTTTTATGCTTGAATCATGAGTAGGCAAATGGTAGGTGGTTTAACAAATGAGTCCTCTGAAAACAGCCAGGAAGTTGATTGAAAAACTTTCACCAGATGAAAGTTTCAGAAGAGAGAACTCATCCACAACTTGAACACACCTCTCACCAAAAACACAAACAAGGAAAGTTTGTGTAAGAGCTGCATATTCCCAAAGTTTCAAATGTAATGGCTCAGCCTCATTTTAGAGAATAATGATTATGTGAAATATTAAACTGTGCTACACTCTATTAAAACTTTATTCCTTTACCCACAGTAAGGCGTTTCTTTATTTTAGTTATGTAAGCACTGCACTCACATTGTACTCCCTTTCAATACTCAAGTATTAAAAATCGACACGTGCACACAAAGACGAGGCCGCAGTAATTATTAATGCCATGATGCAAGCTGTAATAATCCAAACACGCATTAGCAGCCGCACCTTCATAAGTCTGTATTTGTGCGCTGGGCATGTTGCACCCATCACATCGTGTATCTCTAGCTTTACTCATCGCGTGATATGTTTTGATCTGGGTTCTCTTTGAAGTCGGATGTAATAAATTTGCTCATCAATTACAGTGTCTGGCTCTGCCTTCTGTGTGCGTTTTGTTTGGTGTCCGCTCCAGTTAATTAGAACAGAGCGCGTCTCGTCGTCCTTGAGATAGCAGCTAATAAGTGTGAGCTGTCTGAATCCCTGCTTCATAATGCCTGCTTTGCTCTATAGGGCAGGAAGGGCTTGCACGCAAGATAGCGTGTGGTGCGAATAACGCACAGAGCAGGCTCCTGCACTCTGGAGGTCATCTCTGCATCAGGAGTGCAGCAGCAGCGAGAGGTTCTCAGCGGTAGCAATGAATAGGTTCCAGTTTTTTTTGAGGTCTTTACACCTCACACGAACACATTGTTGTGTTGATGGGTGAGCTAGTTAAGATTCCTCGGATGGTTTGTGGCATTGCAGCTCCTTGATGTCTGAAAGCAAGGAGTAGTCTTACGCCGCTATCTCGTGTTATCAGCTGTTATCGACACAGCCTCCATCGCCCTGCTGTGTCTGTATCTCATCGTACAGGGCATTAAACAGCCCAGACAATACACACCAAAAGATCTGAAAGCACGCCAGGTCTCCGAGATCGCCTGTGTCCTTGAATGAGATTAAGCAATGCCTGAACCGAAATGAGCTTTGGTTTATTTGGACATCAGTTTGGAATTTGTGGGGGCAGTAACACAACTGGTGGCTGTGTTGTTGTTGCTGTGGCTGATACCAACAAATTAAGAGATTACAGAGCTTGCAGTGTCACCAATGTGAGGCAGGAAATTAAAGGTGTGTTTATAACACTTAGTGTGTTTTAACACGATCAGTCGATAAAGTAATGTTAATGCTTTTGACGTGCCTTTTTAAAAGATTATTTGCCTCTCGTAAGCATCGTTATTATAAATTATTTTATCTGCCTGTGACGTAATTATACCTGCAAGGTTCATTCAGTTATTATTACATTATTGAATGTAATTACATTAGTACCCGGCAAAAGATGCTCTGCTACTCGTTTTCACCAGTTAACCTTTAAGGTTTGATTCGACTGCGACGTGTTTTGTCACCTAAGACGAAATCAATTCAAGCAACAAAAATCTGAAGTGGAAAACATCAAGTGGACTTTTTTTATTTCACTGTTTACTCTGTCAAGTGTTCTGTATAATAATAATAAGAGCCCATTGCAACATACCACAAGGTATCATGTTTTTAATAACTTAATGAATCTGAAGAACTACGGTGAAAAAACATCTTCAAAAGTCACCATGAGAATCGTTTGGAAAATAAATCAGTCGATCGTCAACAGGAATGATATCGTCAGCTCATGTTTTTCAGCAGACGTTTCTTAAGGCTTATTCACTTTGGTTTTATTCAAAAAGTTCAAGCGTTCAGCCTTATTTCAAAAAGTACTGGCGCACACTTCCTTTGCTAGAACACTTAAATATACCTCGCCTTTCCAGCCCTTACTATTCACATCTAATCAGTTCTCATTTTGAGCAAAAAGAGCATGAGCACAGAAAGCAGAATGAAAACACACGCACACACATACCAAAGCCTGCCGCCAAACCGTACCTTTTTCTTAGTGACCTTTGGCTCTCCAATTAACAACCTCTGCTCGGCGGCTCTGAAGCCCCCTCTTCTGTAGCTGCGTCAAGACAGAAATGTGTGGAACAGACCTTTTGTTTGAGTGGTTACCCATGTCCCTTGCCTTTTTGTTCCCTAATAGCCCATCATCTAGACACCGTACCTCTGACCCTCTGACACATCACTCTGCTAAACAAGAAAAAGGGCAGCACTCAGGAACAATAAATTACATGCGCATGTTCTGACTGAATACTAAATGCATTGTATCCAGATATAAAGACTTGGTTTTAGTTAATAAGTTCCTTACCCATTTTCTTCTGACCTCCTAAAACGTGTCAGCTTGTGAAACTGTGAATTTTTTTGCGTAATTTTCCCTTCTTTACTTTACTAAATATTCTTTTCCTACAAGAAGAAAGGCCCAGACTGGAGAAACAAAACACATTTTACAAAGATTGTTTTCAAAGTAAAATTGGCCAACATTTAGTGCTTTCAGCTTATCATATTTGAGAATCTATCACTTTAGCTTGGTGTTTTTCTGGAGGTTTAGGCATTTGCTTGCACAGACCATTTAAAGGAGAAACATCTGTCCCTTCTTTCCTTTTTAAGAGGGCTGATGTAATATCTGAACTTTTGCAATTAGACAGTGAAATCCACGCAGTTTATGTTCAAAATCATTGCAGCGTTCATGCTCGAGGGCCTGCAGACCATTGACCGTTTCCACTGAATATGGTGAGACATTATTTATGGTAATTAAACACGCTTTTTAACTAGAACATTTCTTTTTTTCTACATTCCTGACTCCCAGGAATCCTATGCAACAGTTGTTTCGTGCTTAACCCTTGGCATTTACATGGTTTTCTGAAACTGCTGTGAGATTGCTTCACTCGTGAGGCCAGCTGCACCCTGTTTTCCTATAATGCACCTGAGCTCAGCCTGTATAGTAGCGCTCTAATGTGAAACTGTTGGCCAAAATTGAACAGTCTCTTATTCCCTCAGCTCTCTGAACTAGTTGGGTGAGTTCAAATCAATACGGGCCTGGGGGGGGGGTTCCCAGTTCACACAATGAAACAGTATCAGGTAGACACAGAGAGAAATGCAGTCGATAATATCACATTATAGTTTCTGTGTGTGTGAATGAAGGTGTGAGACTGCGGTTGACAGTGCCAAGTGAAATCATAATAGAGTTTCTGAGGGCCAGACACAGTGTATTATTACCTACCAGGGTTGTAGAAAGGTATAAAATGGCTGGCACTCACAGGTGTGTGTTTGATGTGAGACGCAGACGAGGTTTGAATTTGTATTCCTGTCCGTCTGCGTAGTCTGTGTGGGGTTCGACGTTTCCCAGCGTATCTTATGTTACACAGACCCTCGACCAAGCCTCCCCTCGGCACAGCGCGTCAATCAAATCGTGTAATGATAGCCTGATTGGCCGTCTATTGACCATTAATAGCTGTCTGTCTGGCCTCAGCCCATTATCCTTCAATCAAACTCTTGCACAATCACTCCTGGTCAAATCATACTCTTCACCTGATTTTTGCTGCGAGTACATCCACCGTATAATTGAGTTCTACATTTCCAAGAGGCCAGCGTGAGTTTGACCACCTATTTAGGGCCGTTTGCCTGAGGCTACCTGAGGGCGTTTGCAAAGCCAAAAGTGTAAAAGGATCTGTTTATTGAAGCGAGTGCTCTATACTGATTTGTTCTAAGAAACAAATTGATTCTAATTACAGTTTCAACGCCCCACCAACACATCCTCCTTTGCACTATATAAGAAAAGAAATATTACACAGACTGTGAAATATCACTAATTTTTCCAGCTGATTGCACCATTACTACTTTAGATTTCTGACTGATCTCACTTACGTTATATTCTGGGAAATTCTGTGGGCACCTCTACAATGAAACACCGAGATTTCTTTGCTGCCTAAACTCTTTAACTGAGCAGCCACACTCAAACAGCTCTGACTGCTGGAGTAACTTAATGCTATTAACCTAATTTGAGATGAAATTATGTAATATGAGGACATGATTTTGCACATCAAGGGCACTAGTTATTAATTTAATGGAACAAATTGCTAATTAGTGCACACAGATTATTAATTTGAGGCTAGACATGACTAATATGTGCTCACAAATCAGATCAAGAAAACTCTACCTCGAGCCCTTCCACACAAAACGATGTCCACGTACTCGCTTTTAGGTGGCAATTTATGTGCAGCTTATAGTTTTCATTAGCAGAAAGCTGATGTAAGGGTTTGTTTAAAAATGTTTAAAGTCCACTATATCTGCATCATTTCATCCATGCGTCCAAATTCAGTGTTAAAATGTGTTAAAATGTGTTAAATCACAAATATTCTCACAAATCAGCACCAGAGGAGGCGCGCTGGTTTCCCTTTTCCCCCTTAAAATCACAACAGCAGTCTCAGAGCAGATGTGGTCGCAGTCCCAAAACAGTTTCAGCATTGTCGGAGTGAGGTGAAGACTACAGCTCTACATGGGTAAACATGCAGAGAGAGAAAGAGAGACTGCTTTCTCAAAATCTCTTAAAAAGTTAGCTTAATGGGGGCGATCGTGGCTCAAGAGTTGGGAGTTCGCCTTGTAATCGGAAGGTTGCCGGTTCGAGCCCCGGCTCGGACAGTCTCGGTCGTTGTGTCCTTGGGCAAGACACTTCACCCGTTGCCTACTGGTGGTGGTCAGAGGGCCTGGTGGCGCCAGTGTCCAGCAGTATTCTCTGTCAGTGCGCCCCAGGGTGGCTGTGGCTACAATGTAACTTGCCATCACCAGTGTGTGAATGGGTGGATGACTGGATATGTAAAGCGCTTTGGGGTCCTTAGGGACTAGTAAAGCGCTATATAAATACAGGCCATTTACCATTTAATAAACTGGCGAATATTATGAAAAATGCCAGTTTTAAGACACTGAACAGTCAGTCTTGTTTTCATGAGCAATAAAAAACAAAGTTTTGTCCTTAAAAACTATGATAAAAATGTGTTTGTTTGTTTTTTTTAGAAAAGCAGGCAATATGAATCCTTTTCTTTGTTGCATAACTTCTATTTAATAAACCCGTCTTTCCTCCCTGCTGTGTCGTGTGCATCAGGTGTGAAATATTGCAGTCCCTTCTATAAATATGCTGTCATGTCTGCAGGAGGAGCATTGCTGCACATCTCCAGCTGAATGACAAAATATTGTAATTTAACTGATGCATTTCTGAAAAAGCAGAGTAACTATTGAGTGGATATTATATAGGGGCCTAGTTAATAAGAATATAAGAAACAAACTGACTTTATCTCCTATGACAGAAATTAGGATGACACGATGCGCCGCTTTTGGATGAAAGACAACAGCAGTTGACATTTTCACTTCAATTATGTCCTTCAGTTGCAGATATCAGCAAATGATTTATTAGAAAACAGATTCATGAACCGGGGAAGAAAGAAGACGCTGACATATTCCCTTTATGACGAAATAAAAGAAAACTGAGCACTAAGAGGAGTCAGATACTATATGCAGAGCATATCCCACAGTCCTCACAGTACTTTCATGGTCACAAGCTTATGAGTAAAATGTGTGCAGACATATCCGGTGTTTCTTCTCCTCTCTGTCGCCGTTTTCTTTATTCCTTGAAAAACATCAAATAATAAATGTTGGTCAGTATGGTTTCAGAACGCAAAGAACCACTTCAATGGCGATAATTGAGGCAGTAGAAGAAATTACTGATACACTGGATAAAAATAAATATGCAGTTGGTATTTTTGTTGACCTCAAAAAGGCCTTCGACACAATCAATCACTCAATTTTACTGGATAAATTGGAAAGATATGGTATTCGAGGGAAAGCTGGTAACTGGTTAAAAAGTTACCTAACAGGTCGGGAACAATATGTTAGCATAGGGCATTACCATTCAGAGAAACTTGGTATTACATGTGGTGTTCCCCAAGGGTCAGTGTTGGGACCAAAACTTTTCAATGTATACATAAATGATATTTTTGATGTTTCTCAAGTACTTAAACTCATACTGTTCGCAGATGACACCAACATATTTTTCAGTAGCGATGATTATACTGATCTTGTAATGACTGTAAACAGGGAGCTAAAATTAATAAAAAAATGGATGGACATAAATAAATTATCATTAAATATAAATAAAACTAAAGCAATGTTTTTTGGTAATTTAAAATATAATATAGAATTACCAATTATCATTGACGGTGTACCAATTGATAATGTGAGTGAAAACAAATTTTTGGGAGTTATAATTGATAACAAAATTTCATGGAAACCCCACGTCAGACACATAAAAACCAAAATTTCCAGAAGCCTCGCAGTTTTGAACAAAGTGAAACAATTCCTTGATAAAGATGCACTTCGTACTCTGTACTGTACCCTGGTTCTTCCATATCTTACATATTGTGTGGAAGTGTGGGGAAACACATATAAAAATACAACTAATCCATTAGTCACAGTACAGAAACGAGCACTGCGTATTATTCACAAGGCTGGTTATCTAGATCATACTCACAAATTCTTTCTTCAGGCAAAGTTACTTAAATTCCAGGATCTGGTTAATTACAATACATCCATAATTTTGTATAAAGCTTTTACTAAACTTTTACCGGCAAATTTACAAACTAGATTTGAAATTCGAGAAAAGGTTTATAATGTGAGAGGCTTTGGAGAATTCAAATTACCCAGAACTCGAACAACCCGTAAAGGCTTTTGTGTGTCTGTATGTGGTGTGAAAATCTGGAACAGTCTGAGTTTACAATTGAAACAATGCAAAAATATTCATAGATTTAAATTCCTCTACAAACAGTTGGTCTGGTCACAGTATACTCAATGATGGGTTTTAGTGTGCTCTGTAATGTCTGTCCTCTTACCATTGCTGGTATGGATTCCAAAATAAAAAATAAAAAATAAAGTGTGCGTATGTATGTACATATATGTACTTGTGTGTGTAGATATATATGTATGTATATGTATGTGTGTCTGTTACTTGTAGTTATTACTGCCTGTTACCTGTGGTAATGCAATTTATAATTTATATATTCTGTATTCAGTTATGAAGGCTCTAATTGTTGGTTGCGAGCTGCCGCTTAGATGCTTGTATCTGCCCGGGGCTGTTGATGGGTCTGTATGCAATGATGGGCGTAGCTGCGGGAAGTTTATTGTTTTTTTTTGTTGATGAGTGAGTATAGGGGTGGGATTTAATAAGTTTTCTTCGTCCCACTCCTTTTTCAGGCAAGTTTTGTTTTTTGTTTTGTGTATTTTATGTTCAATATAGGTATTTGTTGTGCCTGAAAATGAATAAATAAATGAAATGAATGAAATGAAATGAATTCTGCCTCCTCTCAGAGCATCTCGGCTGACAGTCTGCAGCTACAAGTATATCAGATGGCAGCTTCCCTGAGGCACCGTAACGCCTCGATTCCGCAGCAGCCTCTGATTTGATATCGGACATAATCCAGACGGCCCACCCGCCAACCTCACCACCTCATCAGCCCTGTCACTCAATGTTTCCCATAAACACAGAGACACGCATGCACATTTCCCCCCGGTCTGAGGTCAGCCCTCCCTCCTATGGAAAACCTTTTCTCTGCCTGTGTCTGGTTTCTCAAGCATGATTGAAGATACTCAATAACAAGAGATGCTTGCCGTGACCCCACCGTAACCCCTTCTTTATAAAAAAAAGAAAAAAGAATGGAGTAAAAAAAGGCTTCTGTCTGACCCTGCAACCATCTTCACCATCATCTTCATTTTTGTGTGTCCTTCCCCAAAGTGTGTTGTCTACATATTGTGCGCAGCTCCCTCGACACTCCCGGGAGCCCCCCCTCCCCTTCCCCAATCCCCCGACCCACCCCCCTATCACAATGCCAGCATTAAAGAGATTGGTGGGGTTGAGCTATTGAGTCGAATTAGACATGGTCAATGTAGCTTTGGCTGGACCAAACTGCCCCGAGGACACAAGTTAGAGAGGCTGAATAGGACAGGATTGTGCAACTGTAGTGCGGCTCTCTTCCTTTATCACAAAGCGCGTTTGGATTAATTTAACAAATGCACGTGTAAAGATACAAGTGAGCGGAGATGACGGTGAGATAAAGCGACAGGTGTGAAATGAGCCCTGCTTCATTTTTGTTCTTTTTTTAAAAAAAAACCAAACGTTGATTTACGCGCAGAGTTGGAGGCACGGATCTTCATGGAGTTGCTTGAGGAAACAGGTGTTATTTCCTTCTGCTGTAATTCATTTCTGTGTGAGAGAGGATTCCTGTGAGCTTTCAGATGAGGAGGCATTTGTATTCCTGTGCCATGAAAGCGAATGATGAGCACTGGGATCGCAGCAGGCTCTGTAGGAACAACACATTTTTCATGCACCTAAAGCTCTGGAGGGGCTTAACTTGAAAAAGTGGTAAAAGATACTTAACAATGATGTCTAATCACTTCAAACGAATCAAGGAAAAAAAGAGCTTTGCTGTAGAAATGACCGATTACACTTATCTGCTGTCTATGATGACACTTTTTAAAAGCAACAAACACTGATTTCTTTTTCCGTCTTTCTTCTTCTTCCACACACGCACCCCACTGGTCTTGCAGACTTCCTTCCTGCTCCAAAATGGCATAAAACAGGCAGTTTCTTTATCCAGGCAGGAACTGCTTCCCAGTGGGCCGGAAGCAATTTAATCAGTGTCATAGCAGACTCTGATGAGATAGTGCTCCGGGAGCTGGCATTGACTTGTAATTAAAGGTACCCTCCTTGCAAGCTAGGTGGAAATTAAGAGGCAAACAAGCAGCAAAGGTGGAGTGGACTCCGGAAAGTCCTGCTCTATAACTGTCTCTGTTGTGCTGAGCAAATAAGGAGCGATGAAAGTAAGAGATGTGGGGGTTTGGGGGGTTTGGGGGCTGCATCGCTCACGGTCACCTGACGAGTGGCCCGGCTGCCTGGAAGAATGTGTTGCAATCTGACAAACACATTTGAAAAATAGCAGTTATGGCCCCCTGCCCGGCCCTTATTTTATTTTTTTCTGTTCTCAGGCTGAAGGTGAACAGTAACTTTTGGAGCCAAGGCTCTCAGGCTGAACCATTATTTGACACCACAGTTTCAAGTAAATGAAGGAGAGAAGTGAGAACAGAGGTTATTCAATGGAAGAGCCGTTTTAAGGCTTTTCTTTGTCAGCCTGGAGCATCCATACAGCTCTTAAGATTTTTGGCTCCAGTTCACGATGTTTTATGGCAGTGCAGCAGTTTTCTTTGCTACCTTAAGGCACGTTTCCATCAATCTCATAAGTTAGGACGTCAAGTCTGACACATACTGTATAGACTGAGTGATAATAGCAATTGAACTAGGGCAATATCACACGGTTTCAATTCATCCTGTTTGTTTCCATGCTGTAAGCTCCTTGTTGCTGTCACGATAACAGTTGGAGGACTATTGCAGCTCAGCTAGATTTCCTTTATTGTTGGAATCTCTAACATTTTGTTTTTTAAATGTGTTACTACCATCTATTGATGTTATTGCTGCACTCCACTTGGTTGCTCTGCAGATAGAAGTCATAGCTGCATTAACATTGTGAGATGGTCATCCCATATTCCTGGCAGACAACTTCAGCATTCTGGCTCAGGCTGTCTTTGGTTGCAAGATTGTTGCAACTGTGAACAATAAACCACAGATGAACCACCAGAGTGGAGCAAGGACCAAATATATCACCACAATTCTTTCACACTGGTCATTTTGCATATAAAGCACCCTCAAATCACACGTCATACAACTGGATTTGACTAGCGAGTTGGTTGACCCACTGTAGTTGTACCTGGGATTTTTAACTATTTGTGACACCTAAATGGAAAGGCTTGTGTCAAACTGTGAGGCCAAAGTAGAGGAATGACACTTGTACAACCTACACGTTTCTGTAAATGTGCTTGCTTTGAGTGTTAAGAAGTTAGATATACTTGGAAAATGCTATATCCATCCATCCATCCATCCATCCATCCAGATAGATAGATAGATATTCATATACAGGAGAAAAAAATATCAGCTGCACCTTTAAATATAAGGTAATGCCATGTGCCACCACCCCTATGATCTCATCAAGAACTGAAAGTGTGGAAGCTTTGCAGAAGTACTATTGATAGCAAAGTTGCTGGATTGCATTTGATTTCCTCCTTTTTTTAGGCCTACCTACTGAATGCATTTTTATTTTTTGCCTAATATAATATATATTGCTCATATTTCCCGACTCCAAGCTTTTCATTGTCTTCACTTCCTATTCATCATTGGGCAATCCGCCAACCCCCCCCCCCCCCCCCCCCCTCAGGAGCCTGTTGAGGTCTGTGCCTAAATACACTCAACCTGGTTCCTGCTGCTTAACTACCAACTTGCCGCTCTGTTGCCATAGATACGTGCTGGCACTGGCGAGGACTTGTGGAAGCTTGCAGAGGGAAATTTTTAGATTTACAGGCTGCCACCTGGATAAAGAGTTAAAAATTATTATTAAAATAAATAAATAAATAAATAAACAGCTTACCTTGTTTGTCTAAGTTCAGCTTTCCAAAATTGCCTAACACAAAACCAGTGTAGCCCTTTTAATTGCAAGCCGATGGGAATAAAACTGAGTTGATGCACTGCTCGGGGTTGTTTACAACATGCTGCAACCACATAGAAGCATCCCAGCGAGATATTAATGCAGTACACCTGGGCAGGAAACACACTGCCTTTAGCTTTGAAACATTTAAGTCAAAATTAGTTTTTAGCCTACATAAGTACACAGCTAAGGGTAAGACAGTTCATTCACTTAAATATTCAAATTCATTCCTTTTTTAAAAAGATCGTAAAATGAAGTAATGCTATCAATTTTTTTTAATGTTGAGTTTGAGGCACAACATGCAAAGTATAGACTAAAATCCAAAATATTAATTCCAAGTGATAGTGAAGTTCAAGGGAAGCAGAATAGAGGTGAAATCCAAAAACAGGCAAAGTATCAAACAGAGGGAGAGCTTTAGGAACTAGAAAAAAGAGAGTGCCATGAAAGAAATGAGGACTTGGCTGTGGAAAGTTTGAGTGTGAAGGGTAACAAGAGAAACTAGCAAAGAACAAATGAAAGCAGGGGAACAGATACACGCTCAGTGATGATGTTATCTACCACAGGTATGGCAGAAAGGCGATAACGAAAGTACCAGATAAAGAAGAAGAATATTGCATACTTCTATACTTATGCTTGTAAAATGTGAGTGCAGATTTTTCTGCTTCAGTGGTCATCATCTTGGCTATGGGACCAAAAAGGTTTCAGCCATTAGATGAAGTTTGTCCCCATAAAGAAAACATTGACACTTTTTCAGGCATTTCAAGTTGAACAAAAAAATATGTGCTGAGGGGTTGATTAGAATTTAATGATGCAAAATGTCATTTACAAAACCTTAGAGCGTATGACTGGAAGTGGGCTTTCAGAAATGAGAAATACTAACTGGTTACAACATAAAACAGAAAATGGGGATAAAGAAGCTAAAGCGTGACAGCCAAGAGGTTTGTTTGCAAGTCATTGCCCCATTTTTGTCTCGCACATTGCCATTTTCAGATGAAATGTGAAAATGGAAAAAGAAAGTATTGTTTGTAAGTCCATGCTTTAAGCGAAGGTTACAAAATGTCTTGATCAGCTGGAGCTGTGTTTGATTGACAGCAGCTGGCATGTTGCAGTAAAAGCCAAGGTCAGTATAGCATGCAAGCCATGGGGACAGGAACTTGTTAGAATTTGTTTGAAGGTACATTTAAGTGCTCTTACTTCTGTAGTATTCAAAGTGGAAACAGCAGCTCACTTTTCCCAGCTGTGTGTTTGATTGTCCTTATTGAATAAAAAGGAGACTGTGAGATTAAAAGCTAATGTATATCATTGTTCAGCATCTTAGGTCGCCACAGCAGATCATCCGTCTCCATTTCACCTTCACCCTTGCATCCCCTTCTGTTACGCCAACTCTCTGCATGCCCTCCTCTCTGCGGTCTTCGTCATTTCCTTCTGCAGTCCCTTACTCACGCCTCCACACTCCTACCTTTGCTTTTCTCTTGCTGCTCCCGACCATGCTGGACCCATCTCCTCTTCCTTTGTCTTTGCCCAGCAGTAGCACAGTTTCCATCGGGACCTCCGATGGCGGTGGTTGTTAACCTAGGCTCTTATCATTCTGGTAAGAAAATTTCACTCTTGATCATCTACATATTTTATTTGACATTCGGGGTCCTGACCCCCAGGGGTTGGTTGTGTATCATTGTTCAAAGGTGGTAGAATTGCAGGTTTTTGTTGCGAGGATGCACAAGAATAGAAATGAGCATATCAGAGGGACAGCTCAGGCTGAGTGGTTTGGAGACAAAGTTAGAGAGCCAAGGCTGAAATGTTTTGGACAAGTGCAAAGGATCCATGTTCAGCATACTTAGACAAAGGATGTTCATAGCATACCAATGAAACACGTTGTCAAGCCAAATCGGGACATTGTAAGTATTCCAAGTTAAGGTACTTGCATACCCGCTCAAAGTAAAAAGGAGAACATGTTATTAAGAATGTAATTTAATGTCAGCTGGCCTTTAAAACAAGTGAGGAATATTTCATAAGAGCAGTGAAAGTACAGAAATCTAAGATCACAGTGTCTGAAAGTTCATGGTCTTTTATTTCTCTCAGTTCTGGAGACAACAAAACCTCCACCAGTGGATTTTCCTTCCATCCGCTTTTTCTTTTTAAAAAAGCTGTCTGCTTGTTGTAGTAGTTTTACTTTTTAAAAAGAACCAATAAACGTACTCTCCAGACACCATTTTCCCAGCATCGATGCAGTAAGAGTCTCTCTTCACCTTAAATTAGTGACAAAGAGACGTGCTTGGACATTTATTAGTCCAATCCGCACAGTATCCTCTAGGTCCAAATAGTGTACCTCTGACTAACTCATTGTATCAGACTGAATGATCAACTGACAGGCGAACGGTGGCTCACAGAGTCTTTTTAAAAGCATGTCTGTGTGTGTGTGTGTGTGTGTGCACGCATGTGTCCTCCTATGGACAGCTTCCTCTGTGGTATTGATTGTCCTGGTTCCTTGCCGACAAACTGTTGCTAATCCCAAACACAGCAGGATGGGAAATTGGATGGGCACTATCGGGCCACTTTGGAGCCGACTTAAAGATTCTCGCTTCACATAAACACACACGCGCACATTGGTTTACAAGTGTGCACGGACACACTGAGGAGTTGATGTTGGCACACAGCATGCATCAGCTCTGCCCGCACGCTGTGACCCAATATGGAGTGTGACCAGCTGTCCATGTCTGGATTCTGCCTGTTTTCGGTGCTGAGATTTGAGTGCATCTGGGTTTGCTTGAGTGTATGACATGCCTTTCCTCAGAAATATTTGACAGCCACACACCAGCCTCGTTCTGCTGCTGACAGTTCCTCCCCCGTGCGCCTCCGTGCCAAGATAGCTCGGCCACCACAATTTCAAGCTTACAGCAGAGTCCCGGTCATCTGTCATGATCTCCTGGCCTGCCTGCTCTCAGCCCGGCTTTTTAACTAATGAGAGGATTTGTAGAGTCATTCTTTGACTTTCAGGACTCAGTGATTTAGTATGAATTAAGCACCTGCCAAAGCTGCTCCTGCAGATAATAGAAATTAAAAAAATGACATGTTCTAAAGAATAAAACTCATACCCTTAAATAAAATATTATTGGTTTGATTTTACCTTGGAACCTTAAGTGGGTGTCATCCTGCACTGTCTCTGTCCTGCTCGCTGTGTGTGTCATGTCTCACTCTGCTGTGAGGTATCTAGTTAAAGTGAAAATGCCAAAAGAGAGAGACGTGAAAGGCGAATCTGTCGGAAGAAATACTTCTCTTGACCATTTATACGGTTGTCTTTGTCATATCTCTGCTTGCATGCACAACATTGGGCTTTGTCTCAGTGATAAATGCAACTTTTGAAAGGAGGAATCAAACGAGTTATGCAGAGAATTTAGAAAGACAACTTGGCACTCGCTGATCCAAAGTACTCATGCAAGTTATGCAACTAACAGACGTCCTATAGGAAGAGGCTAAAAATATGGCCACATTTTTCAGCTTTAACCTCCTGAAGTTGCACTACATAAGTTTGATTAAATCAGGGCGTCAGCGCTATTTACTTTATATAAGGCAAAAAAAGCATTAGGGTTTTGGGTTTATTGCACAAGGTGAAAAGGAAGGAAATGCTATTAAAAAAACATAAAAACTGAAATGTCATATTTTTCATAGACTATATTTGCATGACACTACCAGATGCACAGACCTCATTATCCTTATTTAAATCAAAATGAAGTGGCAAAATCAGTATTTGCTAACATAGAAGTGGTTTTTTGTCTAATCAGAAACTGATACTGATGCCAGGAACAGTGATTTTTTGCTTGATTGCAGAGGACTAGTGTGATTTTGCAACATGTTAAAGATAATTTTAAACATTTAAACATAAACAGACACATAATCAGCCTTATGACACATTCTTTCCAACATACACACCTCCACGCACGCAAACGATGTCTCAAAATAAAGGGGGAAAGATTAAGGGTAAGCTAATCTATAAAAATGTGTTTTCCATGTAGAGCTTTATAGGTCTGTTAATACTATATCACTGGAATCCAGTGAAGGGATGCAAGAATAGGTGTGATATGTGAACGCTGGCTAGTTTTTGTTAGCGGCTTTGTGCTGCGTCCTGCACTAACTGGAGGACAGAGAGATGCACATGAAAAGTGAGTTACAATAACCAAGGTGGGGGAAAATTGAAGTGTGTACTAAAAGTTTCAGATGACTGAATAACAGTAAAGGTTTGCTTTTGCTATATTTCTGAGGTGAAATGGAGGTTTAGGAAGCATCGTAGCCTGCAAATGGAAGATGTTATATTCCTTAAATGCACAACAATAATAGCTGAAAGTTAAGGAAGAAAAAGAAGATGCAAAACCAAGTGAAACAAAATGCTGAAGGTCTCAGAGTAGAGAACAATGACAGGTAAAGTCTGATAAGAGGAAAGAACAAAGTACAAGAGGTAGAGCGTGCAGACGTGACAATGGCTTGATGCATTTTCAAGAGTCTCAACTTGATGACGCACTCAAATATTCATGCTTCCTCTCAACGAAACAAAAACCCCGACAGCTGCCAGCTCGAGTGGCCCGCATGCACCCCTTAAAGAGGATTCGGTCATTTTTTTGAGTCATGATTGTTTTTATGTTTCAGACTGGAGGACAAACATTATAAAATCATAAAATAAAATATAGACAAATGATCAAAAGGTTCTTTTTTTCCCCTTTTGCTTCGTGGTGTAGTCGAAACAAGCAGCCCTAAAGCTTGAAACATATCCAGCTTCACTGAATCTAGTCTGCTGCAGACTGCACTGAATGTTTCCACCTGTTTCATCAGCATTATTTTAGTTGGCAGTTGACTCCACTGTATTGTAATGACAAACATGGGCTCTATTTGCATTTGCCTAATTAGTTACCGGCTGTAGTGAGAGGGATAATTGATTGCAGGGCAATATGGTTGATTTGCAACTCAACCAAGCTAATAATTTGTTATTGATTGAAGCATTAGTGAGGAAAACACTACAGAGATATGTAACCAAGCCAAAGTGCTGCAGAAAGTTGATGCTCTCAGTTTTTAATCTACTTTAATAACATTACACTCCGCTAAGCTAACATCGTAAGGAGTGCGGGGTTGGGAGATGATGAACTGCTGGTTTCAGCGCCGCACTGTAGACTCATATGTTATAACTGGAAGAGATTACATTTACTGGGGAAGCAGGAGTGTCTCTGTGTGTGTGCATTTGGAAACATCCGCGTGTAAGTCTGCCAAAGTCTGTTTGCATAAGACGTAATTCAGAAGAAGCGAGAGTAATGCGCTGAAATGCATCACATGTGCAGTAAACATGCCAGGATGTCAGGTGTATGCAAGGATCAAAGTTGTGCAAACATTTTCTTTCTTTTTTAAAAAAATCCAGCACTGAAGCATCTGAAAGTCGCAGATTTTAAATGAACTCGTTACTGCTTCGCTAACTGCTGGAACCTTGTGCCTCATTGAACAGTCCACAATTGGGTTCAATTTTCCTGTTTTAATCAGCCATCAAATGAACTTTAGAGGTTTAATTGCACATTTTAAATAATTATCTCAAGGGTCAGGGGTACCTCTTTAAGAAGCTAGATTTTCCCCGCTCTGAGTCTTTCTAACCTCTAACTCTATTCATTTATTTCCTGCATTTCACTCAGCTTTCTAGCTCATCTTTCCAGCCACCCTCTATTTGTCTGGTTCTTTTTTTTTTCAGCCCACAATGATGTCCTTTCTATCAAAATGTTTTTCCTTTGCACTGTTTTTTTCAGTCTCTTTCGGTTTTCCTGTGCTTCATTCAGGAACGCCCTCAGGAATAGAAAGTCTGCGAGGAAAAAAAAGATTTTGAAGTGACTCAGAGAGAGCTTCGTTTCTTTGAAGCCAGGTGTAGAAATGTTGCATTGAGGTGCTGAAGTCATTTCTTCTCTTCTCCAGCTGTATCCCGGAGGCCCAGCTTGACAGCTAGAGGAGAGGTCATCACCATGACTGCGTCCTCACAGGACTCCGCCCCCTCGTCTATGGCTGGCCTCTTCCTACTCCTTCTCCTCCCGGCTGTTTTCACGCAGAACTCCGCTGTCCCAACGACCCCGACCCCATCCTCGTTGGACCCCCTGACCCATCCGGAGTGCACAAAGAAAGAACACCCAAAGGTTTCCATCAGAGGTCAGTGATCACCTCCAACCGCACATTTTGTATCAGTCAGTGCTGTACTTGCAGTGCTGCTTCTACATGGACACATTTTGCTGGGACAATGCAGTTTGTAGCTTTTGTAAAATTAGCATTTTCATTCAGCTTCCCGGTAATTTGATATCTTGCTTTTTCTTCTGTGACAGCTTATTTTCAAATTTCAGATTTATTACCGTTTCCTTTTTTAACAAAAGAATTTGAAATAAGGGAAACATGAAAGGATAGGCTGTGAAAGCAGTCAAGTGTCGAGCTGCTGCTGCTGACTTATTTGGAGTCAAAAAAAGAGAAAAAAACACCATGCTTCACTTTAGTGTCAGCTCCAGCTTTATTCAGACATAGTGGGTACATTTTTTTTTAGATGAGGGACACTCTGCTCTGAGCAATCATGCTGAAGTCCATCTTACTGTACTGCTGTCAACTTGTCGATAATCTATATTGACTCATCTTAAATGTACACATGGGAGAAAAAAAAGGCCGATCCAGTTGAAATCTATTGAGCTATTCATCATGCACATCCCCTAAAGGTGAGGTGAGGGGTGCATATAATCCCTGAGGAAAAGCAGTTGATGTAAAGATGTAATGGAAAATAATAAAACTTGCCGTATTTGGTGTCAAGGTTAAGGTACACGAGCATTCAGAGAAACTAAAGCTTTTTCCTAATTCCTAACCTTTGAGCTATGAAGCTTTACATACTAACATGGTGAATTTTATTATCTTTACTCATATGATTGGAGCTGAATTGGTTCCTTCAAGCTGTAAAAACTTAACATTTTAAGTTAGATTTATACAGTGTGCAAAAATCATGGCATTGTATTGAAAAAATAAAAGGTGTGTTGTGCAGCTCTCTTCGTGCCCTTTCATCTAATATGTTACTCTATGGTTCCTTGAACTTTGACCTTGGGCGCTAACAATAACAGTCAAGGTCAAGTAGAGGATCCATAAAAATTTTAAATAAAACGTTTTTATAGATTTTCACTTTTGGTGTGACCTTGACTTTGATCTGATTTTCACTCAAATTAAATCAGCTCGAGCTGGTATTGATGTCTACCATCACACAAAATTTGAAAACGATATGTTGAAAACTGCGGATGCTAGACTGACAAACACAAGCGACTGCGTACCATTTTTCCTTGGTCACAGCTTCTGCTTGCATGTTAATCCTGAACACTTTTCTCAGTGTTGCCATGAGGTTCCTTTGCAGTTATAGGGAATTAGCATCTGAAGTAGAGTCAGACACAGCATGCATCCAGCGTTACAGTCTGATGTATGCAAGTGTGGGAACAAACGAGTCTTTATCTTTTATGCTTATGGTTTGAAATCTCCAATAACATTGATTCCACAAGCTTAAAGTTCAGTGTGGCAAACTGTTGCTGTCAAGTTAAGGGGGACAGTGTGGCCCCAGGGAATTTTATGTCAGCTATTTTTCATATCTGGAACCCTATTTGCCACTTTTCAATTTTCATAAATGTATCTTTGTGCCATCTGTAAATAGAACCTCACAGTTTGGCGAGGTCAAAAGGCATCTATAAAGGAGCAGAAAGCAAAACGGGCCAAGATTAAAATGATAGTGTGGAATAATGGCGCCCGCTATCTTGCCCGTTCATCTGTACAGTGGGCCAAGAAACGAGGTGTTCCTCACTGCGTGAAATGGAACAGAACAGTTTGGAGCGCAGAATCAAAGGTAAACACACACAAAATTGCTGTGTTTATTTTTGAATAGGGCTGTTTGTGTTTCATCTGCCAAGAGTGGTGAGTAGGATTGGAAAGCCCAAAAAAAATTGCTGGTGGGGATCGAGGACAGAAAGATTGGAGAGGTGGCCTGAAGGAGTTATGAAATGCTCTCAGCCCCCTCCAAAGCATGCATCCGTCTTTTTGGTTTTTCTTTTTTGGAGTGTGCCGTTTTCTAACAAGACTGTTTATGTGCTTGTGTCCAGCTTATCAATGCTGCAGACCTGAACTCTATGGTTCTGAAGATTGACGTAAAGACCTGTGTGCCATTTGGTCCTTTATGCTGAACTTTCTGTGTCAGGGCAGTTTTAAGTTTGAAAACTAGAGCCTCCATTCTATTGGATTTCCAATCTATAGAAATCAAGAAATGGCTTTTTTCATTCCCCCACAAAACCAGACTCACACTATCTATATGCAAGGGCTTTTTCCCTGTCCTGCTTCACCCACCCGGCCTCCAGATGTCCAGATTAGCCTGGGCCCCGCCAGTGCTTCACTTCAAAGGCGTGCCACTTGAGAATGGCTCTCATGGCAGGGAGCTGCAGGGCTGTTGGCCTGTCAAAGCAAGCAGAGCGGGGCATTATGTGAAGGCAGCCTTACAGAAAGGCCTGCACAATGAAAGTGCCAGCAAGAACCTGAGATTAGCCTCTGTGATTGATGAGCGTTTTATTGTAGCTTGCTGAAGCGCTGCATCAGTCACCTGAAGGAGACCAGCCAGTCTTTGCTATGGGCATGCACAAGTGTGTGCTCGTGCTGTACAAGTGTATGCATCTACAGGGAGTGCAGAATTATTAGGCAAGTTGTATTTTTGAGGAATAATTTTATTATTGAATAACAACCATGTTCTCAATGAACCCAAAAAACTCATTAATATCAAAGCTGAATGTTTTTGGAAGTAGTTTTTAGTTTGTTTTTAGTTTTAGCTATTTTAGGGGGATATCTGTGTGTGCAGGTGACTATTACTGTGCATAATTATTAGGCAACTTAACAAAAAACAAATATATACCCATTTCAATTATTTATTTTTACCAGTGAAACCAATATAACATCTCCACATTCACAAATATACATTTCTGACATTCAAAAACAAAACAAAAACAAATCAGCGACCAATATAGCCACCTTTCTCTGCAAGGACACTCAAAAGCCTGCCATCCATGGATTCTGTCAGTGTTTTGATCTGTTCACCATCAACATTGCGTGCAGCAGCAACCACAGCCTCCCAGACACTGTTCAGAGAGGTGTACTGTTTTCCCTCCTTGTAAATCTCACATTTGATGATGGACCACAGGTTCTCAATGAGGTTCAGATCAGGTGAACAAGGTGGCCATGTCATTAGTTTTTCTTCTTTTATACCCTTTCTTGCCAGCCACGCTGTGGAGTACTTGGACGCGTGTGATGGAGCATTGTCCTGCATGAAAATCATGTTTTTCTTGAAGGATGCAGACTTCTTCCTGTACCACTGCTTGAAGAAGGTGTCTTCCAGAAACTGGCAGTAGGACTGGGAGTTGAGCTTGACTCCATCTTCAACCCGAAAAGGCCCCACAAGCTCATCTTTGATGATACCAGCCCAAACCAGTACTCCACCTCCACCTTGCTGCGTCTGAGTCGGACTGGAGCTCTCTGCCCTTTACCAATCCAGCCACGGGCCCATCCATCTGGCCCATCAAGACTCACTCTCGTTTCATCAGTCCATAAAACCTTAGAAAAACCAGTCTTGAGATATTTCTTGGCCCAGTCTTGACGTTTCAGCTTGTGTGTCTTGTTCAGTGCTGGTCGTCTTTCAGCCTTTCTTACCTTGGCCATGTCTCTAAGTATTGCACACCTTGTGCTTTTGGGCACTCCAGTGATGTTGCAGCTCTGAAATATGGCCAAACTGGTGGCAAGTGGCATCTTGGCAGCTGCACGCTTGACTTTTCTCAGTTCATGGGCAGTTATTTTGCGCCTTGGTTTTTCCACACACTTCTTGTGACCCTGTTGACTATTTTGAATAAAACGCTTGATTGTTCGATGATCACGCTTCAGAAGATTTGCAATTTTGAGACTGCTGCATCCCTCTGCAAGATATCTCACTATTTTTGACTTTTCTGAGCCTGTCAAGTCCTTCTTTTGACCCATTTTGCCAAAGGAAAGGACGTTGCCTAATAATTATGCACACCTGATATAGGGTGTTGATGTCATTAGACCACACCCCTTCTCATTACAGAGATACACATCACCTAATATGCTTAATTGGTAGTAGGCTTTCGAGCCTATACAGCTTGGAGTAAGACAACATGCATGAAGAGGATGATGTGGACAAAATACTCATTTGCCTAATAATTCTGCACTCCCTGTATACTGACAAGTATTTATAGATATAGGTGTGTTTTTCTTGTGTTTTGACTTCCTATCTAAATGAGTTTTAGATTTTCTATGTGCAGTCCAGTGACATTTTATCCTGGCAGCGCCGGTAGAAGGCATCGCATGTCCTCCGGTCCTCCAGCTCTGGTTCCTCCGACCATAAACCTCCGTGGTATCCAATATTCATGTTTGTCATTGGCTATAAAATATTCTGTATTGTCTCTCTGCCCAAACAAACAAAACAGCAGTCTCTGTGTATCACACTGCACTCATCATTTTTCTCCATATGAAAAGGTTAGATGGAGTTACTTAAAGTCAAGGATAAAAGGTCATCTCATCATATTCATTTATAAAGGACTAATGTTGACTTTCACTGTATGCACTTACCTTGGTTACCTGTTCAAACAGCATCAGCTCAAAACTATTAAATGATGTTTTCACGATTCTTGTAATTGTTCTTAATGATTCTTTGTGTTTTGTTGTTGTCGTTCTGTCTGCTGCTGATTGTCTTCTTGTGGATATGTCTTGTTCTTGCTCTCTCTTGTAAATGAGATTACAAGGGATTACAGGAGATTTTAGTGAGACTGAGTTAAAAAACAAAAACAAAAAGACAATTTATATAAATAAGTCCATCAACTCGAGCGTGTTATGTGGATTTAAGACCAGCTGTATTCTGTATACTTGGAGGAGTAGCGGGACACTCATACTGATAAGAAACATCTCTTAATAAATAGATGTACTTGCAAAGAAATCTTAGTATCTGGTAGATATGAAGAGAATTATCCTTGTTTATAGCCACTAAATCATTTTTACAGCTGCTTTATTTTAGCTTAGTTTGGTTGTGACAGCTGTGATCACAAAGAAGAAATCAATTTTTAAAAAGAAGTTGAGCACACATGCGGCGGTTGCGATGTCGGGGGAATGTACTATAAACACAGAAGATGCAGGAGACAGTAGACAAACTTCCACCGAGGTTTAGTATCAAACCTCGTGACCCACTTTAGTTTGGTCTCAACAGCATGGTATTTCTACCATCCGCTTGGACCCACCACAAACACACTGCTGCATGTTTGTATCCCTGGTGTTCCAGAAGATGTGCCAGAAGAGTTGTTTTTTTTTTTTTAGCCACACCACAGATCAGTGCAGAAATACAGCATCGGAATCACGTAACCTCCACCCACAGGCACACACTGTATGAGCCGCCAGCTCGTGATTTAGATGGATGATACTCCCTGAGAGCATGAGACTGCAGGTCTGATAAGAGCACGGGATAGGGGGCAGCAACTGGAACGCTCCGAATCTCTATATGGAATCTGCTTAAAGAATTTATAGAGATGTTATAGTTTATGTTATTAGGCTCAAAGAACTGTTCTAGGAGCTTATGAAAAGGGTCAACCTGGTTTGTGAGACGGATACCTGGGCTGTTCCTTCATCACACCAAGTGCAGCACCAGTATCCATCAAAGCAACACAATGTTTCGCCAGGGACTATGTGCAGAAAACTAATGCTTTATAATAAGACCTTTGTCTCCGGTCCCACTACGTCCGTCGCAGAGAGTAGGAGGTTGTTTGTCTGATAGATTCGATTTCTTGACAGAGTGGGACCTCTGCTCGACTCAAATCACCGTAATGTTCCTCTAACAATAGAAAGAAAAACAGAAAACAGCCGACGTTGCTGCTAATTTTCTATTTGATACCTTGCAAATCTCGCCTCCTGAATTTGCTTTTTATATCTCTTATCCCCAGATTGCCTGCACTGTTCTATCCACCATCGCACTCCCCACCTCCCTCATTTATTCTTCTCCTTTTCCCTCTCTCCGAGCTCCTCCTCTTAGACTCTTTTTTTCTCCAACTTTCTGTTCCCATCACTTTTTACTCTTTTTTTCTCTCTCTCTATAATAGGCAGAAAATGCATTGCGCATCTTGTATCTCTTTCATTGTCTGGGTAATGGTGCTGTCGATGAGCTGTCGTCTCGCCATCCGAAGGGCTCTTGAGGAGCACGAATGATGCTACTTTGAGCCACAATGGTTCACTTAAAAAAAAAAGTGCTCACCCTGAATTTATATATGTATATATATATATATATATATATGTATGTGTGTGTGTGTATATATGTGTGTGTATATATATATGTGTATATATATATATGTGTGTATATATATATGTGTGTGTGTGTATATATATATATATATATATATATGTGTGTGTGTATATATATGTGTGTGTATATATATATGTGTGTATATATATATATATATATATATATATATATATATATGTGTATATATATATATATATGTGTATATATATATATATATATAAAAACCAACACCCAGCACGCCCCTGCGGGCGGTTTATCCTTCAAGCTTGGGTCCTCTACCAGAGGCCTGGGAGCTTGAGGGTCCTGCGCAGTATCTTAGCTGTTCCCAGGACTGCGCTCTTCTGGACAGAGATCTCCGATGTTGTTCCCGGGATCTGCTGGAGCCACTCGCCTAGCTTGGGAGTCACCGCACCTAGTGCTCCGATTACCACGGGGACCACCGTTACCTTCACCCTCCACATCCTCTCGAGCTCTTCTCTGAGCCCTTGGTATTTCTCCAGCTTCTCGTGTTCCTTCTTCCTGATATTGCTGTCATTCGGAACCGCTACATCGATCACTACGGCCGTCTTCTTCTGTTTGTCTACCACCACTATGTCCGGTTGGTTAGCCACCACCATTTTGTCCGTCTGTATCTGGAAGTCCCACAGGATCTTAGCTCGGTCATTCTCCACCACCCTTGGGGGCATCTCCCATTTTGACCTCGGGACTTCCAGGTTATACTCGGCACAGATGTTCCTGTACACTATGCCGGCCACTTGGTTATGGCGTTCCATGTATGCCTTGCCTGCTAGCATCTTGCACCCTGCTGTTATGTGCTGGATTGTCTCTGGGGCATCTTTACACAGCCTGCACCTGGGGTCTTGCCTGGTGTGATAGACCCCAGCCTCTATGGATCTTGTGCTCAGAGCTTGTTCTTGTGCTGCCATGATTAGTGCCTCTGTGCTGTCTTTCAGTCCAGCTTTGTCCAGCCACTGGTAGGATTTCTGGATATCAGCCACCTCCTCTATCTGCCGGTGGTACATACCGTGCAGGGGCCTGTCCTTCCATGATGGTTCCTCGTCTCCCTCCTCTTTCTTGGGTTTCTGCTGCCTGAGGTATTCACTGAGCACTCGGTCAGTTGGGGCCATCTTCCCAATGTATTCTTGGATGTTCGTTGTCTCATCCTGGACTGTGGTGCTGACACTCACCAGTCCCCGGCCCCCTTCCTTCCGCTTAGCGTACAGCCTCAGGGTGCTGGACTTGGGGTGAAACCCTCCATGCATGGTAAGGAGCTTTCTTGTCTTTATGTCAGTGGCTTCTATCTCCTCCTTTGGCCAGCCTATTACCCCAGCAGGGTACCTGATCACGGGCAGGGCGTACGTGTTGATGGCCCGGATCTTGTTCTTACCATTCAGCTGACTCCTCAGGACTTGCCTGACCCTCTGCAGGTACTTGGTGGTTGCAGCTTTTCTAGCGGCCTCTTCATGGTTCCCATTCGCCTGCGGGATCCCCAGGTACTTGTAACTGTCCTCTATGTCTGCAATGTTGCCTTCTGGTAGTTCAATCCCCTCAGTTCTGACTACCTTCCCTCTCTTTGTTACCATCCGACTACACTTCTCCAGTCCGAACGACATTCCAATGTCATTGCTGTATAGCCTGGTAGTGTGGATCAGTGAATTGATGTCTCGTTCGCTCTTGGCATACAGCTTGATGTCATCCATGTACAGGAGGTGGCTGACAACTGCTCCGTTCCGTAGTCGGTATCCGTAGCCAGTCTTGTTAATGATCTCACTGAGGGGGTTCAGGCCTATGCAGAACAGCAGTGGGGACAGAGCATCTCCTTGGTAGATCCCGCACTTGATGGTGACTTGTGCTATGGGCTTGGAGTTGGCCTCTAGTGTTGTACGCCACATCCCCATTGAGTTCCTGATGAAGGCTCTTAGGGTCCCATTGATCTTGTACAATTCTAGGCATTCCAGTATCCAGCTGTGGGGCATTGAGTCATAGGCCTTCTTGTAATCAATCCAGGCAGTGCACAGGTTGGTCAGTCTGGTCTTGCAGTTTCGGCTGATTGTTCTGTCTACCAGTAGCTGGTGTTTTGCGCCTCTGGTATTCTTGCCAATTCCTTTCTGTGTCCCGCTCATGTATTGACCCATGTGCCTGTTCATCTTAGCCGATATGATGCCTGACAGGAGCTTCCATGTAGTACTGAGGCAGGTTATTGGTCGGTAGTTGGAGGGGACCGGTCCCTTCTTGGGGTCCTTGGGGATCAGGACCGTCCGGCCTTCAGTTAGCCATTCCGGGTGTCTCTCGTTAACTAGCAGCTGGTTCATTTGTGCTGCCAGACGCTCGTGGAGTGCAGTCAGCTTCTTCAGCCAGTAGGCGTGAACCATGTTGGGCCCTGGTGCTGTCCAAATCTTCATACTGGAGACCCTTTCTTGGATATCTGCCACTGTGATGGTTACTGGACCCTGTTCAGGGAGGTCGCTGTGGTCTGCCCTCAGATCCTCTAGCCACTGAGCATTGCCGTTATGGGTTGCATCCTTCTCCCATATGCTCTTCCAGTATTGCTCCGTCTCCAGCCTTGGTGGTGCTGTTCTCTTATTGTTCCCTTGCCACTGAGAGTACACCTTTGCTGGTTCTGTGGAGAACAGCTGGTTTATTCTCCTGCCTTCTATCTCTCTGGTGTACCTCCTCAAGCGGCTGGCCAAGGCTGTGAGTCTTTGCTTGGCAGTTTCCAAGGCCTCAGGTATGGACAGCTTGCTGTATTTCTTAGGCACCTTATTTGTCGCACCTTTCTGCAACTCCGTTAGTTGGCTAACCTCCCTCCGTGCTACTTTGATCTTGCCCTCTAGCCTCCTTCTCCATGGAGGGTACTGCCCCTTGTCGCTGTTCAACTTGTAGCCAAGCATCTCACTGATCACTGCTGCCGTATTGTAGATCAGCTTGTTAGTGTCGGTAATCGTGGTTGTAGGTATTGCCCGTAGTGCTGCATTAACATCATCTAGCAGACCTTCTGAGGGTACTTCACGTAATCTTGGTAACCGGCTACGGGGGATCCAGGTTTCAAGCTTGGCCATGATCCTATTTTTCAGGTCAGTTCCTCTCGCACTCAACGATCCTTCTCCTATCGCACTTGGGGCTATGTACCCAATCTCGGGTGGGGGTGATGATATCGCCCCCCTGACCTGGCGTCCTGACTCCTCCTTGCCGTAGCATTTGTGTTGTACCTCGTCAATCTCTAGCTGTGAGAGCAGTCCCTTCTTTCGAATGTTGGAACACTGAGCTACTAGTTGTTTCGCCGTCATTGTGGATGTTGGGTATCGAAGAATCCATAGGTCCCTCATCCTATTCATGTAGCCCCTTCCGCCGGGGTTACTTGCGTAGTAGCATTCCAACAACGCCCTGTTTTCGTCTCTCTCCCACCGATGCCTTCTTGTTCCAGTAGCCCACTTTTCGTCAGGGTGCCCTGGTTCCTCAACACCTGATTGATATATATATATATATATATATATATATATATATATATATATTAGGGGTGGGTTTTTATAATCGATTCATCGATTAAAATCGATTCTGGCTTGGATAACGTAAAATCGATTCATTAAAATCCTGAATCGATTTTTTTAATATAAATTTATTTTGCCCGAAATGCCAGAATCTCTGGTGACATCTCACAAAATTTCAAGAACCACCAAACAGTTAAGACAGTAAATGAGAGCAGGTACACGGATTCTGCACATAGACTTAAACACACAGCGCGACCTGCGGATCAGAATCAGTTAGATGTCGCCTTTCTCACGGTCGGGGCTGAAAGCCGACAGCTCGCTGATTCTGATCTGTCGGCGGGTCCACGCTTTGTGTTCACGCCCTTTATGAGCCGATTCTAAAGCTGTTAGTTTGATCTCTCTCCAAACAATATTGACCGAACCAGCAGCAAAA